>NC_073631.1:24280000-24905000 GCF_029407905.1 Bubalus kerabau | reverse complement strand
ATTGGAAGTTTTCCGTGAAATATAAATATTAGTGAACTTTTCCCCTCTCTTCCTCCTTTTTTTATGGCTGTCAAATACAAGTAAATACTAAAAGTTACATTACAAATGTGTTCCTGAAACAAAGATTGATAGGAAAGTAAAGATAGACACTTTTTAAGAAATAAGTGAAACAAATTGCTATTCAAATGTTGGTAGCATTGAAAATAACATTCACATAAATTGTTTGAACAGGGAAATATATTGAACAAACATGCGTTTTTATCCACTGACTAAACCAAAGGAACTAATTTGTTAAACTGTTTTTTTTTCTTTCTTCAGTTCTTACTTGAGGCATTAAAACATACTAAGAAAAAGTTATAATGATCAAATTTATAGGAGGGAAAAAAATGGACATTTCTCTTGTTTACATCTCTGAAAAACTGCACAGTTACCTATGCAAAGTGGTTTCTCAGTAAATGGATTTACAAGGAGCCTCAGTGAGTAACTGGTAACTGGTAACTTTTGAGATAGCATGTGAAATATAAGGTAAATGATGCTAAAAATACGCTGCAATAGTACCGAGTGTCTTTTCCTATAATAAAGTGATCATAACAGTTCTTCCTTACCATCAAAGCAGATGGCTCTAATGATTTTTCAAGCCATTGTTAATTCATTTGCAAACAACAGAGATCGGTTGGCAAATGTGTACTGAGACTAAGACGTTACTGTTCATAAATGCTGCTAAAGTTTGTTTTGTTCTGTCATTACTGGAAAATGGTGTTTACCTAAGGGAAATTATTTGTGTGAAGCACCCCTGTGACAGTGCTGCTGTGATAATAAATCACCTGTGATGTGAAATGAACATCACCTGGGCAAAGTGGTGGCCGTGCTGAAATTGACCTCATGGAATAAGTGAGCACATCTGTGTCCTTTAAATTCAAATTTCATGAAAGAAACATTAGGTCTTTTCCTATTTTGAGAAGATCTTTACTGGGATATATTTAAGGTATCCTGCACATAACATAGAAAATACTATATACAATGTTAATAAATTCTGAATTATACATTTTTTAGTATTATCATACAAGTTATTTGAATAGTTTAAATATCAAATAAGAGATTATTGAAAACTTCCAGCACATGTTATACAGAGTAAAGCCAATAAGCAAATTTACTGAGGCTTTTGTGACATACCAAAACATTTGTATATGTTGATTACCCATTTTTTTCCAGGTCATTTGTTAGCTCTGATTTTAACCAGAGCATAAGTCATAAATAAAAACATATTGTTGCTTGTTTGCTAATAAAAGCAATCTTCTGCACCTCAAATAGAGTTTTGAAACTTTTTACAAACTCTGGGTTGTTTTTATCAATATCTGTATGGCCTCAGGTTAGAAGGTGATTGGAGATTTTAATCTTGGCCATATTATACATTACAGACAGATCTGAGGGAAAAATCTTCTTTCCTAGAACAAGCATTTATCACTTATTGATGTGAGTAATGTTTCCAATTAGGGTACACAAGCTTTATTTTCTTTCTTAACTGATCTTACTTGGGTTAAAATATGTTTCATGATTTGTGATTGATGGTTTGCCAGATAAATCATTTAAAAGGTAGCAAGGATAGACAAAGGTGTTGGGATGCCTCTGACTATAATAAATAACATGAGATACGTGTTAAGAAAACTGTGAAATTAGATATTGAAGAGCATTCATGCTTGGGGTAGAAGATGCTTTGATTCAAGCTGGAATTATAAGTGAAATAAAGTTGTATTCCGAATTGCTTAGACCAAAGAAAGTTATAGGTGGTATTGGTGATGGTTTCTCATCTGTGTTTTCCTGTTGCTCTAACCTATTATTCACCAAACTTTCACCACCCAGAAAACGATTGACTGCTTTTAATAATTATTTTCAACTGAAGCTTGTCTATGATCCAAACTTCTAAATGAGCTGAACAAGTCATAGCTAATAGTATGGGCCTTGATTTTAATTTAATTTTACTTAACACATGTAAAGTGTACTTTCCTGGCATATTGCTACAGCTAAGGAAATCAAAATAACCGCACAAATAACCCTTGTAACACCTCACTGTCCACATCTGGAGAAATATGTTTTACTTTCAATGCTGATCCTTCTTAAGAAGAGTCTCTTTAGGTCGTAAAATATCATTTTAGTAGCTGTATTTACAAAAAACCTGTTCCTAAAAATGTGCCCTATTTAAAGAAAAGTATCTGATTTTACTTAAAGCATAGAAACAAGTGTTTCTACCTGTGACCTTTGAAAAATTATATTGATCATAAATAGAATTTGGAAGTAATAGTTGTTGAAATGGAGGGATCAGTTGTTATTTCACTGTTTGGCTAGTATCTGTATTTTCTCCTTGGGTGAGATTCTCTGTAAGAAATATCCTGGTCGTCTAAATAACTTAGAGAATAGATTTTCTTGGAGATTGCTTTCTAACTTTTGTGATTAATTAGTTCATTCAAAATTGTATATCAGACCCTTTATATGTGCCAGGTGTTGTTCTAGGTGTAGGAAGAAAATGGCCAAAAGGACAATGTCCTGAGGAAATATAGCTCCATCCCTTCTGGTCCACAAAATTTCTATACCATCACATAATTTGAAAAGGTGTGTGGTTTTTTTCAATTTATTAAGCCCCTTTATGTAGCCTCGCATATGAGAGATGACCTACCAGGTTCAAATGCTGTCTGTACCCAACACTGATTGTTCAACACCAAGAATGTCAGACAGAATATGATGTATGCAAATTCTGTGCTGTAAAATTGTGTTATTATATTTGAATTGAAGAGAAAACATAACCCTACAGAGAGAACTAGGAAAATGTTTAAAAGAGAGAAAAGAATTCAATATCAATTTAATGTCATGTTGTGACTCTGACCAATATTTTTAAATCTTGACTTTAACACCCAGTGAAAATTGTAGTTAGGACCTAGGAGGTAGTGCTAGGTAACTTGAGCTCTTAGAATTAAGATTTCCCTCTGAGAATGAAATTAGACAGTCATCACAAAACAACTGAGCTCAGTCAGCCATATAAATAACTGAACTAAAGTAATAATATGTGACTAAGGAGTCTAGAAACAACTAACAACAAATTTCATAACCAGGTTGTTGGGTGGCTACTTTACCATGGCTAAAGCTGTCACATACTCAATTTTGTTTGCCACTATCTGTAAAAAAAAAAAAAAAAAAAAAAATATTGTTATAAGAAAACTATAAAAGCAAGCAAAATCTCTGGTAGTTTTGAGTGTCCTCACCTTCACCTACATGTGCCATCCTATTTATTTTTTTCTTGCTCACCAAGGAGTTGCTTGGTTATTAATTTAACTTTTATGCCTATGGTAAGACAGGATGTGACCACATCTTGATCACATCTCTGATAGGAGTATTCTAATAGCTTTAGAGGCTGGATTGGAAGTTATAAATTGGACCTGGTTTAAGACAGGAATTTGTACACGTAAAGTATCAATCTATATACACAGATATATATATATAGGTACACACATGTGTTTTATATTCATATCTACATATACATCATACTGCATATTTGTGTGGGTATGAGTTGTTGTTCAGTCATTAAGTTGTGTCTGAGTCTTTGCAACCCCATGGACTGCAGCACTCCAGGCTTCCCTGTCCTCCACTATCTCCTAGAGTTTGCTCAAAGTACTGTCCATTGAGTTGATGATGCCATCCAACCATCTCATCCTCTTGTCCCCTTGTTGCCGCCTTTTCCTCTTGCCTTCAATCTTTCCCAACATCAGGGTCTCTTCCAATGAGTCAGCTCTTCACATCAGGTGGCCAAAGTATATATATGTATATATGAATATATGTATGTGTGAGTACATGTATATATATGAATGTGTATCTATATTTATCCTTATATATTCCTTTGGTAACAACTTTGAAAAAAGCAGGATCATAGTTTACTCTTTTATCCTAGAGATAATATCAATGCTATCTTTTATTTTCTGTCTGACTTTTCACCAAACCAGTTGTTCAGGATAGTTCTGTAAACAGGTTATGTTGTCCTTGTCAACTTGTTCGGGAGATCTTGTACTTTAAAGACTATAAAGTATTTTAGGGCAGCTTGTGATTTCATTTCAGGAGTACTCTGAATGTGGAACAGGAGCTTAGCTTTGTCAGTTCTGAGAAAGCTCATTGATAAAGGTTTGCGTAGTGGGCAAAACTTTTTCAGAGCAAGGTAAAGCCTTTAGTAATTGCTAGGGATATGGAACTTGTGATTATCTTGCATTTCCCTCAAAATCCCCCTGTATAGGAGCAAAGAGTGAGGGGTTGTTGTGGTACCCCGCCTATGAATATGCCCAGAATGGCCCCGTCATGAAGATCTCCCCCCTCCAGCTATGTTGATTGTTTCAGAGAGCTCTAACTCCCCATGCTATCAGAGAAGTCTAGCTTTTCGTGCTATTCCCGTGTCAACTGAGTTCGTTTAAGGCTTCCCTGGTGGCTCAAAGGGTAAAGAATCTGCAAGCAATGCAGGAGACCTGGGTTCAATACCTGGGTCAGGAAGATACCCTAGAGAAGGGAATGGCTACCAATGCCAGTGTTCTTGCCTGGAGAATTCCACGGACAGAGAGCCTGGTGGGCTACAGTCCATGAGGTCACAGAGTTGGATATCCACCCAGGAAACATGGGTGGATGGTGTGCTATTGGGGAAAGAGAGCTCCTCACCTTTCTACGAGAGCTGGCTAGGGTCTGCAGCTGCTGTGTTTCTGCATGGTATGGCTTGTGGACATGGTCTTAGAACTGTGGCAACAACTGAGATCATCTCAGAATGAAGCTGATGCTAGGAAGTCAATGCAGAATGGGGGAAGAGGAAGTGTCTTAATCATACCCTTGAGCTTCTGAGTCAATCCCAAATCTGAAGCCCTATCTACCCCTGCTTGTCCCACATATATATACCAATAGATCCTCTTTTTGTTGAAGTCAGTTTGATTTTTATTTTCTGTTTCTTAAACTGTAGAGTTCTTAGTGGGGTGAGGACTGGTTTCTGGACACAGTATAAGCCTCCCCCTCACCCCATTTTTTAGACTCAGATAAGTGTAGATTAGGGCTTCCCAGATAGCGCTAGTGGTTAAGAACCCGTCTGTCAATGCAGGAGACATGAGAGACTCAGGTTTGATCCCAGGGTTGGGAAGTCCTCTGGAGGAGGGCATGGCAAGCCACTCCAGTATTCTTGCCTGGAGAATTCAATGAACAGAAGAGCCTGACGGCCAGTGGGGTCACAAAGAGTCGGACATGACTGAAGCATCTTAGCACGCAACTGCAGATTGCTTTGCAGTCATTGATCCTGTGCCCAGATACTCTTTCCTGTAGTTCAGCTTTGGCAAAGGACAGTGATCCTTGCTCTGTGGCATCAGCTTCACTTTGTAGAGCAGTGAAGGGGTTGTATATTTTTAGCTGTAAAAAGAAGTGAACATTATTTGTCAATAAAACTGAAATATAAAATAAAGAAGTGGACATTGTGAAATACTTTTACTTCTGGAAAAATGGTTATAAAATACACAAAGCTAGTAACCCCCATACACCCGTAATTTACACCGAGGACTGCTTGAAAATCGTTCACAGAGCTCTGCTGTGGTAAAGAGACAGATTTCCAACAATACAGTGCCTTTGGTGTCACCTTGAAGATAAACTATTAATTCTCATTTCTTTGTGATTCGTTGAAGTACATCATTCTCATTATAGGGAATGTCATGAAGAAAAAGGCAACATGCCTCGGCATGAAGAGCTGTGAAATTCATTCCTGAATAATAGCAATCAGCTCTTTTATCTGACACAGTGCCCACAAGAATGGCGCAGAGGTACAAGATCCAGGGAAAACTAGAAAAAAATCTAAAATGGGCCCAGAGGAGATGAGCCTTCCAACATAGACTGGTGAAAGAGGTCCGAGTGGTGCGTCTGGCACGATGATACCAGCGATGGTTGGAGCGAGGATAATTCGGCCTTAGTCTTCATGTCTGCTGCCAGAAAAGCAGCTGGCATCATGGAGTGTATCTTCTCCAATGAAGGAGAAAAGGAGATACGGCGGCATTTAGCACAGAAAGGTCTTGGTTAGCAGTTTTGCTATGGAATGAATGCAATGTGGCACTAGCTTGCTGTCTGGCACCCAAATGTTGGCTTCCTATTTAAAACAGCTCTTTGTGTCCCTGTAAACAGGGAATTTCAATGAGAAAAGCCAGAGCAGAATAGAAGCTTAAGAGAGGCAATCTGATCATACAGCTGATGTTTCATTGACTAATATGTGAAAAACCTTATATGAGATAAACATGTTGCATTGAAAATATATTATAAATTATGTTTTGCTGTTGGGAAAACCAGAGCAGGGTGTTTTGTTTTGTTTTTTTTTTCAGTTAGGGAAAACTACTAACTGTCACCATAGTAGCTCTTTGGGAACCTTGGTCTCTGGCCAGCTTTCAGGTGATTGTTCTGTGTTTTTCTAAGCTGGGCTCTCCCTCCCTTGCCACACTGTTTCATAATGGCAACAATTTCAATTATAGAGAACTCTCTATATATTTGCCAAAATGGACTTTTAAAAGCTTATTGCAGAATGTTTGTAAATCTAGAATACACACTGAAACAATGAAAAAAACAAAGGCCAGGAAAAAAAAATAGGGCTTAGAAGTATAAGCTAAACCCTTCATGGATGTAGCCTACCTTTAAATAGAAAAGACATGTCAATTATCCATTTAAAGATGAGACTTCTTTATATAATGTGTTTATACATTAATAAGTATATGTGTGTTCAGTTCAGTTCAGTCACTTAGTCGTCTCTGACTCTTTGTGACCCCATGGACTGCAGCACGCCAGGCATCTCTGTCCAACACCAATTCCCAGAGACTGAGCAAACTCATGTCCATTGAGTCGGTGATGCCATTCAACCATCTCATCCTCTGTCATCCCCTTCTCCTACTGCCTTCAATCTTCCCCATCATCAGGGTCTTTTCAAATGAGTCAGATCTTCGCATCAGGTGGCCAAAGTGTTGGAGCTTCAGCATCAGTCCTTCCAGTGAATATTCAGGACTGATGTCCTTTAGGATGAACTGGTTGGATCTCCTTGCAGTCCAAGGAACTCTCAAGAGTCTTCTCCAACACTACAGTTCAATAGCATCAATTCTTTGGTGCTCAGCTTTCTTTATAGTCCAACTCTCACACCCATACATGAACACTGGAGTAACCATAGCCTTGACTAGATGGACCTTTGTTGACAAAGACATGTCTCTGCTTTTTAATATTCTGTCCAGGTTTGTCATACCTTTTCTTCCAAGAAGCAAGCATTGTTTAATTTCATGTCTTCAGTTACAATCTACAGTGATTTTGGAGCCCAAGAAAATGAAGTCTGTCACTGTCTCCATTGTTTCCCCATCTATTTGCCATGAAGTGATGGGACCAGATGCCATAATCTTCGTTTTCTGAATGTTGAGCTTTAAGCCAGCTTTTTACTCTCCTCTTTCACTTTTATCAAAAGGCTCTTTAGTTCTTCTTCACTTTCTGCCATAAGGGTGGTGTCATCTGCATATCTGAGTATATATGTGTGTGTATGTATATATACATGCATGTGCACATCTGTATGTGTGTGTGTGTTTGTGTTCAACACTCAGTCATGTCTAACTCTTTGGGACCCCATGGACTGTAGCCCTATCAGGTTCCTCTGTCCATGGAGTTTTCTAGACAAGAGTACTGGAGTGGGTTGCCATTTCCTTCTCCAGTACACACACACACATACATACACGTCTGAATTATACTTTCTATATTATTATTATTTTTTAAATTTATTCTCTCTGGATGAATTCTTGTTCTTAGATAGATATATATATATATATATATATATATATATATATATATCCTTTTCTCACTGTTTTCTTCAACAGCCTTATTTTGGAATTTGATTTTGATGATGAATATGGCTCAGATCATGAGATCCTTACTGCAAAATTCAAATTTATGTTGAAGAAAGTAGGGAGAACCATTAAGCCATTCAGGCAGGATCTACATCAAATCCCTTATGATTATACAGTGAGGTTGACAAATAAATTCAAAGGATTAACTCTGATAGACTGACTGAAGAACTATGGACTGAGACTCATATTATACAGGAGGCAGTGACCAAAACCATCCCAAAGAAAAAGAAATTCAAAAAGGCAAAATGGCTGCCTGAGGAGGCCTTACAAATAGCTGAGAAAAGGAGATGTGAATGGCAAAGATGAAGGGATAGATATACCCAACTGAATGCAGAGTTCCAGAGAAAAGCAAGGAGAAGAAAGACTTCCAAATGAACAACACAAAGAAATAGAGGAAAACAAGAGAATGGGCAAGAATAGAGACCTCTTCAAAAAAACTGGAGTTACCAAGGAACACTTCATACAAATTAGGCACAATAAAGGACATAAATGCTATGGACCTAACAGAAGCAGAAGACATTAAGAAGAGGTGCCAAGAATACACAGAAGAACTATACAAAAAATGTCTTAATGGCCCTGATAATCATGATAGTGTCATCACTCACCTAGCTAGACTTCCTGGAGTGTGAAGTCAAGTGGGCCTTAAGAATCATTACTACCAAGCTAGTGGAGGTGATGGAATTCCAGCTGAGCTATTTCAAATCCTAAAAGATGATGCTGTTGAAGTATGGCACTCAATATGCCAGAAAATTTGGAAAACTCAGCAGTGGCCACAGGACTGGAAAAGGTCAGTCTTCATTCCAGTCCCAAAGAAGGGCAGCGACAAAGAATGTTCAAACTTCTGTACAACTGAGCTCTTTTCACGTGCTAGCAAGTTAATGCTCAAACTCCTTCGAACTAGGCATCAACAGTGCATGAACTGAGAACTTCCAAATGTTCAAGCTGGGTTTAGAAAAGGCATAGGAACCAGAAATCAAATTGGCAGCATCCACTGGATCATAGGAAAAGCAAGAAAATTTCAGAAAAACATTTATTTCTGCTTCATTGACTACACTAAAGCCTTTAACTATGTGGATTACAACAAACTGTAGAAAGTTCTTAAAGTGACAGGAATACCAAATCACCTTATCTGCCTTCTGAGAAACCCACATGCAAGTCAAGAAACAACAGAACTGGACATTTTAACAATGGTTAAAAATTGGGAAAGGAATACATCAAGATTGTATATTGTCACCCTGATTATTTAACTTTTATGTAGAGTGTATCATGTGAAATGATAGGCTGGATGACTCACAAGCAGGAATCAAGATTGCCAGGAGAAATATCAACAACCTCAGATAGGTAGATAATGTCACTCTAATGGCAGAAGATGAAAAGGAACTAAAGAGCCTCTTGATGAAGGTGAAAGAGGAGAGTGAAAAAACTGACTTAAAACTCAACATTCAAAAAACTGAAATCATGGTATACTGTCCCAACACTTCATGACAAATAGATGAGGAAAAAGTGGAAATGATGATAGACTTTATTTTGGGGGGCTCCAATGTCACTGCAGATGGTGACTGTAGCCACAGAATTCAAAGACACTTGCTCCTTGGAAGTAAGGCCATGACAGACCTAGACAGCATGTATTAAAAACATCACTTTGCTGACAAGGTCTGTCTAGTCAAAGCTATGGCTTTTCCAATAGTCATGTATGGATGTGAGTTGGACTATAAAGAAGACTGAGTGTGAAAGAATTTATGCTTTTGAATTGTGGTGCTGGAAAGGACTCTTGAAAATCCCTTGGACAGAAAGAAGATCAAACCAATCAATCTTAAAGGAAATCAGCCCTGAATATCCATTGGAAGGTTTGATGCTGAAGCTCCAATACTTTATATCCACCTATTTCAAATCCTGAAAGATGATGCTATGAAAGTGCTGCACTCAATATGGCAACAAATTTGGAAAATGCAGCAGTGGCCACAGGACTGGAAAAGGTCAGTTTTCATTCCAATCCCAAAGAAAGGCAATGCCAAAGAATGCTCAAACTACCACACAATTGCACTTACCTCACACGCTAGTAAAGTAATGCTCAAAATTCTCCAAGCCAGACTTCAGCAATGAACTGTGAACTTCCAGATGTTCAAGCTGGTTTTAGAAAAGGCAGAGGAACCAGAGATCAAATTGCCAACATCCACTGGATCATTGAAAAAGCAAGTGTTCCAGAAAAACATCTACTTCTGCTTTATTGACTATGCCAAAGCCTTTGACTGTGTGGATCACCATAAACTGTGGAAAATTCTTCAAGAGAAGGGAATACCAGACCACCTGACCTGCCTCATGAGAAACCTGTATGCAGGTCAGGAAGCAATAGTTAGAACTGGACATGGAACAACAGACTGGTTCCAAATAGGAAAAGGAGTACATCAAGGCTGTATATTGTCATTGTGCTTATTTAACTTATACGCAGAGTACATCATGAGAAACACTGGGCTGGAAGAAGCACAAGTTGGAATCAAGATTGCCAGGAGAAATATCAATGACTTCAGATATGCAGATGACACCACTCTTATGGCAGAGAGTGAAGAGGAACTACAAAGCTTCTTGATGAAAGTGAGAGAGGAGAGGGAAAAAGTTGGTTTAAAGCTCAACATTCAGAAAACTAAGATCATGGCATCTGGTTCCATCACTTCATGGGAAATAGATGGGGAAACAGTGGCAGACTTTATTTTTTTGGGCTCCAAAATCACGGCAGATGGTGATTGCAGCCATGAAATTAAAAGACACTTACTCCTTGGAAGGAGGGTCATGACCAACCTAGCTAGCATATTGAAAAGCAGAGACATTACTTTGCCAACAAAGGTCCATCTAGTCAAGGCTATGGTTTTTCCAGTAGTCATGTATGGATGTGAGAGTTGGACTGTGAAGAAAGCTGAGTGCCAAATAATTGATGCTTTTGAACTGTGGTGTTGGAGAAGCCTCTTGAGAGTCCCTTGGACTTCAAGGAGATCCAACCAGTCCATTCTGAAGGAGATCAGTCCTGGGTGTTCTTTGGAAGGAATGATGCTGAAGTTGAAATTCCAGTACTTTGGCCACCTCATGCGAAGAGTTGACTCATTGGAAAAGACTCTGATGCTGGGAGGGATTGGGGGCAGGAGGAGAAGGGGACGACAGAGGATGAGATGGCTTGATGGCATCACCAACTTGATGGACATGAGTTTGGGTGAACTCCAGGAGTTGGTGATGGACAAGGAGGCCTGGCGTGCTGCAATTCATGGGGTTGCAAAGAGTCAGACACGACTGAGTGATTGAACTGACTGACTGATGCAAAGAGCCAACTCATTGGAAAAGACCCTGATGCTGGGAAACATTGAGGGCAAGAGGAGAAGTGGGTGGCAGAGGATGAGATGGTTAGATAGGAGCACTGACTCAATGAGCATGAGTTTGAGTCAACTCTGGCAGATTGTGAAGGACAGGGAACCCTGCATGTTGCAGTCCATGCGGTAACAAAGTGTCAGGCATGACTTAACAACTGAACAACACTAATGCCATCTTTCAAGGATCTTGGAGCTATCTGGTTTCTGAGAAGATGCCAGTTCAAATTTAGTGATTTATTTCTTTAAAAATAATCAATAAGTTTTAATAACGCAAAGAAGACACTTTTTTTTCTAAAACAAACTGAAGAGAACATTTTATCTGTGACAGTATCATAAGGAACTAAATTTGAAAATAAAAATAACTGAATTGATGAAAGTAATCAGCTAATTGAGCTTCATAGTAGATATTTGAATCAAATTATTAATGAATTAAAATTATTTCAACTTTATACATGGGAAAAACTGAGCAGTATTTGATTAAGATTAAATATTTGTGACCAGAATAAAGGAGACAGATATTTATGTGCTTTTAGTGTGGGTTGTGCACTATGAAAACTAAACATGTCGTGTTGTTTGATCCTTGTAGCAAACAAGTTCTGGAAGACAGTGGCGTAACTGAGTAGACGGTACATCCTATTTGCATTGCAAATTTGACATATTTCAATAGGGTTGCTTTACACCTATTCAGGAGCCCTTACTGATGAAGGAGCTTTACAGGAGCTTTGACAATTATGGAAACAGGGAAAGAAAACAGAAAGAATTGTCTGCTGGCTCTTTTTATTCCCCCAGGTTTATTGATATATAACTGTCATATAACTCCTTTAAGTTTAATGTGGACAGTGTGATGATTTGATACATGTATACATTAAAGCATGTTTATCAAAATAAGGTTAGCTGACATCTTCATTTCACATAATTTCATTTTTTGTTATTCTTTTGTAAGGGTGAGAACATTTCAGGTGTTGTTTCATAGCACTGTCAAGGATACAATATGGTATTGTTAACTATAGTCACCATGCTCTGCATTAGAGAACTGGAACTTACTCATCATTTAACTGATAGTTTATGCTCTTTGACCAGCCTCTCCCTATTTACCCAATACTCCAGTTCTTGGTAACCATTAATCCATTTTGTTTCTTTGAGCTCAACTTTGTTAATTTCCACATATAAGTGAAATCATGTAGTATTTGTCTTTGTCTGACTTACTTCACTTAGAATGTTGAAGGCTTTTTTTATTATAAAAGGTTGTTGATTTCCATCATATGATTTTTCTGCATCTCTTGAGATGATAATGACTTTTGTCTTTTATTTTCTTAGTGTGATGTATCACATTTATTTGCATACATTGAACCATCCTTGCATCTCAGTGACTAATATTGCTCGACAATTGTGTGTAGTCCTTTATTCTTTTAATGTGCTGTTGAATTTCATTTTTTAGTGTTTTGTTGAGAAATTTTGCATATACTTTCATGAGGAATATTATCCTGTAGTTTTCTTGTAGCGCCCTTATGTGGCTTTGGTGTCAAGGTAATGCTGGTATTGTAAAATGAGTTTGGGAATGTTTCTTCCTCTTCAGTATTTGGAAAAGTCTGAGAAGAACTGGTGTTAATTCTTTTTAAAATTTTGGTAGAATCACCTCTGAGGTCATCTGATCCGGAATTTTCTTTGTTGGAATGTTTTTGATAACTGATTCAGTCTCCTTTCAGGTAACTGGTCTGTTCAGATACTGTTTCCTCATGCTTCAGTGTTCGTAGTTTGTGTGTTTTTAAGAATTTATCCATTTCTTCTAGGTTATCCAATTTGTTGGCATATAATTATTTACAGAAGTCTCTTATGATTCTTTGCATTTCTGTTTTTTCTCCTCTTTCATTAATAATTTTATTTATTTGAATCTTCTGTCTTTTTTTGTTTAGTAGTCTAGTTAACACTTTGTCAATTTTGTTCATCTTTTCAAAAACTCAACTCTGAATGTCTTTGATTTTTTCCCTATCACTTTTCTATTATTTATTTCATTTATCTCTTGTCAGATCTTTCTTATGTACTGCCTTTGCTAACTTTGGGCTTTTGGCTGTTGAAGCTCTCTATTGAAATTGTATTGTATTTTGGTTCAGTCATTATAATTTTCAGTTTAATGTTTCCATTTGGTTCTTTTTTACATTTTCTGTCTCTTTGAACTTCTTATTTTGTTTTTATATTGTTTTCCTGATTTCATTGATTATTTATCCAGGTTCCCTTGTAGCTCTCTGAGCATCTTTAGGACAGTTACTTTGAATTCTTTGTCAGGAAATTCACATGTTCCCCTTTCTTTAGGGTCAGTTACTGGAAGTTTTTTGTGTTCCTATGATGGTGTCCTGTTTCCTTGATTCTGTGCAATCCCAGTAGCCTGGCATAGGTGTCTGCACATCTGAAGAAGCAGTCATCTCTTCTCGGCTTTATGAACTCACTGGCCAGGAAAGCCCTTCACCTACTGGTGGGGGCATGGTGGAGCATGCTGTGGCCACAGTGACACAGGATGCCAGGTTCAAGAGTATATGTCCTCTCCATAGCTCAGGTCGTGGGAGTCAACAACTGTGTGGTCCTTGGTGAGTTCTCTGAGGTTCCACTTGCATTCCTGCAAGGACTGTTGATGTCCTCAGCAGTGTCCCTCAAGGCCAGCAGCTGGGGACCAGGGCAGGTAGCAGGAGTATCTGGGCCGGTGGTGTGATACTCTTTGCTGTGGAGGCCAGCTATAGGTGTCTATGTAGTGACAGGGGCTGAATGCAGATGCTCACATAATGGTGAGGGCCCAGGGTCAGCAGCAAGGGCTGGGCTGGACTGCCTGTGCACTAGCAGCTCTGGGGTGCCCTGGCTGTTAGTGCACACTCCTGTTGCACACTCACACCTGTTGCTGTAGTCTTGCCACAGGGACAAGCATAGCAGTGGATGCCAGCATTTTGTAACATGAAAACACGACCCCTATGGCCAATGTTATGAAACGCTGGTGCCCAACTGCAGGGGCTGACCTCAAGCAGCGTATGGTGGTTGAGTTCGGCCATAAGGGTCTCATTGTTCAGTCGCTAAGTTGTATCTGACTCTTTGTGACCCCTGAACTTCAGCACGCCTGGCTTCCCTGTCCTTCACTATCTCCCTGAGTTTACTCAAACTTAAGTCCATGGAGTCACTGATGCCATCCAACCATCTCTTCCTCTGTCGTCATCTTCTCCTCCTGCCTTCAGTCTTTCCCATCATTAGGGTCTACTGGCATACAACACTGGTGCAGCCAAAGAGCTACTGGGGATCCTAGAACATGATGGTGGGGGGAAGAAGTGTGGAGGCAACTCAGGCAGCTGACATCTGCAAATGCAATAGCCCATAGGCTGAAATATTGTGATATCTGTAGTGCGTCCATGGCAGCCATGCTGGCTGGTTTCTTCAGTGAGAGTAGTGGCTGAGATCTTCTGCAGAGCAGATCATTGGGAACTCTGGTCCCTCCTGTAGCTGGTAGGGGTATCCCCTGCCTTTCAGCCTGACTCCTAGCTTTCTCTGTGTCTCAGCTTTGCAAATCTCCAGATATAGTTAAACTAAAGTGGGTTCTGTTTTGAAAGGCTAGGGTAACAAGTTGCTCACCTTACTCTTTTCCAATCCAAGGGAACTCCTTCCAGCTGGGAATTCCCTCTTAGTGCTTAGCAGCGCCAGCAGGGAGAATGAGACGAAGCAGACAAAATGAAGCTAGGCTTCCTTCCCTTTTTATGTGATTATTCCCAGGATTTTTTTTGTACTATGTTGCTGAAGTTTTTTTAAGTGGACTCTTGAGCTCTCCCAGAGCTATTTTAGTTCATGGATAACTGTTTGATTATTGATGCTTTTTCGGGGGTGAAGGCTGGGGTCTCTCATACCACCATCTTGGTGATGTCACTCTCCACTGACTCTTTAATCATCCATTTGTGACACATTTCATTGGCTACATGTAGCCGCACTCAGGGAATTACAATCTTACTGCGTGTTTAAAAGAAAGTCGGACTATATTTGTAGAGTCCTAAAGATCAACACAATCTTTCTAATCCTAAAAACAGTGAGAGTCAGAGGAGTCAGCACGAACATGTTTTGTCATGTCTGACTCTTTGCCACCCCAAGGACTCTAGCCTGCCAGGCTCCTCTGTCCACGGGATTTTCCTCCAGAATACTGGAGTGGGTTACCATTTCCTCTTCCAGGGATCCTGGAATCCTCTTCCAGGGATTCCTGACCCAGGGATCGAACTCAAGTCTCCTGCATTGGCAGGCAGGTTTTTCTCAATGAGACACTGGGAAAGACCCTCAGAGAGTTTAGATAATTTACCAAAGACTACTTACATATTCTCTGATGTTTCTCTGTTGTTCTTATCACTACCCAGACCCTCATCCCCTAATGATAGATCTGAAGTATGGCTTGAGGTTTATGTCACCCATAGTTGAAAAGAATAAAATAAGCAAGTTAAAGACAGTCACTGACAAGCCCAAATAAATGGCAACTGTAAGAAATTGGAAAAATAAGTAATTAAAGGATAAGAAAGTAATGGCAATATATTGAGGGAGAAATCCAAAGGCTGACAATCAAACCTCATTGTTGCTCTTCATTTAAAATGAAATTCATGATCCATTTCAATAGGACCTGGGCTGCTGAAGGGCTCTCACCCTTCCTTCCATTGCACAACTCATATTTCTTCAGGTAAAACAAAGGTCAAGGGAGATTTTATCAGAGCAAAGAATTTTGAGAAACAATTAATAGTTTAGTTCAGTTCAGCCGCTCAGTCATGTCCAACTCTTTGGGACCCCATGGACAGCAACATGCCAGGCCTCCCTGTCCATCACCAACTCCCGGAGTTTAATCAAGCTCATGACCATTGAGTTGGTGATGCCATCCAACCATCTCATCTTCTGTCGTCCACTTCTCCTCCTGCCCTCAATCTTTCCCAGCATCAGGGTCTTTTCCAATGAGTCAGCTCTTCACATCAGGTGACCAAAGTATTGGAGTTTCAGCTTCAGCATCAGCCTTCCAGTGAATATTCAGGACTGATTTCCTTTTGGATGGACTGGTTGGGTCTCCTTGCAGTTGAAGGGACTCTCAAGAGTCTTCTCCAACACCACAGTTCAAAAGCATCAATTCTTCAGCGCTCAGCTTTCTTTATAGTCCAACTCTCATATCTACACATGACTACTGGAAAAACAATAGCCTTGACTAGATGGACCTTTATTGGCAAAGTAATGTCTCTGCTTTTTAATATGCTATCTAGGTTGGTCATAATGTTTCTTCCAAGGAATAAGCATCTTTTAATTTCATGGCTGTAATCACCATCTACAGTGATTTTGGAGCCCCTCAAAAATAAAGTCAGCCACTGTTTCCCCATTTATTTGCCATGAAGTGGTGGGACCTGATGCCATGATCTTAGTTATCTGAATGTTGAGCGTTAAGCCAACTTTTTCACTCTATTCTTTCACTTTCATCAAGAGGCTATTTAATTCTTCTTTATTTTATACCATAAGGATGGTGTCATCTGCATATTTGAGGTTATTGATATTTTTCCCAGCAATCTTGATTCCAGCTTGTGCTTCATCCAGTCCAGCATTTCTCACGATGTACTCTGCATTTTTGTTAAATAAGCAGGGTGACAATATACAGCCTTGATGTACTCCTTTCCCAATTTGGAACCAGTCTGTTGTTCCTTGTCCAGTTCTAACTGTTGCTTCCTGACCTGCATACAGGTTTCTCAAGAGGTAGGTCAGGCGGTCTGGTATTCCCTTCTCTTTCAGAATTTTCCACAGTTTATTGTGATCCACACAGTCAAAGGCTTTGGCATAGTCAATAAAGCAGAAGTAGATGTTTTTCTGGAACTCTCTTGCTTTTTCCATGATCCAGTGGATGTTGGCAATTTGATCTCTGGTTCCTCTGCCTTTTCTAAAACGAGCTTGAACATCAGGAAGTTCACGGTTCACATATTGCTGAAGCCTGGCTTGGAGAATTTTGAGCATTACTTTACTAGCGTGTGAGATGAGTGCAATTGTGCGGTAGTTTGAGCATTCTTTGGCATTGGCTTTCTTTGAGATTGGAATGAAAACTGACCTTTTCCAGTCCTGTGGCCACTGCTGAGTTTTCCCAATTTGCTGGCATATTGAGTGCAGCACTTTCACAGCATCATCTTTGAGAATTTGAAAGAGCTCAACTGGAATTCCATCATCTCCACTAGCTTTGTTTGTAATGATACTTCCTGAGCCCCAACTTCCAGAATGTCTGGTTCTAGCTGAGTGATCACACTATCGTGATTATCTGGGTCGTGAAGATATTTTTTGTATAGTTCTTCTGTGTATTCTTGCCACCTCTTCTTAATATCATCCTCTTCTGTTACATCCTAACTGTTTCTGTCCTTTATTGAGCCCATCTTTGCATGAAATATTCCCTTGGTATCTCTATTTTTCTTGAACAGATCTCTAGTCTTTCCTATTCTATTGTTTTCCTCTATTTCTTTGCATTGATCACTGAGGAAGGCTTTCTTGCCTCTCTTTGCTATTCTTTGGAACTCTGCATTCAAATGGGTATATCTTTCCTTTTTTCCTTGCCTTTTGCTTCTCTTCTTTTCATAACTGTTTGTAAGGCCTCCTCAGACAGCCATTTTGCTTTTTTGCATTTCTTTTTCTAGGGCATGGCCTTGATCCCTGTCTCTTGTACAAAATGTCATGAACCTCGTCCATAGTTCATCAGGCACTCTTTCAGATCTAATCCCTTGAATCTATTTCTCACTTCCACTGTATAAACATAAGGGATTTGATTTAGGTAATACCTGAATTGTCTAGTGATTTTCCCTACTTTCTTCAATTTAAGTCTGAATTTGGCAATGAGGACTTCATGATCTGAGCCACAGTCAGCTCCTGGTCTTGTTTTTGCTGACTGTATAGTGCTTTTCCATCTTTGGCTGCAAAGAATCTAATCAATCTGATTTCAGTAATTGACTGTCTGGTGATGTCCATATGTAGAGTCTTCTCTTGTGTTGTTTTAAGAGGGTGTTTTCTGTGACCAGTGTGTTCTCTTGGCGAAACTCTATTAGCCTTTGCCCTGCTTCATTCTGTACTCCAAGGTCAAGTTTGCCTGTTACTCTAGGTGTTTCTTGACTTCCTACTTTTGCATTCTGGTTCCCTATAATGAGAGGCGGCCTAGAGGAGCAACTCCATGTCCAAGGAGCATTGGCTGCATGGGCACAGGAGGGCCCAGAGGAGCTACTCCACGTTCAAGGTAAGAGAAACCTAAGTAAGATGGTAGGTGTTGTGAGAGGGCATCAGAGGGCAGACACACTGAAACCATAATCACAGAAAACTCATCATTCTGATCACATGGACCACAGCCTTCTCTAACTCAATGAAACTAAGCCATGCCAGGTCGGGCCACCCAAGACGGACAGGTCATGGTGGAGAGGTCTGACAGAATGTGATCCACTGGAGAAGGGAATGGCAAACCACTTCAGTATTCTTGCCTTGGGAACTCACAAACAGTATGAAAAGGCAAAATAATAGGATATTGAAAGAGAAACTCCCCAGGTCGGTAGGTGCCCAATATGATATGTTACTGGAGATCAGTGGAGAAATAACTCCAGAAAGAATGAAGGGATGGAGCCAAAGCAAAAACAATACCCAGCTGTGGATGTGACTGGTGATAGAAGCAAGGTCTGATGCTATAAAGAGCAATCTTGTATAGGAACCTGGAATGTTAGGTCCATGAATCAAGGCAAATTGGAAGTGGTCAAACAGGAGATGGCAAGAGTGAACATCGACATTTTAGGAATCAGCAAACTAAAATGGACAGGAATGGGTGAATTTGACACAGATGACTATTATATCTACTGCTGTGGGCAAGAATCCCTTAGAAGAAATGGAGTAGCCATCATGGTCAACAAAAGAGGCCGAAATGCAGTACTTGGATGCAATCTCAAAAACGACAGAATGATCTCTGTTCATTTCCAAGGCAAACCATTCAATATCACAGTAATCCAAGCCTATGGCCAACCAGTAACACTGAAGAAGCTGAAGTTGAACGGTTCTATGAAGACCTACAAGACCTTTTAGAAGTAACACCCCAAAATATGTCCTTTTCATTATAGGGGACTGGAATGCAAAAGTAGGAAGTCAAGAAACACCTGGAGTAACAGGCAAATTTGGCCTTGGAGTAAGTAATGAAGCAGGGAAAAGGCTAATAGAGTTTTGCCATAAGAACGCACTGGTCATAGCAAACACCCTCTTCCAACAACACAAGAGAAGACTCTACACGTGGACATCACCAGATGCTCAACACCAAAATCAGATTGATTATATTCTTTGCAGCCAAAGATGGAGAAACTCTATACAGTGAGCAGAAACAAGACTAGTAACTGACTGTGGCTTGGTTCATGAACTCCTTGTTGCTAAATTCAGACTAAAATTGAAAAAAGTAAGGAAAGCCACTAGACCATTCAGGTATGACCTAAATCAAATCCCTTATGATTACACAGTGGAAGTAGAAATAGATTTAAAGGACTAGATCTGATAGATAGAGTGCCTGATGAACTATGGAAGGAGGTTCATGACATTGCACAGAAGACAGGAATCAATACCATCCCCATGGAAAAGAAATGCGAAAAAGCAAAATAGCTGTCTAAGGAGGCCTTACAAATAACTGCGAAAAGAAGAGAAGTGAAAAGCAAAGGAAAAAAAGAAAGATATAAGCATCTGAATCAGATCAGATCAGATCAGATCAGTCACTCAGTCGTGTCCAACTCTTTGCGACCCCATGAATCACAGCACGCCAGGCCTCCCTGTCCAACGTCAACTCCTGGAGTTCACTGAGACTCACGTCCATTGAGTCAGTGTTGCCATCCAGCCATCTCATCCTCTGTCGTCCCCTTCTCCTCCTGCTCCCAATACCTCCCAGCATCAGAGTCTTTTCCAATAAGTCAACTCTTTGCATGAGGTGGCCAAAGTACTGGAATTTCAGCTTTAGCATCATCAAGGAGAGATAAGAAAGTCTTCCTCAGTGATCAATGCAAAGAAATAGATGAAAACAACAGAATGGGAAAGACTAGAGATCTCTTCCAGAAAATTAGAGATATCAAAGGAACATTTCATGCAAAGATTGGCTCGATAAAGGACAGAAATGGTATGGACCTAAACAGAAGCAGAAGATATTAAGAAGAGATGGCAAGAATACACGGAAGAACTATACAAAAAAGATCTTCATGACCCAGATAATCATGATGGTGTGATCGCGCTCCTAGAGCCAGACATCCTGGAATGTGAAGTCAAGTGGGCCTTAGAAAGCATCACTACGAACAAAGCTAGTGGAGGTGATGGAATTCCAGTGGAGCTCTTTCAAATCCTCAAAGATGATGCTGTGAAAGTGCTGCACTCAATATACCAGCACATTTGGAAAACTCAGCAGTGGCCACAGGACTGGAAAAGGTCAGTTTTCATTCCAGTCCCAAAGAAAGGCAATGCCAAAGAATGCTCAAACTACTGCACAATTGCAGTCATCTCACATGCTAGTAAAGTAATGCTCAAAATTCTCCAAGCCAGGCTTCAGCAATATGTGAACCATGAACTTCCTGATGTTCAAACTGGTTTTAGAAAAGGGAGAGGAACCAGAGATCAAATTGCCAACATCCACTGGATCATGGAAAAAGCAAGAGAGTTCCAGAAAAACATCTACTTCTGCTTTATTGACTATGCCAAAGCCTTTGACTGTGTGGATCACCATAAACTGTGGAAAATTCTGAAAGAGAAGGGAATACCAGACCACCTGACCTGCCTCTTGAGAAACATGTATGCAGGTTAGGAAGCAACAGTTAGAATTGGACATGGAACAACAGACTGGTTCCAAAAAGGAAGAGGAGTATGTCAAGGCTGTATATTGTCACCCTGCTTATTTAACAAAAACACAGAGTACATCATGAGAAATGCTGGGCTGGAAGAAGCACAAGCTGGAATCAAGATTGCCAGGAGAAATACCAATAACCTCAGACATGTCAATCACACCACCCTTATGGCAGAAGGTGAAGAGGAATTAAAGAGCCTCTTGATGAAAGTGAAAGAGGAGAGTGAAAAAGTTGGCTTAAAGCTCAACATTCAGAAAATTAGGATCATGGCATCTGGTCCCATCACTTCATGGGAAGCAGATGGGGAAACAGTGGAAGCAGCGTCAGACTTTATTTTTCGGGGCTTAAAAATCACTGCAGATGGTGATTGCAGCCAGAAATTAAAAGACGCTTACTCCTTGGAAGGAAAGTTATGACCAACCTAGATAGCATATTAAAAAGCAGAGACATTACTTTGCCAACAAAAGTCTGTCTCGTTAAGGCTATGTTTTTTCCAGTGGTCATGTATGGATTTGAGAGTTGGACTGTGAAGAAAGCTGAGCACCAAAGAATTGATGCTTTTGAACTGTGGTGTTGGAGAAGACTTTTGAGAGTCCCTTGGACTGCAAGGAGATCCAACCAGTCCATTCTAAAGGAGATCAGCCCTGGGTGTTCATTGGAAGGATTGATGCTAAAGCTGAAAGTCCAATACTTTGTCCACCTCATGTGAAGAGTTGACTCATTGGAAAAAACTCTGATGCTGGGAGGGATTGGGGGCAGGAGGAGAAGGGGACGACAGAGGATGAGATGGCTGGATGGCATCACTGACTGGATGGACATGAATGTGAGTAAACTCCGGGAGTTGGTGATGGACCGGGAGGCCTGGCGTGCTGTGATTCATGGGGTCACAAAGAGTCAGACATGACTGAGTGACTGAACTGAACTGAACTCCCTATAATGAAAAGGACATCTTTTTTGGGTGTTAGTTCTAGAAGGTCTTGTAGGTCTTCATAGAACCATTCAAGTTCATCTTCTTCAGCATTACTGGTTGGGGCATAGACCTGGATTACGGTGATATTGAATGGTTTTCTTGGAAATGAACAAAGATCATTCTGTTGTTTTTTAGATCACATCCAAGTCGTGCATTTCAGATTCTTTTGTTGACCACGCTGGCTACTCCATTTCTTCTAAGGCATTTTTGCCCACAGTAGTGGATATAATAGTGATCTGAGTTAAATTCACCCATTCCAGTCCATTTTAGATGGCTGATTGCTAAAATGTTGATGTTTGCTCTTGTCATTTCCTGTTTGACCACTTCCAATTTGTCTTGATTCATGGACCTAACATTCCAGGTTCCTATGCAACGTTGTTCTTTACAGCTTTGGACTTTACTTCTATCACCAGTCACATCCACAACCGGGTGTTGTTTTTGCTTTGGCTCCATCTCTTCATTCTTTCAGGAGTTATTTCTCCACTGATATCCAGTAGCATATTGGGCACCTACTGACCTGGAGAGTTCATCTTTCAGTGTCCTATCTTTTTGCCTTTTCATGCTGTTCATGGGTTTCTCAAGGCAGGAATACTGAAATGGTTTGCCATTCCCTTCTCCAGTGGTCCACATTTTGTCAGAACTCTCCACCATGACCCATCTGTCTTGGATGGCCCTACATGGCATGGCTTATGTTTCATTGACTTACACAAGGCTGTGGTCCATGTGATCAGATTGGCTAGTTTTCTGTAATTGGGGTTTACTATGTCTGCCCTCTGATAGAGGAGGATAAGAGGCTTATGGAAGCTTCCTGATGGGAGAGAATAACTTAGGGGGAAACTGGGTCTTTTTCTTATGGGTGGAGCCATGCTCAGTAAATCTTTTATCCAATTTTCTGTTGATTGGGGAGCTATGTTCCCTCCCTGCTATTTACCTGGGGCCAAACTATGGTGGAGGTAATAAAGATATTGACTACCTCCTTTAAAAGATCCTATGCACCCACAATTAATAGACTGAGCAACAACTCATGGTCAGGGGAGAGAGTCAAAGATCTTCTAATTCCTAGGATAAAGACTGTACTTGAATTTTAATTATGAATTTCCTGTGTCCCCCTTCTGAAAGTGAAAGTGTTAGTTATAAATAAAAGCATTTTAATTTTGGTCTTCAGTTCAAAATTTCTGTGGGACAAACTCCTTTCCTCTCCTTCACATTCATGCTCAGTTGCTCAGTCGTGTCTGACACTTTTGCAACACCGTGGACTGTAGCCCACCAGGCTTCTCTGTCCATGGGATTTCCCTGGCAAGAATACTTCAGTGGATTACCATTTTCTCCTTCAGGGAATCTTCCTGACCCAGGGATTTAACCTATGTCTCCTGCATCTCCTGCATTGGCAGGCAGATTCTTTACCACTGTGTCACTTGTGAGGCCTTCCTTGCCTTGGTCTATGTGATTTATGTACACTGGTGATCCCCACTCATACCCTCCAGTCTAAGCATAAGCAAAGGACTGAGGCTTGGCCAAAGAGACTGTGCCATCCTCTGACAGAGCAGGTGGTTCAAGAAGGGATATTAATACCAAACAAAGTGATTAGTGTCATCTCTGAAAAACGAGAGGGAGTGTTTGCTGAATAAAACTTGCTCATTTCTATGAAATTCCCTGCTATAAAGACAATATAGAGTTAGAAATTTGAGTGGCTTTTTAAAATTCTAAATATTAAAATTTCTGAAAATAAGGTTGTGGTTTCTACCCTGTAAGAGCGTTATGAATATTAAGTGATGTTTATATAAACATCAACCCATGACTTTGTCTAGTTTACAATAGATATACATTAAGGAGTTGGTGATGGACAGGGAGGCCCTGTGTGCTGCGGTTCATGGGGTTGCAAAGAGTCAGACGTGACTGAGCGACTGAACTGAACTGAAATGTTAGATAAAGCTAAAGTATAAAGGTGCAAAGAATGTAAGAATTTATTATCCAAATAATTATATCTCTATAAAAATATTGCCTATATTGTAAGATTTGACTCTCTATTATTTCCAAGTATAGCTATATTTGGATTACTCAGTATTGAACTAATAAAAAAGTCACTACAAAAATATTCTCTTTGTAACAAAGGGTATGACAAATGCAATTAACTTTGTACATCTCTAGAGTGGTATTACATATGCTCATGATGACTTTGGACTTGCAAGTTTTAAAAGTTGTTCAATACACACTGAGGAAAGCAGAATTGAAAGAGACACATGTACCCCGATGTTCATTGCAGCACTGTTTATAATAGCCAGGACATGGAAGCAACCTAGATGTCCATCAGCAGATGAATGGATAAGAAAGCTGTGGGACATATACACAATGGAGTATTACTCAGCCATTAAAAAGAATACATTTGAATCAGTTCTAATGAGGTGGATGAAACTGGAGCCTATTATACAGAGTGAAGTAAGCCAGAAAGAAAAACACCAATCAGATCAGATCAGATCAGTTGCTCAGTCATGTCCGACGCTTTGCGACCTCATGAATCGCAGCACGCCAGGCCTCCCTGGCCGTCACCAACTCCTGGAGATTAGATGCTAGTAATAATTACCAAATGCAAAATGCCTGCTATTAAGCCTATGAGCAATTTTTCTGATACCGATTTGCTTTTCTTCTCTCTTCCCCTAGAAGGGCAAGTCTTCACTTAACCCCAAGAGTGACAATTTTACACAAGAGTCATGATTTAAACTGTGATCTCATGGCATGAGGGCTGTCAGCACTGGTGGCAAAATTTTGAATATTTTCTTTTGAGTTTTTTCAGGGAGAGTAGGTGAATGGTGTTGGAAGCCAGAAATTTTATCAAGTAAATATTCACAGGTATTCTATAATTTAAACAGAGTGACTGGAATCCAAAGAATGTATATACTACCCATGAGAATTCTCTGGTTTTAACTCTTCATACACCACCACCATGGATTCTATGCATGCATGCATGCTAAGTCACTTCAGTTGTGTCTGACTCTTGGCGACCCTATTGTAACCCTCCAGGCTCCTCTGTCCATGGGATTTCCCAGGCAAGAATACTGAAGTGGTTTGCCATGCTCTTCTCCAGGCATGGATTCTATATAAACATTCAAATCAAGAACACTTTGTATCTATATACAGATCATCTTCTATCTAGTTCAGGCCCCATTATGACTAAGCATTCAGACTCAGTTTCTTTTGGTTTCTGTGTTTTGAAAAGTTAGAAATGAAAGCAGGAGAGATCAAGTGGACACCCTAAATACTAGGCACCAGATTCTCAAATGTCTCAAACAGAAATCCTTAACTTCAAGATGTGATAAAATAAGTTTTTAAAAAATAATTGCAGATGACATTAATGTTTTCATAATGGCTGATCTTGTGTCAAGCTGGGTCCTACAGCCCAGAAGGAGGACAGGAGGAGAGAGGAGAAGAAAGTAAATGATAGAGATTTTTTTAAAATTTATTTGTTTTCCATTAGGGCTTACTATGGCTTCCCTGGTGGCTCAGACACTAAATAATTGGCCTGCAATGCAGGAAATCCTAGTTCAATTCCTGAGTCAGGAAGATCTCCTGGAGAAGGGAATGGCTCACCTCTCCAGTATTCTTACCTGGAGAATTCAATGGACAGAGGAGCCTCGCGGGCTACAGTCTATGGGGTTGCAAAGAGTCGGACCTGACTGAGCAACTAATGCTTTCATTTTTTCACTTTATGGCTTACTAGTGGAGAAGGCAATAGCAGCCCACTCCAGTACTCTTGCCTGGAAAATCCCATGGATGGAGGAGCCTGGTAGGCTGCAGTGCATGGGGTCGCTAAGAGTCGGACACGACTGAGCGACTTCACTTTCACTTTTCACTTTCATGCATTGGAGAAGGAAATGGCAACCCACTCCAGTGTTCTTGCCTGGAGAATCCCAGGGACGGCGGAGCCTGGTGGGCTGCCGTCTATGGGGTCGCACAGAGTCAGACACGACTGAAGCGACTTAGCATAGCATAGAGGATATTGAATATAGTTTCTGGTGCTATACAATAGTGCCTTGCTGTTTATCCATTCTTTATCTAATAGTTTGCATCTGAAAGAGTTTTTTTTAATGGATGGTTCTTCTACAGCTTTTCTTTCCTTTCAGTTTTACCTTTGAGCTTGGCATTTATAGACCTAAATAACAGTATTAGGATTCTCTTGAGAATAATCCACTTTGGATCATCAAAACCACTGGATTCATGAAGACTTAACTAGAAAGATCTGAATTTAGCCAAAGTAAGCATTTTTCAAAGTACTTTTGACTTGGAAAAAGCTCTTCAGTGGAATGTGTAATTCCATCTTGTCTGTAGGGCTTTCCTTTTTAAAATAATTTTTGAATGGCATATAATAAATACATGTAAGTAAATATATATAGATATAGGTAGATAGCTTTCGATTAACACATTATCCAAAAATATAAAATATTTTAATGCTATCTTCAGAAGAGAAATAATACACAAAATATAAACTGCAATCTTTTCCATTAAAAGTAAAAGCTTTTTATTTTAATTTCATTTAAAGGTCATAATTTATTGAAAAGTAAATTTAACAACCTAAGGGTACATCATATTTGGTTTTGTGAGTAAATAAATATCTATAAAATATTTTTAATGCATGTTATGAGAAAAAAGTGTGATTGTGACCAGATGTGTAGAGTTCTTGCCCTTTATAAAAATAAATGAGCTAATTTTTAATTTTTACATTTGTGCATAACTAAATAGATAAGAAATGAGATTTACAATGTTATTTGAAAAGTCTGTAAATAACATACTCTATGCAGTGTAATTATTTCCCATAATGCTAAGCCATCTTTAATACTCATTAGCTTATGCTTTTCAAATTGATTTTTAAAGTACTAAACATACACAAGAATTTTGGTCTGATGAAGGGAAAATTGAACAAAATTTGCAGAATTATATCATTATGCTTCTAGTTTCCTTATTGCATTTCAACATCTCTGTGCCTTGTGCTTCCTGCCTTTAACGAATAGTTAATTATGGATATAAATTAAACAATATTTGACTGAGAATTTTTTTAAAAAAAGCAATGTGCTGTTTAAAACTAATGTACTAGACAAGATAATCTACTGAATCAGAAATTAAGAGGCTGAGTCATGAGCCAGCTCATCTGACCTCCTCCAAACATCGAAAACCCTCACTTGAGGACACATGAAGAGTCTATTTCTTTTTAAAGGGAACATTTCTTAAATAATGACTCTATTTTTTATTCAAGGAATAGAAATTTCAGTAGAGATCAATAGTGTCTTGAATTTTAGGAACATTATACCTGTGAACCAACGACTAGGAAAACCTATTCTAATCCAAACCCATTAGTTTCTCCAGGAAAAAACCGAAGCCCTAAGAATTTATGTCTTTGCCAAATGTTTAAATGCAGTTAGATAAATACCTGAAAACAACTCAGAGATGTTTGTTTTATATCCTTACTATTGCCATTAATATTTTTAAATCATTTAACATGATTGATATTAATATTGAATTTTATGTCATATTATCTCTAGTATTGTTATTAAGTAGGAAAACAGAGAATATTCAGTTCCTCTCACTAGGATCATTAGATTATTATTAGTATCAAAGTTATAAATAAATTTGAAATTAAAAGGAAAATTACTGGCGTTTTCCATTTATGAAGATTAGAATATTGATTTTCTGCTGTGGAACTGTGCTAGGTTTTACACATAGCCTTTGAATCTTAATTACTTGACTAACTTGTGCCATTCCATGTAAAAAAAAAAAAAATCTCAGAATTTCCAGCACTGATTTTTCAATAATACACTACTAGTAATTTGGACTCCAGAACTGATCTTAAAGTATAAAAAAGTGAAATAAGAATAGAGATAAATACTAGTAAAGTATCTAATTACTTAATTCTTTGCACATAGAACATCCTAGTTTTGGAGAGAGTTCACATTTTCCATTCTTCCTTTGTTTTGTTTAGTATTATGTGTATCAAAGTCCAAAACAAAATCGGAAATCACAAAGGATTTAAAACAGAGGGAAATCAATATGCAGAATGGGTTACACAGTTGATGGAAGAGCTAAGAAGCCAAACAGGATGGTAGGTAACACAGAGATCAGATAACACAGACGGCTACTGCCCTCCCTGAAATGGAGGATAAAGGACTCTGAAATTCACGAAACGTGGCGGGACTGACTGGCCTGTGTGGAGCTGTGCAGAACACATAGCTACTCTTCAAGACGCTGCCCAAGGCAGTGAGGGAAGGACAGAGATAACTGGGCTCCTGTGGCTCCTTCTGCCCTCCAATTTCCCACTGGAAGTTCACCTTGACCCAGCTCAGACAGAAGCACACGGATTTCCTCTTCCCATCCCCCTCCAACCTTTCCCCTGCCCCACCTGCTGCCGCAGCTTTGGGAAATGTTGCCAATGATACAGAGAAGAAATGAAGCCTCATGGAATTCTAATTTATTTTCCTTTTTTTTATGGACAATTGAGACAATGTTAGAGATCTCTTCTTCTAAGATGCCAGTGTACTTTCCACAAAACTTTTTGACACACATTTTGTCATAATTACTTACTTGAACAAGTGCCTTGCTCAATAGGTTGTGACCTTCTTGAGTAGAGAAGCCAGCTTTTCATTTCCATTGCCAGCAATAGCATCTCATACATACCAGGCCACCATGTATACCCAAAGGCATGGAACATTAATCTGCCAGCTCCCATAGTTAATTGCTGCCCAAATGACAAAAGCTAGAAATAGAAGAATAAATGTCTGAGGTAGCAATGCCTGTGCCTCATAGCTACACACCTTCATGCATCGAACATCTCCTTGCAGAGTTTTTGCTAATGTCACCACGGCTATCATATGTAAGGAAACCCTGAATAAGTGTAAATCTCTCCATCTGAAAATTGACACTAAACAGAACAATCTCTGTGGCTGTGATCATGCTGTGTAGGGTAGCTACTTCACACACACACAAACAAATAAAAACTTTTTCTATATTGTTCATTTTAGATTTAGTTTGACTTTATTGTCTAAGCCAAGAGTTTAACTGCCTGCTCAATTAACATGGCTTAAGAAAGAAAGGGCAAATGTTGGCCCACATTTATATATGATTTATTAGAATCATGGCCTTCACTAGGCAGGCATCATGAGATTATAAGCCAGGGTATACTGAGGTTTCTTTCTTGCCTCAGTCTCAGGAAATATTTGAAAAGTACTAGGAACAAAGGGAGCTTCTCAGCTTCTCTGTCCTGGCTGGCCTGCCTGGGTGTGACAGGTGGAATGGTGACATTGAGGTTATTATTGAAGCGTGTATTCTATTGACTCTGGCTCCTGATTTGGAAGAGCTACAAACACTTTAAAGGCATATATCCTGCAAAAAGTGTCCCAAGTAAGCTCTGTAAATGTACACTGGTCCATATAGTTTTTCTCCCATGTATTTGTTTACCCCTCAAATGTTTTTTTCAGTGCCTGCCCATGCCCCATATTATGTGCTGAGAATACAAAGATGAAAAAATGCTTTTGCATCTGGTCTTCAAGAAGCAGAGGGAGTTCATAGTTTTGTGGAAAGGGAGCCACAAAAACAAGTGTTTAAATGGTTTAAATAGACTCTATATAAGCTATTCTAATGTATGGTGCACAGAAAAGATGGACTAGAGGGTGGGGGAAGACTTCACACAGGAGAATGTGTTTGAGTCAAAAGTGAGAAATATAAAGAAAAGGCAAGGTGAAGATTTACCAAGATGTGTAGGCATGGGAGAGCATGAGAATTTTCAAGGAATTCCATTTACTGCTTTTACTAGATAAGAAGTAGGAGAGGATGTTGAGGGGATGAGACTGAAGGGGGTGAACTGAAATAAGGATGAAGTTCTTTATGTGCCAGCTAAGGACTTAAGAGTTTTATCCTGTAAGTGATGATAAGCCATTGAAAATTTTTGAGCGTGGTAAAAATATTTCAAAGATTTTTCTGTTGTAGTGAAAGAACTGTTTTGAAGTGGAGATTAGGTTTAAAAACAGGAAGTCTAATTAGAAATAAATTTTAATAATCAATGAGGAGGCTTTCACTTGAAACTCATTAAACAGATATTATATTAAGAGCAAGCCAGCATGAGATGAGTCACTATGCATATACTGTGGAATGAAGTGGTCATGGGCCCTGCTTTTGTAGAATCACAGCTCAACAATGATGAAGTATAATGCTCCAAGGGCAATAATGGAGCTGGAGAGAAAGGAGTAAACACAAGAGAGGATTGAAGATGGATGAAACTGGACTTTGACACAGCAGTGTGGAAAGATAGAGACATCTGAGATGTTGAGTTGAATTGTGTCCCCTGCCCACCATCAAATTAGTATGTTGAAATCCTAACCTGTAGTACCTCAGAATGTGATCTTATTTACAAATAGGGTCATGGCTGAAGGAAAGTTACATGGCTCAAAATAGTGTGGAGTTAAAACTCTCCTCCAGGTCCTCCCCACCATTCTATGCAAAACAAAGAACTCTCTCACCCGAAGGAAGAAAAATAGATATTAAGGTTGATTACGCCCAGTTCCCAGCTGGTCCAGCCTCTGGCCTATCTCCAGAATTCTTTGCCCCAGCTGTTTAAGAGATGACTACTCCGAACAACCTTGGAGAAGAACAGGCCCCCTTAAGACAGTAGTTTTCCACATATATGCCTATATATACTTATTCTTTTCTTGGGTTAGTGCAGCAGCTCACTAATCTCACTGCTGCCCCTTCTCGCCTCATTAAAGGTGATCTGTTCCTGTAAAGTGCCAGTCTTGTTCTTTTTTGGAACCTCACCTTCTCTAATTCCCTTACCCTACAATGGGAGGTAATTAGTTAGAATGAGGTCATACTGGAGTGTGGTGAGTATCTAATCTGATATGATTGGTGTCCAGGTCATTAAGATTTTTTTTGTATAGTTCTTCTGTGTATTCTTGCCACATCTTCTTAATATCTTCTGCTTTAAGGTCCATTATTGTGCCCATATTTGCATGAAATATTCCCTTGGTATCTCTAATTTTCTTGAAGAGATCTCTCATCTTTCCCAGTCTATTGTTTTCCTCTATTTCTTTACATTGATCACTTAGGAAGACTTTCTTATCTCCTTGCTATTCTTTGGAACTCTGCATTAAGATGGGTATATCTTTCCTTTTCTCTTTGCCTTTAGCTTCTCTTCTTTGCAAAATTCACACTTAAATTGAAGAAAGTAGAGAAAACCACTAGACCATTCAGGTATGACCTAAATCAAATCCCTTATGATTGTACAGTGGAAGTGAGAAATAGATTCAAGGGACTAGATTTGATAGACAGAATGCCTGAGGAACTATGGATGGAGGTTCATGACATTGTACAAGAGGCACTGATCAAGATCATCCCCAAGAAAAAGAAATGCAAAAAACCAAAATGGTTGTCTAAGGAGGTCTTAGAAATAGCTGAGAAAAGAAGAGACACTAAAGGCAAAGAATAAAGCAAAAATACCCATATTTTTCCAAATATGGGTATATTCCAAATATATATTTTCCAAATATATCCAAATTCTGAATGCAGAGTTCCAAACAAGAGCAAGGAGAAATAAGAAAGACTTCCTAAGTAATCAATGCAAAGAAACAGAGGGAAAAAATAGAATGGGAAAGACTAAACAACCCAGTTTATCGTATTCTGTTCCAGAGTCCTCAGGAATCTAATATAGATGCTTCTTAGGTTCCCAGCTTGACTGATTTTATTTCATAGTGAGGAACATGATATGAACTTGATTTTTTTTCCATTATGTGTCAGCACAAAGGAAGCTTCTTTCTTATCTGCGTCCCTCATAAGTTCTGAGAATGCTGCTTTTATTATCGAATTTGTACTATTCTTATGAATTGTGTTTGAAGTTGGAAATGGATAGAACCATGGTTTCTCATGCCAATGTTGATTCCTTTTTCAGTTACTATAGGTTTAGTAAAGTCTAGCACTGAATCACTTGCAAAGCTAGCCTAAAAATTTGAAAAAGTTAAAAAAAAATAATTCATTTAGATTGTCCTTTTGGCTAGGACTCTTAGTTAGGGAATTAATGGAAGTATAGTATATTCCCTGCTAATACAGTTATACGAACAAAGCTACTTGTATAACCTGTTAAGCAACTCGATGATTTATTGTTTTATGATACTTTAAACTCCACCTTTAAAAAAAACCACCACCAGAGTCTGTTAGCACTTTTGCTTGATCTTTGTGGAATACAATGAAAATAATAATAAACCTCTAGGTAGAATAAACAATCTGTTTGTGACAATTGCCCAAGTGCCTTCTGGCAAGCCTAGTCCTTTCTGCTCTCTTTAAAGTTGCAAAGTGCAAATTGCTTTGCAGCAGTAATACATTCTGGCCAAAATAGGGGGAAAGTATGTACAAGTTTCACTTTAAATTTGAGACTGGTGATTCAATAATCTGAACTTTGTCAGTGGCTTTGTGAAATTGGCTCTTTTTTAAGGAAGCAGTTTTTGCCTACAAATCAGATTTTAAACTATTATTGTCTTGTATTACTGTTCAGTAAAAAATAGAATTGGGGAGAAAAATATGGTGGTATATAACTTATGGTCACATTTTAAAGGACACATTTGCTTAGAATGTAATGTGACTTAATCACTATTACCATTTCCATTCAAAATATTACCTGTCCCCAAAGCTGGCCTCCATTTAGTGTATAAACACGAAGCACTTCCTGCTAAAGTGACAGGTGGATAGAAATTGGTCATATGTGAGAATATAATGTGGACATTAGCCACCCTCCAAGCTCCAATTTTACCTTGTTTATTTTTCCTTTTCACTGCCGTTATTCCTAGGTGTCATTTCTGTTAAGTAGCCGTATGATCTGACTCCTAAAGTTGATATCTATTTGTTTTTCAAGATTCATTTTCTTATAATCAAATGTGCAATAAGCAGAGTCAGAGGTTCAGAAAATTATACCATATTGCCTGGTCTCTAAAAAAAAATAACTAGAAATGATGGCTTTTGTTTTCTTTTTACTGGTATTTGAGAATCTGCCCAGTAATTTTGTCTGATCATTATAATACACCACAGTGTATCATTGTTAGTCAGTCATGTCCAACTCTTTGTGACCCCATGGACTGTAACCCACCAGGCTCCTCTGTCCATGGAATTCTCCAGGCAAGAATACTGGAGTGGATAGCCATTCCCTTCTCCAGAGGATCTTCCCAATCCAGGGATGGAACTGGGATCTCTTGCTTTTCAGGCAGATTCTTTACTGTCTGAAGCACTAGGGAAGCCCTTCTCTCCTATTTAGTCTTTGATCCACTCAAATATCACTTCTAATTATTCCTAATTGCTAAGTGAGGCCTTTCCTATTATTTAGTTGTTTACTTTATCTGCTGTATTTGCCACTGTTGGTCCTTGGGTTTTTGTGATCAGGCACTATCCTGGGTCTTCTATATTGATACTGCTTCTTCATTGTCTTCTTATTAATCTCCTCCTCCACAGCAATTTCTCATGCTCATTGGAGTGTCTCATTTACTCATAGTTTCATATAACAAACAGTAATGTATCGTTTGAACCTCTTCCTGGATTTATATATCTCACAATCTACTCAGTATGATCAAATGATCCATAGGAAACTTACCTGTAATATGTCAAAAAGCAAATTTGTCTCCTCCATACCAAGTTTCTCTCCTTATCCCATATTTTCTAGCTCTATGAATGGAATCATGGCCAGGAAACTTGCCCAGTAATTTGTAATTAATTTATTCTTCCCCTTTATCCACTATCCATATATAATTAATTTTAGATTATTGCTGTGTGTGTGTGTTTTTGATGGCTTTTGGGATATTAGTTCTCAGACAAGGTATTGGACTGGGGCCCTTGGCAGTGAAAGTGTAGAGTCCTGACCCCTGGATTGCCAGGGAATTCCCTGGTTACTGCTGATTTTTAAATCCCAACTCATCCCCATGGTCATTACTTTAGCTCAAGTCCTTATTTTCTCTCTTCTGACTGCTTTCTCTTGATTAGTTTCTTAATTGGTCTCCTTTATCCATCCTTGTATCAGCCAAATCTATCTTCAGTCCATTTGCCAGAATGACCCTTCAGAAAATCAGATTTAAACATTTAAGACTCTTTGTTAAAAGCCTTTCAATTTCTTGCGATTTAGGAGATACATTCTTAAGCATCATAATTCAGGGCAAAAGCTCTCTCATCTGGTCTTGGTCTAATTTCCAGTGTACCTCTGGTTACCCAATGTCTTACACTTTTTACATCAGCAAAACCAAACTACTTGTGTTTTCGTCTGACACCATTCAGTTCCTCTGCCCTGTGTCTTTGCTCTCACTTTTAAGAAGTTGCTCTCCTTTTTCATCCTTGACCTAGCTAATTACTAAGAAATCACTTAGGTGTCATTTTCTTCATAATGCTTTCACTGCAAACTATCTCCTGTTCCCTATAGGGTAGAGGAGGTATTCAGTAAATGTTTGTTGAATGAATTACTCTCCTTCATTTTGTTGATCCAAGTGGAGAATCATCTGAAAACATGTCAACCTTATATTAGAACTACCAATACTAATTTTCAGGTCAATGTAAAATTAGTATTCTTGCATTGATTTATTCCATGTGGGGCTGTGAAAGTGGGACTGAGCTTTTTTCTCCTCTTGGAATAATTGTTTTCCCAAATTTTGTATAATTAGTTCCTCTTTATAGCATCAGAAGTTGGTTTCATATGCTACTATTTGAGTAAATAGAAAATATTTGTATAAAATTCCTATAAAACTACAAATTATGTATATGAAAGTGAAAATGTTAGTCATTCAGTCTTGTCCAGCTCTTTGCAACTCAATGGCCTGTAGGCTGCCAGGCTCCTCTGTGCATGGGATTTCCCAGGCAAGAATACAGGAGTGAGTGGCCATTCCCTTCTCCAGGGAATCTTCCTGACCCAGGGACTGAACCCAGGTCTCCTACATTATAGGCAGATTCTTTACCATCAGAATAGACCACTACAAATGTAAACAGGTAGGCAAATATTGTCAAAGTAAAAGCTAGTCACTCAGTCCAACTCCTTGCGACTCCATGGACTGTAGCCCACCATGCTCTTCTGTCCATGGAATTCTCCAGGCAAGAATACTTTGGTGGGTAGCTTCCCTTCTCTAGGGGAATCTTCCTGACCCAGGGATCGAACCCAGGTGTCCTTCATTGTAGGAAGATTCTTTACCATCTGAGTTATTACATTTGTTTAAATTTGGAGAATCAAAGATTAAATTCTTGCTGCAAGCTATAATTTACATTGTTTTTACTTAGTTCTGCAAGGCAAGTTAATAGCATTTTAGTATGTTCAATCTTGAGATGAAATTATAACCTGTAAACTGAGACAGTGACAGAAGTCACAAAGACACTGATAACTCTGGATTTATCCTCAATTACATTGATAGGTTCAGCAGTTTATTTTCTTACCATAGAAGAAAATGTTGATGGGCATTTGTGTTGTAATTTGCCTTACTACAAAGTTTATTCTTTGGATTATACTCTTGAAAGTCTTGGGTCATATAGACTGAAATGTTTATAGACTATCATTCTTCCAAGAAGAAAAACAAAAATCTTTATAGTTACTATGCCCACTTCAGCAAGAACCATGATCCTGACAAAATTCTTTCAGATTTGTTAAGTGAGTTAAAAGATCCAAATCATCACCTTTCAAAGTATATATATTTTTAAATTTGCCTTTTCCCTGTTCTTACTGTGAAATATTTGGAACACAAAAGAATACATGTAATGTATGTATGTGAGTCATGGTGCATATTATTAAAGCCACCATCCATGGCAAGGTGATTCTAATTGGCAACCAAATCCCTTTAGTACTAGTCCTAATTCCATGGACTCGTACAGTAACATACTTAGGTTTTTGTGTGTGTGTGTCTGCTGAAAAGTTTCAAAGAGAGCAACAAGGAGTTTTTCATTTCCTCAGTGAGTTATGATGTTCTTGTTACTTAACATGAGTGAAAGTGAATGCTGAACTGGAAGAGGACTATACATGTACTACTAATAAGTCCATTAATTTTTTTCACTTTTTCCTTGTCCTATTGTGTAAACTTTTTTTTTCCTGTAGAATGAAATTATCCTCAATATTTCCAACTAGTTGCCATCTGTCAATTATGGTCTCATTCTTTAGGGAGAAAAGTATCTTTGGGTTGAAGTAGAGGAAGACTGGTTGCACAAAAGGAGGAATTCTCATTATCAATGTAATATTGGAAAAAGATGGAAAAAAGTGGTGTTCCTGTGTCTCCTGGTTGTCCCCCTGGCTGATACTGACTTAAAACATAAAACAGGTGAAGCGCTGACTTGTTTCAGAATGATGCATGAAGTGGCAGATGGTGAGATTGTATTGGAACCAGATTTTTCATGCCCAATCTCATGCCCTTGTGCATTTCAGCTGCTATTTTTCATTTGTTATAAAAATGCCATTATCTTGACCAGTAATGCAGTTGCTCAGAGATTTTGAAATCCTTAAAGTCTTATTTTTTCGGAGAGCCTGTGCTGGAACACCACCGACTGTGTGCTGTGTGCGTTGTATTAGGCTAATGTAGGGTGGAAATAGCAAATTGACTTTGATAACGGATTTTCAAGTGTGCTCTTTGTGGATGAAATGCTGTTTCACTTATTATGATTTTTTCAGGCAGTAATTTATTTGTAAATGTCTTGACTGCACTTTAATGCCACTCTGTCTCTGGGGGGTGAGTCTGTGTTACAAACAGTCACAGAGATAACGAAGTTAGGAATACATCCTCAACGTGACATTTGTCTAGGGCCTGAAACTTTTTGTGTCCTAACAGCCTGACAGGAACAAATGATTCAACAAGATTTAGCAGCCTAAGGGTAGGAAGGCTACAGATTAGCATACAGTTGCCCAAAGGCATTATACATAAAAGTCCTTTTTATGAGGAAGTTAGAAGCTGACAGTCAGGCATGAAGAGGCCATCTTAATATATTTTCTCCTAATGCTTATTTGAAATACTGGTGGTGGGGGGTGGTACTGGGTGGTGGAGCCAGAGAAACAACATTGCTTCTGAGTGACCAGGGATTTATATTGAAAAGAACTGTTTTTTTTTTTTTTTTTTTCTAAAAGAGAAAGAAAGTCAAATATATGACTGTGATGCATAGTCAGTCATGTCTGACTCTGTGCCCCATGCACTGTAGCCCACGAGGCTCCTCTGTCCTTGGAATTATCCAGGAAAGAATACTGGAGTGCGTTGCCATTTCTTTCTTCAGGGGATCTTTCCAACCCAGGGATCAAACCTTTGTCTCTTGTGTGTCCTGCATTGGCAGGTGGGTTCTTTACCAGCTGAGACACTGAGGAAGCCCATGCTGTGCTTGGTCGCTCAGTCGTGTCCAACTCTTTGTGACCCCATGGACTGTAGCTTGCCAAGCTCCTCTGTCCATGGGGATTCTCCATGGACAAGAATACTGTCCCTGGACAGTATTCTCCATGGACAAGAATACTGGAGTGGGTTGCCATGCCTTCCTTCAGTGTATCTTCCCAACCCAGGGGTCGAACCCAGGTCTCCCACATTGCAGGCAGATTCTTTACCATCTGAGCCTTCAGGGAAGACCAAGAATACTGGAGTGGGTAGCCTATCTCTTCTCCAGGGGAACCTCCCAACCTAGGAATCGAGGGTCTTCTGCATTGCAGGTGGATTCTTTACCAGCTGAGCTACCCAGGAAGCCCATAGGCTACTCTTATTACAAAGTTTTCATGGACTTCTTGGATTGGGTGAACGTTCATGTTTGTGTGTAGATTATTAGGGTCAAATAGGTTTTAGACCAGAGTTTCTGACCCTTCTCTGTACAGGGTCAGAACAGTAAATATATTTCAAGCTTTGTGGGCTGTATGTTCTCTGCCATAGCTATTAATGCTGCTGCTGCTGCTGCTAAGTCGCTTCAGTCGTGTCCAACTCTGTGCGAACCCATAGACGGCAGCCCACCAGGCTCCCCCGTCCCTGGGATTCTCCAGGCAAGAACACTGGAGTGGGTTGCCATTTCCTTCTCCAATGCATGAAAGTGAAAAGTGAAAGGGAGGTCACTCAGTCGTGTCCGACTCTTAGCAACCCCATGGACTGCAGCCTACCAGGCTCCTCCGTCCATGGGATTTTCCAGGCAAGAGTACTGGAGTGGGGTGCCATTGCCTTCTCCGAACTATTAATACTACCTTCTGCTAATGTTGTGTGCAAGCAGCCATAGGCAGAAAACAAGCGAATCAGTGCAGCGGTATTCCAACAAAACTTTATTTAAAAACACAGGCAGCAGCCAAATTTGCTGCACAAGCCATCATTTGTTAACTTCATTTCTAGGTTAAGTGGCGGAGGACTGCAGATGCTTACACCACTGTATTGCTATCCTCTTAAAATAGCTGTGAGAACACCTTAGCTCACACAATCCAAGTTATTCTGTCCTGGGCCTCTTATCCATAGTTTCAAAAAGTTGCAAATTTCTACTTGTCACTGTCATCCTCCACAGTTGTGCCTTAAAGGTGATTTGAATTTAAGACATATCTTGAAGGACGTGGTATTAGAATAATCTTTTAGTGTTAACAATGATTGGATAACTACACTGCTTCGGAGCAAGAGTTATTACTGTTTTGGGCTAAACATTTGGGATGGAGTTTGATAGTGTTTTCAAATATATTTTGCTTGGTGGCTCAGATGGTGAAGAATCTGCCTGCAATGCAAGAGACCCAGGTTCAAGCCCTGGGTTGGGAAGATCCCCTGGAGAAGGGGATGGCAACCCACTCCAGTATTCTTGCCTGGAGAATTCCATGGACAGAGGAGCCTGATGGACTGTAATCCATGGGGTTCCCAAAGAGTCCAACATGACTGAGGTGACTAGCATGTTCACTTTGATAGTATTTTCGAATACTAGACTTCAAGAACTGAAGGTTTTATTTTGCAAGAAGGTTGACTGATTTTACACGCACTCTCTCTCTCTTTGTCTTTTCCAGTTTTTGCTCGGAATTTCTAGCTGTCCTCCCCTCTCCCTTCACCACTCCACTGCATCATACTGGGTTCCTAGTTGCCGAGGTGCTGCGTCACCTTCTGTAATGTTGCTTGATCTTTGATTTCCTGTGAAGCACAATGAATCTTACATTAGACTATTCTGAGTCAGGTGGTGCACCATCTGTTCCCAGGCCTGAAAAACAGGAGTAGCAGAGAACAACAGTTACCCTAGCTTTCAGCAGAATATTCGTATTCCCACAGTGAGAGAGAAGCAGACGATTCTGATTTTAGGCAGGGTGAACTTTTATTTTCCTTACAATCCCCTAATAGATTTGATATGAAACCTTTCTTAAAATCATTTGACACATTAGTACACTCATGGAATGGAATAGATTTGGACCTATTTGCCTTTGCTGTTCTAGGGTAATGTTAGATTTAAGTGGTTGGGAATGGTTGTGTAATTGTACATAATAGCTTCGTTGCGTGATGCTACCCAGAATACATGAGCGCAGCTGGCAAACCTGGATATTGAAGCTGATAGCAGGTAGCATCTAACAAATTGAAAGAATAGAGGCCAACCAGAGATCTCCTGGCTGCCAACTTGTGATAGCATTTAAAAGCCTGATCTAACCTTCTGTTAAGAAAATGAGAAACCCATTTACCACACAGCTTTAAATCTCTGAGCTAAATAATTAACTAAAGATAGAACTCTTTTAACTATACATTGCTCTGGTAGTAATGTATTCAGATTAAAAGTCAATCACTTTTATAGTACACCCATCAGTTTAAAGGCATGGCATACGCTGAAGTTGCTAAGACATATGTCTGTAATGCATTAAAAGTCCACCCTCGTTAAGGTCACAGATGCTGTCAAAATACTCTAATGACTTCCCTAAACATCACATGGATTATAAACGGGGGAAGGAAAAACAGGACATTTTTAGATCCTATTTAAAAGAGTTCATTGATCTTTCTGCTCAGTTTTTCCCAGGTATTTTTGAGAACTAGCATTTACTAGGAATCTAAAACACTGCCCCCCTCCAAAAAAAATCCTGCTAAATGAGAGACCGAAAGCTACCCAGGTAAATTTTAGGAACTGCTGGCCCCCTCCCTCAAATCTTGGGGAACCACTTGTGGAGTAGAAAGTTCTGTTGTATTCAGTTGTTGGAGGTTTTCCCTTTCAGTATTGACCAGGGCATACCTGATATCACAGTTTAATACAAAACTCGACAGCTTTTGAAAGGGTACTGAACAGTAGGGGCTTATACTGTGATAGGAGATAATGATCCGGTGGATTTTTGTTTCAGGTATAGATAAATAGGTGTCTGGTTATCAGGAACACTTTTGCAGGTCTTCTTGGCTTCAGGAAGATATATACTGAGGCAAATGCTGGACTGAGGCAGTAAGGGAAGGAGATGCAATTCCATATTATGCAAAAAGTGTGGTTTAGTCACTACACTGTGTGGACTTTTAACTCCATGGACTGCAGCCTGCCAGACTCCTCTGTCCATGGGATTTCCCAGGCAAGAATACTGGAGTGGGTTGCCATTCCCTTCTCCAGGGGATCTTCCTCCCCAGAGATCGAACCCACATCTCCTGCATGGCAGGTGGATTCTTTATCACGGAGCCTCCAGGGAAACCCTAGGGAAAAGGGACATGTAACGGTTAATTCAGTCCTGCTAAAACTTAAAAAACATATTTAATAGCACAGATTAGAGCCTTACCATATTTTTCTAGTAGAACTAAGAGAGTGGCAGTCCCAGTGCAGCCAGAGAAGTTTCTGATAATGAGATCAGCCTGCTTCTGGAACCCCAAATATCATCTCGACACATTTATAATCACCTTCAAGAAACTCAGAACACCAGCTCACTGTTGCTATAAACAGCATGTTGTTTATTTTCAGAGGTAGAAGTTTGGTATGGAAGTTTTTAAAAATCCATTCTGCTTGCAATAAGGGTATTTTTAGACTTCCAAAATTCATGCTGCAATTTTACGTGATTAATTTTTAATCTAAGCCTTTTCATTTCCACTTATTCACTAATATATGATCTTTCCAAGGAACTTCTGAACTGAAGGCCTTTGACTTCTCTCTATGCAGCCTTTATGTCAAAATCTATGTGGTTCTTGGACTAGGGAATTTTTCACAACATTAAAATAAAAATAGGCATTCTAACCTTTGATCTACACCCTGGTCTACGCAGCTGTGTTTTTCATGGATCTAACATCCACACTGCCAGTTGGGGCAGTCTGTCAGGCAGTTCCAAACCATTCCAGAGAACACACTGCTGATTTCTCTTTCTGATTTCACTCCTGTTTCCATTTACTTTACATTAATGAAATCCAAGGACTCCAAAATCTACCGAAAACTCACAAAATTGTGTATAGAGATTCAAAAATGAAGAACTGAAGAAATTATCCAAGCAGATCAAACAGGAAGATCACTGTGACCTCAGAATTTATACCCTGGCTCATTTTAAGATTATTTTTGCTTTGCTTTTTGTATGGTTCCACTGGTTTTCCAAATTTCTCTTAATCTGCTTTACTGTAGCAATGAAGAACTCACTGTACAATCTTTATAAATAATGTGATGAATATATTGTCTAATAGTTACCAAACTTTTAATAGTCTATACTACTTTGAAGTCCATCTAATCAGTGATGGATTTGCTTTGAGTACCATTGAATTGCTTGTTGTAGCATCTCTACATTGGTAATGTATAAACATAATTTTTTCTCTTGGTAAAATTTTTTTAACTTCCTTTATGCATTCTTCCAGGGGCTTATTGCTATTTAATATATTTAACTTGGGTCAGTTTGCAATTAGAACAATTGGAGTAATTCTACACAGTAGGCAGGACAAATCTCTATGCTACTCACTGCATAGCTTCAGCTTGTCCATGCCTCATCTCTTCATGCTTGTAAATCCATTGCTTTTTCAATATCTCTTGGTCCAATTTGAATTCTATGATCCATTGTTTCGGTAACTCTCTCACCCATGACCTAGCCTCTCTTACCCCTTTGCCTTTTCATTATATTCAGGCAAATAATCAAATCTGGTTAAACTTTATTGACCTCTTTATCTGTGGTAGTCTCTGGGTAATACAGCAAAGCTAAAGAAAATAATACAAGCTAGCGAACTGGTATCAGAGAAGGCAATAGCAACCCACTCCAGTACTCTTGCCTGGAAAATCCCATGGACGGAGGACCCTGGTAGGCTGCAGTCTACAACTGAGCGACTTCACTTTCACTTTTCACTTTCATGCATTGGAGAAGGAAATGGCAACCCACTCCAGTGTTCTTGCCTGAAGAATCCCAGGGACGGGGGAGCCTGGTGGGCTTCCATCTGTGGGGTCGCATAGAGTCTGACACAACTGAAGTGACTTAGCAGCAGCAGAGAACGGGTATGGTATTGTTTTACCTCACTGCATTCTTGGGGTTCCCATTCATAAACATGTCCTGTCAGTTTAACATGGTAATTAGCTCTTTAATCCAATCATGCATATTCATATGCACTATCATTATAGTTCAAACCATCATTATTTTCTCCTAGACTCCTACAGTTACCACCTGACTGATATTCCAGGATCTATGCTTGACTATCTCTGATATTTTTCCTTCCAAAAATCTTTCAAAAACACGTACCTGGTCAAGTGCCCCACCTTGGAAGTTGTTCATTGGCATTAGAATAAAAACCAACATTTTTAACACGTTCTATATGATTCTTCATAGTGTATTTCCTGTCTGCCTCTCTGCACTGTACTGTATCATCTTCTTGTGCTACCTGGTTACTACTGACCTCTTTCACTGCATATTTTAGGTCCTTTTATTTTCTAAGGTAAACATTATTCAAGCTTTTGATCTCAACTCAGGTATCTTTACAAAAGAAATGTGCTCCTCCAACTACCCCTACTCTATCCTTACCCAATGAGTGATCAGAATTGAAAAAGTATGCCTCCTTGCCTCAATGTGAGACCAACCCGGTGGTGCAGTTCATGCTCCAGAGATCCCTGTGGGGTCAAGCTCAAACTAATCTCCAGCCGAGTACCCATTCTTGCTTAAATTTCTTCCCTGTTGATCCTGCTTCTCTTACATCAGTCTTCCTGAGAACACTCTGTGAATAAGTCACTTAAACAAGAATCCTGATCTCAGGCTCTATTTCTAGGAAACCAACATAAGACAGAACTCTGTATTTTTCCTCTACTACACTATTCAAGCCTTCATTTGTATACTTGTGTCTTGATTATTAGTGCTTGTTTTGCTACTAGATCATAAATTCTTTACGGCAGGGATCATGTATGTTTTGCCCTTCATTGTATACACAGCATACACACAGAGTACCAGAAATATAGTCAACAGACATTCAATAAATAATTGTTGAATGGATGTTAAGTGAATCTAAGTGTCATTATCCTGCCTCATGGATGGGCAGTGTTGAACTGTAGGCTTCTGGCCAATTCCTTTTGGGTACAAGACTGCCCACAGTGAAGGGGAAATAGAGGTCACAGGTTTAACTCTTTAATCTTTTACTTCTGTAACCCTTGCCTAACTATATCTTTGTGCTGTGCTTAGTCGTTCAGTTGGAGAAGGCGATGGCACCCCACTCCAGTACTCTTGCCTGGAAAATCCCATGGACGGAGGAGCCTGGTAGGCTGCAGTCCATGGGGTCGCCAGGAGTCGGACACGACTGAGCAACTTCACTTCACTTTCACTTAGTCATTCAGTCATGAACAGCTCTTGGTGACCCCATGGACTGTAGCCTGTGGGACTCCTCTGTCCATGGGGATTCTCCAGGCAAGAATACTGGAGTGCGTTGCCATGCCCTATGCCCAGTTCCTGTGTCTTAGCTAAACTCAATGCATTTGCTCATTCTCATTGTCAATCCATAACCCAACATCTTCTCCAGGTTTGAAAGCACATGGGATGTTTTATATGCCTGTAATTTATATCACCCAAAACATGTTTATTGCTGTAAAAGTTCATCTTGCCTTGGTTTTTCTAGATTTTTTTTGTTTGTTTCTAACTTCCGCATTTCATTTGTTACTCAATTTTTTTTTAATGTGAGCATATATTTTTATTAAACTTTTCATAAAAATACTAAATAATTGCTACTCAAGATTACTTTCTATAATACTGATTATTATAGTTTCTCAGATTTGACACTCAGCATTTGAAAATAAAATTCTGTGTTTCCCTTAAATCGTATTCTTTGAATATCATTGTATTTGATTTTTCTATATGTTCATCTATATGTAAAGGTGAGAACACTAAATTAGCCCTTGGTTAATATAAACAAATTGCTTTCAGTAAGTACCTTCTCTGAAGTAATAAGTAAAAAACTGAGAGGAGTGTTACGTATTTTATTTTTTGGAGGTGGTGGTAAATTAGAGTTCCTGTGTCATAATTTATACTTCCTCCAAAAAATGTATCTTTTAACAGTATAATTACTGACTAGATGGATGATTGAACTTTGATCAGGGAATAGTTATCAGGGTCACAATCTGGTCCATAGAAAAATTTATATGAGAAAATGTGTGTAAAGATTATGTGAGAAATATCATCTCTTAAATCTGTCTTCAAGTTTGATTGTGAGCTTGATTATATGATAGAAAAGAGAAATAGAATTTCCAAAGGACTAGTGAACTTAGCAATGAAATGAAGCAGATTTTAAGTTCTGAAACAAATGTATTAAACTCAAACAATGCCTCACCTCACTTAAATCACTTTTTAAGACTAATTAGACATGGTTTGAGAAGGAAGATTTTATTCTCAGTTATTGAAAAGAGAGAAGAAACACACTGACTAAATCTGTCTTTGTTTTTTTTAAAGGCTCATAATTGCAGTTATCCTTATATTATGGGTATCACTGTGTGATAATTGATCTTCACTCGGCCCTCACTCATGTTGTGATCAATTATCAGCCAAAGGTAGAAGTTGTTGCTTAATTTCACACAAAAAAATGTCTAACAAATTCTTGGATTTTAATTATTAAAGGGTGGTTAGGACTGACGTAAATTTCCAACTTCCTGGTATCCTTTAGAACTGTTTTTTCAAAATTATATATTGGTAAAAGAAAAAAGTAAAAAGAAATTATGGAAAATTAGAGACATTTATTCAGAGAAGGCAATGGCACCCCACTCCAGTACTCTTGCCTGGAAAATCCCATGGACGGAGGAGCCTGGAAGGCTGTAGTCCATGGGGTCGCTGAGGGTCAGATGCGACTGAGCGACTTCACTTTCACTTTTCACTTTCATGCATTGGAGAAGGAAATGGCAACCCACTCCAGTGTTCTTACCTGAGAATCCCAGGGACGGGGGAGCCTGGTGGGCTGCTGTCTGTGGGGTCACACAGAGTCGGACACGACTGAAGCGACATAACAGCTGCAGCAGCAGTGACATTTATTATAAAAAAATCTAAAACTCCATTTGATTCAGCTTCATCTTTGGATAATTCTTAACTAAAGTGTGACTGAGTGGTCATTAAATGAAGAAAATGGTAAAAATACGTCTTAAGTAGTTGATGGCTATAATAGATAATTGTCTCATGTAAAGTGAGGAATAATCAACAAGACTGATTTCACTTATTGGAAGGAAAATATAATAAATACATAGTCAGAGCTGCTGCTGCGAAGTTGCTTCAGTTGGGTCCGACTCTGTGCGACCCCAGAGACGGCAGCCCACCAGGCTTCCCCATCCCTGGGATTCTCCAGGCAAGAACACTGGAGTGGGTTGCCATTTCCTTCTCCAATGCATGAAAGTGAAAAGTGAAAGTGAAGTCGCTCAGTTGCGTCTGACCCTCAGTGACCCCATGGACTGCAGCCTTCCAGGCTCCTCCATCCATGGGATTTTCCAGGCAAGAATACTGGAGTGGGGTGCCATTGCCTTCTCCGATAGTCATAGCATTTATATGTAAAACAAAGCTCCAGAAGTTTTAAATTTAAGCTTTAATTAATAAAGTGCTAGGGAAGGAAGGAGGCAGTCTGCTGTATTAAAAAAAAAACTTGTTTAATACAGGTGGTGTTGCTTATGTTGTTATGTCTATTAGGAAAATCTTTACTAAAATGCTGACTTGTGTTGGTAAATATGTAAACTCTTTCCTGTGACTCAGTGAAATTATTGATCTGTTCTACCTATATTTTGTAACTCATTGTGGGCTTTTTTGAGTTGTACTAAAATTTCATTTGCATTACTTTTCCACATTCATTTACTGCTTTTTTGTATTGGTGTCATAAAATATTTTGATTTCACTATTTTTATAAACTAGTAGATTCAACATTCAGCAGTTTTGAACCATTAAGGCTGAATCAGGAAACATGATTCTAAAAATAACTCATTCATAGCTAGATTAGATGAGTTGTGGGAAATTGATGAAAACAAATTTTTAAATGAAGACCTAATTAATTTTTAATTAGTGCTACTTTAACACTTTTTAATAATTGACTTTTTTTCCTCTAAGAATTCAAAACAAAACAGATTGTCTTCAAGAAAAACATATTATTTAACTAATTTCCTAATCATACTGACTGTCCCATTTTATATTCCAAATGGAGATTTTTTTCATTGCTATAAAAATAAACATTATTTTTTACTCCAAACAGAACGTTATAGAAAATGACTTCACAGTATGGGAAATCTATAAATTGATCCCAAACTTCAAATTCAGCTTCTCAATGTTGAAAGAAAAAAGAAATCTAGAAGAAGATACATCTGTTCTCAAAAACATGAATAGATCTGGAAGGATTTTCAGAACTGTTATGTAACATGCATGTCAGCATGCTCTGATGTCAGTTCCCCAGGTCGTCATGTTCACGAATGTCACTGGATAGCTAATTCCTCTTTTCTAGCATCCTAAGTCCTGGGTGTTCTTTGGAAGGAATGATGCTAAAGCTGAAACTCCAGTACTTCGGCCACCTCATTCGAAGAGTTGACTCATTGGAAAAGACTCTGATGCTGGGAGGGATTGGGGGCAGGAGGAGAAGGGGACAACAGAGGATGAGATGGCTGGATGGCATCACCCACTCGATGGACGTGAGTTTGAGTGAACTCCGGGAGTTGGTGATGGACAGGGAGGCCTGGTGTGCTGCCTCCCTGGGGAAAGAGGCAAATGGGGTTGCAAAGAGTTGGACAAGACTGAGCGACTGAACTGAACTGAACTGAAGAATATCTAAAATATAAGAAATACTTCCAATAGAGTATCTAAATGGAAACTTTTCCTTGTTTCCTCTCCTTTAGGGCATTTTTCAGACTCTTGCATTTCCTCATGCTCTATTATTTTATTTTAACTGGAACACAGTGACTGTTGGATGTCGTCAGGTACAAAGAAGAGTTGTCTTTTTGGAAAAAAAAATAGGATTTTAGACAGTTTGAATTAATATCTCTGGGCATAAAATGTTCCAATATATAGTATTCCACTTTACATTGATATTGTCAAATATATTGAGTAAATAACGAACAGTCTGTGTGTCTTGACTTATACATTGATTGGTGAAGGCTTTTGTGCCATTGTAACATATTACTGAGGATATAAATGGTAATTAAGTTTAGTTTTGGTCATAAAGTTATTTCTACAGTGATTTGTCAAATAAGATGTTATGGCTTACGGTTTTTAATTGATTAACAAATACACATTGATGACTGAGTATGTGCTGTGTGATTCAGTTCAGTTCAGTCGCTCAGTCGTGTTTGACTCTTTGCAACCCCATGGACTGCAGCAAGCCAGGCTTCCCTGTCCATCCATTACCAACTCCCGGAGCTTGCTCAAATTCATGTCCATTGAATCAGTGATCCCATCCAACCATCTTATCCTCTGTCATCCCCTTCTCCTCCTGGCTTCAATCTTTCCCAGTATTGGGGTCTTTTCCAACGAGTCAGTTTTTTGCCTCAGATGTCCAAAGTATTGGAGTTTCAGTTTCAGCATCAGTCCTGGATTCAATGAATATTCAGGACTGATTTCCTTTAGGATTGACTGCTTTGATCTCCTTGCAGTCCAAGACTCTCAAGAGTCTTCTCCAACATCACAGTTCAAAAGCATCAGTTCTTTGGTGCTCAGCTTTCATTATAGTCCAATTCTCACGACCATACATGACTACTGGAAAAACCATAGCTTTAGTTGACAGACCTTTGTCGATAGAGTAATGTCTCTGTTTTTTAATATGCTGTCTAGATTGGTCATAGTTTTTCTTCCAAGGAGCAAGCGTCTTTTAATTTCATGGCTGAAGTCACCATCTCCAGTGACTTTGGAACCCAAGAAAATAAAGTCTGTCACTGATGTTTTTCTGGACTTCTCTTGCTTTTTCTATGATCCAACACATGTTGGCAATTTGATCTGGTTCCTCTGATTTTTCAAAATCCATCTCAAACATCTGGAAGTTCATGGTTTACATACTGTTGAAGCCTGGCTTAGAGAATTTTGAGCACTACTTTGCTAGCATGTGAGGTGACTGCAATTGTGCAGTATTCTTAACATTCTTTGGCATTGCCCTTTTTTGGGATTGGAATGAAACCTGACCTTTCCCAGTCCTGTGGCCACTGCTGAGTTTTCCAAATCTGCTGGCGTATTGAGTGCAGCACTTTAACAGCATCACTTTTAGGCTTTGAATTAGCTCCACTGGAATTCCATCACCTCCACTAGCTTTTTTCGTAGTGATGCTTCCTAAGGCCTACTTGACTTCGCATTCCAGGATGTCTGGCTCTCGGTGAGTGATCACACCATATGATTATTAGCTGTGCGATTAGAGAGACAGTAGCTCTGTGATTAGAGAGACACAAAAGAAAGAAAAGGTAGGACGCTTAGTCACTCATAACTTGCGATTACCTTCAGGAGACAAGACTAACATAGTTGAGACAGTAACAGGACAACGTTTGCCATAAGGGGATAAATATATTCTGACTAACCAGAAAAGGCTTTAAGAGTGAAATTCTGGTTAGTCCTGTGAGTGCATTGCATTTTTGCAGGTGGACAGAAATGACAGAAGCATGTCATGTATGAAAGAGCAGAAGTATAGAGTCAAAAAGAATTGTGCATGAAGGTAGATTAACTTGTAGACAGTCAGTCATTCTGGTACCTAACTACAAATGGAACTGAAAAAAACAATGAAGAGGAAAAACATCATTGAAATATAACATGGAAGAGAAAATTATGTCTCCTAGAATTTCTTTCAGAGAGAATGAATACTCTGTATTCTTGGAAGAATAGTTTGAAAAAGGCTAGAGTTAACATGGACAGTTGTTAAATTTAATTCTGCAGTGGACAGATTTGGCAAGCATCAAGGCTTGTTTGTGAGAGGTGATACTATAAATTTGATACAGCTAAGTTGCTTGCAACAATAGAGGAGAGTCCTTTTCCTGCCTTTCCTCAAACTGTACATGGCTCTGTTCTAAATGGAAGTCAAAATTTATTATTTTAAAAGATTACTAAATTGCTAGCATGATTGGGGCAACCATAATATTCCTGCTCAGATTTTGCTCTTGATATTTTTCTGGATGGAAGTGTAAGGCTGCTATTGCAAAAGACCAAAACTAATATTAGTATTAAGGGCTTCCTAGGTAGCTCAGTGGTAAAGAATCTGCCTACCAATGCAAAGACACAGGAGACTCGGTTCATACCAGGAAGATCCCTTGGAGAGGGAAATGGCAACCTGATCCAGTTTTCTTGCCTGAAAAATCCCATGGACAGAGGAGCCTGGTGGGCTACATACAGTCCAAAGAGTCACAAAGAGTTGGGCATGGCTGAGTGACTAAGCAAGCATGCATGCAAGCCTAATAAGAGACAGTAAGTATGTACAGTAGAACTCAAGCCAGACAGAATGAGCTGTTGGGATTTATTCTATTAAGTGGTGAGGATAGGCACTTGAAAAGGACAGTGGACGTGTGGTTTGAAAAAGCACTTGAGGTGAGGAGATGACAAGACAGAGAATAGCTATCATGAGATTGGGTGTAAAGTATGTAAGTAATTGAGGTGTAAAGTGATCAATATGTTGATAAGAGTAATGACTATCAGTGTGAAATGTAAGAGAGAGGCAAGAAATTTTTCAAATGAAAAAGTAATGAAGCTTAGACATTATACAGAGTGAAGTAAATCAGAGAAAAAACAAATATCATATATTAACGCATATATATGGAATCTAGAAAGATGGTACTGATGAACCTATTTGTAGAGGAGCAATAGAGATGCAGATATAGAAAACAAGACTTGTAGATACAGTAGGGAAAGGAGAGGGTGAGATGAACTGAGAGAGTACTATTGAAACATATACATTACCATATGTAAAATAGATATAGCCAGTGGGAATTTCCTGTGTAACACAGGGAGCTCAACCCAGTGCTCTGTGATAATCTAGAGGGGTAGGATCCGGTGGGAAGTGGGAGGGAAGTTCCAGAGGGAGGGGATGTATGTATACCTATGGCTGATTCATGCTGATGTATGAAAGAAACCAACACAGCATTGTAAAGCAATTATTCTCCAATTAAAAATAATTAAAAAAAAAGAAAAAATATAATGTGGCTTAGAGACAGCTTGCATATAAATAAACTAAAGAACAAGAGATGGTTTTCTGGGTTTTTTTAATTAAAAAGGTTCATAGAAATGGAGTCATTAGAGTGAAGACATTTTAGTGAGCAGGTAATGCTAGACTTTGACTATATGGAATTTAAGATTTAAAAAGGAGTTATCTACATGTTATTTTCTGTCAAACATCGGCTAATTTATCCTAAGACTTTCATAGTTTAGAAATTATGTCATTTAGAGAAGAATGACATTTGACTAGGTGAAAAAACTGCTAGAGATAATTGCCAGATAAGTTAATAATGAATAGCTTTATAAATGTGCACTACTTTTAATTTCTATTTTGGTGAAAACTGATAAACTTTATTACAGGAAGTGTTAAAATCATGACATGCATTGGCTTTTTTTTTTTACTATCTTATTTCTGGCAAGTTTTTTCCTCTGGTAAGTTTAGTGTTTAGTTTGGCCTTAGGGGTTTCTCGAGCACTCGTTCTCTTTATGATGCAGTTGTTCTGTTAAGAGTCTTATCTTTCCACCTACTCCTTCACATTTGCGACCCATAGCCCAAACCGATCAACTTGTCAATTCTTCACAATTTTATTGTTTCTTTGTTTAAAATGCAGAGAAGCTTCCTGACTCTGGGTCTTCCATTCTCTTGTGAAGGCTCCCATATACATACAAAATTTAATTAGGTTTGTGCTTTTTATCCTATTAACCTGTCTTAAATTAGTTTAATAGTCAGCCCAGTCAGGAACTCAAAGAATGTAGAGAAGAATTTCCCCTCTCCTATGATACAGCTTTCTGATAGTCTATAGAATGACTGTACCAGAATGTGGTCAACCATTCATTATTTGATGACCATCCTCTTTGTGTGTGTTATTTTAAACTCAGGAAAATGGAATAAGTACTTTATTGTAAATGTATGATATTCAGTTTAGTTCAGTCACTCAGTCATGTCTAATTCTTTGTGACCTGAATGAACTGCAGCATGTCAGGCCTCCTTGTCCATCACCAACTCCCGGAGTCTACCCAAACTCATGTCCATGGAGTCGGTGATGCCATCCAACCATCTCATCCTCCGTCGTCCCCTTCGCCTCCCACCTTCAATCTTTCCCAGCATCAGGGTCTTTTCCAATGAGTCAGTTCTTTGCATTGGGTGGCCGAAGTATTGGAGTTTCAGCTTCAGCATCAGTCCTTCCAATGAAAATTCAGGACTGATTGCATTTAGGACGGACTGGTTTGATCTCCTTGCAGTCGAAGTTACTCTCAAGAGTCTTCTCCAACACCACAGTTCAAAAGCACCAATACTTTAGCGCTCAGATTTCTTTATAGTCCAACTCTCACATCCATACATGACTACTGGAAAAACCCTAGTTTTGACTAGATGGACCTTTGTTGGCAAAGTAATGTTTCTGCTTTTTAATATGCTATCTAGGTTGGTCATAACTTTCCTTCCAATGAGTAAGTGTTTTTTAATTTCATGGCTGCAATCACCATCTGCAGTGATTTTGGAGCTCCAAAAAATTAAGTCTATCACTGTTTCCACTGTGTCCCCCTCTATTTGCCATGAAGTGATGGGACCTGAAGTCATGATCTTAGTTTTCTGAATGTTGAGCTTTAAGCCAACTTTTTCACTCTCCTCTTTCACTTTCATCAAAAGGCTCTTTAGTTCTTCTTCATTCTCTGACATAACGGTGGTGTCATCTGCATATCTGAGGTTATTGATATTTTTCCCAGCAATCTTGATTCCAGCTTGTGCTTCCTCCAGTCCAGCATTTCTCATGATGTACTCTGCATAAAGGCAGAGGAACCAGATATTAAATCACCAACATCTGCTGGATCATCAAAAAAGCAAGAGAGTTCCAGAAAAACATCTTTTTCTGCTTATTGACTATGCCAAAGCCTTTGACTGTGTGGATCACAATAAACTATGGAAAATTCTGAAAGATATGGGAATACCAGACCATCTGACCTGCCTCTTGAGAAACCTATATGCAGGTCAGGAAACAACAGTTAGAACTGGACATGGAACAACAGACTGATGCCAAATAGGAAAAGGAGTACATCAAGGCTGTATATTGTCACCCTGCTTATTTAACTTATATGCAGAGTTAAAAAGAGTACATATATGCTACGTACTCCTTTCCCAATTTGGAACCAGTGCATTGTTCCATGTCCATTTCTAACTGTTGCCTCTTGACCTGAATATAGATTTCTCAGGAGGTAGGTCAGGTGGTCTGGTGTTCCCATTGCTTGAAGAATTTTCCACAGCTTACTGTGATCCACACAGTCAAAGGCTTTGGCATAGTCAATAAAGCAGAAGTAGATGTTTTTCTGGAACTCTTGCTCTTTCGATGATCCAACAGATGTTGGCAATTTGATCTCTGGTTCCTCTTCCTTTTATAAATCCAGCTTGAACATGTGGAAGTTCACGGTTCATCTACTGTTGAAGCCTGGCTTGCAGAATTTTGAGCATTACTTTGCTAGTGTGTGAGATGACTGCAATTGTGCAGTAGTTTGAGCATTCTCTGGCATTGCCTTTCTTTGGGATTGAAATGAAAACATGAAAACTGACCTTTTCCAGTCCTGTGGCCACTGCTGAGTGTTCCAAATTTGCTGGCATATTGAGTGCAGCACTTTCACAGCATCATCTTTTTTTGGTTTGTTTATATGATATGATAGTACTAAAACTCAAATAAAAATCACTTATGAACTGGTAAATACTAACTGTGTGATAAATATCCAAAAGGAGATGTACTTGTTCAAAGTGCAGCTTTTTAACTCAGTAAACTTTCAAAAAGTTGTGAAGATTTTTAGTCTTATACATAGAATATGAGAGCCTATATCCACATGTAGACCTGTTGAATGTTTTCTTTATGTCTCTGTGAATTTAATGTGTTCAAAATGGTATCTCACTTTTCCTGACCACTAGTTACATTAAGCATCCTTTCTTGTTTATTGGTCATTTGCCACTCTTGTCTTGTGAATTGCCTGCTCAGGTCCTGTGTTTATTTTCTGTTGAGTGCTTTGTCTTTTCCTCATCTTATTATGAATATTAATCTTTTTTTTTTCATATTTTATAGAAAAATTTTCTTCCAATCTCCTTCTTGTCTTTTAATGTTAATAATTGTGTCTGTTAAATAAATATATATATATAAATAGTGTCTGTTAAATAAATATATATATATAAATAGTCAAATGTATATATTTTTTTCTTTTATGGGTTTTTCTTTTCTGATGAAAGTTTATCACCTAAAAGTTACAGGAATATTTTCCAAAATTTTCTTCACTTTTAAATAAACTTTTTTCTTGAACAGTTAAAACTTTGTTTCATCTACATTGTTCATGTATACTGTGAGAAAGTGATCTATATGGTTTACTTTGGGGTGAATAGTGGAGAAGGGCATGGCAACCTACTCTCGTATTCTTGCCTGGAGAATTCCATGGACAGAGAAGCCTGGTGATCTACAGTTCATGGGGTTGCAAAGAGTTGGACACAATTGAGTAACTGACATTCACACAAAGCTACTGTGCAAGAACCAGATTACACGTATACCAGATTGAAGATCTTTTTCTTATTCAATTAAAATGCCAGTTTTATAATATATTATCCTCTCTAATACACTTAAATCACATCTAGACTCTCTCATTTGCTTACAATTTAGCTACTTATTTTTGGGTCAATTTTGTACAGTTTTGAATAAAGAGTTATAGTAAACTTTACCATATGCTTCATGTTTCTCCTCAAACTTTTAAAGCAGCTTTTACAAGATACTTGTTTATAAGAAACTTAAAATTAATTTTGTGATCCTTTCTGCCCACCACATTTTCTAAAAATTTGATTGGAAATGCATTATATTTATGTAATAATTAGAAAAGAACACAGTTTAACTATTTTAAGCATTCTCACCCAAGTCTTTATTATACCTTATTTTATAAATTTCTGTTTGTATTGTACCTATCTTATTGAATTTAGTCCTTGGCATTTTACAATTTTGGCCATGAGATATAAAACCATTAATAGTAATAAATTAATAGGATTAAGTATAAAACTTTACATCAAGGTGATTTTACTATATGATTATCTTCATTAACAGAATATTATTTCCCAGGGAATTTTTGTTCAGGATAATAACACTGAATTTTTGTTCAGGATATAATTATATTGTTTCAAGAATTTTCAGACTATTCATTTATTCAAATAAAACATTTTTAACTTGCTCTCATCAGGATAAACAGATTTCTCATAAAAATTAGTTTGGTCATTTGGGCTTTACTCTTTAAGATTTGCTTCAAAATTCTTATTTCCTTATGTCCATCAATCACAAACTCTTGTAACATTCAGTTCAGTTCAGTTCAGTCGCTCATTCGTGTCTGACTGTTTGTGACCCCATGAATCGCAGCACACCAGGCCTCCCTGTCCATCTCCAACTCCCGGCGTTCACTCAAACACATGTCCATTGAGTCGGTGATGCCATCCAGCCATCTCATCCTCTGTCGTCCCCTTCTCCCCTGCCCCCAATCCCTCCCAGCATCAGAGTCTTTTCCAATGAGTCGATTCTTTGCATGAGGTAGCCAAAGTATTGGAGTTTCAGCTTTTGCATCAGCCCTTCCAATGAACACCCAGGACTGATCTCCTTTAGGATGGACTGATTGGATCTCCTTGCAGTCCAAGGGACTCTCAAGAGTCTTCTCCAACACCACAGTTCAAAAGCATCAATTCTTTGGCACTCAGATTTCTTTATAGTCCAACTCTCACATCCATACATGACCACTGGAAAAGCCATAGCCTTGACTAGATGGACCTTTGTTGGCAAAATAATGTCTCTGCTTTTTAATATGCTCTCTATGTTGGTCATAATGTTTCCTCCAATGAATAAGCATCTTTTAATTTCATGGTTGCAATCACCATCTGCTGTGATTTTGGAGCCCCAAAAAATAAAGTCTGACACTGTTTCCACTGTTTCCCCATCTATTTCCCATGAAGTGATGGGACCAGATGCCATCATCTTCATTTTCTGAATGTTGAGCTTCAAGCCAACTTTTTCACTCTCCACTTTCACTTTCATCAAGAGGCTTTTGAGTTCCTCTTCACTTTCTGCCATAAGGGTGGTGTCATCTGCATATCTGAGGTTATTGATATATCTCCCAGCAATCTTGATTCCAGCTTGTGCTTCTTCCAGCCCAGCCTTTCTCATGATGTACTCTGCATATAAGTTAAATAAGTTTTGTTCTATCCCAATCAAGACCTCCACTCTGTGTGGGAAAATCAACCTTAAATCAACCCCCCCAAACTTTAAACATATCCCTCCTTTGTCTTTCTCCTGCTATGTTTCTACAGAGAATGTATGGAGGTGGTCTTCTCCCTTAATACAGAACAACTAATTTGGCTTCACTTGATAAAAAGATTACTTTGATGGTCTCTTCAGTGAGTTGATAGTCAGCAGTTATTATGACTTTTCTCTTTCTTTCTGTTTTAACTGCATTTTCAAATTATAAAGTAATACTACTGTGTTTGCAGATTTATCCAGCTACAGTGAAAATTCATGTGCATATGCTCAGTTGGTTCTGACTTTTTGTAACAGCATGGACTGTAGCCTGCCAGGCTCTGTCCATGGGATATTTCAGGTAAGAATGCTGGAGTGGGTTGCCATTTTTGACTCCAAAGGATCTCCCCAGCCCAGGGACTGAACCTGCTTCTCCTGTGTCTCTTGCATTCACAGGCAGATTCTTTACCACTGAACCATTTGGGAAGCTGACAGTGCAAATATCTCTTATTAAATACAAAATTTATCAGAAGAATTTTTTGGAGTTTCTAAAACCAATCGTATAATCAGAAAAAAAAAAATACTGGTTTTTCTCAATTTCTAAACTACTTTAAAAAAGCTGTTTTCCCTTTATTATTAAAAGCAAGTTGAATAAATGTAGTGATAGTGGTCATCTTCATGTATTTCTAATTTTATTTGAGCTGTATCATTTCATTGTTTAATAAATATTTTATATAATTTTAAATTTTTTGTACCTTAGTGTCTTTTTTCCTAGTCCAGTTTTTCTTAGAAACTTTGTTAGAAAATGTTAATGAACTTTTGTAAATGTTTTAGCAAATATGTTGGCATTATTGATATAATCTATGAGTTTTCTTTTTTAAAGAATGTTAAACTTTTCTCAGTGGTGAACGATCTTTGCTTTATTGGACTTACAATAAAGTAAAGTTTTGACTTATTTTAAAAATACTTTTAACAGGTATATGCTGACACTTTTGAAATTGCCAATATTTGACTACTTGTGACCTAAAAATGACAGGTGTTTTTTTTTTGTGGTTTACTGTAAATAGCAAGTATGCAGTAACCATCAGATCCAATTAGTCTTTTTTCTTGCCTATGACCTGAATTGCCCTCTGTCTGATATTAATAAGAGCCATGCTACTTTCCTTTTTGTTTGTAGTTCTATGATTTGCTCATTCCTTTGTTCTCAATTTGTCTTTGGTATTTTGTTTTATATGTATCATTTGTAAATGGCATGCCACTAGAGTTTCTTATTTCATTCAATCTGATATTATTTGCCATTGAATAAATAAATTCAGTCCTTCATATTTATTGTGATTAATGACATTTTAAAATATTTTCACCATACTTCATGTTAATTATTGAGTACATTTGTTTCCTTTCCCCCTATTTCTAACTTGTTTTCCCTATGCTGGCTTGATTAAATGTCTTTCTGTTCTGCTTTTACTGTCTACTTTAAATTGGAAATACAATACCATTGCATTTCTTATTCTAGTACTGCTTACATTCTTGCTGTAACCATCTATGTAAAGATATATCTACATCAGAGTTAATTAAGTAATTTCTGAACCTGCACAGGAAATTTCCCATGACTGGTTTTCCAAAATCTTTACTGAGGAAAATGTTTGGAATGCATTTACTTCCCCAACTCCTGGATTTAAGTAGTTTGGAATTTTAGTATATGAATATAATAATATCTATATTTAAAAAATCATTGATTAATATTTTAATTATAATACCTAGTCACATAACTTTGAGTATTTTTATACATATATATATTTAAAAATCATTGCTTGCTGCTCATCAAATTTTGTTTTCCTTTGTTTCGCTGATGGTGTGCTTCAGTTCAGCTCAGTTCAGTCACTCAGTCATGTCCGACTCTGTGATCCCATGGACTGCAGCATGCCAGGCTTCCTGTCCATCACTAGCTTCCAGAGCTCACTAAAACTCATGTCCATCGAGTCATTAATGCCATCCAACCATCTCATTCTCTGTCATCCACATCTCCTCCCGCCTTCAATCTTTCCCAGCATCAGGGTCTTTTCAAATGAGTCAGTTCTTCACATCAGGTGGCCAAAGTATTGGAGTTTCAGCTTCAACATCAGTCCTTCCAATGAATATTCAGGACTGATTTCCTTTAAGATGGACTGGTTGGATGTCCTTGCAGTCGAAAGGACTCTCAAGAGTCTTCTCCAACACCACAGTTCAAAAGCATCAATTCTTCAGTGCTCAGCTTTCTTTATAGTCCAACTCTCACTCCATACATGACTATTGGAAAAACCATAGCTTTGACTAGATGGACCTTTGTTGGCAAAGTAATGTCTCTGCTTTTTAATATGCTGTCTAGGTTTGTCATAGCTTTTCTTCCAAGGAGCAAGCGTCTTTTAATTTCATGGCTTCAGTCACTATCTGCAGTGAATTTGGAGTCCAAGAAAATAAAGTCTCTCACTGTTTCCATTGTTTCCCCATCTATCTGCCATGAAATGATGGGACCAGATGCCATGATCTTTGTTTCCTGAATGTTGAGCTTTAAGCCAAGTTTTTCACTCTCCTCTTTCACTTTCATCAAGAGGCTCCTTAGTTCTTCTTCACTTTCTGCCATAAGGGTGGTGTCATTTGTATATCTAAGGTTATTGATATTTCTCCTGGCAATCTTGATTCCAGCTTGTGCTTCATCTGGGATGGTGTCCTTATAAGTTGTCATTTAGTAGAAGCATGTGTCATATTTTCCTCAAAATTACATGGATCATTATAGAAAAGGTACATATTACTTGCTGCATGTCAGAAAACCTTTGCTGCATGTCTTTCTTTTGCTTTCTGGATTGATGCACCTGACGTTTTGGATAAAAGGAACTGCTCCAATAGTCATGTATGGATGTTAGAGTTGGACTGTGAAGATAGTTGAGTCCCAAAAAATTGATGTTTTTGAACTGTGGTGTTGGAGAAGACTCTTGAGAGTCCCTTGGACTGCAAGGAGATCCAACCAGTCCATTCTGAAGGAGATCAGCCCTGGGATTTCTTTGGAAGGAATGATGCTAAAGCTGAAACTCCAGTACTTTGGCCACCTCATGTGAAGAGTTGACTCATTGGCAAAGATTCTGATGCTGGGAGGGATTGGGGGCAGGAGGAGAAGGGGCTGACAGAGGATGAGATGGCTGGATGGCATCACCGACTCGATGGACGTGAGTCTGAGTGAACTCTGGGAGTTGGTGATGAACAGGGAGGCCTGGCGTGCTGAAATTCATGGGGTCGCAAAGAGTCAGACACGACTGAGTGACTGAACTGAACTGAACTGAACTAACTGAATGTGGTGGTGGAGTGTGAGGAAGGGGAAGTGTGCTCTAGTCCTATGATCAGATGTCACTCTTTTCGTGAGTCTGTGCCTTTCACCTATGGACTTCACCAGTGTTTCTCAGTGTTTTTCTCTCTCTTTGAGTGGGACAGGATGGCTAGAGTAGGTAGTGGGGTATTTCTATCCCCGTCCCCTGCCAGAAGGCTAAAGGGAGCTGGTGCTGTATATTCTCTTCCCCCAGGTCACTTAGGCTCTGATTAAACCCCAGCAGCTTGGGCTCTGGTTAACTAGTTTCCATGATGCAGGCCTCTTTAAAAAGGGCGTGTTCTGACCTATTTAAATGTGGTACCTTTCCCCAGCCCCCTTCCATATGGGTGAGCGGAATTTCTCCTCTAGTTACTCTGGGAAACTGGTGGGGCTCCTGGAGGTAAATCTCACAGTATTGTGGGACCTCTTATACTTGGGTGCCCCTGGGATTTTCAGAGTTGTCCAGATTGAACTGCCAGCAATTCATCAATTACAGTTCAGGTTTTCCCGCCCAGCACTCATTCCTGAGGTGGTTTCCACCACTGAGTCTCTGCCTGTGAGCCTGGACTCTCTCCATTCTCCTTTTTCTCTGCGGTTTGCGCTGTGATCTCCTCTCTGTTATGGGTCCAAGAAGAACTGTTGTTTTTAAGTCTGTTCAGCTTTTCACTTGTTAGGATGGAATGGCATCTTACAAACTCCTTATCTGTGGATCAAGAAACGGGAAGTTCTTTGTTTTCATATAAAAACTAAAAACTATGTCTTTGCTAAGAACAGTATTTTGAAATCATAGTTCTTACATACATAATACATACATAATCATACATAATATATATGATTATGTACATATATATCAGGAGGTGAAGAAGAACTAAAAAGCCTCTTGATGAAAGTGAAACTTGAGAGTGAAAAAGTTGGCTTAAAGCTCAACATTCAGAAAACGAAGATTATGGCATCCGGTCCCATCACTTCATGGGATATAGATGGGGAAACAGTGTCAGACTTTATATTTTTGGGCTCCAAAATCACTGCAGATGGTGACTGCAGCCATAAAACTAAAAGACACTTACTCCTTGGAAGGAAAGTTATGACCAACCTAGATAGCATTTTCAAAAGCAGAGACATTACTTTGCCAACAAAGGTCCGTCCAGTCAAGGCTATGGTTTTTCCTGTGGTCATGTATGGATGTGAGAGTTGGACTGTGAAGAAGGCTGAGCACCGAAGAATTGATGCTTTTGAACTGTGGTGTTGGAGAAGACTCTTGAGAGTCCCTTAGACTGCAAGGAGATCCAACCAGTCCATTCTGAAGGAGATTAGCCCTGGGATTTCTTTGGAAGGAATGATGCTAAAGCTGAAACTCCAGTACTTTGGCCACCTCATGTGAAGAGTTGACTCATTGGCAAAGACTCTGATGCTGGGAGGGATTGGGGGCAGGAGGTGAAGGGGACGACAGAGGATGAGATGGCTGGATGGCATCACTGACTCGATGGACGTGAGTCTGAGTGAACTCGGGGAGTTGGTGATGGACAGGGAGGCCTGGCCTGCTGCGATTCATGGGGTCACAAAGAGTCAGACACAACTGAGTGACTGAACTGAATGATATATATATTTTGCCACCTAGAGTTGAAGATTAGGAATCTGTTTCTAGTCTGACTCTTTTCTTTGTTTTCATTTATTCTGTCTGAAAGTTTGTAAAATTTTGTCTTTATTCTTAGAGTTTAGTTATTTCATCAATTTTATTTATGTGTCTATTTTTCTCTGGTGACTCAGATGGTAAAGAATCTGCCTGCAAATCAGAAGACCTGGGTTTAGTCCCTGGGTTGGGAAGATCCCCTGGTGAAGGAAATGGCAACCCACTCCCATATTCTTGCCTGGATAATCCCATGGACAGGGGAGCCTCGCAGGCTACAGTCTACGTGGTCCCAAAGGGTCAGTCACAACTGAGTGACTAACACTTAAGACTTTCATTGTCATAACAGGGATTCAATGATTTTGTTCTCAATAAAAAGTTGAGTTGTTACTCATCTCTAGGCTAAGATGTTTTATATCCTTGCTTTAAATATTGTATTTTCAGTATATAGAACAAAAAAAAAACAAATAGTAGAATCATATGTGAACACATAACTTAAGTCATAAGTTTTGCCTTATTTTCTTTTTGTTTACTTTACAAATGAAATATTAGAGATTTGAAAGCAATATCTGGATTCACTAAGTTCTCTGGTCATATTTTCTTTTCTTCTTTTCCAAAGTAATCATAATCCCCATTTTGTGAATTTCATTCCATTCCTATATATATGTAAAATATACGCACATAATATCAATGTATTTTAATCCATGTGCTTTTTTTCTCATTATTAAGTTTTTGAGATTTATCCATATTGATTCATGTGTTTCTATTCAATTCACCTTAATTTAGTATTCAAATACATGAATAAACAATAATTTAAGATATAGGTTGTTCCCACTTTACTATAATTTTGAAATCTGTATATCTGTACATGATTCCTTGTATATATGTGCAAGAGTTTTCCCAGGGTGAGTTTTTCTGTACTGTTTTTTCATATTCTTTGGCCATATATTCTTTAGAGTCATTTAACTTTTTCTGTAGGATTTCTTATAATTTGTATTTATTTTAGATACTCAGTTCAGTTCAGTTCAGTCACTCAGTCGTGTCCAACTCTTTGCAACCCCATGAATCACAGCACTCCAGGCCTCCCTGTCCATCACCAACTCCTGGAGTTCACTCAGACTCACATCCATTGAGTCAGTGATGCCATCCAGCCATCTCATCCTCTGTCGTCCCCTTCTCCTCCTGCCCCCAATCCCTCCCAGCATCAGAGTCTTTGCCAATGAGTCAACTCTTCACATGAGGTGGCCAAAGTACTGGAGTTTCAGCTTTAGCATCACTCCTTCCAAAGAAATCCCAGGGCTGATCTCCTTCAGAATGGACTGGTTGCATCTCCTTGCAGTCCAAGGGACTCTTAAGAGTCTTCTCCAACACCACAGTTCAAAAGCATCAAATCTTTGGTGCTCAGCTTTCTTCACAGTCCAACTCTCACATCCATACATGACCACTGGGAAAACCATAGCCTTGACTAGACGGACCTTTGTTGGCAAAGTAATGTCTCTGCTTTTGAAAATGCTATCTAGGTTGGTCATAACTTTCCTTCCAAGGAGTAAGTGTCTTTTAATTTCATGGCTGCAGTCACCATCTGCAGTGATTTTGGAGCCCAAAAAAATAAAGTCTGACCCTGTTTCCACTGTTTCCCCATCCATTCCCCATGAAGTGATGGGACCAGATGCCATGATCTTCGTTTTCTGAAAGTTGAGCTTTAAGCCAACTTTTTTACTCTCCACTTTCACTTTCACCAAGAGGCGCTTTAGTTCCTCTTCACTTTCTGCCATAAGGGTGGTGTCATCTGCATATCTGAGGTTATTGATATTTCTCCTGGCAATCTTGATTCCAGCTTGTGTTTCTTCCAGTCCAGCATTTCTCATGATGTACTCTGCATATAAGTTAAATAAGCAGGGTAACATATATAGCCTTGACATACTCATTTTCCTATTTGGAACCAGTCTGTTGTTCCATGTCCAGTTCTAACTGTTGCTTCCTGGCCTACATACAGATTTCTCAAGAGGCAGATCAGGTGGTCTGGTATTCCCATCTCTTTCAGAATTTTCCACAGTTTATTGTGATCCACACAGTCAAAGGCTTTGACATAGTCAATAAAGCAGAAACAGATGTTTTTCTGGAACTCTCTTGCTTTTTCCATGATCCAGCGGATGTTGGCAATTTGATCTCTGGTTCCTCTGCCTTTTCTAAACCCAGCTTGAACATCAGGAAGTTCATGGTTCACATATTGCTGAAGCCTGGCTTGGAGAATTTTGAGCATTACTTTACTAGCGTGTGAGATGAGTGCAATTGTGCAGTAGTTGGAGCATTTTTTGGCATTGCCTTCCTTTGGCATTGGAATGCAAACTGACCTTTTCCAGTCCTGTGGCCACTGCTGAGTTTTCCAAATTTGCTGGTATATTGAGTGCCGCACTTTCATAGCATCATCTTTCAGGATTTGAAATAGCTCAAGTGGAATTCCATCACCACCACTAGCTTTGTTCGTAGTGATGCTTTCTAAGGCCCACTTGACTTCACATTCCAGGATGTCTGGCTCTAGGTCAGTGATCACACCATCGTGATGATCTGAGTCATGAAGATCTTTTTTGTATAGTTCTGTGTATTCTTGCCACCTCTTCTTAATATCTTCTGCTTCTGTTAGGTCCATACCATTTTGTCCTTTATCGAGCCCATCTTTGCATGAAATGTCCCCTTGGTATCTCTAATTTTCTTGACGAGATCTCTAGTCTTTCCCATTCTGTTGTTTTCCTCTATTTCTTTGCATTGATCACTGAGGAAGGCTTTCTTATCTCTTCTTGCTCTTCTTTGGAACTCTGCATTCAGATGCTTATATCTTTCCTTTTCTCCTTTGCTTTTTGCTTCTCTTCTTTTCACAGCTATTTGTAAGGCCTCCTCAGACAGCCATTTTGCTTTTTTGCATTTCTTTCCCATAGGGATGGTCTTGATCCCTGTCTCCTGTACAGTGTCACGAACCTCATTCCATAGTTCATCAGGCACTCTATCTATCAGATCTAGGCCCTTAAATCTATTTCTCACTTCCATTGTATAATCATAAGGGATTTGATTTTGGTCATACCTGAATGGTCTAGTGGTTTTCCCTACTTTCTTCAATTTAAGTCTGAATTTGGCAATAAGGAGTTCATGGTCTGAGCCACAGTCAGCTCCTGGTCTTGTTTTTGCTGACTGTATAGAGCTTCTCCATCTTTGGCTGCAAAGAATATAATCAATCTGATTTCGGTGTTGACCATCTGGTGATGTCCATGTACTGAGTCTTCTCTTGTGTTTTTGGAAGAGGGTGTTTGCTATGACCAGTGCATTTTCCTGGCAAAACTCTGTTAGTCTTTGCCCTGCTTCATTCCGTATTCCAAGGTCAAATTTGCCTGTTACTCCAGGTGTTTCTTGACTTCCTACTTTTGCATTCCAGTCCCCTATAATGAAAAGGACATCTTTTTTGGGTGTTAGTTCTAAAAGGTCTTGTAGGTCTTCATAGAACCATTCAACTTCAGCTTCTTCAGCATTACTGGCTGGGGCATAGACTTTGATACTGTGATATTGAATGATTTGCCTTGGAAACGAACAGAAATCATTCTGTCATTTTTGAGATTGCATCCAAGTACTGTATTTTGGACTCTTTTGTTGACCATGATGGCTACTTCATTTTATTTATGGAATAAATGTATGATTTTATTTATTCATATAAATATTTATAGAATATTTGTTATCCATGGAATTAAATATTTTTTCCCAGTTGATCTCTTTATAGTGTGTACATTAAAGGTGTGTTAATTTTTCTTTGCCTGCTCACAGGTATAAGTAACTCCAGTACAGCATAGACAGATTTTTGGGAACTCAGTCTACAACAATCCTGGGGAATCTCTGAGAGAATCAGGCAGGAAAAACTGTGAGTTGTCTACTGGGGAATAAGGAGAAGGGCTTCTCAGTTTTAGGGTCAAGGATGAAGCAGAAGAGAAATGGCATCTCTTAACCAATGGACCACATATGATTCAGTTTACGAGTATAGTTTCTTCTAGATTTCTTTTACTAGCTACACAGGTCATCTTCATAAGAAAGGAAATAGCAGAAACACCATTCCCTACCCAAATCCAGTGTCTACCAGTATCTGACACAAAAAGCCTAGGTCAGTAGCCTTAACCTTAAGCTCTCTTGGTATATTGATTATGTCGCGGGCCCACCAACAAGGGCTGTGCTTTTCTCTGGAATTTTTATCATCATTTTTAATTTATTGACTAAATCTTTGGACAGGAAGCTGAGATGAAGACAAAGGGTCAGGAATGTAAGCTCAGGCAGCCATTTCCCCAGAATGTTCTTTCTCTTCCAGACACTTATTTTAACTTAAGAAATAAATATTTATTATAGATGCTTATAAATGTATTATCTCATTGTCTTTAAGCTTATTATTTGTCTTCCTCTGACTTCTTAGCTTTTCCAATATTCAGTGAGATGGAAATTAATCCCAAATAGCTGTATTTATTTTTTCTTGTTTTTTTTTCTCCATTAAAGGTTTGGATTTTAATAAGGTTGCCACACTTGACACAACAGTCCTTCTTATTCATGTGTGCACTCCTGTTCCCTATAGTGACCCTTGACCCCACTGCCCTAGAGAGTCAAAATGATGCACTGTTTCTAAGAATTAGGGAATGTGAGCATGAAGAGGCTGAACTCTATTTTAGTGCTTTTTCCAGGGAAGAATACTGGAGTGGGTTGCCATTTCCTTCTCCAGGAGATCTTCCCAACCCAGGGATTGAACCCAGGTCTCCCGCATTGTAGGCAGATGCTTTGCCATCTGAGCCACCATAGATGACAGAAAAGAAAGCAGCAGCACTTTACTCTCCAACTCGGAGTTGTCCTGTGTTTGCTTGAGTACTTCTGTGCGTGGAGGTTTTGTTCTTTTGTGAATGTCTTTTTCAACTAGAGAGAATAATCTTCATGTTATTATATAATACAGTGAAATTTCATTCAAAAATAGCTTCTGTGATTGTTTATCATAACGACTGTTTACCACTGTTAACCACTGACACCCTGGTTGGTGCCAAAGACCCCAGAACTCTTGCAAGTATAAAAGAGCAGGATAATTCTGAAGTATAGATTTGACGTGAGAGCATGACATCAGCCCTGGTCAAGCTCTCAAATAGACTAATAAACAGTCATTTCATGAATAGCTTAGAAAAGAATGCAGTGATCATAGAATACATTTTTAGAAACTAATGCCAGATCAGAGTCATTTCCTTTTGAGGCAGTGTTTATTACAGGAGAAAATCTGGAGGAATGCCCTTATAGACATATTATAGCTTGATTTTTGGAAAGGAATTTGACAGTTTCTCAGCTTTATGTTTAAAGAAAATATGAAAATAGAATTATGGAAAGAGTGGGACTTATTGGTACTCTTGTGGAGATAAATCAGAAAGAACCTAAAATACAAAATTTCTAATATCTTTTCCATTCTAATGACCTCAAGGTTACTATTTCTACAGTCAAACCTTATGGTTACTATTTCTACAGTCAAACCTTAAACAAGCTCCTACATCTCTGCCTCTTCCTTTTCCACCTCATTCTTCATCCCCTCATTTTGTTCCTTCTGATTTTTCTAGTTACCCTCCCATGTATATTTGGAGTTACTTCTCTTCAGATCTTCTCAATTTGCTCACATCTGTTAAATGTGGAATAGAAAGAAAAGATTCTCTCTTTGATACATTGGAAGTTAGAGCCTTTCAAAGGTATTATAAGACAAGGTCTGTACTTTTGAAAACAAGTTTAATCAAACAGCCCATTCAATTCCTGTTCAATTACCCAAAAAAGTGAAATGTTTCTGAGGGTTATTCATGACCGTTAATCATGTAATAATTTGACCTAGAGTAAATACATTAAAATGTATCATCATATTAATTTTCAAAAATATGTTTATACAGAGAATTCTATTCCCTTGCCCTCTATGAGCAGAGTTAATTACACATATGTGAATTCTAGCTGAAGAAAGCCTAATTTCCCAGAAAGTTGGAGGTTGCTGATATGGGAGTTCTATTCTTGTACTACTAACACTTCTGAAATTCTATTTTTAATCTTTCATGTTTTGGGCATGTAAACTTTAAGAAAATTTAATTTTTTGCCCTTTTTAGGAAATAAATCGGAGAAGGTGATGGCACCCCACTCCAGTACTCTTGCCTGGAAAATCCCATGGACGGAGAAGCCTGGTAGGCTGCAGTCCATGGGGTTGCTAAGAGTCGGACACGACTGAGCGACTTCACTTTCACTTTTCACTTTCATGCATTGGAGAAGGAAATGGCAACCCACTCCAGTGTTCTTGCCTGGAGAGTCTCAGGGACTGGGGAGCCTGGTGGGCTGCTGTCTATGGGGTTGCACAGAGTCATACACAACCGAAGCAACTTAGCAGCAGCAGTAGCAGGAAATAAATTTGATATCATCCTTTAAAAAAGATAGCTAACAATCACTGTAACTAAATTAGAAATGTACACAAAATTCATTCTTGCCTTCTTCTGTCGTGCTTCAGGGATCATTTGACCTTACCTTCTGACACCCTGGACTGAATGAGGTAGCTTCTGTTACGTTGTGTTGACTTAAGAGTATTTGTTCCTACCATACTCAGCTAACCCATTTTTGGTTCTTAATCATTCTTAGGTTCCTGAGGCAGCATAGCACACTGGTAAGAACTCGTCCTAAAGTTAGCAGAGCTGGAGTTTATGCCTCATCTATCTTATTGTTGTTGTTGCCATTTAGTCGTTAAGTCATGTCCAGCTTTTTTGGAACCCTGTGGACTCTAGCCCACCAGGCTCCTCTGTCTGTGGGATTGCCCAGGCAAGAATATGGGAGTGGGTCGCTATGTTTTTCTCTAGCGGATCTTCCAAACCCAGGGACCAAACCTGTGTCTCCTGCATTGGCAGGTGGATTCTTCACCACTGAGCCACCAGGGAAGCCAAGTCCAGCAGAGCTGGGATCATGCCTCATCTCTTGCTTTCCATTTAATTGACTTGGGACATGTAGTTTATACTCTACTCCTCAGTGTTTTCACCTGTGAATATCTGGCACCCTGCTTAGCACTCCACCTATATTCCACGACTGAAGTGCTGATTTTCCAGCTGCTGAGAGTGTTGGAGCTGACTCACAGCTGAGTACCCTCTGGGCTTACCCTCTGCCCTCACCCAAGAACTCAACATTTCCTGGGCAGCCCATAACCAGCGACTGGTCATGGAGCAGGTAAATACCTGACCCCTTATCCCAATTTGTACATCTCTGCAGGGCCCTGTCAGCTCCAGAGCTCCCCAGGGAATGGCTGAGAACATTTTGGGGCTTCACCACAGTCCAGCCTCTCTTCTGTGCAGTCTCCTTCCCCTCCCTTCCCCTTCAGGTGTCAGTGTTGAGGCACGCTTGCCCATAAACCTCCTGCACTCTCATCTCTTGAGTCTACTGCCTGGGGAACCTGCTCAGTCACAGTGAAAGTACCTCCATCATGGGCACGGTCGTGAAGTTGAAATGAGGTTCAGTTCAGTTCAGGCGCTCAGTCGTGTCCAACTCTTTGCAACCCCATGATCCGCAGCACACCAGGCCTCCCTGTCCATCACCAACTTCTGGAGTGTACCCAAACTCATGTCCATTGAGTCAGTGATGCCATCCAACCATCTCATCCTCTGCTGTCCCCTTCTCCTCCTGCCTTCAATCTTTCCCAGCATCAGGATCTTTTCAAATGAGTCAGCTCTTCGCATCAGGTGGCCAAAGTATTGGAGTTTCAACATCAGTCCTTCCAATGAACATCCAGGACTGATCTCCTTTAGGATGAACTGGTTGGATCTCCTTGCAGTTCAAGAGACTCTCGAGTCTTCTCCAACATCACAGTTCAAAAGCATCAATTCTCCTGTGCTCAGCTTTCTTTATAGTCTAACTCTCACATCCATACATGACCACTGGAAAAACCATAGCCTTGACTAGACAGACCTTTGTTGACAAAATAATGCTTCTGCTTTTTAATATGCTGGCTAGGTTGATCATAACTTTCCTTCCAAGGAGTAAGCGTCTTTTAATTTCATGGCTGCAATCCCCCTTATTAAGTGTTAGCTCTTAATATCATCATTTATATAGAGGATATACTTAAAATGGATAGCCAGCAAGACCTAGTGTATAGCACATGGAACTCTGCTCAGTGTTGCGTGGCAGCCTGAATGGGAGGGGAGTTTGGGGAGGAAGGATGTGTGTGTGTGTATGGCTGAGTCCTTCCGCTGTTCACCTGAAACAGACATAGTATTGTCTATTAATCAGCTATATCCCAATATGGAGTTTTAAAAAAATTAAGATCAATGGAATTAATAATGATCCAAAAAGATCTAAAAAGGAAATGAGACTTCCATGTAAAATGGAGCTTTGAGTTAATATCTCATCCCTCTAAAAAAAATGAAATAAAATAACATAAGGATATACTGAACCATACTCTTAGCCCCTAATTTGTGCTGTTTGTTATAGTCAGATACTGAATTCTGGAATCAGACTGGTGAGGTTTGAAATCTGCCTCTACATGTAACAAGTCACTTAACTGGTCTTTGTCTCAGTTTCTTCATTTGGAAATGAGTAATGATAGTTCCACATCATAAGGTTTTGTGGATTGAACGAGATAAACCCATTTAAAGGACTGAAAACAGTGGCTGGATCATAGTAAGCTCTGCTGCCGCTGCTAAGTCACTTCAGTCGTGTCCGACTCTGTGCGACCCCATAGATGGCAGCCCACCAGGCTCCCCTGTCCCTGGGATTCTCCAGGCAAGAACACTGGAGTGGGTTGCCATTTCCTTCTCCAATGCATGAAAGTGAAAAGTGAAAGTGAAGTTGGTCAGTTGTGTCCAACTCTTCGTGACCGCATGGACTGGAGCCTACCAGGTTCCTCCGTCCATGGGATTTTCCAGGCAAGAGTACTGGAGTGGGGTGCCATCGCCTTCTCCGATAGTAAGCTCAGTGAATGCTAAATATTCTTATGGTTGTAACTCATATGATCATCATTCCCCACTTAATCTCAATGATGTGATAAGACATCTTCATCACAGCACATCACAAATTTCAGGACACCCAGAATTTGAAGCCAACATTAATAACAGAACTACGCTAGGTAGATTATTCCTTATTGAAAGTAAAATCCCACAAAAAGAGTTGTAACTATGCAGGAAGGAAGTGGGCAACTGAGAAAGTTAGTTGTAGGGATGTTCCTTATCCACAAACTTCTAACTTGTTTTTTTTTTTTAACCTTTTACTTCTTAATTTTAAGCAAGTAATTGAACCTTGTTCTTTATTCTAGATAATTCTGACTTTAATTGAGTTAATGGTATAGATAGGTCAGGCAAGTCACTCTGAGTGGATGATGAGACTGAAGAGAAAATAGGGTAGTGGGGAGGAAATGAGGAACTAGAACTTAGAAGACATGGATTCTGAAGTGGATCCTGTAAGCCCTGTGGCTTTGGTGTGTTTGAATTAACATACACATTGCTTGTAATATATGCTTTGCTCAGTCGCTCAGTGGTGTCTGACTCTTTGTGACCCTATGGACTGTACCCTACTACACTCCTGTGTCCATGGAATTCTCCAGGCAAGAATATTGGAGTGGATTGCCATTTCCTACTCCAAATACATGGTTTACATATAAATAACCCTATATAAAGAATGTATAAATACCTAAAATACATGCATGCATAAAATATAATTATATATATATATATATATTTCTAATTATCTTTAGTGGGGGATAATTTTTGATTTACAAAATTTTGCAAGGTAGAGTTACTTACCATCTCCCTTTCCCCTGTTCTCCTAATGATAACCTAAGCATGGTAAATTGTCAAAACTAAGAAATTAACAACACTATTAATTAGAGGCTTTATTCACATTTCATTAAGTTTTCCACAAATGTCCTTTCTCAGCTCCAAGATCCGGCCAAGGATGCAACGTTGCATTTACTCATCTTGTCTTCTGAGGCTCTGCAAGTCTGTGGTAGCTTTTCAGTCTCTCTTGTTTTTCATGACCTTGAATGTTTTGAAGAGTATACTTGAAGTACTTTCTGAAAAGTCCCCATTTGGGTTTGATGTCTTTTCATGATTTGACTAGGGTGATGAGTTTAGGGAAAGGACTTCACAGTGATGAGACGTCCTGCTCATCACGTTGTGCTCAGAGCCCATGGCATTGCTGGTGGCGTGAAACGTGTGGCTTGGTTATGGTGGTGTATTAGTTGCCTGTATCGGCTGTAACAAATTAGCACAAACTTAGTGTCTTGAAACTTCACTGTTGGCTCTGTGATAAAGAACCTGCCTGCCAATGCAGGAGACCCAAGAGATGAAGGTTTGATCCTTGGGTTGGGAAGATCTCCTGGAGAAGGACATGGCAACCCACTCCAGTATTGTTGCTTAGGAAATCCCATGGCCCAAGGAGCCTGGCGGGTTACAGTCCATGGGGTAACAGAAAAGTCAAAAATGACTTAGCAACTAAACTAGTGTCCTAAAACAACAAAAACTTATTTTTTGACAGTTCTGTAGGCTAGAAGTGCAACATGAGTGTCAGCTAAAATTAAGCTCTTTGCAGGCTGCATTTCTTTCCAGAGGCTTCAGAAAAGAGCTTGCTTTCTGTTCCTTTTCTACTTTCTAGAGGATGCTGCACTTCTTGGTTTGTCTTCCTCCATCTTCAAAGCTATCATCTCAGCATCTTTACCTTGGGCCAATAATCTTCAACCTTCCTTTCCTCTTTTAAGGACTCTTATGATTACATCAGGTATACTGGTAAATCTAAGATAATCTACTTATTTTAAGAGCAATTGATTAGCAACCCTAGTTTACCTTTGCTAGATAATATTGCATATTAACAGGTTCTAATGATTAGGATGTAGATACCTTTTTGGTGACTAGTGAGGATCCCTAGTCTGCTAACCATAGATTGTATCTGCAAATATCTTTGCTACTAAAAAGTTACTATTTTTTCATACATACTTTTGACTCTGTTTCTTCTTCTGTGAAAAGGAAGTATGTTTGCACTGTCAGACTACTCAGAGAATTAAATGATCAAAGGTAGTGAAAGTGTCCAGCACTTAGTTCTCATGATGTTAGTTGAACCTGAAGTAAAAGGATAACACCTTCTTTTTATAATTTTTTCCTCTAAGGTAGGGATGTGATTATTCTTTGTGGTAAGATAAACTTAGCTAATTTTACATCAATCATACTAAGTATGAAATGTGAGAAGTCCCCATTAGTACTAGAGAAGAGCGAACTGTCCAAAATGTATCTGAAAAATAGCAAACTCTTCATTAATAAGTCTGTGTAGCTTAGAGACTTACTGTATGGCACTTAAAAGTTGGCTTACTTCTGTGCATGATGGTTTCTGGTAACTTTTTATTATGCTTCTGTTGACCTGATAAATGTATCCGACTCTGTGCGACCCCATAGACAGCAGCCCACCAGGCTCTCCTGTCCCTGGGATTCTCCAGGCAAGAACACTGGAGTGGGTTGCCAGTTCCTTCTCCAATGCATGAAAGTGAAAAGTGAAAGTGAAGTCGCTCAGTCGTGTCCAACTCCTAGCGACCCCATGGACTGCAGCCCACCAGGCTCCTCCATCCATGGGATTTTCCAGGCAAGAGTACTGGAGTGGGGTGCTATTGCCTTCTCCACTAGTAAGCCATAAAGTGAAAAAATGAAAGCATTAGTTGCTCAGTCAGGTCCGACTCTTTGCAACCCCATAGACTGTAGCCCGCGAGGCTCCTCTGTCCATTGAATTCTCCAGGTAAGAATACTGGAGAGGTGAGCCATTCCCTTCTCCAGGAGATCTTCCTGACTCAGGAATTGAACTAGGATTTCCTGCATTGCAGGCCAATTATTTAGTGTCTGAGCCACCAGGGAAGCCATAGTAAGCCCTAATGGAAAACAAATAAATTTTAAAAAAATCTCTATCATTTACTTTCTTCTCCTCTCTCCTCCTGTCCTCCTTCTGGGCTGTAGGACCCAGCTTGACACAAGATCAGCCATTATGAAAACATTAATGTCATCTGCAATTATTTTTTAAAAACTTATTTTATCACATCTTGAAGTTAAGGATTTCTGTTTGAGACATTTGAGAATCTGGTGCCTAGTATTTAGGGTGTCCACTTGATCTCTCCTGCTTTCATTTCTAACTTTTCAAAACACAGAAACCAAAAGAAACTGAGTCTGAATGCTTAGTCATAATGGGGCCTGAACTAGATAGAAGATGATCTGTATATAGATACAAAGTGTTCTTGATTTGAATGTTTATATAGAATCCATGCCTGGAGAAGAGCATGGCAAACCACTTCAGTATTCTTGCCTGGGAAATCCCATGGACAGAGGAGCCTGGAGGGTTACAATAGGGTCGCCAAGAGTCAGACACAACTGAAGTGACTTAGCATGCATGCATGCATAGAATCCATGGTGGTGGTGTATGAAGAGTTAAAACCAGAGAATTCTCATGGGTAGTATATACATTCTTTGGATTCCAGTCACTCTGTTTAAATTATAGAATACCTGTGAATATTTACTTGATAAAATTTCTGGCTTCCAACACCATTCACCTACTCTCCCTGAAAAAACTCAAAAGAAAATATTCAAAATTTTGCCACCTCATGCCATGAGATCACAGTTTAAATCATGACTCTCGTGTAAAATTGTCACTCTTGGGGTTAAGTGAAGACTTGCCCTTCTAGGCGAAGAGAGAAGAAAAGCAAATCGGTATCAGAAAAATTGCTCATAGGCTTAATAGCAGGCATTTTGCATTTGGTAATTATTACTAGCATCTAATCTCCAGGAGTTGGTGACGGCCAGGGAGGCCTGGCGTGCTGCGATTCATGGGGTCGCAAAGAGTCAGACATGACTGAGCAACTGATCTGATCTGATCTGATTGGTGTTTTTCTTTCTGGCTTACTTCACTCTGTATAATAGGCTCCAGTTTCATCCACCTCATTAGAACTGATTCAAATGTATTCTTTTTAATGGCTGAGTAATACTCCATTGTGTATATGTCCCACAGCTTTCTTATCCATTCATCTGCTGATGGACATCTAGGTTGCTTCCATGTCCTGGCTATTATAAACAGTGCCGCGATGAACATCGGGGTACATGTGTCTCTTTCAATTCTGGTTTCCTCAGTGTGTATTGAACAACTTTTAAAACTTGCAAGTCCAAAGTCATCATGAGCATATGTAATACCACTCTAGAGATGTACAAAGTTAATTGCATTTGTCATACCCTTTGTTACAAAGAGAATATTTTTGTAGTGACTTTTTTATTAGTTCAATACTGAGTAATCCAAATATAGCTATACTTGGAAATAATAGAGAGTCAAATCTTACAATATAGGCAATATTTTTATAGAGATATAATTATTTGGATAATAAATTCTTACATTCTTTGCACCTTTATACTTTAGCTTTATCTAACATTTCAGTTCAGTTCAGTCGCTCAGTCACGTCTGACTCTTTGCAACCCCATGAACCGCAGCACACAGGGCCTCCCTGTCCATCACCAACTCCTTAATGTATATCTATTGTAAACTAGACAAAGTCATGGGTTGATGTTTATAAAAACATCACTTAATATTCATAACGCTCTTACAGGGTAGAAACCATATTTTCAGAAATTTTAATATTTAGAATTTTAAAAAGCCACTCAAATTTCTAACTCTATATTGTCTTTATAGCAGGGAATTTCATAGAAATGAGCAAGTTTTATTCAGCAAACACTCCCTCTCGTTTTTCAGAGATGACACTAATCACTTTGTTTGGTATTAATATCCCTCCTTGAACCACCTGCTCTGTCAGAGGATGGCACAGTCTCTTTGGCCAAGCCTCAGTCCTTTGCTTATGCTGAGACTGGAGGGTATGAGTGGGGATCACCAGTGTACATAAATCACATAGACCAAGGCAAGGAAGGCCTCACAAGTGACACAGTGGTAAAGAATCTGCCTGCCAATGCAGGAGATGCAGGAGACATAGGTTAAATCCCTGGGTCAGGAAGATTCCCTGAAGGAGAAAATGGTAATCCACTGAAGTATTCTTGCCAGGGAAATCCCATGGACAGAGAAGCCTGGTGGGCTACAGTCCATGGTGTTGCAAAAGTGTCAGACACGACTGAGCAACTGAGCATGAATGTGAAGGAGAGGAAAGGAGTTTGTCCCACAGAAATTTTGAACTGAAGACCAAAATTAAAATGCTTTTATTTATAACTAACACTTTCACTTTCAGAAGGGGGACACAGGAAATTCATAATTAAAATTCAAGTACAGTCTTTATCCTAGGAATTAGAAGATCTTTGACTCTCTCCCCTGACCATGAGTTGTTGCTCAGTCTATTAATTGTGGGTGCATAGGATCTTTTAAAGGAGGTAGTCAATATCTTTATTACCTCCACCATAGTTTGGCCCCAGGTAAATAGCAGGGAGGGAACATAGCTCCCCAATCAACAGAAAATTGGATAAAAGATTTACTGAGCATGGCTCCACCCATAAGAAAAAGACCCAGTTTCCCCCTAAGTTATTCTCTCCCATCAGGAAGCTTCCATAAGCCTCTTATCCTCCTCTATCAGAGGGCAGACATAGTAAACCCCAATTACAGAAAACTAGCCAATCTGATCACATGGACCACAGCCTTGTGTAAGTCAATGAAACATAAGCCATGCCATGTAGGGCCATCCAAGACAGATGGGTCATGGTGGAGAGTTCTGACAAAATGTGGACCACTGGAGAAGGGAATGGCAAACCATTTCAGTATTCCTGCCTTGAGAAACCCATGAACAGCATGAAAAGGCAAAAAGATAGGACACTGAAAGATGAACTCTCCAGGTCAGTAGGTGCCCAATATGCTACTGGATATCAGTGGAGAAATAACTCCTGAAAGAATGAAGAGATGGAGCCAAAGCAAAAACAACACCCGGTTGTGGATGTGACTGGTGATAGAAGTAAAGTCCAAAGCTGTAAAGAACAACGTTGCATAGGAACCTGGAATGTTAGGTCCATGAATCAAGACAAATTGGAAGTGGTCAAACAGGAAATGACAAGAGCAAACATCAACATTTTAGCAATCAGCCATCTAAAATGGACTGGAATGGGTGAATTTAACTCAGATGACTATTATATCCACTACTGTGGGCAAAAATGCCTTAGAAGAAATGGAGTAGCCAGCGTGGTCAACAAAAGAATCTGAAATGCACGACTTGGATGTGATCTAAAAAACAACAGAATGATCTTTGTTCATTTCCAAGAAAACCATTCAATATCACCGTAATCCAGGTCTATGCCCCAACCAGTAATGCTGAAGAAGATGAACTTGAATGGTTCTATGAAGACCTACAAGACCTTCTAGAACTAACACCCAAAAAAGATGTCCTTTTCATTATAGGGAGTTCAGTTCAGTTCAGTCACTCAGTCATGTCTGACTCTTTGTGACCCCATGAATCACAGCACGCCAGGCCTCCCGGTCCATCACCAACTCCCGGAGTTTACTCACATTCATGTCCATCCAGTCAGTGATGCCATCCAGCCATCTCATCCTCTGTCGTCCCCTTCTCCTCCTGCCCCCAATCCCTCCCAGCATCAGAGTTTTTTCCAATGAGTCAACTCTTCACATGAGGTGGACAAAGTATTGGACTTTCAGCTTTAGCATCAATCCTTCCAATGAACACCCAGGGCTGATCTCCTTTAGAATGGACTGGTTGGATCTCCTTGTAGTGCAAGGGACTCTCAAAAGTCTTCTCCAACACCACAGTTCAAAAGCATCAATTCTTTGGTGCTCAGCTTTCTTCACAGTCCAACTCTCAAATCCATACATGACCACTGGAAAAAACATAGCCTTAACGAGACAGACTTTTGTTGGCAAAGTAATGTCTCTGCTTTTTAATATGCTATCTAGGTTGGTCATAACTTTCCTTCCAAGGAGTAAGCGTCTTTTAATTTCTGGCTGCAATCACCATCTGCAGTGATTTTTAAGCCCCGAAAAATAAAGTCTGACACTGCTTCCACTGTTTCCCCATCTGCTTCCCATGAAGTGATGGGACCAGATGCCATGATCCTAATTTTCTGAATGTTGAGCTTTAAGCCAACTTTTTCACTCTCCTCTTTCACTTTCATCAAGAGGCTCTTTAATTCCTCTTCACCTTCTGCCATAAGGGTGGTGTGATTGACATGTCTGAGGTTATTGGTATTTCTCCTGGCAATCTTGATTCCAGCTTGTGCTTCTTCCAGCCCAGCATTTCTCATGATGTACTCTGTGTTTTTGTTAAATAAGCAGGGTGACAATATACAGCCTTGATGTACTCCTCTTCCTTTTTGGAACCAGTCTGTTGTTCCATGTCCAATTCTAACTGTTGCTTCCTAACCTGCATACATGTTTCTCAAGAGGCAGGTCAGGTGGTCTGGTATTCCCTTCTCTTTCAGAATTTTCCACAGTTTATGGTGATCCACACAGTCAAAGGCTTTGGCATAGTCAATAAAGCAGAAGTAGATGTTTTTCTGGAACTCTCTTGCTTTTTCCATGATCCAGCGGATGTTGGCAATTTGATCTCTGGTTCCTCTCCCTTTTCTAAAACCAGTTTGAACATCAGGAAGTTCATGGTTCACATATTGCTGAAGCCTGGCTTGGAGAATTTTGAGCATTACTTTACTAGCATGTGAGATGACTGCAATTGTGCAGTAGTTTGAGCATTCTTTGGCATTGCCTTTCTTTGGGACTGGAATGCAAACTGACCTTTTCCAGTCCTGTGGCCACTGCTGAGTTTTCCAAATGTGCTGGTATATTGAGTGCAGCACTTTCACAGCATCATCTTTGAGGATTTGAAATAGCTCCACTGGAATTCCATCACCTCCACTAGCTTTGTTCGTAGTGATGCTTTCTAAGGCCCACTTGACTTCACATTCCAGGATGTCTGGCTCTAGGAGCGCGATCACACCATCATGATTATCTGGGTCATGAAGATCTTTTTTGTATAGTTCTTCCGTGTATTCTTGCCATCTCTTCTTAATATCTTCTGCTTCTGTTTAGGTCCATACCATTTCTGTCCTTTATCGAGCCAATCTTTGCATGAAATGTTCCTTTGATATCTCTAATTTTCTTGAAGAGATCTCTAGTCTTTCCCATTCTGTTGTTTTCATCTATTTCTTTGCATTGATCACTGAGGAAGACTTTCTTATCTCTCCTTGATGATGCTAAAGCTGAAATTCCAGTACTTTGGCCACCTCATGCAAAGAGTTGACTTATTGGAAAAGACTCTGATGCTGGGAGGTATTGGGAGCAGGAGGAGAAGGGGACGACAGAGGATGAGATGGCTGGATGGCAACACTGACTCAATGGACGTGAGTCTCAGTGAACTCCAGGAGTTGACGTTGGACAGGGAGGCCTGGCGTGCTGTGATTCATGGGGTCGCAAAGAGTTGGACACGACTGAGTGACTGATCTGATCTGATCTGATCTGATTCAGATGCTTATATCTTTCTTTTTTTCCTTTGCTTTTCACTTCTCTTCTTTTCGCAGTTATTTGTAAGGCCTCCTTAGACAGCTATTTTGCTTTTTCGCATTTCTTTTCCATGGGGATGGTCTTGATTCCTGTCTTCTGTGCAATGTCATGAACCTCCTTCCATAGTTCATCAGGCACTCTATCTATCAGATCTAGTCCTTTAAATCTATTTCTACTTCCACTGTGTAATCATAAGGGATTTGATTTAGGTCATACCTGAATGGTCTAGTGGCTTTCCTTACTTTTTTCAATTTTAGTCTGAATTTAGCAACAAGGAGTTCATGAACCAAGCCACAGTCAGTTACCAGTCTTGTTTCTGCTCACTGTATAGAGTTTCTCCATCTTTGGCTGCAAAGAATATAATCAATCTGATTTTGGTGTTGAGCATCTGGTGATGTCCACGTGTAGAGTCTTCTCTTGTGTTGTTGGAAGAGGGTGTTTGCTATGACCAGTGCGTTCTTATGGCAAAACTCTATTAGCCTTTTCCCTGCTTCATTACTTACTCCAAGGCCAAATTTGCCTGTTACTCCAGGTGTTTCTTGACTTCCTACTTTTGCATTCCAGTCCCCTATAATGAAAAGGACATATTTTGGGGTGTTACTTCTAAAAGGTCTTGTAGGTCTTCATAGAACCGTTCAACTTCAGCTTCTTCAGTGTTACTGGTTGGCCATAGGCTTGGATTACTGTGATATTGAATGGTTTGCCTTGGAAATGAACAGAGATCATTCTGTCGTTTTTGAGATTGCATCCAAGTACTGCATTTCGGCCTCTTTTGTTGACCATGACGGCTACTCCATTTCTTCTAAGGGATTCTTGCCCACAGCAGTAGATATAATAGTCATCTGTGTCAAATTCACCCATTCCTGTCCATTTTAGTTTGCTGATTCCTAAAATGTCGATGTTCACTCTTGCCATCTCCTGTTTGACCACTTCCAATTTGCCTTGATTCATGGACCTAACATTCCAGGTTCCTATACAAGATTGCTCTTTATAGCATCAGACCTTGCTTCTATCACCAGTCACATCCACAGCTGGGTATTGTTTTTGCTTTGGCTCCATCCCTTCATTCTTTCTGGAGTTATTTCTCCACTGATCTCCAGTAACATATCATATTGGGCACCTACCGACCTGGGGAGTTTCTCTTTCAATATCCTATCATTTTGCCTTTTCATACTGTTTGTGAGTTCCCAAGGCAAGAATACTGAAGTGGTTTGCCATTCCCTTCTCCAGTGGATCACATTCTGTCAGACCTCTCCACCATGACCTGTCCGTCTTGGGTGGCCCGACCTGGCATGGCTTAGTTTCATTGAGTTAGAGAAGGCTGTGGTCCATGTGATCAGAATGATGAGTTTTCTGTGATTATGGTTTCAGTGATAACTTGTTTGTAAATATTTGCTATTTGTAAGCATCTTTATTTATTCTGCTTTGGGAAATGGGTATGGTAAGCCCTAGTAAAGAATGCTTGATAAAGATGTACCCGGGGTAAACCAGGTGTGGGATTTACGATAAGACTAAGGTATCCTTATGCAAGAATAAGGTTTGTTTTTTTTTAAATCTGTGTATATGGTTTTAATTTATGCAAAAGAGTTATTTCCTTGGACATATTCCATCAGAGAGCTCATTACTTGGTGCAGAGGGGAAGAAAGAGGGAATGCAGTGTACTCATTAGTCTTGACCTCATAAGCAAACACTATTGACTTGTTCTTGATTTGCAAAATGAATGGAGCTTGTTTATAATATTTAAACTCAACCTTAATGGTTGGCAATCCAATATAATGATGGCTTATATTGGGTTAAAGATTAAAGCTAAATTTCCTTATCTTTCTATTGGATTACATAAAAGCAAACACACAATAGTAAAGCTGTGTATATATAGACTGTAAGACCAAAAGGATTGCATATTTTGGGACAAAAAAGGGGGAAGGAGAATCAAATTTTACTTACCTTAATAAACTTCCCCAGTAGCTAATGAAACTTAGAGCTTGGTAGAAATACCACCCTAGTCCTCCTGCTATTTTATAACTCTAGGTTGACTTCCTTCTTCAAAGGGAAACATGTCTAAGGTAGGACCTATATGTAGGTGACAGTGACTGTCATTTAGTAAATATTTGACTGAATTAAAAAAAAAATAAAATCACAGATTCCAAGTCATCTCTTGGCCTGTAGGCACCTGCGGTTGCCAAGACCTCATTCTCCAAATTTGACAATATCAGGAAGTTGTGGGAGATGGAAACCCCAGTTAGGTGAATAGAGAAGAGTTTGGATTCTATCATGCCCATGTTCAGGTTCATGAACTTAAACCACCTTACTTCTCTGGGTCTTGGCTAAAAAATTCTAGTGCAGTTGGATGATTTTAGGGACTTTCACATCTTTATGAAAGTTTATTTTCAGGTGGGCCTTTTCATGAAAACTTTTTCTAAAATGAAAGCCCTATATTTAACACCTGTGGTTCATTAGAATCAGAGTGAAATACTGGACTTTCTTTCACAACAGCCTTTGAAGCTTGTCCTGAAAACCAGGACATCCACAAAACAATTTTTAAACCATTGAAATTAAAATATACTGACAGTGTTTTCAGTTATAGGCTTTAACTGACTGTCACCTAGGCCGTTTATTCTCTGCCATGGAATGTGACATTCTGCTGTGTGACCAGTTGTGTTACTGGTCATATTTGTCAGCAAGAGAAAACCTAGTTGTTGAATCAACTCACAGTCTCAGTAGATTAAGACACTGTGTCAGTTCTCACCAGTTGTTTATCCAGCTACCCCAAACTCAATGGCTTATAATAGAGATTTGTTATTTCTCATGACTTTGTGGGTCTGCTAGGCAGTTAGTCTAGTTGGAACAATGTGGCTGATTTCTGTCATGAGGTGGGTGCCAAACTCAAAAACGAGGTCCTCTACATGGAGAAAAAAGTCTAACGAGTAATAGCAGCATTGTTTCCAAGTCCTTGGTAGACAACTGCTGATCCATTCTCTGTTGTAATGCAGGTGTTCAGGGCTTCCCTAGTGGCCCATCTCCTTTCTATACCTTTCAGCTTCTGCTCTCGTCCATACCCACTTTCCTTTTCCTTTCATCATAATTTAATGAGTTTTGGCAAGAAATGACCTAGCACTCCACTGCTGCTGCTGTTGCTAAGTCACTTCAGTCATGTCCAACTCTGTGCGACCCCATAGACGGCAGCCCACTAGGCTCGCCCATCCCTAGGATTCTCCAGGCAAGAACATTGGAGTGGGTTGCCATTTCCTTCTCCAATGCATGAAAGTGAAAAGTGAAAGTGAAGTCGCTCAATCGTGTCCAACTCCTAGCGACCCCATGGACTGCAGCCTACAGGCTTCTCTGTCCATGGGATTTTCCAGGCAAGAGTACTGGAGTGGGGTGCCATCGCCTTCTCCGCTACTAGGTGTCAATTATTAATACATGATTTTGAATAATCACTGGGCTTTAGTTTAAGATTTATGGAATTAATGTAAGAAAAGCTGAAATAATTTTTAAATTAGAGAAACAAAGTACAAATCCAATTTGACCATGAGCTCTAATCCTAGAGGTAAATGTGATTATCATTTTCTAATGAAATTTGGAAAACTTCTATATAGCAATATAATTATTTTTGAGATGTAATTGACATACAGTATTGTACAAATGTAAGGAGTGCATAGTATACAATGTGCATTTTATACAATGATTTGGTACATTTGGTACATTGTATACAATGATTTGGTACATTTATCTGTTGTAATATGATTACCACTATAGTGTTAGGTAACACCTCTATCATGTCATGTAATTATCATTTTTTTGTGATAAGAATAGTTTAGATCTAATCTCTTAGCAACTTAGAAGTTTATAATACAGTACTGTTGACTGTACTCACCGTAGTTCAGTTGCTCAGTTGGGTCTGACTCTTTGCAGCCCAAGGACTGCAGCATGCCAGGCTCACCGTACTGAGCATCAGATCTCCAGAACTTATGTATCTTGAAGCTGCAAGTTGTAACTTTAAACAACATCTCCCAATTCTTCCATGGCCCAGCCTTTAGTAACCACTATTCTACCCTGCTTCTATGCATCTGATGTTTTAAAGTTCCACATGTAAGTGATAGCACTACAGTATTTGTTTTTTCTGACTCATCTCCCTTAGCACAAAGGCCTCAGGATCCATCCATGTTGCTCCAAATGATAGGTTGTTCTTTCTCATGGTTTGTCCATTCATCAGTTTATGCACATTTAGGTTCTTCCCATATTTTGACTATTGTGAATAATGCTGCAATAAACAAGGATATGCAGATATGTGTTTTTTTAAATTTACTTTTAATTGAAGGGTAATTACTATATTGTATTGGTTTCTGCCGTACATCAACATGGATTAATCATCGGTATGCATAGTTTTCTCCTTTTCAGTCTCTTTCCTTCATCCCACTCTATCACACCCCTCTAGATTGTTTCAGAGCCCTGGGTTGAATTCCCTGAGTCACATAGCAAATTCCCATTGGCTATCTATTTTACATATGTTCAGTTCAGTTCAGTCGCTCAGTTGTGTCTGACTCTGCGACCCCATGAATAGCAGCACGCCAGGCCTCCCTGTCCATCACCAACTTCCGGAGTTCACTCAGACTCACGTCCATCGAGTCAGTGATGTCATCCAGCCATCTCATCCTCTGTAGGCCCCTTCTCCTCCTACCCCCAATCCCTTCCAGCATCACAGTCTTTTCCAATGAGTCAACTCTTCCCATGAGGTGGCCAAAGCACTGGAGTTGCAGCTTTAGCATCATTCCTTCCAAAGAAATCCCAGGGCTGATCTCCTTCAGAATGGACTGGTTGGATCTCCTTGCAGTCCAAGGGACTCTCAAGAGTCTTCTCCAACACCACAGTTCAAAAGCATCAATTCTTCGGTGCTCAGCCTTCTTCACAGTCCAACTCTCACATCCATACATGACCACAGGAAAAACCATAGCCTTGACTAGATGGACCTTTGTTGGCAAAGTAATGTCTCTGCTTTTGACTATGCTATCTAGGTTGGTCATAACTTTCCTTCCAAGGAGTAAGCATCTTTTAACCTATGTTAGCGTATATGTTTTTATGCTATTGATGAACCTATTTGCTGGGTAGCAATGGAGATGTGGGCATAAAGAACAGACTTATGGACACAGTGAGGGGATAAGAAGGAGAGGGTGCTATGTGAAGTGAGTAGCAGATATCTTTTTAATATCCTGTCTTCATTACCTTTGGATATAGACCAGGAGTGGGACTGCTGGATCATATGGTGGTTCTATTCTTACTTTTCTGAGAAACCTCCATACTGGTTTCCATAGTGGTTGAACTAATTTGGATTTCCGTCAAGAATTTACAGAGGTTCCCTTTTCTCCATTCTTACCAACACTTGTTATTTCTTGTTTTGTTGATGCAACCCATTATGTCAGATGTGAGGTGATAACTCATTGTGCCTTTGACTTGAATTTCTCTGGTAATTAGTGACGTTGAGCATCTTTTTTTTTGTACCTGTTGACCATTTGTGTGTCTTTGGAAAATGTCAGTTCATATCCTTTGTCCATTTATTAATTGCATTGTTTTGGGGGGGGGGAATGGTAATTGAGTTGAAAGAGTTCTTTCTAAGTTTTGTATATTAACTATTTATATAGGGTTCGCGAATATTTTCTTACATTTCATATGTTGCCTTTTTTTTTCTTTTTGTTTTGCTCTGCAGAAGCTTTAACTTTTATGTAGTCTCACTTGTTGATTTTGCTTTTGTTGCTTGTGCTTTTGGAATTATATCTTAAAAATCAGTTTTATATGAAAGAGCTTTACCCCTGTGTTTTCTTCCTGGAGTGTCATGGTAGCAGGTCTTATGTGTAGGTTCATTTTGAATTAATTTTTGTGAGTGGTATAAGATAATGGTTAAATTTTACTTTTATGCATGTGGTTATCCAGTTTTCCTAACACTGTATATTGAAGAGACTCTCCTTATTGGATACTCTATATTCCCTGTCAAAAACTAGTTGAACATATAGTCAGGTGTTTATCTCTGGGCTTTGATTCATTGGTATATGTATCTTTTTTTATGCTAATACTAAACTGCTTTAACTACTGTAGCTTGGGAATATAGTTTGAAATTGTGAAATGTGGTGCCTCTGGCTTTGTTTTTAGGATTGTTTTGGCTCTTTAGGGTCTTTTGTGGTTCCATACAAGTGTTACAATTTTGTTTTCTATTTCTGTGAAAAACACCATTGAAATCTTGATAGGAATTACATTGACTCTATAGATGGCTTTGGGTAGCATGTCCACTTTAATAATATTCATCCTTCTAATCCATGAATATGAGACATCTTTCCATTTGTACCTTCCTTAATTTATTTCATCAAAGAGTTATAGTTCTCCTTTCTCTCACTTTTTTGATTAAATTTATTCTTAAGTATCTCACTGATTTTGTTACTATCATAGACAGAATATACCTTTTTTTTTTTTTCTTTTTCAGATACTTCACTGTCAGTGTATAGAGGCACAACTGAGTTTTATGTGTTGAATTTAACTTCTGTGACTTAACTGAATTTGTTGATGAGTTCCAACAATTTTTTGGTTAAGTGTTTCTGGTATTCTCTAAGTAATATCACATCACTTACAAATAATGACAGTTTTACATCTGCATGTTATTTCCCTTGCTTGCCTGATTGCTCTAGTTAGAACTTGTAGTACCATGTTGAATAAGAATGCTGAGAATGAGTACCCTTGACTTCTCCCTGATGTTAGAGGATAATTTTTTTCAATATTTCATCATTGATATGAGTATGATATTAGTTGTGGGTTTGTTGTGATATATCACCTTTATTATATATTCCTCCTGTACCCTATTTGTAGAGGGCTTTTTATTGTGAAAGGATGTTGTATTTCTGTCAAATTATTTTCCTGCATCTACTGAGATGATCATATGATTTTCATCTTTAATTCTATTAATGCATATATCATATTTGTTTATTTGCATATGATAACAGTTTTGCATTCCTGGAGTAAACTTCATTTGATTATGGTATATGATCCTTTTAATGTGCTGCTGAATTTGGTTTGTTAGCATTTTGTTGATATTTTGCATATATATTCATCAGAGATACTAGTCTGTCATTTTCCCGTAGTATTCATTATCTTGATTTTGTATCAGTGTATTATTGGCCTTGTAAAATGAGTTTGGGAGTATACCTTCCTCTTCAATTTTTGGGAAGAGTTTGAGAAGGATTGGCATTAATTATTCTTTAAAGTTTGGTGGAATTCACTAGTGAAAAACCCATTTGGAAGTGGGCTTTTTGATGTTAGTAGGTTTGTATTGCTGATTAAATCTCTTTATTCATTCAGTTCAGTTCAGTTCAGTTCAGTCGCTCAGTCATGTCTGACTCTTTGCGACCCCATGAATCGCAGCACGGCAGGCCTCCCTGTCCATTACCAACTCCCGGAGTTCACTCAGACTCACGTCCATCGAGTCAGTGATGTCATCCAGCCATCTCATCCTCTGTTGGCCCCTTCTCCTCCTGCCCCCAATCCCTTCCAGCATCACAGTCTTTTCCAATGAGTCAACTCTTCCCATGAGGTGGCCAAAGTACTGGAGTTTCAGCTTTAGCACCATTCCTTCCAAAGAAATCCCAGGACTGATCTCCTTCAGAATGGACTGGTTGGATCTCCTTGCAGTCCAAGGGACTCTCAAGAGTCTTCTCCAACACCACAGTTCAAAAGCATCAATTCTTCGGCACTCAGCTTTCTTCACAGTCCAACTCTCACATCCATACATGACCACTGGTAAAACCATAGCCTTGACTAGATGGACCTTTGTTGGCAAAGTAATGTTCTCTGCTTTTGAATATGCTATCTAGGTTGGTCATAACTTTCCTTCCAAGGAGTAAGCATCTTTTAATTTCATGGCTGCAGTCACCATCTGCAGTGATTTTGGAGCCCCAGAAATAAAGTCTGACACTGTTTCCACTGTTTCCCCATCTATTTCCCATATAGTGATGGGACCATATGCCATTAGCTTAGTTTTCTGAATGTTGAGCTTTAAGCCAACTTTTTCACTCTCCACTTTCACTTTCATCTAGAGGCTTTTTAGTTCCTCTTCACTTTCTGCCATAAGGGTGGTGTCATCTGCATATCTGGAGTTATTGATATTTCTCCCGGCAATCTTGATTCCAGCTTGTGCTTCTTCCAGCCCAGGGTTTCTCATGATGTGCTCTGCATATAAGTTAAATAAACAAACCATTAGCCAGACTCATCAAGAAAAAAAGGGAGAAAAATTAAATCAATAAAATTAGAAATGAAAATGGAGAGATCACAACAGAGAACACAGAAATACAAAGGATCATAAGAGACTACTATCAACAATTATATGCCAATAAAATGGACAACGTGGAAGAAATGGGCAAATTCTTAGAAAAGTACAACTTTCCGAAACTCGACCAGGAAGAAATAGAAAATCTTAACAGACCCATCACAAGCACGGAAATTGAAACTGTAATCAAAAATCTTTCAGCAAACAAAAGCCCAGGTCCAGACGGCTTCACAGCTGAATTCTACCAAAAATTTAGAGAAGAGCTAACACCTATCCTGTTCAAACTCTTCCAGAAAATTGCAGAGGAAGGTAAACTTCCAAACTCATTCTATGAGGCCATCATCACCCTAATACCAAAACCTGACAAAGATCCCACAAAAAAAGAAAACTACAGGCCAATATCACTGATGAACATAGATGCAAAAATCCTTAACAAAATTCTAGCAATCAGAATCCAACAACACCTTAAAAAGATCATACACCATGACCAAGTGGGCTTTATCCCAGGGATGCAAGGATTCTTCAATATCCGCAAATCAATCAATGTAATACACCACATTAACAAATTGAAAAATAAAAACCATATGATTATCTCAATAGATGCAGAGAAAGCCTTTGACAAAATTCAACATCCATTTATGATCAAAACTCTCCAGAAAGCAGGAATAGAAGGAACATACCTCAACATAATCAAAGCTATATATGACAAACCCACAGCAAACATTATCCTCAATGGTGAAAAATTGAAAGCATTTCCTCTAAAGTCAGGAACAAGACAAGGGTGCCCACTTTCACCATTACTATTCCACATAGTTTTGGAAGTTTTGGCCACAGCAATCAGAGCAGAAAAAGAAATAAAAGGAATCCAAATTGGAAAAGAAGAAGTAAAACTCTCACTATTTGTAGATGACATGATCCTCTACATAGAAAACCCTAAAGACTCCACCAGAAAATTACTAGAACTAATCAATGACTATAGTAAAGTTGCAGGATATAAAATCAACACCCAGAAATCCCTTGCATTCCTATACACTAATAATGAGAAAACAGAAAGAGAAATTAAGGAAACAATTCCATTCACCATTGCAACGGAAAGAATAAAGTACTTAGGAATATATCTACCTAAAGAAACTAAATTCCTATATATAGAAAACTATAAAACACTGGTGAAAGAAATCAAAGAGGACACTAACAGATGGAGAAATGTTCATGGATTGGAAGAATCAATATAGTGAAAATGAGTATATTACCCAAAGCAATTTATAGATTCAATGCAATCCCTATCAAGCTACCAACGGTATTCTTCACAGAGCTAGAACAAATAATTTCACAATTTGTATGGAAATACAAAAAACCTTGAATAGCCAAAGCGATCTTGAGAAAGAAGAATGGAACTGGAGGAATCAACCTGCCTGACTTCAGGCTCTACTACAAAGCCACAGTTATCAAGACAGTATGGTACTGGCACAAAGACAGAAATATAGATCAATGGAACAAAATAGAAAGCCCAGAGATAAATCCATGCACATATGGACACCTTATCTTTGACAAAGGAGGCAAGAATATACAATGGATTAAAGACAATCTCTTTAACAAGTGGTGCTGGGAAATCTGGTCAACCACTTGTAAAAGAATGAAACTAGAACACTTTCTAACACCATACACAAAAATAAACTCAAAATGGATTAAAGATCTAAACGTAAGACCAGAAACTATAAAACTCCTAGAGGAGAACATAGGCAAAACACTCTCTGACATACATCACAGCAGGATCCTCTATGACCCACCTCCCAGAATATTGGAAATAAAAGCAAAAATAAACAAATGGGACCTAATTAACCTTAAAAGCTTCTGCACATCAAAGGAAACTATTAGCAAGGTGAAGAGACAGCCTTCAGCATGGGAGAAAATAATAGCAAATGAAGCAACTGACAAACAACTAATCTCAAAAATATACAAGCAACTCCTACAGCTCAACTCCAGAAAAATAAATGACCCAATCAAAAAATGGGCCAAAGAACTAAATAGACATTTCTCCAAAGAAGACATACAGATGGCTAACAAACACATGAAAAGATGCTCAACATCACTCATTATCAGAAAAATGCAAATCAAAACCACTATGAGGTACCATTTCACACCAGTCAGAATGGCTGCGATCCAAAAGTCTACAAGTAATAAATGCTGGAGAGGGTGTGGAGAAAAGGGAACCCTCTTATGCTGTTGGTGGGAATGCAAACTAGTACAGCCACTATGGAGAACAGTGTGGAGATTCCTTAAAAAACTGGAAATAGAACTGCCTTATGATCCAGCAATCCCACTGCTGGGCATACACACTGAGGAAACCAGAAGGGAAAGAAACACGTGTACCCCAATGTTCATCGCAGCACTGTTTATAATAGCCAGGACATGGAAGCAACCTAGATGTCGATCAGCAGATGAATGGATAAGAAAGCTGTGGTACATATACACAATGGAGTATTACTCAACCATTAAAAGAATACATTTGAATCAGTTCTAATGAGGTGGATGAAACTGGAGCCTATTATACAGAGTGAAATAAGCCAGAAGGAAAAACACCAATACAGTATACTAATGCATATATATGGAATTTAGAAAGATGGTAACAATAACCCTGTGTACGAGACAGCAAAAGAGACACTGATGTATAGAACAGTCTTAGGGACTCTGTGGGAGAGAGAGAGGGTGGGAAGATTTGGGAGAATGGCACTGAAACATGTAAAATATCATGTATGAAATGAAAAAAAAAAATGTCATTCTACTTTTTCCTGGCCCGTAGTGTTTCTGCTGAGAAATTTGCTCATAAACTAATGAGGATTCCTTTGTAGGTTACCACTTTTTTTTCTTTTGCTGCTTTTAGGATTACGTATTTGTCTTTGATTTTTAATACGTTCATTCTAAGTGTCTTGGAGAAGGTCTTTCCTTTGAGATAATGTGTTGGTTTGCATTGTAAGCTTGGATGTCCTAGAGTCTCCTCAGATTTGGTACATTCTCAGCTATTAATTCTTTAAACTTTCTTCCTTCTCCCGCAACCCTTCTCCTTTCGGAATCCCAGTTAATCTGATATTTGCACATTTGATGATGTCCCCTGGATCATATAGAATGCACTCTTTTTCATTCTTTTTTTATTCATCACTGACTGAGTTATTTCAAAGTATCTATTTATTCTCTGACCATTGATTCTATCTTCTATTTGGTCTAATCTGCCATAGTTGCACTCTACTGCATTTTTCATTTTGTTTACTGAATTCTTCAGATTCAGAATTCTTGTTGGTTCTTTTTAAAGATTTGTATCTCTTTATTAAGTTTCTCATTTTGTTCAGTTGTCCTTATTTCACTGAACTGTGTTTACTTCGTGCTCATTGAGTTTCTTCAGAAGAGCTATTTTGAATTCTTTATTCGCTATACTGCACTGTGTGCTTTGAATTCAGTTATAGAGGATTATTATATTTTTGTGGGTGTGTTTACTTGATACTTTATGTTCCTTGAAGCTTTGCATTGCTGTTTTCACATATGAACCAGCACCTGCTCAAATCTTTGTCATTTGATGGGACATAATCTTCTTTGGTTCTACTTAAATCTAGGGCTTTCTCCAAACTTGTATGGATGCACTTGCTCTATCTTTTTACTTCTTTTTGTATCAGAATTCTTAATCTTCTATATCTTCCCTGGTTGTTACAAGTCACCAGTCTACTACTGGGAACCTCTTCCTCCCTCCCCAGAAGACGGTGCTGCAGCTAATGGTTATAGTTTATCTCTTGCCCATAATTCCCAGCCATTTTGGTTTTTTTTTTTTTGAGGGGACTTCCTGTTTACTGGACCTTGCTGTTGCAGCTGTGCTCTGAATTAAACATCAGGAGCCAGGTGCAAAGTGTGGGGAAGTTTGAGTTTGGCTCTTGGAGCATTGGGGATATCCATGCGGGAGGTGAGGTTCTCCCAGTGGCTCATGGGTAAGATTTCTACTGGAGTCATAAAAACAGTCAGCTGGAACTTCATGCATCAAATGCCCTTTGATATGTACATCTGCCTCCATTTGGATCTCTCTTTCCCCAGTCCTAGAGGTCCTGCCTGGAGTGCTGACATCACTCCCTAAATAAATTAAATAGGTGCTATGTGTGAGTGTGTACGCATCTTCATATTTTAAGTTGTGCTAACTGTTATGATAGTGTTAATTGCTCATCCAACCTGGCAATTCACATGAGGTACCCTGCTTATAAGTTAAATAAGCAGGGTGACAGTATACACCCTTGACATACTCCTTTCCCAATTTTGAACCAATTCATTGTTCCCATGTGCAGTTCTAGATGTTGCTTCTTGACCGGCATACAGGTTTCTCAGGAGGTACATAATGTGGCCTGTTATTTCCATCTCTTTAAAAATTTTCCACAATTTTTTGTGATCCACACAGTTAAAGTCTTTAGCATCATCAAAGAAGCAGAAGTAGATGTTTTTCTGGAATTCTATTGTTTTTTCTATGATCTAATGGATGTTGGCAATTTGATCTCTGATTCTTCTTCCATTTCTAAATCCAGCTTGTACTTCTGGAAGTTCTCGGTTCATGTAATGTTGATGCCTAGATTGAAGAGTTTTGAGCATTGCCTTGCAATCATGTGAAATTAGTGCAATTCTGCAGTAGTTTTGAGCATTCTTTGGCATTGTCCTTCTTTGAAATTGGAATGAAATCTGACCTTTTCCAGTCCCGTGGCCACTGGTGACTTTTCCAAATTTGCTGACATATTGAGTGAAGCATTTTAGCAGCAGCATCTTTTAGGATTTGAAATAGCTCAGCTGAAATTCCATCACCTCCACTAGCTTTGTTTGTAGTAATGCTTCCTAAGGCCCACCGACTTCATACTCCAGGATATGTGGCTCTAGGTGAGTGATCATACCATTGTGGTTATCCAGGTCACTAAGATCTTTTTTGTATAGTTCTGTGTATTCTCGCCACCTCTTCTTAGTATCTTCTGCTTCTATTGTCTCCATACATTTTCTGTCCTTTATTGTACCCACTGTTGCATGAAATATTCCCTTGGTATTTCTGATTTTCTTGAAGAGGTCTCTAGTCTTCCCCATTCCATTGTTTTCCTCTGTTTCTTTGCATTGTTCACTTAAGAAGGGTTTCATATCTCTCCTTGCTTTTCTTTGGAACTCTGCATTCTGATGGGTATATCTTTCCTTTTCTCCTTTGTCTTTCACTTCTCTTTTTTTTCTCAACTGTTTTTAAGGCCTCCTCAGACAACCATTTTGCCTTTTTGCATTTCTTTTTCACCAGGATGGTTCTATAATATAAAATAATATATGATAAAATGAATTCAATATCATATATGTCTATATATACACACACTTCTAGGAATTTCATTGAAAGTATCAAAACATTCATTGATTATCTTGTAAAATGAAAGCTGGATCTACTTCACATACGGAGAAATTTGAGTCAACGTGCTCATCTTATTTCTGAATAAAATGATATTAGCTATGCTTTTTTTTTTTTTTAATTTGGCTGTGCTAGGTCTCATTGCTGCCCAGGTTTTCTCTAGTTTGGTGAGCGTGGACTACTCTCAAGTTGCTCTTCCTGAGCTTCTCGTTGTAGTGGCTGGTTTTCTGGAGCACAGGCTCCAGTTGTAGCACGTGGGCCTAGTTGCTCCAGGGTATGTGGGGTTTTCCAGATCAGGGATCAAACCCATGTCTCCTGCATTGGCAGGCAAAGATTCTTTACCACTGAGCCACCAGGAAAGCCCCTAAATTATAGTTATAACTGGCTAAATTCCTTTCCAAAAAAGAAAATAATGAATCATATATTTTTAAGGCTCTCTTCATGACACATTCTTCCCTTTCCCATGAAATGAAACTTTTTGAGATTTCTCTGTCATTGCTCAGTCTTAAGAGGAGAACCCCAGACCTGACTATTATTAACTGTTGTTGTTGAGTGCTGAGATTAAAAAAAAAAAAGCATATTGTTGCTATTTTATTACATGTTATTATAGAACTGGGCACAGCAAAATCACCATATTTTATGACATATCAAGTGATAAATCCTACTCTCTGAAAGTCAGAAAAAAACTACTCTGAGATGGTTTTTTTCCCCATTTACTGAAAGAAAATTCAAAGGATGAGATAAAATATCCTAGTGACGGGCACAAATACATGGGTTTGTTTGATAGCCTTAATTAGTGATCTTGTAATTGAGTATCATGTCAGTTGTCATGTAGCTGGCAGCGCTCACTGAGAACACATCTAAATCCCTATTTTTTTCACTGCTTCCCAAACATTGTCATTCATTTGGGTGACAATTCATGCATAATATAATAGCCCTAGGGTGCAATTAATTTTAGCAGTTGCACAACTTAGTAAGGAAAAAAAAAAATCCCTGGTATCACGTGTTCTTTGAAGGTCAGATGATGCCACAATTTGCACCTTTGTTGTGAGACATGAAAATTAGCAATTAACATAAATATATTGATTAACATATGTATAGTTTAGTCTGACATATTAATGAAACTAATCATATTTTATTTACCAGATGTAAGCATTTTCTTTCTTCTACAATGAAACATCATTATTTTTTTTTTAAAGTTGAGATTAATTTGGGGTTAATCATACTTGTTTTCTGAGGTATATGCTAGAGATAATTAAGACAGATCCATGCTCTAGGAAGTTTAAACAAAAGACCTTGACAGAGTTTAATTTATTTTGTATCATATATGTTATATCAGCTATCTATTTATATTAGTTTCCATCTTCTTCACATGTCACATGTCTCTCCCATCCTTTATATAATAGCTATGCCTATATTTGGAGAAGGCAATGGCAACCCACTCCAGTGTTCTTGCCTGGAGAATCCCAGGGACGGGGGAGCCTGGTGGGCTACTGTCTATGGGGTCGCACAGAGTCGGACACGACTGAAGTGACTTAGCAGCAGCAGCAGCACCCTATATTTAGATCTTGAACACCTTTCCTTTTGACTCTTGGCATAATCCTGTGTTTGGATTGATTTCAGTTTTGTGTTCAAATATTGCCAGAGGGATCTTTCTGAGCCATACGTTTGATTCTTGACTCTTGGTCACACCTTTAGGATACAGACACAAAGCCTGGCTCTTGGTTAGGTGATACATACATACATGCCATCACTCAGTCGTGTCAACTCTTTGCGACCCTACTAACTGTAGCCCTCCAGGCCCCTCTGTCCATAGGGATTCTCAAGTCAATACTGGAGTGGGTTGCCATGCCCTCCTCCAGGGGATCTTCCCAACCCGGGGATTGAACCCATGTCTCCTGTATTTCAGGCATATTCTTTACTGTCTGAGCCACCAGGGAAGCCCAGATACTAATTAAATTATTGATATACACCAGTGGTTTGATAAGTTACTCTTATCAGCTAGGGATATTTCTGTGATGAGTAGAGTGCATGAAGTTTATTCAGTGCTATTATTATTATTAAAAGTATTAAAACATTTCTAGAGTATTTATTGTATCCCAGCTATTCTTTAAAGAATGCTGCATGAATTATCTTATTTAATCCTCTCAAAAATTATCTATAATTGCCTTTTCCATTTTATAGATGAAGAATTTCAGGTTCAGAGAAATTAACTATCCAAAGAGTAAGTGAGTGTTAAGTAATAGAGCTAGGATTTGTGTTCATATGAATTGAATCAAAGCTTACACTTTTTCCACTCAGTATGAGGGAAGGGAGTGCAAGTAATGGAAGAATTTACACATTGCCATTTGATATCTTGTTCTCTATAGACTTATGAAGTGTTGGACATTTGTGGACTAACTCTTGCTTCGGTGTTTGGCTAATTTAGAAAATTTAGGTTTTCCTTATTTATGAGAATGTGCTTATTTTTTGGGTATTAGTTGAAACTGAAGGGTGTTATCTGATATAAACTAATGTGAATTAGTATAGGTTACTTTGCAGTCAAAGTGAAAGGCAGCTGTCATTTAAAGGCTGATGTCAATCACTGTTGGGTACTGTGCAAAGAAATGTTGTGCTCGTGCCCAGTCGTGTCCAGCTTTTTGCAACTGCATGGACTGTAGCCCACCAGGCTCCTCTGTCCATGGGATTCTCCAAGCAAGAACACTGGAGTGGGTTATCCTTTTCTCCTCCAGGGGATCTTCCTGACCCAGGGATTGAACCTGCATCTCCTGTATGTCCTACCTTGGCAGGCAGATGCTTTAGCACTGAGCCACTGGGGAAGCCCAAAGAGATGTAATGTGCACCATTTCACTTCTCTGAGCAAAGAGTTACCACAGCTAGTTTTTATGTTTTTCAGGGTTATCAGTAAGAATATTATCTCTGACAATAAAGCCTGAGCTAAAATGGGTAGATTTGGAAAGCATTTGTTTTAAAAAATGGATTGTGAAATGATTCAGTAGTTAGCCATTTCTTTATAAGTTAGCACTACTTTCCTAACTGAAAGTCACATGATGTTCCCTAGGCCATGAATTTGGATCAAATTTATTGTTTTCAGTTGATCTGTCCAGTGGTGATGCAAGATAAAACATCTGGCTATTTGGAGGAGAGCTCATTGGAAGAGATTAAAATTGCATAACTTCTGTTGACGAGGCACAACTGCCAGGGTTGATCTGTTTAAAAGGAAATAAGACAATATCCCAGGTATTAGCCTGTATATTTTTGTTACTCTTCTGGAAAGGAAGACCAGGGGAAGAACTGGGGAGATGACAGGGAAAAGAGAATAGTAAAAGTGGAATAAAATTGTTGATCATGAGTAGAAAGTGGAGAAGTCATGATGTTGTTGTCAACTGAGCATTGTAAGTTCTATATAGTCCTCAGGTCACACAGTTAGTTAAGACTGAAGCAAGAATTTAGTCTCAACAGTGAAAGCCAAGGCTTGAGGTTTTCACTGCAATGCCCCATCCACCAATTTCTAGGGTATGTTCTGGGTGTTTAACATGTTTGATTTCATTTAATACTTATACTTGCCCTTCAGTTTTACTACCATTGTGTATATGAGAAAACTAAACATTTTTAAAAATCCTGAGGATTTAAAAAATTAGATAAGTTGTCCAATTTGTTAGAACTGTGTATTTTCAAAGTTAAAAAAAAAAACAAATATAATTTCAAAGGTTTATCAAAGCCATGTTGTTAAAACTATCATCAGCAATAATGCTCTTAGAGATGTTTATTTTAGAGAATCTTTTCTGTAGAAATCCTATCTTCGTATGGGAATCCCTATTTCCAGGATGGGAATCACCCCAACTCCTCTATTCTAGGTAGTTCAACTCTGGCAATTGTTTTTGGTTAGTTGCTCAGTCATGTCTGACTCTTTGTGACCCCATGGACTGTAGCATGCCAGGCCTCCCTGTCACTCACCATCTCTCAGAGTTTGTCCAACTGGCAATTATCTTTCATAATAAATCTTTTAATGTCACCTATGTATTGCTTTGTCTCTCGATTACTAGGAAGTTTAGAAACAAAACACTGCAAAGAAAAAGGCCAAAAACCAACACCTCTTATATAGCTTGGAACTATTCAGAAATTTTAGTTTGGTCATGGAGTAAGTAGCCAACCCAAACATTGGTGACAAAAACATATTATCTTTGTACTTTATTTCAGAAATAGTGGTGAATTTTATCACCTGATTGCAAACAGAAATATTTGCTATCTTTGCTTTATTGAAAAACACATTTCTAATGACTTGATGGATTCTGTCAGGAAACACAATCAATCATATTCATTTAACCATGTTGTAAATAGTAAGCATATTTATTTTAGCCTTATAGTATATATCAACAACAAAAAGGCCACATATAGGACTTTGGTTACCTGCACATAACGAACTGTCACTGAACCCCAGTGTTTCTGGTCTTTTTCCCTCCAGCATACATGGGCCTTTGATGCTTCTGAAACAATATGCACATTGGAAGGCATTTTAAGTTACATGGAATATATATTTTTTCTAACTATCATTAGAAGTACTCAAGCAATAAATGTGCCCCAATAAAGAACACTAAAGGTGAAATATTAACAGGGGAGATTATAATTATGGAATCAAATACTTAAGTAAACACTGAGAACATTATGTGCCCACTAAAGCATTTGAATAACATTTTTCACAGTGGTGCCTGTGGTCGTTGCTTTACAGTGATGCTGGATAAGCACAAACAGTGGGGTAATTAAAAAAATATAATATTGGTTCTGAATCAAAACTAGTTTCACCATCTCTATTTTTAAAATGTGTTCTCTCTCACTTTGAATGGGGGGCTTCCCTGATCGCTCAGTTGGTAAAGAATCCACCTGCAGTGCAGGAGACCCTGGTTCGATTCCTGGGTTGGGAAGATCCCCTGGAGGAGGGCATGGCAACCCACCCCAGTATTCTTGCCTGAAGAATCCTCATGGGCAGAGGAGCCTGGCAGGCTACAGTCCATGGGGTCTCAAAGAGTTGGACATGACTGAGTGACTAAGCATAGCACACACACTTTGAATGTGGGTGTAACTTTTTTGTTGTATATTAGATTTCTGTAAATTTCTTTAATAATATGTTAGTTAGGGAACATGGAGTAAAATGATAATTAATGTGTTTAACTCTGGAGTCACAATGTCAGTGATGAATCTTGGTACCAGAGTAAATTCATAATAGATATGTACTTTTGGGCAGTTTATTTTGCTTTAGTGCCTCAGTTTGTGGCCCAGTCTGTAGAATAGAATAATAGTAGTTACCTAAAAGGGTTGTTGTAAGGATTGCTTTAGAGTTTGTAAAACGTATATTGCCTTCTCTATGAACTTTAGTAATGACGATGATGACTACATAGCATAAAAAATGATGTGTTCTACTTTTCTGAACAGTGTGGAGCCAAGAGAATAAAAACGGGGTCAAATCTGAACATTAAATATTACAAAAATATCTTGTATTCAACTTCTTAATCATACTTAATAGGAAATACATTGTAATTTTTGTTGTTTAGTTGCTAAGTTGTTTCTGACTCTTTGCAACCCCACGGACTGCATCTGGCCAGCCTCCTCTGTCCACGGAATTCTCCAGGCAAGAATACTGGGGTGGGTTGCCATTACTTTATCCAGAGGATCTTTCCTGACCCAGGGACTGAACCTGGGTCTCCTACATTTTTGCCATCTGGGCCACCAGGGAAACCACCTCAAAAGCCCAGAAAATACATTAAATATAATTTAAAATCATAAGAACTTTCCCCATGGCACTAGTGGTAAAGAACCTGCTGGCAATGCAAGAGACCTAAGAGATGCAGGTTTGATCCCTAGGATCCCCTGGAGGAGCGCATGGCAACCTACTCCAGTATTCTTGCCTAGAGGATCCCATGGACAGAGGAGCCTAGTGGGCTATGGTCCATGGGTTGCAAAGAGTTGGACATGACTGAAGTGACTTAGCATGCAGGCAAAATCATAGGAAGTTAGCATAGATAGGGCAAAGATGAAGGAGAGAAGGAGGAGGAAGAACAGGAACTGAGTGTCTTTATAAGTCTTGTATTAATGTTTCTCTTGTTTCTAGATCATGAAAGTATTTGCTGACCTACAAATTGCTCTGGGTGGGGGAAAATTATGTTGATCCTGGGCCAGTGATAAAATCATGCTTTTAACTACCTGCTTGGGGATCTATAGCATAATGTCTTACACTGTATTAGGCACAGAAAAATAAAATGGTGAAACATGTCCCACAATGTATGTGTGTTTTGGGTATGGCGGGGGACAACTAAATTGATTATGACCAAATGGACACAGTTTGAAATATATGTATATCTTGAGCACTTGTAGGGTTACCTAGAAAACACATTGAAAGAAATAGGAAATATTAACACTTGAAATTAGAAGACATAGGGTTAGTTAAATTAACATCTGTAGTTGCTATTATATTGTTTGGGTACTAGTGAAAATAATATATATCTTTTGTATGTTAATAAAAACACGCTAGATCCACAAAGATTTATGTGGATTGAGAGAATCTATGTAACTTTAAACCTAATGCTCTGTATTATCAGGTAGCATTCTGTTTTTCTATTTGCTATGATATTAGTGTGAAAATGAAATAGTAATTTGGCATATTGCTGTTTTGCAAATCTAAATTTTTCTCTTTACTAATAAGCTTATTACTAAGGCATCTACTTCATTTCAGCCAGTTAACTTAGTCCTTCCTTTCTCTGTATGGCTTCCCCACTAGAATCCCCTGCCCCCTAGTTTTCTCCTCTCCTGAGGGCAGAGTGCAGTCATGGGCTCCAGGCTTCATTTTTAGGCAGCCTGGATTTGAATACACACTTCTCTACTTGCTATTTTAATAACCTTTCATGGGTTGTGTTGCTTCCCTGGTCTCAGTCAGTAAAGAATCTGCCAGCAATGCAAGAGACCCAGGTTCAATCCCTGGGTCAAGAAGTTCCCCTGGAGAAGGAAATGGCAACCTATTCCAGTAGTCTTGCCTGGAAAATCCCATGGACAGAGGAGCCTGGAGGGCTATAGTCCATGGGGTCGCAAGTTGAACATAACTTAGCAACTAAATCACCCCCACCACCTCAGGTTGTGTTACTTTCTGGGATTCAGTTTCTTCAACTTCATATGGAGCTAACACTAGATCTTCCTCCACAGGTTGTCAAGGTTATGTGAGTAAATCCATGTAGTACAGTATATAAAAGTATGCCTAGAACAGCCCAGTTAAGTGCTTAGTATGATATTTAATATATTGTTTTGTCAAACACATGTTTCTGATGCCCAGCAAAAACAATGATCCAGAGGTTTATATTGCAACCCACAGTTCCTGAACTTAGAGAAACTGAATTGTCTGCTTTTGTAGAGCTATATGCTTCCATATTTTTGGAGAATGAATGACTTGCCCAAAAGTTCTTGGCACATAATAAAGCCTCAATAGCACTGGTGATCCCTAGTAACTGTTGTTGTAACTCCAAAGAAAGTGCCAGAAACTCTGTAAAAATCTATTCCCCCCCTCCCCCCGCAAGACACTTTGCCTACATCTTTGTTAGTCTTTTTTTTTTTTTTCAATGTCTCTTAGATTTATGTATTAGGAAAACTTCGGTGGTCATTTCTATGCTTTCCATTGCCATGATCCTTCCATATGAAGCATGAATTTACAGTTGTTTACTTGACTTTGGGATTTTTAAGCTTCTGAAGGGAGAGGCAACTGTTTTAGGGATATATTACTTTTGTTTTGTAGCACTTGGGAGAGGACTGAATGCATACTTGGAGTTTAAGAAAGATTGGCTATCTGCACAAATACAAATCAAAATGTATATACACATCACTAAAATGTGTTCTCCCTAATAGCATTTTAGATATTCTAATTTGAACAGGAACATATCTGTTTGTACTTTTAACGTTTAATTAACATTGTCTGTTTTCTCTTACTATTAGATTTTAAAGCAAAAATCGGCTGACTTTAAAAATTAATGGTGATAACTGATTTCATGTTGAACAACATAAAAATTAATAGATGAACCTGATAGATGATTTTTGGCCTTCTCACAGCTTTATGTAAATATTGTCTACTTGTTTATTCTTCAATATGAGCATGCAACAGCAATAAAATCTTTGGAGAAAAGCCTAGGGTTTAGTTGATAGTTCAGTTCAGTTCAGTTCAGTTGCTCAGTCGTGCCCGACTCTTTGCGACTCCATGAATCACAGCAGGCCAGGCCTCCCTGTCCATCACCAACTCCCGGAGTTCACTCAGACTCACGTCCATCGAGTTGGTGATGCCATCCAGCCATCTCATCCTCTGTCATCCCCTTTTCCTCCTGCCCCCAATCCCTCCCAGCATCAGAGTCTTTTCCAATGAGTCAGCTCTTCGCATGAGGTGGCCAAAGTACTGGATAGTAGTGTCCTAATATTGCCAATGCAGGAGACCTGGGTTTGATCCCTGTGTCAGGAAGATCCCTGGAGAAGGAAATGGCGACACACTCTAATATTCTTGCCTGGGAAATCCCATGGAACGAGGAACCTGACAAGCTTTAGTCACTGGGATCTCAAAGAGTTGAACACAATAGATTACTATATTCTTAGTTTTGATGAATAAACCATGACGATGTAGAGTGATAACATTAAAAGAAATGGAAAGATGTGATGAGTCTATGGGAGCTTTCTGTACTATTCTTGTAACTTTTCTAAAAATCTAAAATTATTCCCAAATAAATTTATAAATTATTCCTAAACATATTTACAAAGTATTAAAAAATAATTTATAAATAAATTTAAAAGTGAATAATTGGAAACAAGCTAAATGTTAAAAATGAGAAAAAAATTATTATATTTCCAATGACATATTCGCTTAATGGCATGTAATACACTCATTAAAAAGTTTCATTGTAAAAAATAAACTAAATACAAAATGCTTTTGGTATTAAGTAGAAAAAATGTCAAGAATACTATTTGTTCAGTCTGAGTACAACAATAAAAATAAATTAATAAAAGTAAAAATATAAAAATTATCATCTTAGGACCAGGAGATTCTGACTTTTTCTTTTTGTCACAGTTTTCTAAATTTCTATAGCTTTGCAAATTTCTATAGCTTTACTCCAAATAATCATTGATGGTAAAAGGACAGCTCTAAAGAACTAAATTTACTTATCAGGGATGTGAATTAAAGCATGTTAAAAAAGAAAAAAAAAAAAACCAGTATATTTGACCATGACTTCCCCAATTTTAATTAAAAAGTTTTTATCAAACCATTTTGAAAAATTTGATTTTGGGAACTGGTCAAAATAGATGAAGACAGTCAGACAGTAGAAAATTCCAATTATAAAATAAGTCCTGAAGATGTAATGCACAGCATGGTGACTATAATTAACAATACCATATTGCATATTTGAAACTTGCTAAGAGAGTATATCCTTAAAGTTCTCATTTCAAGAAAAACAATATATTACTGTGTAGTAATGAGTGTTAACTAGTCTTATTATGGTGGTTACTTTGCCATACACACACACACACACACACACAAGCATACATACATATTATCATTTTCTGAAACTAGTATGATATACATTCCTTTGTATCTTAATAAAAAACCTAGTTTTAGCAAGCATTTTATCTTAAGGCTATAACGTATTCTTTATTGTTGAATACTGAATTTGTCTCAATTGCAAACACTTTCAGCTTTCAAAGGTCAGCTCTTACAGAACTGACCTGTCATTTTACCATTTTACCTGTACACAGCTGAATACTTTAAAATCCCTCTTCAAAATTTGTTACTTGGATATGTTCACGTAGGAAGAGGTGGAGCCAGGAGTAACTGGTACAAATTCAAAGTGCCACCGTGGCTCAAGAACCCAAAGTACATATTGCTACCAATAAAGCACAATCAAATCAAAAAGCACGCTGTGGTTCTGGAAGTGACCTTGAGAGAATATCCATAGCTTTGCTCTCTTCTTTAGCCTTCACATTCTGGCAGTATTAACAGTCACACTTTGGGGTCCATCTGGAGTCTGACTTCTGTCTCCACACTTGTAAATTTCCACTTCGCTCATCCAGAGATTCCATTCCACGTTTAACTTACTACTTTGGGAGCGCAGGTATCCCTTACTTTTTGAAGTTTGCCTTATGCCACTTCACATTTACAAAATAGCTACATTAGTACCTGTTTGCATTAACTGAAAGAAATCCAAAGAGGACTCTCACTTTTACAAAAATAGGCAAAGAAAGAAAACAGTGGTCAGCATTTGTTTTGAAGCACAATGTGTTTCTTGAGTAGGTAGAGTGGCGCCGCCAAGCTCCCTCCATGGGAACTACACGCAGCTTCTCAGCATCAAGCCCCCATAGCTTTTACTGGATCTGTGAGCTCCTGTGCGTTATTGTGCATCCATTAACAAGATGTGTCCTCAGATAATTGCTGTTTTACTTCACACCATTTTGGCTTAGGAAAGGTTTCATAGGAATGCTCTGTTTTTGGATATTGGGGAACCCTGTATATTATTTGATTAATTGGTGATGGACAGGGAGGCCTGGCGTGCTGCAATTCGTGTCGCAAAGAGTTGGACACGACTGAGCGACTGAACTGAACTGAATTTCATTTAGAATAGGAAGAAATATGTAAAAACTGTTAGAAGCAAACATAAAATATATTTCATGGATTGTTGTGAATGTTCTGCTATATATAGTGAAATGCTATATAATTTTTACCCTGCATTTTAAAATGCTTGAGAGTATTAGAAACATAAATGGTATTTCAAAAGGAAAACTATATGATTGGAATTATTTTGCAGTTAAAACTTTTTCACAACTTTAAGGCTCTTAATTGAAAATATTTCAGTAGCAAAAAGGAGATATGTCTGTAATATATGTGTATGGGAAGATTCTTGATTGAAAGAGACCTTGGAATACTTTCATTCCTTGGGGCTGAAGGAAGATATATATTTAGAAGCAAAGACAGAATCAACTGGAAAATTTCCACCACCAAATGATAGGCAGGATGTGTCCTTGGAAATCATGGTGTTAGGTTCCTTCTCCCTTGGAGGTACTCCATCCTTAAAAATCAAATAGGGTATATTGAATCCTTTATCACTGCTTGGATAGAACTTGGACAAGGTTCAGAAAATGGAAATCATTCCAAAATCCTCTCTCAACTCTTTGAATGGAGGAAATCTTTGATAGGAACTCACTACTTAAAAAGGGTGTGTGTGAAGGGATCCTTGGAAGATGTTCAACTTTTGATGAGATGGCTCCTTGGATGGTTTTCAAGACCTGGAGGGGTCCATAATGAAGAATCATGCTGCTTCCATTAGTGTATTTTTCCTCTTCGTGTTTGCAGACAAAGCTGAGAATCTGTCCAATTTCTTCCTTGGCTAAGGTAGTCTTTATTTTAATAGAAAGGCTAGTCAACTTGGCACATTTGCAGATGAGAAGAGCAAATGAAAGCAAGTAACATTTAGATAATTCTCTTGGCCAATGGAAGATAACTTTGTGTTTGATTGAGCTGCCCTTTTTTTTTTCTCTCCACAGTAGTTTACCAATTTGGGAAATGAAAAAATCATCTCCTGTTTTATACCTGTTAACCCCCAGGTGATTTTTATTGTTTGTGTTGTGAAAAAATTTAGTTGGGGTGTTTGCATTTAAAAGTAGAGTTATGCCTTTATCTAGTTCATAGAACTTAATATGACACTTTTCATAGTTATGTAATTACTTTGAATTTGGTAATTACTTTGAATTACTTTATAATTTGGTATATGAGTGGGTATTATTAATAGTTTTGGGAGTTTCACCAGTAATCATTGATTTGCTTTTAATTTAAAAACCAGAGACTCTCTATGTATCTTAATATCTATTTCATTTTCTCTTGAACTTATAAATGTAGTAATACAACATGCACCAAGTATGTTTGCTAATAACTATTTCATTAGTTAGGGCACTATAATACTTAACTGCAATTTGATGAGTGTTTTACCTAAACTCTGTTGTTTTATTTTTAATGAGGAACATTTTTACTCATTAACAACAATAACAATTTAAAAAATCTGTAGAAGTTGAATTTAAAAAATCACAAATGCAAAATGTCACATTTAAGATTATGTGACTTATGATGACTGATATAGATTACAATATTTCTTGATATTCTGTGATCCCATGTGTGAAAAAGGCTTTAATTTAATTTTATTCTAAATGCTTAAATAAAAATATGTATCTTAATGACAGTGATAAGGAAATATTAAGTTGGTGAAAAAGTTCATTTGGGTTTTTCCATAAGATGTTACAAAAAAACCTGAACAAACATATGGCCACCCAGTATGTTAATTAATGACCTCTTAAAACAATTTATTGAAAATAGTTACTTTTCATACCTAGTCAAATTTAGTACATTAGTATAGATAAATGGCATAACTTGGCTAGTAGGGAAAGCAGATATAGATATGAGAAGTACAAATTTTAAGATAAAATTGTTTTTAAGCCTAATTTTTAAAAAGTCTGTCTGCAATGGATATTGACTCCAATCTTCCATTATCACTTCTATTATCACTTTAGCTTTAGCAGCATGATGAGAATTAAAACTCATTACACATGAATGATTTACTGATATCAAATGTACAAATTCTAGGGTTAGAATTTGTTAAATAGAAGCCCATCTATCTTTGATAGGTGTTACAAAGTCATAAACTCAAGAGAGATTTGTTGTTATTGTTGTTTAGTTGCTCTGACTGTTTGTGACCCCATGGATTATAGCCCACCAGGCTCCTCTGTCCATGGAATTCTCCAGGCAAGAAAAATGGAGTAATCTGCCATTTCCTTCTCCAGGGGATCTTCCTGACCCATGGATTGAACCTGCCTCTCCTGCATTGGGAGGTGGGTTCTTTACCACTAGGAAAGCCCCAAGAGAGATAAAGAACATAGAATACAAAGACTCAAAATTTCCATTCTTTCAGGGAACATCCCTCTTATACTCTAGTTAAAGCCAGACAATCTGTGAAGAGCCTCGTTAATACTACAGTTGGTGAACATCCCTGAACTAGGGATTAGTCTGTGCAGTGTGTTCAGTTATAGCTGTGGCTAAGACTCTGCTCAGCAGGGCAGTTCTAGTGAAACTTCGTTCTTGATTTAAGATGGGTCTTTGTAGGTTCCAAGGGGGGGAAAAAAGTACTTCTGAATAATTAAGTCAGAAAGATCTGTGGGGTTCTATTTCACAACAACAACAACAACAAAAATACATGCTGGCTTCTACAAAATGATTTTTGTGTTTAAGTGAGCCATTCAGTTGAAAAGTGAAATGGGCCATTAACAGCATTTTTGTTGTTTGAAATTTTCATTACAATGGCTCCTGTCCTACTTTTCCCAGTGGAATGTGAATTCTTACACTGTAAAGCCAGAAACAGAAAAGAAAACAAAACACACACACACAAACTGTTTTGTGGCTTTAGAAGTTATTATTTTAAGTGATCTGGCTCTGAGGTGGGGCTGAAATGGAATATTCCTTTAGCCAGTGGCACAGACGGGCATTTCTGGATGAGATTCTGCCCCCTTGTAGTGGAACGTGATGTACATTTTGATTCCCTGGCATGCCTACCCTATCACCCATCTGTTAAGATGGCATTGATCCTAACAAAAAAAAACAAACTGTGGTTTGCCAGGTTCCAGAAGTCCTAGGTGTCTGGCATATGTATACATTTCTAAAGGTATTTTCCAGAATTTAAAAAAAAAAAAAAAAGAGTTTAGCTTAGGGTGTTTTCTTCTAGAGAATAGTTCATTGGTAGGCCACTACAGGCAATTCTGACAGTAGTATATATTCATATAATTTTGTACTTATGTTTCATATACTTATATTTCATATACTTATACTTATGTTTCATATCGGGGAATTTGCATGTGGAAAAAATGTCATTGAGACTTAGAGTAATTAATTCATCTTCTACATAAACAGCCCTTATTCATTGCAGCTGATCTCTTTCATGGATACCTGTATCCATGATTCATGTTATTTCTATCAGTTCTACCAAGTATTCCATAAGACGGTGTGTTAAAGAGTGAACTTCTGAGAGGACAGTTGTGACCAATTTTGAGATGGAAATCCATACCCCATAAGCTTGACAAGATAGTATTGATTGCCTGAAGTTGAAAAAGTCCAGAAACGGCTTAACTTAAAGACAGGTGGTGGAAATCCTAGAGAGCGCTGCAGCCCTCAGGGGGCCATGGGATAATTTGGTTACCAAAGAGAAGACATCCTGTTGTTGCTTAGCTACAGGACTCTGGGTGGCAGCTCTTTTCCCTATCACATTTCCTGGTGTTTTGTTTTTGTAAATGTAGCTCCTTGCAAATGAGGGACATTCATGCAGATGTCCACATTGCAGTTGTTTTGTTTTGTAAAATGAAACAGTATTAGAGGAAAAAAAAAAACCCTGGGAGATATAAGATTTTGAGAGGAAGTTTCTCTTTGTGTTTCACTGTTTAAGAAGATTAAATCAAGTAATATAAAATAATATAGACACAGTTTTGATATACATTTTATAAGATTTAGCATTAAGTTATAGCACTAGAAAAAATCTTTTCTGTTTTTAAGAATAATGGCTATGTATTGAAAACATAAGTACCTGTTGCATATACATGTATTGAAAATCATTGATATTCAGTGTACTAAATGGATGGTTTTAAAAAAATCAATTCCAGAAACTCTATGTTCATGTACATATTTGTGAATTTCTGTTTTTGATGATATTTGAGTTAAAGTCTTTATTATTTTTTAGCTTTGTGTACTGTTGTTGTTGTCTTTTAGTTGCTAAGCCACGTCCAACTCTTTGGCCCACGGACTGTAGCCCAGAAGTCTTCTCCGTCCATGGGATTTCCCTGGTAAGAATACTGGAGTGGGTTGCCGTTTCCTTCTCCAGGGGATCTTCCCAACCCAGGGATTGAACCTGAGTCTCCTGCATTGGCAGGCAGATTCTTTTCCATTGAGCCACCGGAGAAGCCAGTGTGTATGCTAATTCCTATATTAAATTCTGAAGTACTAAAGTATAATACAAGTTCCAAATAATATATTTTATAATTATCAGCTCCTATTCCGTAAAAATCAAGGCCATCTTACCTACATTTGATAATGTATTTGTTTTGCAGTGTTAAAAGGTTATTGAATTATTGGGATAAGCTAACAAGGGATTTTTAGTGTAGTTCCATGGAAAAGATAGCTATACTTAGAGACTCATTGAGAAGAAAAAGTCATTTTATCACAGTTAGATTTATAAGAGTTAAGAATAAAAGCAAACACAATAAGGGTAGGCATGGGTCTATTTTCACCCTGCTCTTTCACAAAACAAATTAAGAGGTTTTAATCAATATGGAAAAGTTCTTTTCAAATCCAAACAGCTTGTCTGAATAATTTATTCCCATTTTAATTTAAATAATATTTCATTTTTTCCTCATGAATTGTTTCTATTTTAAAAACTACAATACCCCATCTCTAGATTGAGAAACATGGACCTGATTTCCCTGGAGCATCAGGTGAAATAAGTATATATTTGTATGTTGTAAATGAGAAGATATTAAATATTATTAAACTGAAGAGTAAAATTAAGTGTCTATAGAGAATCCCAACTTCCCAGGTGGCTCAATGGTAAAGAATCTGCCTTCAATACAGGAGACATGAGTTCCATCCCTGGGTTGGGAAGATGTCCTGCAGAAGGAAATGGCAACCCACTGTGGTATTCTTATCTGGAAAAGTCCCATGGACAGAGGAACTTGGAGGGCTACTGTCCATGGGGTTGCAAAAGAGTTGGATACGACTTAGTGACTAAATAACAAGAGACTCCCAATAGGACTGGACTATTCAGAACACACACAGTCAAAGGACTGACTGCTGGTTTTGTACATGTTTCAGCTCCAGGCTTTACATTTTTACTTTTCAATTTTTTTCAATAGGTCATGGTCAATGAGCAAAAAGTAGAAGACTCAGTGACACAAAGATACATACTTTATGCTGTTTGCTCAGAAAAAAAAAAGTATGTAGCTATTTCCATGACAATTTAGGAAAGACTGGGATAACATGTTGAATGTAGCTGTCTGAGCATCTGTTGGTTTTCAGTCTCTGTTCCAGTAGAGTAAGAGTCTATGTTATGATAGACAAGCTACTCAAGTGAATCATTCTGCCTCCCTCATGATTACTTCAAGTGGATCATTCATTCTTTACTTTCCATTTGAAAACATTGATGTGGAGATAGGCAAAGAATAGAACCAAGACTGCTTTTTAAAGAACTCAGGGCTCTTTCTGTATATACAACATGGGCAGAATGCAGTAAGATCCTTTTTTTTTTTTTTTAATTTTTTAAGGTGGATACACCACTATAGAGTCATTTGCCCTTCCAGAGCATTAGCGTCCTTTCAGGAATAAGTGTAGACTTTCCTGGAGCTGATTTTGAAGGCTGTCACTCATGAAATACTGATGAAAATATTCTCATATCTGATTTTTTCTACCCTCCCCCACTACTGCCCCAAGTTTTGTTAATGTTATAGCTAGAATGTATCAGGGTGTACAGTCTAGCCAAGAGGTAACAGAGGATCATGGTGGTATCGAACATAGACTTTGAATTAAAAGATCTTGATTTGAATCTAGGATCTAACACTTATCGGCTATGGGCTCTGGGTTGTGTTAGTTACCTTCTCTAGACCTCAGTTTCCTCTTCAATGAAATGGGATAACATCAGTACCTACTATCAGATCAGATCAGATCAGTCGCTCAGTCGTGTCCGACTCTTTGCGACCCCATGAATCGCAGCACACCAGGCCTCCCTGTCCATCACCAACTCCGTCAAACAAAATAACAAGTATGAATTGCTTAACCTTTTACCTGGCATAGAATAAACACTTAAGACATCTTATTTTACCAAGATATTTTCTGGAGGAATGCAACTTCAACTCCCACAAGGACTTTTGATATACACCTTGATAAGTAGCTTTCCCCCCAGTTTAAGATGCAAACTTATGCTGTGCTGCTCTAGACTATAAAAAATGTAATATCTTTCTTTTTTAGTCTTTCTCTCTCTGTATGTTTAAATACATAGGCCATACACACTTGTACATATATTTAAGTATAAGCTGTGTGTATATTATGGATTTTTTGATTGCTAGAGGAAGTTCTATGACTTCACACAGCTTGAATTTATGAGACTGTTAAAGGAAACATAGGAACAATCCTGGGATGATGAGAGGAAAAAAAAGAATTGGTCAAAAATCAACTCCTCAATGGAGTACACTAATGAAATTTGTATATGAAACTTGTTATTCTGTCTTCTTCCTGGAAAGCTTTACTTTTTCACCAAGGAAAATATTCTTCCTTCGTCTCCCTTATTAATGTAGTCCCTTGTTGCACACATAGAGGTACAATAGTTTAATAAAACAAAGAGTGACTTGATGTTGGCCGCACGCGGTTGTTTGTGTTCACCTGTGACATTTACAAGTGAAGACGTACAGAGCCTTCTTTTGTTTCCTGGATAATCGCTCAGGTGTTAAATAAGAAGTTGATTCAGTTTTAAATGGCATGATTTTCTCAAGCCTTGGAAAAGTAATTGATGGATTTTCTTCTTCTTTTTTCCATAGCTCAAATATACACACTGCAAAGTCATGTCTAACTGTTTAATTTTACAAGACTGAAAATATTGGATTTAAAGCTTAGGTTTTAGTTGAGGTTTATTCTTGGTGTCCAGCCCTGTCTAAACTTTCACAGGCAAATCGGAAATGAAACACAATTGAAACTAAACCAACCTTTTCTGCCTGCAAAGGGGCCTTAATATTTCATTTTGTGTTTTTCAGACAGAATCTAATGAAAACGTGATTTTATGTATTTTCCTTGTGTCAATTATTCCCTGTACCCCTTCTAAACTCATCTGTGCATTCAACGTGAAGCTTCATTAAGGATCAAGCCAAGTAGTCTTTAAAAAGTACAGGGTTTTGGTGATAGACAGATGGTGGCTTTCATGATGTCAGGAAGTGTCAGATATTATGGTTGGCTGCGGAATGGTGGCTACTATCCAAACAGATTGGGAAACAGACAGAAAGAGCAAGAACACCATTTGTTTTATTTAGATACATTGTGAACAGAAGGAAGCAAGACAGAGCATACTTTTACACATCTTTTTTCCACTCCCTGTGAAAACAGTTTAAGATTTGTTATGTTATATTAGCCCTTTCATTATGCAAAAACATGTGAAAGCCAGAGATGCTGGTTAGAGAATTTGTCTCATTGTTATTTTCTATGAAGTTTGTTTATTTTTATTTTTATGGAATGTGATTCTTTGACAAAAATTCCCTCTCTTTGGGAATATCAAGTGCTTGAAATAGAGAATTGAGATGAAGTCCTTTAAAAGTGCTCTACTGTCAGGAGAGTATGAAGAGAGAATTGACTTCCTGACTCTGATAAGGAACTCTCAGAAAATACTGTCAAAAATTTTTAGTTCCTAATCTGAAGCTGCTTCTCCATGAAGAACTCTAGATCTAGTTCTATAAGGATTTAATTCAAATTGGCAGCCAGAGGGCAGTATTGACTCCAAATATGTTGTGTCTAGTTACAAGGATTAATAAATTCAGGACAAGACACCATTAATGTATCTATCAGTGGGGGTCATCTTGATCTTAATATAAAAGAATATGCAAATTTTCTAGCTTATTAAACAGAGCCAATCCTTTAAACTTCCTTTCTTGCTATTTACCTATATCCGTTTATTAGTGTTAGGTGGTTAGAATAGGAAAAAGGAGTCCAAAATGGCAGTGGCTAAAAGAAAAAGAAAGGAAAACATTCGCGAAAACGGAAAAACAAGAAAATCTGAGAACCAGAGTGAGAATCTCAGGTGAAAAAAAAACCAAAAAAAAAAAACAGCCCTCTTGGCTAGCCCAATTTACATAGGGCAGGCAAGAGGGGTAGGAGACAAATGTATAAAAGGAGGAAGCCAAGATGGATCGGGGCCTCTCCTTTGGGGTCAGCCCACCCTCACACCTCAGTTCAGTTCAGTCACTCAGTCCTGTCTGACTCTTTGTGACCGCATGGACTGGAGCATGTCAGGCTTCCCTGTCCATCGCCAACTCCTGGAGCTTGCTCAAACTCATGTCCAGTGAGTCGGTGATGCCATCAAACCATCTCATCCTCTGTTGCCCCTTTCTCCTCCTGCCTTCAATCTTTCCTAGCATCAGGGTCTTTTCCAGTGAGTCAGTTCTTCCCATCAGGTGGCCAAAGTATTAAAGTTTCAGCTTCAGCATCAGTCCTTCCAATGAATATTCAGGACTGATTTCTTTTAGGATGTACTGGTTGGATCTCCTTGCAGTCCAAGGGACTCTCAAGAGTCTGTTCCAACACCACAGTGCAAAAGCATCAATTCATTGGTGCTCAGCATTCTTTATAGTCCAACTCTCACATCCATACATGACTACTGGAAAAACCATGATGTACTCTGCATGTAAGTTAAATAAGCAGGATGACAATATACAGCCTTGATGTATTCCTTTCCCAAATTTGAACCAGTCCATTGTTCCATGTCTGGTTCTGTTGCTTCTTGACCTGCAAGAAGGTCATCTGGTATTCCCATCTCTTGGGAATCTGGTATTCTCATTTGGTATTCCTATCTCTTAAAGAATTTTCCACAGTTTGTTGTGATCCACACAGTCAAAGGCTTTGGCATTATCAATAAAGCACAAATAGATGCTATCCTTCTACTTCTAGAAGTAGAAGAAGTACTATCCTTGCTTGCTGAATAAAACTGAACTGTAACAGAACTGTAACACTGGTCTGCCATTTCAAATTTTTGCTGTGATGAGATAGAATCGAGGAAATTACACACTCCCCTAACATCTCTGGTGCCTTTTCTCAGATTTAATCTGGCTGAAACAACCTCAGCTCAGCCCCTGCGAGGCAGAGGCCAAACACAGCAGAAGCCCAACTCAGCAAAAGCTCCTGCGGTGGAAGCTGAATGTGAAGAAAACCCAGTGCAGTGGAAATGATAAGAAGCCCAGCATGCTGGAAACCGGGACAGAAAAAATAAACTTAGCAGAAAGCTCACGTGGCTGTCTCAGATTCCAGAAGACCTCTCCAGAAGACCTCCAGTTGGGATAGGAAGTCCTCACCCCTATGGCTGGAAGGACATATGGCTAACACAATCTTAATTCCTTTACAATCTCTTGTTTCTTGCTTCCTCGAACCCCCTGGAAACAGGTGAGCAGCAGTGGGTGCAACTGAGGGACTCTGGCAGGGGCTTCTCCTCAGTGTGTCCCGAAGGCTCCACTATCTACTGTGCCCTAGTAGCCCTTGCCCAAGCAGGTGAGGGTTTTTCTGTCCTTAATGTCCTTTGTGCCAAGGATCAGGCCAATGAAAACTGTGAGCACAGGTCAGGTATTTAGCAGATTTTCCAGCAGGTTATGAAGGGGATTCCTTGGCACGTTTTCCCCACTGCTTTTTCCTTCTGTCCTTCAGCTCCTCTCTCCATCTATGCCACCACTTACAAAGTGTTGGGCAGGCCATAATCTTTCCATTTCTAAAAGCTGTGTTTAAAACTGTTCACCTAAAATTGGGTTTCAGGACCTAATGAAGCTTGGGTTCGTGATGTCTTTTTGCAAAAAATTCAGTGAGAGACACAGCAATAGTTAAGAGGGTTAAGATTTGTTTGGGTGAAGAAAGAAGCACATTTCAAGAGTTTGGGCCATCACAGAGGGTGAGTGCAAAGGCCATGGAAAGTGGTGTGGTTAGTTTTTGTGAGCTGGGTGATTTCATATGCTAATAAGTGGGAGGATCATTCCAACAATTGGGGAACCACCTCCTTGGTCTTTTGATAGTGTCTTGGAACTGTCATGGCACTTCTGATTGTGTCTTTAGCTTACAGACTGAGGATCAAGGTTTAGTTGAATTTGACTTGTCTGCCATCTTGGACCCATTTGATTTTAATTTTTTTATGTTACACTGCTGCTGCTAAGTCTCGTCAGTTGTGTCCGACTCTGTGTGACCCCATAGACAGCACCTCACCAGGCTCTCCCGTCCCTGGGATTCTCCAGGCAAGAACACTGGAGTGGGTTGCCATTTCCTTCTCCAGTGCATGAAAGTGAAAAGTGAAAGTGAAGTTGCTCAGTCGTGTCCGACTCCTAGCGACCCCATGGACTGCAGCCTACCAGGCTCCTCCACCATGGGATTTTCCAGGCAAGAGTGGTTTATGTTATGCCCTTGGGCTATGCCATTCTTTCAAAAGCTGTGCCCTGCCACCTCAGCTCCTGTTTCATGCTCTTTTCTTGAGCCTTGTCCGGGCCTGCAATGTTGCCTTTACAATCTTCTGACGGAACAACCAGAAAATAGCTGGCCCTTGGGGGGGAAATACTGTGCAACAACAGCCTCTCTCAGTGAGCCAACTAGCGTGTGTGACAGGCACACAATGCTGGCTAGAAGTCCACCTGTTGGTGGCATCCCTTCAAGGGCATTTGGGCTTCCAGGGATAATGTTTGCCACTTTAGGAGTTAGTCCTGCAGGCTGTTTGGGCCCAAACCCTTACCACCCTTCTCTTAAAGTTACAAACATACACCTGCATCAAATCTCCACTCCACTTTTATGAAACATCTGATCTGTTGCTTCTTATCAATTTGTTCTTAAGCTACTTACTAACTCCTACAACAAGGATCCTGCCTTCTTGTAGGCAACATCACTCCACCCCACTTATTATTAAAATACTCTTAATGCCCCTAACAGGACCAGATAACCCACTCCTTTGTGATTACTTCTGTTATTACCTAGAGTGGGTCTGTGACAATGAAATGTTTACCGTTGGAAACACCCTAAACTGCTCTTGTGGAGGATTAGGGGAAGAATTGGTGATTTACATTCCCTCAGAGCAATAAGAGGATAAGGCTTATGACTGTTTCATGAACCTTATGACAGGTTCCCAGTCTCAGGGCACAGACTTGGATTGCTTTACATCATGGTATCTATTCTATTTGTCCATATATAGCTATCTGTCCATCCACAGTGGACAAACTGGCAATGAGTTAAGATTACAACCCCTTAATCCTTCCCAGCACTAGTCATGCTGGAGACCTTGGGATGCCCAACTCCAGCTTGGGGATTTTAGGAGGTCACCCTGCCTTGACCTGCCTAGGGATCTGGTCCCAAGGCAGTTGTCAGGCCTCAGCCTGCTCAGGGATCCACCAGCCTGGGGTCCAAGGAGGTCAACCTGCCTTGACCTGCATAGGGATCTTGTCCTTGGAAGGTTGTCATGCCTCAACCTGCTCGGGGATCTGCCAGTCCAGGGGTCCCAGGAGACCGACATCCCTCGACCTTCCCAGGGACCCAATTCTTGGGAGGCTAACATGTCTCGACCTGCCTGGGAATTAAATCTCCAGGAGGTTGTCATGCCTCAGCCTGCCAGGGGATCTGCACCCTGACCCGGGGACACCTGGCTCTCAGGTTGCAACAGGATAAGCTTCAGAAAGACTCACCCCTAAGGAAGTCCACCCATGGAAATAGAAGGAAGCCTATTAATTGTGGGACTGTGCCCAGTCTCAGCAGCAACTCAAGAGCCCAATGAGAACCCCATTGCCTTTCTGCAAAGGCTAAAAGAGGCCCTCCAAAAGTTTACTAATCTGGACTTTAGACTCTTTCAAGGGACAGGTGATTTTAAAGGTCAAATTCCTGTCCCAGTGTGCATCAGACATCAGGATAAAGTTACAACAGCTACAGAAGCAGGACCCTGCCGCCTTGTTAGATGAGATTGTCCAGACAGCCACCGATACATTTTATAACAGAGAACAGGAGAGGAAAGTCAAGGCCCAGCAAAGGGAGAAAAGGAAAGAGACAGGACATGCCCAGATGCTGGCCACCCTCTAGGGAACCCTTATGGCAAACCCTGAATCCTTAAAGGACAAGGCACAAGGCACAAGGCAAATGCCTAATCTGTAGACAGGCAGGACATTGGGCCACAGAGTGTTTAAACTGTGACAAGTCCCTACAATTGCTTGCTACAAATGCCATCAGCTGGGACATCGGGCCACACTCTGCCCTCAGGATCCAAGAGCCTCAAGGTTAAGTGCCAAGCCTTCCCTTACGATGGCTCAACAGGATGGAAGCGACCTGCTTCAGCCAGCCCGGCTATCACAGATAACCATCATGGGGCTGGAGCCAAGGGTACAACTAGATGTGGCAGGTAGGTCCAAGAATTTATTGGTTGACATGGGGGGTACATACTCTGTCCTGACCTCCTATTCTGGAGCCTTCCCCTCCCAGACCTGTACCATTTTGGGTGCTACAGGAAAAACAATTACAAAAAGATTCACCTGAGCACTTTGTTCCTGGGATGGACAGATATTTTCCCACCAGTTTCTGGTGGTCCCTAAGTGTCTTACTCCCTTATTGGGAAGATGTCTCTCCTTGCCTTCAAAACCTTGTCGCTATTGTAGTCCTGATAGAAGATGCTTTAAAACTCTCTTTTGGGGGCAAACTAGCTCTTTTTACCACCCACAAAGTGGAACAACTCCTGAATGGGAGAGGCCATTTATGGGTGTCTGACCAAAGGATCCTCAGATATCAAGTAGTGCTGATGGAAAATCCAGGCCTGACTATGTTCCCTTGTGAGGTTCCTAGCCCAGCTACCCTCCTGCCTACCCCAGAGGGCTCTCTCCTCTTTCACTCTTGCCTAGAAACAATCCCCGACAGGGATTGTCAGAAGATCCTCTGACCAATCCTGAGGCAATCTGGTACACTGATGGAAGCAGCTTTGTCTTGGATGGAAAAAGAAGAGCTGGGTATGCAGTAGTCTCCAATTTCAAGACCATAGAGGCTAAATCTTTGCCACCAGGTACTTCAGCCTATTTGGCTGAGCTCATAGCCCTGACTCAAGCTTTAGAGCTGGGAAAAGGAAAGAGTAGCCATTTGCACTGATTCCAAGTATGCCTTTCTGGCGCTACGTGCGCAAGCTGCTATTTGAAAAGAAAGAGGCCACTTGATCACCTGAGGGTCCCCAATCAAATATGGTGATCAAATCCTTAGGCTCTTGGAGGCAGTCCATCTACCCACTGAGGTTTCAGTCTCCCACTGTAAAGGCCACCAAAAAGGGAGCACGAAAGTGGCACGAGGGAACCAAGGAGCTGATCAGGCAGCTAAGAGAGCAGCATTACAGAACGATGACCTAATAGGGGTTGCTACCTTAGTTCCACAGACTAATTTGCCAGAAACACCTTCATATACTGAAGGTGAGACTCTTAAAGCTGAGAGTGAGGGCTTTCAAGAAGATCATATGGGTTGATACCAAAAGGAGGGACTCCATTTTCTGCCTGGGAACTGCCAATGGAAGTTGGTTAACTCCTTACATGCCGCCACTCATTTAGGGGAGAAGGCCCTCCAAAGATTACTAGAAAGGTCCTTCAGAGGAACAGGCTTTCAAATGACTACAAGGCAAGGGGTCTCCTCTTGTCCCACTTGCCAATTAAACAACCCCCAAGGAACTCAAAGACCTCAGCTGACCCAGCCCATCCAATGACATGGGACCTACCCAGGAGAGGACTGGCAGATGGACTTCACCCAGATGCCAGTTTCTCAAGGGTATCAGTACTTATTAATCATGATAAATACATTCACAGGGTGGTTTGGAGGCTTTCCCACCCAGACTGAGAAGGCTGAGAAGGTGGTTAAAAAAAACTGCTCCATGAAATCATTCTGAGATTTGGTCTGCCCAGGTCATTACAAAGTGACAATGGGACATCATTTACTTCTAAGGTCACTCAAGGGGTCTCGAAAGCATTGGGCATTACTTATTATCTCCATTGTGCCTGGAGGCCTCAGTCTTCAGGAAAAGTAGAAAGAGCCAACCATTTCTTGAAATCAGTGATAAAAATGATAACCCAGGAGACCTCCCTGGGAAGGAAGGAGGCTTTACCAATAGCTCTCCTCCACACTCATATTGCCTCTAAGGAACAGGTTGGTCTTAGTCCTTATGAGATGCTGTATGGGAAACCTTTTGTTTATCTCAATGACCTCTTCCTAGATCCATAGGCTTAGACCCTCCAGTCTTACACCATGGCCACTGAACAATTCCAACAGGATATACGCTTGTGGGGTACCAACCAGGACCCAAAAGATTCTAAAGAGCCACCACTATATGTGCCAGGGACTCAAGTCCTAATTAAAGTGTGGAAAGATGGGTCCCCAAAGGCTCAACTCCAACCCACGTGGAAGGGCCCCCATCCTGTAATACTTTCTACCCCCACAGCAGTCAAGGTACCAGGACATGACTCCTGGATTCACTACTCACAAGTCAGGCTGTGGAAGAAAACAGAAGAGGACATTCAATATACTTGTGAGCCCCTGGAGATCTCAGATACCTATTCAGGACTACAATGAGTGCCATTCTAATGAACACCCCCAAAATCAAGTTTCTGGGGGTAAGACTTCTCAGGATAGCTCTAAAGAGCTGACACAGCTTGGCAGGAGTTGTACTCCAAAATAGGCAGGAGATAGATCTCCTGATCCCTGAGCAAGGAGGACCTTGAGCCGTCTTGAATGAGACATGTTGTTTCTGGGTAAATACCTCCTGCTAAGTTAAAAAAAAAAATTTGCACAGTCCTCAAGAACAACATTCAGATCCTACTGGATTTCAAAGAATGAACTGGAGAGTTCTCAGGGTGGCTATAGTCTGTCTTTGGGGTTCCTTCTTCTGGCGAGGGGGGATTTGGAGTTGGCTTATGCCTCTACTAATCCCTGTTATCACCATATTGATGCTGCTTATGATTGCTCCATGTATTATCAACTGCCTAATGCATTTTGTTTCTGCCCAGGTCAACAAGCTACAACATGCAGTGACAGCTCAACAAAGATATATAAAACTACACTGGACCATGAAAAATATCACTCACCCTTAGATAGACACCACTCTAAGGACTCTGAGGCTTGAGACTAGCAAGAGGGGGAGGCCCAATACTCCTCACCATCCCAGTTCAGCAGGATGTAACCAGAGAGACCTGGGTCGCCCCTATTCCCAAAGAATTGGGCCTCCGATCTCTTGAAGGGGAAATGTTAGATAGTTAGAATAGGAAAAAGGAGTCCAAAAATGGTGGCGGCTAAAAGACAAAGAAAGGAAAAAGCCCACAAAAATGGAACAAAAGAAAATCTGAGGACCAGAGTGAGAACCTCAGGTGAAGCAAACAGCCCTCCTGGCTAGCCCAATTTACATAGGGGGTGGGGGTGGGGGTGGGGGAAGGAGACTAACATATAAAAGGAGGAAGCCAAGACAGATTTAGGCCTCTCCTTTGGGGTCGGCCCACCCTCCTGCCTTGAGGGTAATACTATCCTTTTGCTTGCCAAATAAAACTGAGCTATAACACCAAGATACAATACTGGCCCATCCGTCACTTCAAATAATTGCTATGGCCAGAGAGAACTGAGGAAATTACAAACTCCCCCAACATTAGCGTAGTAGTTTTATCTCCCATCCCTTGGGAGATAACCCAAATCTCAGCATTCTTGACAGATGAGAGAACCAATGTCACTGCTCCACAGCTGTGTCCCCAAATCATGGTAGATGTATTGGACACTTGGTCCCTAATGTAACCACTCACAGTTGAATAGGAGGAGCCATATTGAAATCCCAAATAAGGAAGGACATATGTTACCCAAAGAAACTGACTATCTCAAGTTATGTTGAATTCAAGGATTTGGGACCTGGAAAGACTCTGAAAGACCATCCTACACTAGTGGTTTTTCACTCTGTGCTTCATGTAGCCCCGAAATTTCACAGAGGTGCTTTGGGGGCTCCTGTAGAAGGTAAATGAGAGGTCAGGCCTCCAGCCTCCTATCTCTGCTTAATCTAAACAGCTGGGTGAATGAGGAGCCTTTCCAGCCTAGGGACAAACAGGCTGGAATCTTGGCTTAAGAGACAAACATTCCTTTAATAGAAAAGTGTAAAGCATTTAACTCAGGCTGAGAGTTGGGCCTTTTAATTGCTCCCTAAGTTCAAACAGGAGTCACATTCTGGAAAGAGTTATGGGGTAGCTATCATAAGGTTAAAGGAACTCATGGGCATCTCCCTTCCCTTTCACTCCCCCCACCCCCACCATGATTTGAGTCCTGATGTGACTTTTTAAAGTCCTCTTAAAGCCCTCTTTAAGAGGTAGGAGGTCCTAAAAATAAGAAATCTTAGCCATTTTCCCCAGGATCCCTCATTCCTATCTCCTCCCCACCCCCACCCCCCAAAAAAAACATTGCACATATACTTCAGCCAACAATGTCTAAAGCAGTGCAGGCATATCTTTTGGAAATGAACTAATCCACAGCAGATAAGACATACTGTGATTTTTTAATTGGGAAGTTTTGAAATCACAATATACATGCTGAATAATATTAATAGTTAATGGTTGTAGGTCATCTTTTCATAAAAAAGCAAAACAAAACTCTCAAATGCTTTATCTGTTGAAGCTAGCACACATATCACATTAAAGAGAGGAAACATTAAAATACCTAGTGAGTGGAAAGACCATCCATAGGTTGTAGGTAAGGACTGGAGCAGACAGAGAAGGAAGTTTATATAGACCCTTATGATAAGGGCATCTCTGACTCTAGAGTAAGAGAGTGAATCTCATATAATTTCTATGAAGTTTTGGTTGATGCTGTAAATTTTATTGCCTTAAATGAAATTAATCCTTGTTCTACCTTGGTAAGTATCTGAGCCACTTGACAGGTTTAAATTATGTTTCTCCAGAGCATGATTTTAATATCAGCCATGGTTAGGACTCATCGACTGTTGAAAGAACTCTTGTAAGGAGAAATGTAACATTAGAATATTTGCTGAAGCCATTAATTTATATCATGGAATTAAAATATCTGGGAGTCATCTTAAATCTCACTTGGACTTTCAGAGGTAGCACACATTGAATCTATATTAAAGTGTGACCTATCAGAAGAGAAAGCATTTGATATATTATTTATTGCTCAAATGTTATTTTGTTATTAAGTTCCAGAGAACTACATGAGAGTTGTGTGTAAATTAAGATGCCACTTCTTAGCATACAACTTCTTACTTGTAAAGAAATGGGTTTTCTAAATGTAATTTTTTAATGAATTTTAAAATTATTTTTATAGAAGGTTATTTGCTAACTACACCCCCACCCCCACTGCCAGGATATATTGAGTGCTTGAAACAGACTGAGCTCATTTTAAGTTGATTTTGACAAGAGGGAAAATTCATTACTTTACAAAAGTGGACAAAATTACTTGCCCATATTGGTTGGTGTTAGATTGCTGGTTAAACCCAGAGCTGCAAACTCCTGCCCCAGGATGATTTTGTCAAGATTATATGGTTAATTCTGTATGTTAACATTCAGAATTTAATAAATATAATCATACTTACTAGTTTAAAACAACATTTTAAAACATGTGCTCTGGAATTATATATAACCTTTGTCAGTTCAGTTCAGTCATTCAGTCATGTCTGACCCTTTGCGACCTCAGGGATTGCAACACGCCAGGGCTCCCTGTCAATCACCAACTCCTGGAATTTACTCAAACTCATGTCTATAGAGTCAGTGATGCCATCCAACCATCTCATCCTCTGTCATCCATTTCTCCTTCCTCCTTCAAACTTTCTGAGCATCAAGGTCTTTTCAAATGAGTAAGTTCTTTGCATCGTTGGCCAAAGTATTGGAGTTTCAGCTTCAGCATCAGTCCTTCCAATGAATACCCAGGACTGATCTCCTTTAGGATGGACTGGTTGGATCTCCTTGCTGTCCAGGGAACTCTCAAGAGTCTTCTCCAACACCATAGTTCAAAAGCATCAATTCTTCGGCACTCAGCTTTCTTTATAGTCCAACTCTCACATCCATACATGACTACTGGAAAAACCATAGCTTTGACTAGATGGACGTTTGTTGGCAAAGTAATGTCTCTGCTTTTTATAAGCAATCTAGGTTGGTCATAACTTTTCTTCCAAGGAGCAAGTGTCTTTTAACTTCCTGAATGCAGTCACCATCTGCAGTGATTTTGGAGCCCCCCCACCCCCCCAAAATAAAGTCTCTCACTGTTTCCACTCTTTCCCTATCTATTTGCCATGAAATGATGGGACTGGATGCCATGACTTAGTTTTCTGAATGTTGACTTTTAAGCCAGTTTTTTCACTTTCCTCTTTTACTTTTATCAAGAGGCTCTTTAGTTCCTCTTCACTTTCTGCCATAAGGGTGGTGTCATCTTCATATCTGAGGTTATTGATATTTCTCCCAGCAATCTTGATTCCAGCTTGTGCTTCATCCAGTCCAGCATTTCTCATGATGTACTCTGCATATAAGTTAAATAAGCAGGGTGACAATATACAGCTTTGATGTACTCCTTTTCCTATTTGGAACCAGTCTGTTGTTCCATATCCAGTTCTAACTGTTGCTTCTTGACCTGCATTTAGGTTTTTCAAGAGGCACGACAGGTGGTCTGGTATTCCCATCTCTTTCAGAATTTTCCACAGTTTATGGTGATCCACAAAGTCAAAGGTTTTAGGATAGTCAGTAAAGAAGAAATAGATATTTTTCTGAAACTCTCTTGCTTTTTTGATGATCCAATGGATGTTGGCAATTTGATTTCTGGTTCTTCTGCCTTTTCTAAATCCAGCATGAATATCTGGAAGTTCATGGTTTACATACTGTTGAAGCCTGGCTTGGAGAATTTTGAGCATTACTTTACTAGCGTGTGAGATGAGTGCAGTTGTGCAGTAGTTTGAGCATTCTTTGGCATTGCCTTTCTTTGGGATTGGAATGAAAACTGACCTTTTCCAGTCCTGTGGCCACTGCTGAGTTTTCCAAATTTGCTGGCATATTGAGTACAGCACTTTCACAGCATCATCTTTTAGGATTTGAAATAACTCAACTGGAATTCCATCACCTCCACTGATTTTGTTTGTAGTGATGCTTCCTAAGGCCCACTTGACTTCACATTACAGGATGTCTGGCTCTAGGTGAATGATCACACCATCGTGATTATCTGGCTCATGAAGATCTTTTTTTTGTACAGTTCTTCTGTGTATTCTTGCCATCTGTTCTTAATATCTTCTGCTTCTGTTAGATGCATACTAGTTGTCTCTTTTTTTGTGCCCATCTTTGCATGAAAGGTTCCCTTAGTATCTCTAATTTCTTGAAGAGATCTCTAGGCTTTCCCCTTCTATTATTTTCCTCTATTTCTTCACACTGATCACTGAGGAAAGCTTTCTTATCTCTCCTTGCTATTCTTTGAAACTCTGCATTCAAAAGGGTATATCTTTCCTTTCTCCTTTGATTTCAGTTCTCTTCTTTTCATAGCTCTTTTTTAAGGCCTCCTCAGACAGGCATTTTGCTTTTTTGCATTTTTCTTAGGGGTGGTCTTGCTCGCTGTCTCTTGTACAATGTCACAAACCTCTGTCCATAGTTCATCAGGCACTCTATCAGTCGAGTCCCTTAAATCTATTTCCCACTTCCACTGTATAATCATAAGGGATCTGATATTGGTCATACCTGAATGGTTTAGTGGTTTTCCCCACTTTCTTCAATTTAAGTCTGAATTTGGCAATAAGAAGTTCATGATCTGAGCCACAGTAAGCTCCCAGTCTTGTTTTTGCTGACTGTATAAAGCTTCTTCCTCTTTGGCTGCAAAAAGTATAATCAATCTGATTTTGGTATTGACTGTCTGGTGATGTCCATGTGTAGAGTCTCCTTTTGTGTTGTTGGACGAGGGTGTTTGCTATGACCAGTGTGTTCTCTTGGCAAAACTATTAGCCTTTGCCCTGCTTCATTCTGTACTCCAAGGCCAAATTTGCCTGTTACTCCAGTTGTTTCTTGACGTCCTACTTTTGCATTCCAGTCCCCTATAATGAAAAGGACATCTTTTCTGGGTGTTAGTTCTAAAAGGTTTTGTACGTATTCATAGAACTGTTCAACTTCAGCTTCTTCAGCATTACTGGTTGGGGCATAGACTTGGATTACTGTGATATTGAATGGTTTGCCTTGGAAGCAAACAGAGATCATACTGCCGTTTTTGAGATTGCATCCAAGTCCTGCATTTTGACTCTTTTGTTGACTATGATGGCCACTCCATTTCTTCTAAGGGATTCCTGCCCACAGTAGTTGATGTAATGGTCATCTGAGTTATATATAGTGTTCTTGTTTTATTTTTATGACACCCACCTCTTCTTGAAGGGCTTGTAATCAATCACAGAATTTTTACCTATTCAGGGAGAAAGGGAGAATTATAAATGCTGACTGTCTCAATTCTGGATCCCCCAGTTCATGGTAGGGAGAGCTGAACCACTGTCAGTTGGGCAGAAGGGGGAAAAAAATCTGTGAAGATCCTTTACATAAAGATAGTGTACAGAGATGCCATATTAATTCTCACAGGGAGAAGATGAAATTCTTCATTCTTGCATATTCAAAATATCCTGAATTGATATTTTAACACATTCCCTTATAGTCTTTTTCTTTTTTTGACAGTTTTTCTTTAATTATATCATATACAATCTCTATGTTGAGATTTAAACAGTTGGTATCCTTGAGTAGTGTGATTAGTGCTAATTTTTATGATCTTCATTGTAATTTCTCCATTTCTCCATATGCACTTTTCTCATGACTTTAAATTTCTTTTATAATCAGAAGAAACTGCTTTTAAAAAAACAAAAATAATAAAGTTAACATGGCAAAAGCTTCTAGGTAATTTTGAGTACAAGAAAGGAGAAAACATGGGACTATTTAGGCTATAGAGACTCTTGGTAGGAAGATGGGGAAGATGAACTTCAAACTGTAACCTGCTTCTGATTAAGAGCTCCTGTGATGTTAGTAGGATCCATCTTCCTTGCCTATCTTTGGGTTGGCTCCCTTCTCAGACTCTATGGAGAAAAGTTATAGATTCAACTTCATAGAATCACCATACCTATTCAACAGAAGAATCTTTTTCCTAAGTAACTCAGCATGCAATCATGGTACCTATTGACACTGACTGATTGATTAGAGGTGTGTGCCCTGCCCTTTCCATGAAACAATCATTGTAGACAGGAAGGGGCTAAATAGGCTAACTGGTTTTGTTTATTTTATGTATTCACCTCCTGGAACCTAGGGGTGAAGTCCTGCATCTGAAGAACATGGTTGAGACGGAATAAAGAGTCAACCCAAATCAAAGTTAAGATAGCCTTCCCATAAGAAGAGGGAATGGATACTGGAAATAAAAATACACAGTTGCTATTAGAGCCTTTGTGACAACACACTCATATAATGTTTTCCCATCTCATCTGCATACTTTGTTGTGCCTTCATGTACCTTCTGTCACTTCTCATCACTCATAAGGTTTCAAACACTTAGCTGACTTCTTGGTTCATTTCTCTTATCTCTTCTCTTTTCACTATACCCCCTAGGGAATTTGATCCCCTTTGAGTGCTTTAATCAGCATATGTGTTCAGATATTTACTAAGACTTTATTTCTATCCCAGCCTTTTCTCCTCAGCATGAAGCCTCTGCATCCACATATCTAACAGACATTTCTACTTGGATGTCCCCTAAAATTTCACTCTCTCCACAGGGAAAGAGAGAGTTTTTGAAATTTTCCTTTTCACCTTCTCTTAGGGAATGTCACCTCCTACTTCCTCATTATTTTGTAATAATCTCAATGCTTCCCCTTTCCCCCTGCCACCGTCATCTCTTGTCTACATTGGAAGACTGGTTTTCCAGACAACAGTGCTGAGGCTGAGCTCCACCATGATTCCCTCTGGTCACATTTAGTTTTCTAAAATCTGACCATGTCAGCTCTTCGCTTTAAACTCAGATGACCCTGCCATTTCCTTTAGGGTAAGCCCTGCTAATGTTTACATCAGATGATTAAGCTCTTTGTTTTTATTCACTATTTGCAACCTCATGGACTGCAGCATGCCAGCCTTTCCTGTGCTTCATTTCGTTATGTCCTGGAGTTGATTTAAACTCATGTCCATTAGGTTGATAATGCCATCCAACAATCTCATCCTCTGTTGTCCCCTTCCCCTCTTGCCCTCAATCTTTCCCAGCATCAGGGTCTTTTCCAATGAGTCAGCTCTTCACATCAGGTGCCCAAAATATTGAAGCTTCAGTATAAGTCCTTCCAATGAATATTCAAGGTTGATTTCCTTTAGGATTGACTGGTTCCTTCTTGCTATCCAAGGGATGTTCAGAGTCTTCTCCAGCACGAGTTCAAAAGCATCAATTTTTGGTGCTCAGCCTTCTTTATGGTCCAAATCTCACATCCATACATAACTACTGGAAAAGCCATAGATTTGACTATACAGACCTTTGTTGGCAAAGTAATGTCTCTACTTTTAACATGCTGCCTAGGTTTGTCATAGTTTTTCTTCCAAGGAGCAAGCATCTTTTAATTTAATGGCTGCTGTCACCATCTGCAGTGATTTTGGAGCCCAAGAAAATGAAATCTGTCACTGTTTCCACTTTTCTCCATCTACTTGCCATGAAATGGTGGGACCAGATGCCATGATCTTTGTTTTTTGAATGCTGAGTTTTAAGGCAGGTTTTCACCCTCCTCTTTCACCTTCATCAACAGGCTCTTTAGTTCCACTTCACTTTCTGCCATCAAAGTCATATCATTTGCCTATCTGAGGTTGCTGGTATTTCTCCTGGCAATCTTGATTCCAGCTTGTGCTTCTTCTAGTCCTAGTCTGGCATTTCGTATGATGTACTCTGCATATGTTAAATAAGCAGGTGACAATATACAGCCCTGATGTACTTCTTTCCTGATTTTGAATCAGTTTGTTGTTCCATGTTCAGTTCTAACTGTTGCTTCTTGTCCAGCATACAGGTTTCTCAAGAGGCCAGTAAGGTGGTCTGGTATTCCCATCTCTTTAAGAATATTCCATAGTTTGTTGTGATCCACACAGTCAAAGGCTTCATTGTAGTCAATGAAGCAGAAGTAGATGTTTTTTTTTTTTTAATTCCCTTGCTTTTTCTATGATCCAGTATATGTTGGCATTTTGACCTCTTATTCCTCTGCCTTTTCTAAATCCAGCTGTACATCTGGAAGTTCTCAATTCACATACTGCTGAAGCCTAGCTTGAAGGATTTTGAGCATAATCTTGCTAGCATGTGAAATGAGTGCAATTGTACAGTAATTGAACATTCTTTGGCATTGTATTTCTTTGGGATTGAAATGAAAACTGACCTTTTCTAGTCTTGTGGCCACTGCTGAGTTTTCAAACTTTGCTGACATATTGAGTGCAACACTTAACACCATCATCTGTTATGATTTGAAACGGCTCAGCTGGAATTCCATCACCTCCACTAGCTTTGTTTGTAGTGATGCTTCCTAAGGCCCACTTGACTTCACCTTCCAGGATGTCTGGCTCTAGGTGAGTGATGACACCATCATGGTTATCACCTCCTCCTGTGCAACGTTATGAACTTCCATCCACAGTTCTTCAGGCACTCTTTCTATCAGATCTAATCCCTTGAACCTATTTGTTACTTCCACTGTATAATTATAAGGGATTTGATTTAGGTCATACCTGAATGGTCTAGTGGTTTTCCCTACTTTCTTCAATTTGAGTCTGAATTTGGCAATAAGGAGCTGATGATCTGAGCCACAGTCAGCTGCAGGTCTTTGTTTTCACTGACTGTATAGAACTTCTCCATCTTCACTTGCAAAGAATGTAATCAATCTGATTTTGGTATTGGCCATCTTGTGATGTCCATGTATAGAGTTGTCGCTTGTGTTTTTGGAAGAGGATGTTTGCTCTGACCAGTGTGTTCTCTTGGCAAAACACTGTTAGCCTTTGCCCTGCTTCATGTTGTACTCCAAGGCCAAACTTGCCTGTCACTCCAGGTATCTCTTGACTTCCTACTTTTGCATTCCAGTCCCCTGTGATGAAAAGGTGGAGAAGGCAATGGCACCCCACTCCAGTACTCTTGCCTGGAAAATCCCATGGACAGAGGAGCCTGGTGGGCTGCAGTCCATGGGGTCGCGAAAAGTCGGACAAGACTGAGAGACTTCACTTTCACTTTTCCCTTTCATGCATTGGAGAACGAAATGGCAACCCACTCCAGTGTTCTTGCCTGGAGAATCCCAGGGAGAGCCAGGTGGGCTGCCATCTATGGGGTCACACAGAGTCGGACACGACTGAAGTGACTTAGCAGCATGATGAAAAGGGCATCTTGTTTTGGTGTTAATTCTAGGAGGTCTTGTAGCTCTTCACAGAATCATTCAACTTCATCTTCTCCATCATTAGTGATTGGAGCATAGTCTTGGATTATTTTGATATGGTTTGCCTTGGATACAAACAGAGATCATTCTGTCATTTTTGAGACTGCAACCAAGTACTGCATTTTTGACCCTTTTGTTGGCTATGAGGGCTACTCCATTCCTTCTAAGTTATTCTTACCCACAATAGATATAATGGTCACCTGAATTAAATTCGCCCATTCCTGAACACTTTAGTTCACTGATTTCTAAAATGTCAATGTTCGCTCTTGCCATCTCCTGTTTGACCACTTCCAATTTACCTTGATTCATGGACCTAACATTCCAGGTTCCTATGCAATATTGTTCTTTATAGCATTGGATTTTACTTTCACCACCAGATACAACCACACCTGGACATTGTTTCCACTTCAGCTCAGCCTTTTCATTCTTTCTGTAACTATTTCTCAACTTTTCCCCAGTAGTATATTGGACACCTACCAACATGGGGGCTCATCTTTCAGTGTCATATCTTTTTTTGGTTTTTCATACTGTTCATGGGTTTCTCAAGACAAGAATGCTGAAGTGGTTTGCCATTCCCTTCTCCAGTGGACCACATTTTGTCAGGCCTTAACTAGCAGGGACATGCCCTTCAGCTGCTCCATGTGGCTGGATGACATGCTTGGAGCCCTAATGGTCCTACTGCTGGTACTTGTTGAGTGTGTTATCCATCACAGGCCATAGGGTGTCAGTCAACATGCGGCCTGGGGTTGAGGCAAAGGCCCCGCTGGAGTGGCTGGGAAGAGGGTCTGGGGAAGGGGGTCTGAGGAAGGCTGGAACCAATGTTGTAGGATGCCCAGGAGGGAAAGGTACCCTGACTCCCTGCTGGTTCTGGTCGCCTTGGGGCCATCCCACTGCCATTGCCAAGCTTTGGCCCCAGCCTTTCCTCTCCTCTGACTCTGCACTAGGAATTGGGGGTGCTGGTCACTACACTGCTCCCACCTCCATCTTCACTGTGATCTCTGCAAGGCTGCTTCCCAGGCCACCAATGCCTCTTCAGGTTGCTGCTGCCATATTATTTTCTTGGAGCCCAAGAAAATAAGCTGTTAGCTACTCTTAATTCTCTAGTCACGTCTCTCTTCACCCAGGCCCTGAATTATTGGGTCAAACTGTGACAGCTTACAGTGCCTTGAATGTGTTGCTTTTTTCTTTAATCGTCTCCATGCATTTGCATATTTTATAACCACTACTTGCATATCCACTTTTTAGCCCAATTATTTGCTGTTTGAAGGTCATTTTATGTGGATAAACTTTTCTAATGCCCTCCTATTGTTGTTGTTGTTCAGTTGCTCAGTCGTGACTGACTCTTTGTGACCCCATGGGCTGCAGCACACCAGGCTTCCCTGTCCTTCACCACCTCCCAGAACCTGCTCAAGCTCAAGTCCATTGAGTCATTAATGCTATACAAACATCTCATCCTCTGTTGTCTCCTTCTCCTCCTGCCTACAATCTTTCCCAGCATCGGGGTCTTTCCATGAGTTGGCTCTTCGCACCAGGTGGCCTAAGTATTGCAGCTTCAGCCTCAGCATCAGTTCCTCCAATGAATATTCAGTGTTAATTTCCTTTAGAATTGACTGGTTTGATCTCCTTGCTGTCCAAGGGACTCTCAAGTGTCTTCTCCAACACCACAGTTCAAAAGCATCAATTCTTCAGCGCTCAGACTTCTTTATGGTCCAACTCTCACCTCTATATATACCTACTGGAAAAACCATAACTTTTACTAGATGGACTTTTGTTGACAAAGTAATGTCTCTGCTTTTTAATATACTATCTACGTTGGTCATAGCTTTTCTTCCAAGGAGCAAGGATCTTTTAATTTCATGGCTTCAGTCACCATCTGCAGTGATTTTGGAGCCTCCAAAATAAAGTCTGTCACTGTTTCAATTGTTTCTCCATCTATTTGCCATGAAGTGATGAGACTGAATGCCATGGTCTTCATTTTTTGCTTTTTGATCCTCTTTCACCTTCAGCAAGAGGCTCCTCATTTCAAATCCCCTCCTCTGGAGAACTGCATTACATATTCCTACCACTGGATACCAGCCATAGTAGAGTTTTGCAGTTTATTTTGAAATTCCTTTATCACTTGACTATTTTTCCCAGTGGACTAAAAATCCCTTAAGGGCAGGCGCTATGTATGCCTTATTAGTCATATAGTTGTATTTCTAGCCCCTGTGACAGTGACTGCTACTTATTCTCTCCCCAAATAAAGTTTATTTAGTGAGTAAAAACTCTTGTTACCCATGTTACAAATGACTCTCATAGCTACAGAGAAGTTGTGGCTTCGAGTTCAATCAGTGACTTACTATGAATGTGGCTATGGGCAAGTGTTATATATATATATATATATATATATATATATATATTATATAATATATAATAAATATATATTATTTATTTTTGGTTTAACACCCTTTGTGTGGTAAGTCACTTTAGTCAAGTCTTACTCTCTGTGACTCTATGAACCATGGCTCACCAGGGTCCTCTGTCCATGGGATTCTCCAGGCAAGAATACTGGAGTGGGTTGCTATGCCCTCCTCTGGGGGATTTTTCCCAACCCGGGGATTGAACCGCAGTCTCTTACATCTCCTGCATTGGCAGGTGGGTTCTTTACCACTAGCACCACCTGAGAAGCTATACTCAGTTCTTTCTTTTTAAGAGAAGCACTTGTTAACATGTAATGATATGTGGCTTCAGTCTACCAGGACTCAAGCCCTTCCCCCCTCTTAATCTTCTCCTCAGCTCTTCTGCTGAAGAAGTTGGCCTTCAGGATGACAGGCTGCTTTGGAATCTTGAATACTGGAGTGGGTTGCCATTTCCTACTCCACCTTTCCCCAGAAATTTGTAGTAACCCAATCCACTACATCTTGGAGCCAGGGAAGGCATGTTTCTGACCTGGGCACTTCTGGGGGCTGATTGCTCTCACCAGTGCATCAAGACCAGCAGATTCTTTGTGGGGACTCTAGCACACCCTGACAAGAGCTGTCAGGATGTGACTCTAGTGTTGGGTGTGTGCATGCGTGTTCAGTCGCTTCCGTCATGTCCGACTTTTTGCAACCCCATGAACTGCAGCCCAGCATGCTTCTCTGTCCATAGGATTCTCCAGGCAGGAATACTAGCGTGGGTTGCCATGCCCTCCTCCAGGGGATCTTCCTGACCCAGGGATCAAATCCATGTCTCTTGTGTCTCCTGCATTGGCAGGCAGGTTCTTGATCACTAGCTTGGGAAGTCCTAGTCTTGGGTAGGCAAGTATTTTAGTTTTCTAGTCAGACTATTAAATTTCTCTGCATATTTTTGGAACAAAATCAGTCAGAATGGTCCTGCTAAAGAGGGCTATGTTCCTTTATCTTCAGGAGTTTATTGGCATCAAATGAGATAGTTTTTTTTTTTTTTTAAGTACCTATATAACATCAGCTCAATAATGACAGATTGATTAGGTTTCATCTCTGAAGGGAGTTGATGGCCTAACACGAGGGCAGGAATTATTACCTTCAGGTGGTCATTAATCCCCATGAAATATCCGTCCCTACAGTAATTGCTCTTATAAATTGAAAAGTGGAAATATACTCATGCAAGGCTGAAGATTTCTGTTTTCTGCCATTTCAGTTGTATGTGTAAGACATTTCTAGAGACTTAATGTTCTGTACTTAGGCTTCTCAGATTGCTTAATATAGGTTTCCACACTCAGCTTATGTGGTGGATAAGATTTCCTACTTCATCATTTCTAACCCTATGATCAAAGCAACAATCAAAATCCATTTCATGTGAATGTTACTCTGAAGGACATTTGTACATTTTCTGGGAGCCAATCTTTCTTATTACAGCATGGTTCAGTTAAAATTTGTGGTTGCCTGTTTGTAAATCATAGTTTGTTTGTTTGCTTGTTTTTTAAGATTCTTTTTCCTTTCTTTTTTTTTTAAATTTTATTTTATTTTTAAACCTCAAACACTGTTATTAGTTTTGCCAAACATTAAAACGAATCCACCACAGGTATACATGTGCTCCCCATCCTGAACCCTCCTCCCTCCTCCCTCCCCACACCATCCCTCTGGGTCGTCCCAGTGCACCAGCCCCAAGCATCCAGTATCATGCATCGAACCTGGACTGGCAACTCATTTCATACATGATATTACACATGTTTCAATGCCATTCTCCCAAATCTTCCCACCCTCTCCCTCTCCAACAGAGTCCATAAGACCGTTCTCTACATCAGTGTCTCTTTTGCTGTCTCGTACACAGGGTTATTGTTACCATCTTTCTAAATTCCATATATATACGTTAGTATACTGTATTGGTGTTTTTCTTTCTGGCTTACTTCACTCTGTATAATAGGCTTCAGAAGACAAAGCTATATACTGAGAGCAAAAAACACTCGTATTCCAAACTGAGTATCTACTTGCAAGTTTGAAGAATGGTTTGTTTTAAAATTACTACTTTTATTTGCTATGAAGGCAAATGTGATTTATTTATATAAATGTATATATATATATATATATGGAAATGAACAGGTACATGTTTGATAACTTAAATTATCAGAGTTTCTATAGAGTTGTTATCAGGTTTGCTTTCTCATGTAATGGGAGATAACTGAAGATTGCATGTTTTAACTTATTTTTTAGCCAGTTAGATTCTTATATCTGATCCCACTTGTGATCAGTAGCAAACTTTGGTGACATAGGTGGCCATGTGATGTGGTGCATAAGACTAAACTCACTCTATGCCTGAATGATTGGATAATTAACTTGGTCACATTTGAGGTAAGTTCTAAGCAACTCAGCCAACATTCTTTGATCATGGAATGTGAGGAAGGTGATGACCTGTGGAAAAGACAGTCTGTCTTTGGAAGTGACCTCCATTTGACAAGAAATCACATTTCCTACAGGTATCTTTCTTAGCCTTTATACTTGAGTAGAAGTGTGAATAGAGTTAGTGAATCTGGTATGCAGTTGATTATTGTCTCTTAGGAAATGAACATAAACCAAGTTGATCCACCTTTCTTTCATATCTGATAGGCTTTTTAAAATTGGAGTATAGTTTTACAATGTTGGGTTATATATTATATATATTCCCTCCCTCTTGGACATCCTTCCCACCCCCCCCCCGCCCCCACCCCCCACCATCCCACCCATCTAGGTCACCACAGAGTACCAAACAGCTCCCTATGTTATATAGCAGTTTCCCATTAGTTATCTTTTGTACACATGGTAGTATATATATCGGAGAAGGCAATGGCACCCCACTCCAGTACTCTTGCCTGGAAAATCCCATGGACGGAGGAGCCTGTTAGGCTGCAGTCCATGGGGTCGCGAAGAGTCGGACATGACTGAGCAACTTCACTTTCACTTTTCACTTTCATGCACTGGAGAAGGAAATGGCAACCCACTCCAGTGTTCTTGCCTGGAGAATCCCAGGGATGGGGGAGCCTGGTGCGCTACCGTCTATGGGGTCACACAGAGTCGGACACGACTGAAGTGACTTAGCAGCAGCAGCAGAAGCAGCAGTATATATATGCCAATCTGAATCTCCCAATTCATTCCACCCTCCCCTTCCCCTATTATGTCCATACGTCCACTCTATGTTTGTGTCTCTATTTTTGCTTTGCAAATAAGTTCACCTATAGCTTTTTCTAGAGTCCACATATATGCGTTGATACATGATATTTGTTTTTCTTTTTCTGACTTCACTCTGTATGTTCATCTCTAGGTCCATCCAAATCTCTGCAAATGACACAATTTCATTGCCTTTTATGGCTGAACAATATTCTACTGCATATATGTACCACATCTTCTTTATCCATTCATCTGTTGATGGACATTTAGGTTGCTTCCGTATCCTGGCTGTTGTAAACTGTGCTGCAATGAACATTGGAGTACATGTGTCTTTCTGAAGTATGGTTTTCTCAGAATATGTGCCTGGTAGTGGATTCCTGGGTCACATGATAGTTCTATTTTTAGTTTTGTAAGGCACCTCCATACTGTTCTCCATAGTGATTATATACATTTACATTCCAACCAACAGTGCAAGAAGGTTCCCTTGTTGCCACACCCTCTCCAGCTCTCCAGTAATTATTGTTTGTAGATTTTTTTTGATGGCCATTTTGACCGGTGTGAAGTCATACATAATTGTCTTGATTTTCCTTTCTCTAATAATTAGCCACACCTTTTAGGAACACCTTTTCATGTTCCTCTTGGCCATCTAAATGTCTTCTTTGGAGAAATGTCTATTTAGGTCTTGGGAGGAATATGAAGATTTCTAGATTATCCTGATTTAAAAATTATTAAAATGTGTATTTTAATTATACAGCCTTGCCTTTGCCCATGCTATTACCACTGAGGCAACTCAACTGACTTATGAACAGAATGAATTATTGCCCCTTTGCCATCAAGCCAGCCATGATGACATGGGATAATCATTCATTATTTCTTACTGTGCACCAAAATCACTTATGTGAAAACCATTCTCCTTTATATTTTGCTTTTATATAGGTTTCAATTTGTTTAGTGAATGTACTGAAAGTGTTTTACGTTTCAGCTTTTGAAGTCTATTATATAGATTTTTATATTCTTAAAAGCTACTAGAGAAACTATATACATATTTTAAAATATCAGTGATGATGGTAAGAAGAAAATTTGGAATAGTTCTGGGTATGGAGTCAGTCAGCTTGTGTTTGAATTTTGACTCTGCCAGAGTTCAGCTACTTGATCTACTTGATTTCATATAGATCACACATTTTTCTAGGATTCAGGTTCTCAGAAATAACAATAGTCTCAGAGATGTCAATGAGTATGAACTCTTTGTAAAAATCCTTAGCGTAGTGTCTGGCTCCTGGTAGGTGGGCAAGAAACAAATCTTTTAAAATTAATAAAATAAAAATAGTAATTAATTCACAAATTAAATAGATGTTATTTGAAAAGACCAAAGTAAGAAAACACATATATTGAAGATTGATCTACAGATGAAGTTAATGTTAGTTAATCACAAATAATGGAGTTCTAAAGAGTCTAATTTCAAATTAAGATCAGCTACAACCTAGATAGCATATTCAAAAGCAGAGACATTACTTTGCCAACAAAGGTCCATCTAGTCAAGGCTATAGTTTTTCCAGTGGTCATGTATGGATGTGAGAGTTGGACTGTGAAGAAAGCCGAGCACGGAAGAATTGATGCTTTTGAACTGTGGTGTTGGAGAAGACTCTTGAGAGTCCCTTGGACTGCAAGGAGATCCAACCAGTCCATTCTGAAGGAGATCAGCCCCGGGTGTTCTTTGGAAGGACTGAGGCTAAAGCTGAAACTCCAATACTTTGGCCACCTCATGCGAAGAGTTGACTCATTGGAAAAGACTCTGATGCTGGGAGGGATTGAGGGCAGGAGGCGAATGGGACAACAGAGGATGAGATGGCCGGATGGCATCACCGACTTGATGGACATGAGTTTGAGTGAAATCCAGGAGTTGGTGATGGACAGGGAGGCCTGGCGTGCAGCAATTCATGGGGTCGCAAAGAGTCAGACATGACTGAGCGACTGAACCGAACTGAACTGAACACTGAATTCCAGAGATTTTTATCATCCTTCTTCCTAAGTTAGTGATTGCCTTTAAATACGTTTTTGTATCACAGTAAGGAAAGGATTAAAACTTTAAATACCCTCGATGAGTTGGAAAAATAAACTGCCTGATGACAAGCTGAATTTTTTGACAACAGACTTCTTTGTACAGCAAATACTCTATAGGGAAGATGCATATAATGGTAAGATTTATAAATAGCAGAGAGTATAGTATTCTTTCTATTAGTTAACATAATGGTTTTGAAATGTTATGAAGGGCATTGCAGAATGATACAAAGTAAACAAACAACTGATGAGAATTTGTAATTCTAAATCGTCAGTTCTTGTATCACTTCTATGTATTAATTCATTTAATATTGAGAACATACAGAATGTCAGACACTTAGCTAGGTTCAGTTCAGTTCATTTCAGTCACTCAGTCATGTCTGACTCTGCGACCCCATGGACCGCAGCACACCAGACTTCCTTGTCCATCAACTCCCAGAGTTTACCCAAACTCATGTCCATTGAGTCAGTGATGCCATCCAACCATTTCATCGTCGGTCATCCCCTTCTCCTCCTGCTTTCAGTCTTTCAAAGCATCAAGGTATTTTCAAATGAGTCAGCTCTTCACATCAGGTGGCCAAAGTATTGGAGTTTCAGCTTCAACATCAGTCCTTCCAAAGAACACTCAGGACTGATCTTTAGAATGGACTGGTTGGATCTCCTTGCAGTTCAAGAGACTCTCAAGAGTCTTCTCCAACACCATAGTTCAATAGGAATGCAAAAGCCTAGACAGAAATCAGTTTCCTGCCTTTACAGAGCCATGATCCAATGAAAAACATAGCTATTAAATACATTTTACATATGTAGTCAGTTTTATGGAAGGAAAATCAAAAGATCTAACAGAAAGAAGCCAAGAACTCAGGATTATAGTGTGACATCTAAAGAAAGGAATTAACAATGTTAGAGATGTGCATAGGTGTACACAAATGTGCATGTGTATTGGTGTGTGAAGGGAGGGGATTTAGAGAGAGAGAGAGGGAGACAGGGTGAGAGAAGGGTGACATAGAGAGAGTAAACATAACTGGAGGTCTGGCAATGAGAGCATGTGTCTGTGGTCTGCTTGGAGGGGAAGACAATGGGGACTAGAGAGGAGATGAGCTTGTGATTACTAAATCACAGGCCAATCTTGGAGCATATTTTAAGCCTTTGAAAGCATTAAAGATATGCGTTTCATATCTTCAGAGAAGTCGTTGAAGCATTTGAAGCAGGAAAGTAATGTGATCAGATAGCTTGTTGTTAAACTCAGTTTTGACAACTCTGTGGCTTCTTAAAGTAGTATCTGCTTTGCATCCACATAAATAATAACTGGAATGTGGTACCCAGAGATTAAACAATGGAGTAGTACAAGTTATTTAATAAGTTAAAATACTTGTTTTTGTTCTTTTAGCTTTCTAAGAAACTGCAAGGAGAAAAGATCATAATATTCTAGGAGAGTGCTTCTCAAGCTATTTGTGGTTTGAGAAGTTTCTAGTTCTCAAACTAACTAGTTTCTTTTCCCAATTTGATGAAATGCAATAAAGATGCATTACTTATAAAATAAACTTAATATGTACACAATGCAAGCCTAAATTTTATTTATTTTTATTTGAAGGGTAATTTGCTTTACAGAATTTTGTTGTTTTCTGTCAAGTATAATCAGAACAGACATAAGAGAGAGAGACAACAAAGAGTCACAGAACTGGTATACACTGCTCTTTGAAAGTGTTTATGAGGGCGATTAAAATTTCTGTACTTATCTCACACAGATTAATTAAAAAGCAGGACAGAAACCCTGAGAGAGTTCTGCTTCAGAAATACTTTATATACTGATCCTGAGGTCAAAAATTTGTTCTCCAAATTTTTTAGGGGTAAGAAAAATGGAACAAGATTGAGTTCAGCAAGAAGGATATGGATACCATATAGAGAGGTATGGAACTAAAAAAAAAAAACTAAACTCTTTGCCTTTGTTGTTTTTTGTGTGTGTGTGTGTTTTAATTTATTTATTTTAGTTGGAGGCCAATTACTTTACAATATTGTATTGGTTTTGCCATACATCAACATGAATCTGCCACGGGTGTACACGTGTTCCCCATCCTGAACCCCCCTCCCACCTCTCTCCCCGTACCATCCCTCTGGGTCATCCCAGTGCACCAGCCCCAAGCATCCTGTATCCTGCATTGAACCTGGACTGGTGACTTGTTTCTTATATGATATTATACCTGTTTCAATGCTATTCTCCCAAATCATCCCCCGCTCCCTCTCCCACAGAGTCCAAAAGACTGTTCTATACATCTGTGTCTCTTTTGCTGTCTCGCATACAGGGTTATCATTACCATCTTTCTAAATTCCATATATATGCGTTAGTACACTGTATTGGTGTTTTTCTTTCTGGCTTACTTCACTCTGTATAATCGGCTTCAGTTTCATCCACCTCATTAGTAAGTTTCTTATTATCAAGGAATATTAAATTCCTTTCTATGGATACAAAATGACTTTGCTGTCATTTTGCCTGTCACACAACCCACCCAACCCAGGAGCATTACATTGATATTTTTGCAGACAATAAGAACCAGTAAGTTTGACTTTTCTAATTTTCAGAACATTATGTTATAGTGATCATGTTGAAAAGTCTAGTATTACTCAGTTTATGCCTGTGTTCTGCATCCTGAGAAACACAGCGTGAAAAATGTGTGATTGACTTGTTCAATTTATTAATATATTTTCTTTTAATGTTATATAATAGACAAAGTAGGGAGGAGCTTTTCAAACATGCAGCTAAATAGATATATGTATGCCAATGGGAGTCTATAAAGTTAATTAAATGGACAAATGGATACCAATGGATGCTGGGCTGTGCTGTCACTCAGCTGTATCTGACTCTTTGCGACCCCATGGATTGTAGCCCCCTAGGCTTTGGAAGGAATGATGCTAAAGCTGAAACTCCAGTACTTTGGCCACCTCGTACGAAGACTTGACTCATTGGAAAAGACTCTGATGCTGGGAGGGATTGGAGGCAGGAGGAGGAGGGGACGACAGAGGATGAGCTGGCTGGATGGCATCACTGGCTTGATGGACGTGAGTCTGAGTGAACTCCAGGAGTTGGTGATGGACAGGGAGGCCTGGCGTGCTGCGATTCATGGGGTCGCAAAGAGTCGGACACGACTGAGTGACTGAATCGACTGACCGACCAAGGCTCCTCTGTCCATGAGGTTTCCCAGGCAAGATTACTGGAGTGGGTTGCCATGCCCTCCTCCAGGGGATCTTCCCAACCCAAGGATCGAATCCAGATCTCTTGCATTGCAGGCAGATTCCTTTTTCTGAGCCACCAGATGGTAGCCCAAGAATACTGGAGTGGGTAACCTATCCCTTCTCCAGGGGATTTTCCCAACCCAGGAATCAAACTGGGGTCTCCTGAAGTGCAGGTAGATTCTTTACCAGCTGAGCTACCAGGGAAGCCCATAATAATGGATGTACAACACTAGCTCGATATAGACCAGCAATGTTTCATTAATTGGAAAATTTTCTGTTTTTCTTTAGGCATATGTTAAATTTCTTATTAGTTTAACCCATCTTTACTGAGCAGCTATTAAAAACTTATAATTATGTTAGGAGCCAAGATCATAGAAAATATGACCCACTGTTTGAAAACTGCTCATAATTTAGGTAAAAGTGGACAAAAGCATAAGTAATTGTATTGTGATGGGCTACCCAGTGAAGAAGCAATATTTATAATGAAAGTTCAGTTTCAGGAAAGACTCAGACTCTTCTATTTACTTTCCCAGGACCAGGCAGATGGCACTGTATAATGTAAAATGATCAGCATATATATTTTAGAAATTAATACAATTTCCCAAGTTCATATCAGTTCCATCAAGGCAGTATTCTTAAACTGGCCTTCCCAGGTTTGCTTTATTTCTTCTTTTGTTGAAACTGTTCGCTATCATTAGAATGTAATGATAATCAACTGGTTGTAATCAACTAGTGTTAATTATAATAATAACATTAATGAAAATAACTGATTTATTATCTATTATGGGCTGTTCACTTTATAATTTTTATTTAATTAATTCAGCAACTGAGAGGTATGCCCATTTTTCAGATGATAAAATGAAGGTATCTTGCCTAAACTTACATAGCATTTTTGTGTCAATGTAAGAACTCAAGCCCAGACACTTCTGCTGCAGTATGCTCTAGTATTAGACTATCACTGTGAGTTTTCTTAGACTTCTGCCTTGATGTCCAAATCTTATATTGGTGCCTACCTGTATTTCAACCCTTTATCTTCAAAGAACAGAAAAATGCATAACTTCTCCTCCAGGTCTTTATTTCTCTGTGTTGTCTGCTTTCCACAAAGAATCAGTCTATTACATTATGTTATAGAACTGATGAACTAGGCTTCTTTAAATCTGAGAGTGTATTTTTTAAGGTTGTAGCCCAATTCAGATCTCTTTTTGAAAGAAGGTGAGATAAATCTTAAGTATATCAATTTTATTTTATCATTGAAAGAACACAGTATAAATAAAATTGATGTGTTCTGGTTGGTCTATAGCAAAATATTAGAGACAAGTACTTTAAAAAACTGTTGGTTAAATCCTATTTTCCTTAATATCATAAATTTGCATGAATACTTGCATTCTCTACCTTGTGTTTGGTGAGCTTTGGGCATTTTAAATTAATGAATTTCTCAACCACTTAGAGGGGAGATTTAAAACCAAGTTTACTCTCAAGATGTAACTTGAGACTGAGTTATACCACTGTTTTATTATTCTTAATGGCACTGAGTCAATCCACAGATATTTCATCCTGCAATTTTCTAGTGTTATGAAAATGCATAATGTTAATCATTGTAGTACTTTATAATCTGACCATAAACCAATGTTTATAGTCAGTTAATCATTGTATTACTTTGCTTTAGGTAATTTAGTACATTACCATAATGTAGCAGTCTACTTAATATAAATTTTAAAGTGAAGACAATAAAGTTGTATAGGATTAATATATTATGCATCCTAACCTGAAATTTTAAAATGCAGCTGAAATTTGGACAGAGTTCAGATGTTCTGTGACTTTGGTTTCTTCCACCTTGGCTGGGGAAAGGGTGAAAATTTAATGAAGAGCACAGAAGTAAATGATTTTCTACCTCTAATTATTTATGCATCCCTTTCACAGCCTTCTTCATTTGGCAAGAATAGGTTTGGATATACTCAGGCCAGGAATCAACAACTACTCATTTTGAAAAAGTGAACTCCAATTAAGGGAAACATATCCAAAGCTTAAAAAGAAAATCAGTAAGTTTGGTAGTAGTTGGTATTAATTTCATTGAAGTGAGACCATGCTTGTCTTATAAAAGATCTTAAGGAATATTTTATGAACACTTTAACTCAATCATTTTTGGAATTGGATACTATCTTTGTTTTGAAAACAAACATTTATTGACTGGCTCCTATATCCCAGGTACAATGTTAAGTGCTTTCTTTTACATCATCATCGGCCTGATGGAGAGACTGCATTCTTGGGACACAAAACTTAGAAATTTTATATTAATGCCAAATTGTTGTGTTAGATGGGATTTGTTGTTGTTGTTATTGGAGTATAGTTGCTTTACAATGTTGTGTGAATTTCTGCTGAACAGAAAATTGATCAGCAATATTTATACATAAATGCCTCCCTTTTTCGGAGAAGGCAATGGCACCCCACTCCAGTACTCTTGCCTGGAAAATCCCATGGACGGAGGAGCCTGGTGGGCTGCTGTCTATGGGGTCGCACAGAGTCGGACACAACTGAAGCGACTTAGCAGCAGCAGCAGCAGCCTTCCTTTTTGGATTTCCTTCTAACTTAGGTCACCACAGAGCCCTGAACAGAGTTTCCTGTGCTATACAGTAGGTTCTCACTAGTTCAGGTCAGTTTAGTCGCTCAGTCATGTCTGACTCGTTGCGACCCCATCAACTGCAGCACACCAGGCCTCCCTGTCCATCACCAACTCCCAGAGCTTGCTCAAACTCATGCCTATCGAGTCAGTGATGCCATCCAACTATCTCATCCTCTGTCATCCCCTTCTCTTCCTGCCTTCAATCTTTCCCAGAATCAGGGTCTTTTCCAGTGAGTCAGTTCTTCACATCAGGTGGCCAAAATGTTGGAGTTTCTTCTTCAGCATCAGTCCTTCCAATGAATATTTGAGACTGATGTCCTTTAGGATTGACTGGTTTCATCTCCTTGCTGTCCAAGGGACTCTCAAGTGTCTTCTCCAACACTAGGTTCTCATTAGTTATCTATTTTATGCATAGTTGTGTATATATGTCAGTGCCAGTTGCCCAATCGCTACTCCCCCCATGCCCCATTGGTATCCATTTGTTCTTTGTTTCTGTGTCTCTATTTCTGCTTCACAAATAAGTTCATCTATAGCATTTTCCTAGATTCCATATATGTATTTTAATATACAAATCTGTTTTTCTCTTTCTGACTTCACTCTGTATGATAGTCTCTAGGTCCATTCACATCTCTTGAAATGTCAGAATTTCATTTCTTTTTATAGCTGAGTAATATTCCACTGTGTATATGTACCATATCTTCTTTATTCATTCCTCTACTGATATACATTTAGGTTGCTTCTATGTCCTGAAGCAGTGAGCATAGTGCTGCAGTGAACATTTTGAATTATGATTTTCTCCAGTCAAATGCCCAGGAGTGAGATTACTGGATCATATGGTAGTTCTATTTTTATTTTTTAAGGCACTTCTATACTATTCTACTTTTTTTTTAATTTTTATTTTATTTTTAAACTTTACATAATTGTATTAGTTTTGCCAAATATCAAAATGAATCCACCACAGGTATACATGTGTTCCCCATCCTGAACCCTCCTCCCTCCTCCCTCCCCATTCCATCCCTCTGGGTCGTCCCAGTGCACCAGCCCCAAGCATCCAGTATCGTGAGTTCCAGAAAACACCTATTTCTGTTTTATTGACTATGCCAAAGCCTTTGATTGTGTGGATCACAATAAACTGTGGAAAATTCTGAAAGAGATGGGAATACCAGACCACCTGTCCTGCCTCTTGAGAAACCTGTATGCAGGCCAGGAAGTAACAGTTAGAAATGGACATGGAACAACAGACTGATTCCAAATAGGAAAAGGAGTACGTCAAGGCTGTATATTGTCACCCTGCTTATTTAACTTATATGTGGAGTACATCATGAGAAACGCTGGGCTGGATGAAGCACAAGCTGGAATCAAGATTGCTGGGAGAAATATCAGTAATCTCAGATATGCAGATGACACCACTCTTATGGCAGAAAGTGAATAAGAACTAAAGAGCCTGTTGAAGAAAGTGAAAGAGGAGAGTGAAAAAGTTGGCTTAAAGCTCAACATTCAGGAAACTAAGATCATGGCATCCATGATGGAATCAAGATCATTCCAGCTTGGCAAATAGATGGGGAAACAGTGGAAACGGTGACAGACTTTTTTTTTTGGGCTCCAAAATCACTGCAGATGGTGACTGCAGCCATGAAATTAAAAGACGCTTACTCCTTGGAAGGAAAGTTATGACTACGCTAGATAGCATATTGAAAAGCAGAGACATTACTTCGCCAACAAAGGTCCATCTAGTCAAAGGTATGGTTTTTCCAGTGGTCATGTATGGATGTGAGAGTTGGACTATAAAGAAAGCTGAGTGCTGAAGAACTGTTGCTTTTGAACTCTGGTGTTGGAGAAGACTCTTGAGAGTCCCTTGGACTACAAGGAGATCCAACCAGTCCATCCTAAAGGAGATTAGTCCCTGGTGTTCATTGGGAGGACTGATGTTGAAGCTGAAACTCCAATACTTTGGCCACCTGATGTGAAGAACTGATTCATTTGAAAAGACCCTGATGCTGGGAAAGATTGAGGGCAGGAGGAGAAGGGGACAACGGAGGATGAGATGGTTGGATGGCATCACCAACTCAATGGACATACGTTTGGGTAAACTCTGGGATTTGGTGGTGGACAGAGAGGCCTAGCGTGCTGCAGTCCATGGGGTCGCAAAGAGTCAGACATGACTGAGCAAATGAACTTAACTGAACTGATACTATTCTACTTACAGTAACTACTTAGTAGTTATATTAATTTACATTCCCTCCAGCAGTGTAAGAGGGTTCCCTTTTCTCCACACCTGCTCCAGTGTTTATTGTTTGTAGATTTTTTGATGATGGCCATTCTGATCAGTGTGAGATGATGACTAATTGTAGTTTTGATTTCTCTAATAATTAGTGATGCTGAGTATCTTTTCATGTGTTTGTTGACCATCTGTATGTCTTCTTTGGAGAAATGTCTATTTAGGGCTACTGCCCATTTTTAATTTTTATTTTTTTTTCATATTGAGCTGTATGAGCTGTTTGTATATTTTGGAGATTAATCCTGTGTCAGTTGCTTTATTAGCAAATATTTTCTCCTATTCTGAGGGTTGTTTTTCATTTTGTCTGTGGTTTCCTTTGTTGTGCAAAAGCATTTTAAGTTTAGTTAATTCCCATTCTCACTAATATAGGAGGTGGGTCAAAAATGATCTTGTGATTTATGTCAAAGAGTATGCTGCCTATGTTTTCCTCTAAGAGTTTTATAGTGCCTGGCCTTACTTTTTGGTCTTTAATCCACTTTAAATTTATTTTTGTGTATGGTGTTAGTACGTGTTCTAATTTCATTCTTTTATATGTAGCTGTCTAGTTTTCCCAGCACCATTTACTGAAGAGACTATCATTTCTCCTCTTTTGACATAGATTGGATGCCCATATGTGTATGGGTTTATCTCTGGGTTTTTAAAATCCTGTTCCATTGATACGTATTTCTGTATTTGTGCCAGTACAATACTGTCTTGATTACTGTAGCCCTGTAGTATAGGCTGAAGTCAAGGAGCCCAATTTCTCCAGTTCTGATTTTTTTTTTCCTCAAAATTGCTTTGCTGTTTCAGGTCATTTGTATTTCCATACAAATGGTAAAAGTTTTTGTTCTAGTTCTGTGAAAAATGCTATTGGTAATTTAATAGGAATTGCAATGAATCTGTAGATTGCTTTGGGTAGTATAGTCATTTTCATAATATTGACTTTTCAAATCCAAGTACATGGTATATCTCTCCATCTGTTTATGTTGTCTTACATTTCTTTCATCAGTATCTTATAGTTTTCCAATTACAGGTGTTTTGCCTCCTTCAGTTCAGTTCAGTTCAGTCACTCAGTCGTGTCCGACTCTTTGTGACCCCATGAATTGCAGCACGCCAGGCCTCCCTGTCCATCACCATCTCCCGGAGTTCACTCAGACTCATGTCCATCGAGTCGGTGATGCCATCAAGCCATCTCATCCTCTGTCGTCCCCTTCACCTCCTGCCCCCAATCCCTCCCAGCATCAGAGTCTTTTCCAACGAGTCAACTCTTCGCATGAGGTGGCCAAAGTACTGGAGTTTCAGCTTTAGCATCATTCCTTCCAAAGAACACCCGGGGCTGATCTCCTTCAGAATGGACTGGTTGGATCTCCTTGCAATCCAAGGGACTCTCAAGAGTATTCTCCAACACCACAGTTCAAATGCATCAATTCTTCGGCACTCAGCTTTCTTCACAGTCCAACTCTCACATCCATACATGACCACTGGAAAAACCATAGCCTTGACTAGATGGACCTTTGTTGGCAAAGTAATGTCTCTGTTTTTGAATATGCTATCTAGGTTGGTCATAACTTTCCTTCCAAGGAGTAAGCGTCTTTTGATTTCATGGCTGCAATTACCATCTGCAGTGATTTTGGAGCCCAGAAAAATAAAGTCTGATACTGTTTCCACTGTTTCCCCATCTATTTCCCATGAAGTGATGGGACCAGATGCCATGATCTTAGTTTTCTGAATGTTGAGCTTTAAGCCAACTTTTTCACTCTCCTCTTTCACCTTCATCGAGAGGCTTTTTAATTCCTCTTCACTTTCTGCCATAAGGTGGTGTCATCTGCATATCTGAGGTTATTGATATTTCTCCCGGCAATCTTGACTCCAGCTTGTGCTTCTTCCAGCCCAGTGTTTCTCTTGATGTACTCTGCATATAAGTTATATAAGCAGGGTGACCATATACAGCCTTGATGTACTCCTTTTCCTATTTGGAACCAGTCTGTTGCCTCCTTAGGTAGGTTTATTCCTAAGTATTTTATTCTTTTTGTTACAGTGGTAAATGGGATAGTTTCCTTAATTTCTCTTTTTGATATTTCATTGTTAGTATATAGAAATGCAAGAGATTTCTGTGTGTTAATTTTGTATCCTATTAGTAAATTCATTGATTAGCTTTCTGGTGGTATTTTTAGGATTTTCTATGTTTAGTATCATGTCATCTATAAACAGAGACAAAGTTTTATTTCTTCTTTGCCAGTTTGGATTCCTTTTTTTTTTTTTTTTTCCCTGATTGCTTTGGCTAGGACTTTCAAAACTATTTTGAGTAACAGTAGTGAGAGTGGGCACCTGTGTCTTATTCCTGATTTTAGAGTAAATGCTTTCAAATTTTCACCTTTGAGAATAATGTGTTGTAGGTTTTAATATATGGCCTTTATTATGTTGATGCAGGTTCCCTCTTTGCCCACTTTATAGATAGCTTTTATCATAAATGGGTGTTGAATTTTGTCAGAAGCTTTTTCTATATCTATTGAGATGATCATATGGTTTTTATTCTTCACTTTCTTAATAGAGTATATCACATCAATTGATTTCCCTATATTGGAGAATCCTTGCATCCCTAGGATCTATCCCACTTGGTCAGGGTATATGATCCCTTTACTGTGTTGTTGGATTCAGTTTACTAGTATTATTGTGTTGAGGATTTTTGCATCTGTGTTCATCAGTGATATTGGCCTGTAATTTTTGTATTGTGTGTATTATATTTCAGATGGTTTTGGTATAAGGGTGGTGGTAGCCTCATAGTATGAACTTGTGAGTGATCCTTCTGTGATTTTCCTAAGAGTTTGAAAAAGGTAGGTGTTAGCTCTTCTTTTGGAGAAGGCAATGGCACCCGACTCCAGTACTCTTGCCTGGAAAATCCCATGGATGGAGGAGCCTGGTGGGCCACAGTCCATGAGGTCGCTAAGAGTCAGATACGTCTGAGCGACTTCACTTTCACTTTTTACTTTCATGCATTGGAGAAGGAAATGGCCACCCACTCCAGTGTTCTTGCCTTGAGAATCCCAGGGATGGGGGAGCCTGGTGGGCTGCTATCTCTGGGGTTGCACAGAGTCGGACATGACTGAAGCAACTTAGCAGCAGCAGCAGCTCTTCTTTAAATGTTTGATAGAATTTACCTGTGAAGCCTTTTGGTCCTGGACTTTTGTTTGTTGGAAGATTTTGAATCACAGTTTCAATTGCATTACTTGTTATTTGTCTGTTCATATTGTCTATTTCTTCCTGATTCAGTCTTGGAAGGTTGTACCTTTCTAAGCAGTTGTCCATTTCTTCCAGGTTGTTCATTTTATTGGCATGTAGTTGCTTGCAGTAGTCTACTTCCCTGGTGGCTCAGATGGTAAAGAATCTGCCTGCAGTGCCAGAGACCAGGTTCAATCTCTGGGTTGGGAAGATCCCCTGGAGAAAGAAATGGCAGCCCACTCCAGTATTCTTGCCTGGAGAATCAGCATGGACAGAGGAGCCGGATGGGCTACAGTTCATGGGGTCACAAAGAGTTGGGCATGACTGACTGGCACTTTCATGATTCTTTGTATTTCTGTGGTGTCAGTTATAAATCCTTTTTCATTTCTAATTTTATTGATTTGAGTCCTTTTTTTTTCTTGAGTCTGGCTAAAGATTTATCAATTTTGTTTATCTTCTCACATAACCAAGAAGCTTCTAGATATCAGACTTAATTTTAACAAAAAAGGTGTATAAGGAAAATTAGGACTTCCCTGGTGACTCAGTGGTAAAGAATCTGCCTGCCAATGCAGAGGTCACAGATTTCATCCCTGGGTTGGGAAGATCTGCTGGAAAAGGAGATGGCAACCAACTTCAGTATTCTTGCCTGGGGAATCCCATGGACAGAGAAGCCTGGTGGGCTGCAGTCCATAGGGTCACACAGAAAACAACATGAGGAAGATTATCCCGGAATTCCTCTACGATGGCTGGCATTAAGTACTTCACTTAGATTTTTAAAAAAAATGTTTTCACTGTCTTTAAGTGATTTATTCCTTTCAGGATTATTATTCATGAAGAGACATTTAGAATCTTAATATTTTATGTGTATTTGTTTTATTATGTGAACTATATTGTAAACATTTTATGAAAGAATTTGTATCTTGTATCTTTTTCCTTACTCTTTAGTCCCTACCAGAGTATATTGACTATTGGAGATTGAAACATTAATTCAAAAATCTAGTTTTTAAGAGTTTTTTTCCTATGAAAGTTCTTTTAATGAATGGTTGGACTTAGAGGAAAATAAATGAAACAAAAACTTTTTAAGCAATGATGAGAATAGCATGGAAGCTAATCCAGTTTTTCCTAAATTTGCTGCATATTAGAATCACTATGGAGAAAGCAATGGCACCCCACTCCAGTACTCTTGCCTGGAAAATCCCATTGACGGAGGAGCCTGGTAGGCTGCAGTCCATGGGGTCGCTGGGAGTCGGACACGACTGAGCGACTTCACTTTCACTTTTCACTTTCATGCATTGGAGAAGGAAATGGCCACCCACTCCAGTGTCTTGCCTGGAGAATCCCAGGGATGGGGGAGCCTGGTGGGCTGCAGTCTATGGGGTCGCAGAGAGTCGGACACGACTGAAGCGACTTGGCGGCAGCAGCAGCAGAATCACTATGTGATCTTTTACATATTGCAAAGCCAAGATCACACCCCAGACAATTAAATGATGTATCTAGCAGGTGGATGGGAAGTGAAACTCAGTACTTTTTCAAATTTCCCAGGGATTGCAAAGAGCAAAAGGGTTTGGGAACCTACTGAGCTCTTTTATCATATATAATGGACATCACTTTAAAGCTTGGCTTTACTCTGCTTAAAATAAATCCTTCTCAGTTTAAATATTTTCATATAATAATTTTGTCCAAGTATATACCTAACAACTATTGAGTAGAAGTTATATAAGTACTTAGTGTTTTATGAGTGAGTGTAATGTAGCTGGCTTATAAGACACAAATAGCTCTCACAATAGTTTAGAAAACAAAAGGCAAATAAAAATAGTATTAGAAAAAAGATGAAAAGAATCTCTGAAAAAAATCACAATATTTAATGTTTGCAGTAATGACATACTTCACCATTACATTTTCAACTATTAGTTTTGATTGCTAGTGCCTTTAGAAGAAGCTTATTGTGAATATTCAGAAAAATAAAATTAGTAAATAAGTTTAGCTTTTTTCTTTGTCGTATGCTTTTTCTAGTGTTTTAGTTAACAGAAGTATATGCAGACTTAATAATAGTTTTATTAATTAAAAGCTATAATGACAGCAACACCTGCCATATAACTGAGCAATTGTTTTAGTTTATTTTCATAGATTATCCCCAATCTTGGAATTGACTATGGTATTCCTATTTTGTATTGAAATAGAAATGAGGATTCAGGGAGACCAAGCAATTTATATAAGTGATAAGTGCAAAGCTGGGACAACTTGAAAGCATATGTTATTGGACTTATTTCATTCTGTTTCTTATCACAATAACTAAGTTTGTTATGACTTCCTCCAAATTTATACTATTTTTTCCAATATGTCTACCACTTATCAGCAGAGTAAGATGATGGAATTCAAAGAGAAATTACTTCTTGGCCTGAATGTGGTCATGTTAAAAGCAGGTAAATGTGTGTGCATTTGTGTGCTTCCTTAAGTGTGCAAATTTTGTCCAGTTTTACACATATAAGGGTGAGATAAAAACAAAAATTGCTTGCTGGTGGGGATTAAAGCTGCTGAGCTTTTGTAAATTGGCTCATTCCTGTGTTTGCTGCAACCAGTCTGGTGCTTTGTGTCACACTTCCCTGCCATATGCAGGCACATTGGCTCTTTTCCTAGGGAAATTGTTTATTTTAAAACACACTCAGAAGACACTATTGGCTAAACAGTGGTTGTCCCTGTTTTTTTGCCATAAGGAACTTAATATTTTGTAATTGTTGTACAGGTCTAATGGCTTCTTGTGTTCAAGTGACAAAAATCCAACTCACACTAGCTCAAGCCAAAATAGCAACAGTAAAAACAAAACTCAACAACCAGTACAGGTTTCTTAGAAGGTTGCTGAAGTAGATCAGACAGTGAAGGAAAGCCTGTAGGAATGGCACTGGGTTGGGGATTTTAGGAATGGATAAGCAGACTGCATCTACTCTTGGATTTCTGCTTTTTGTGTCTGTTTCTTTGTGTGTTGACCTCATTCTTTTCTATTCCTTCAAATACAGAAGTGGTGTACTCACCATTTTTTTTTCCAGTCCAAATGGAAAAATATTCCAGGGAATGTCTCTGCTTGTCATAGGGAACCCAAGTTCCCTACTCTCTCCAGAATGTGTCACTGTGGCCAACCCTCAGTTACTTGTCTAATTTCCAGAGTTCTAGCATTGGTACCCTCCCCTCAACTCCACAGATGGAGCAGAAAGACAGCTGAGCCTGAATGGAAAGGGAGGAGTTTATTCTAGACCAGGGAGAAGAAAAAGTACCTGATGGACTAAAGCAACAGGTGACAATCACACAGGTATTCCTTGATTCCTTGGTTTTAACTTACTTTCTGCATTACTTGGTAGATAAGTAGCAGATTTAGTTAAAGGTAGGTGACTTACCTACTAGTTAAAAGCTGATTGAATTCATAGTTATATTATTTAAAACATAGTAAAACTGTAAGTAATTGGGGTGTCTACCTGTCATTTTGGTTTGGAGTGATAGATAAAAGTATAATATTTTGAATTAGAATTGAAGTTAAGACAAAGCCACTCACTCTTACTGAAACTAATTCTCTGAGTGTCATATGTCTCATTAGTTAAATGGGAGAATATAGTATCTATGAGGTAGCATTTTGCATGGATTCAATAAAATAGTTTATAAAAGCTTTTAGTCAAGAATTGCCACACAGTAAATACTCAACGAATGTTAATAGTGAAGACAGCTAACCAAGTTTAATGATAACAACAAAAAGAACTCTGTAGTTAGTCATAAGTTGGCAATCAGAGTGAAATCATGTATTAGCATATTCATACGAGGCCTCATTTTATAATGTATATGTGTGCATATATATTTATATAATATATGTGTATATGTTTGTATATATATTCAGTGTACCAGTTTCAAAGATGAACAGATTGTTTTAATTCTGTATGAACAAGGCATGGAGCATTTCATTATTATTAATGTCAGCTCTGTTTTGATGTTTTCCATGTCACAGGCAAGAACTTGAACCTTTATAGTTTTTATGTTTTAATCTTGTCTTTTAAAATTCTATTCCACATCTGTACATATTCATGGAAATCCCGAACCTATGTTTGTAAACTAGCCCTTCATAAAGAATATTCTTTAAAAAAAATGTATGGCAAAAACCCCTACAATATTGTAAAGTAATTAGCCTCCAATTAAAATAAATAAATTAATTAAAAAAATTTAAAAAGTTTTATTTTTAAAAAACTACGAAAACCTAAATATTATAAAACTTTTAACAATATATTTATATTTTCTCAGATTCTTGCATAATTTAAAGCACTTTTGTAAATGCATGAAATACATGGAAAATAGTATGGAAATATATGGAAAAGTAAAAAATGGCATGTCCAGTGAAAAAGGAGTATTTGAAAAATTAGTTTCACTGTTCAGAATCCATTTAACTAGGTGTATGGGAGTGAAGAATTAGTGCCTTTGTTAAAATGTTTCTACTTAAGAGAACAAAAGCTTACATATTTTAAAATAGAATGACACTTTATTTTACAATACACAAAATTGTTTTTATTTTTAAGAAAAATAATATAATTGTTGACCACCAGATGGCTCCCATATTTTTAAAAAGTCAGCAGAAAGAGTGGAAATTCTATTCAAAATATAGAAACATAGATTTAAAAGGAATGAAGTTAAAGACAGTGAGATAACCTGTGAACATCATAAGCATACAAAAATAATTGACGTTCCATAACTTTTGGAAATTTCTTTCTCCCTTAAAAAAAAGTATGATGTCTATGTGAACAGCATGATACAATGTATTCATACCTTTCAGCTGTTTACTCCACTTTTGGAAAATAACCATGCTCTTCGTATTTCAAGATGGAAGAATAAATATTATGTAGGATAAAAATTCAGAGAAGGCGATGGCACCCGACTCCAGTACTCTTGCCTCGAAAATCCCATGGACGGAGGAGCCTGGTAGGCTGCAGACTATGGGGTCTCGAAGAGTGGGACACGACTGAGTGACTTCACTTTCACTTTCATGCATTGGAGAAGGAAATGGCAACCCACTCCAGTGTTCTTGCCTGGAGAATCCCAGGGACGGGGGAGCCTGGTGGGCTGCCATCTATGGGGTTGCACAGAGTCCGACACGACTGAAGCGACTCAGCAGCAGCAGCAGCAGGATAAAAATTTCTCAAAATGTCAATGCTAGAATGGCTTTAGTATTTTCCTTCTATGTTTTAAGTAACACAAATGGTGTGTCTTGCAGTTAATATAGGGACAAATCCTAACGCTTTTGTGCTCACAGATTTTTGTCCTGAGACTATATATTATTGACAGGGCATCTTTAATGACACCTCCTCTTTTCATAAGTATCATTCTACAAGACATTTAACACTAATGTCACATTACAAATCACAGTCTCCATAAAAGCAAAATTATTTTGACCCATGTCAAAAATGGAGCCAATAGGTGATGAGAGATGTATTATGCATCACAGCTCAACTGAGGACATTGCTGTTCCCACAGTGTTTTATACTAGTCTTAATATGTAAGCTATTAAGATAAAAGACTGTGTACTTGTCACTCTGACAGCTTTTATAAAGGCTAAGCTGTCTAATCTGTCTTTCATTAAAAGCTTTGTGTAGTTTTGTGATTTGCAGTCACTGAGCTGTTGTGCTTTCAGAGCATACAATTCTATTTTGAGAATTTTTTTTTTTTTTTGCCACTAAAAAAGGCATATGCTTCAGTGAGTCATCCTCACAGAGCAGACTGTAAGAAGGAGTTGACCTGCGCTTCTGCCCCACTCCTGAATTTTCCCTACCTTGTCTTGCTAACACAAAGCTTGCCCCTGTGCCGTTCACCACGGAAAAACCAGAAATGTAGCTACAAGGTCTCCTTAGCCCATATGGTTTTATTTGTGTTCTGCTGGCACAGTTATAGTCATACAGTAACCAACATAAATTTTTAGTTTTATTATCACCTCTAAAAAGAGACAGAAATGTGAAAATTGAAGCCAGAAGGTTTGTATCACAGGATTAATTAGGCAGGGCCAACTGGAGTCTCACTCCTCCTGGCAGTGAGTGCCTCAAGAAGGTGCCTGCCTTCAATTACAGAGCGCACAAAGCAATTAAAAACCCTGTTTCTTTTTCCTGAGGTGTTACTTGTTACTTGATAAATCTCTTTTTTAAAATTCTCTGGGGAGCTGAACTGGCTTGAGGTGCAATCTACCAGGGTAGATATTCATGAAAAATTGATTTAGCTCTAGCCTAACTGCAATAGGTTTAAAATAAACCTGAAAGGAATGAACAGTGTGTTTCTTGGCTGACATTTTATTGGCCATTTTTTTAAAATGCACAAAAGACTAGATAATTAAGAATTGAGACATTATGGATCTCCACCAGCAGATATGAATCGAATTGGTCAGCCATCCCAGGCATTTTCTCCTAAGTCACGCTATACATTGGATGAACCTTTTTTCACGGGGTGATTTGTACAGTTCTGTGGGCCAAAATGTGGTGTGCATAAGTCAGAATTAAGTGCCTGCCTCCCAGAACCCACATCCCCTTTCTAATAGAGAATCAGCTCTGTATGAAATTATATCTTTCTACCTGATTTATGTCCCAGTCCACTGGGACTGGAAAGTTGAGTCTGCTGTTCTCTTTTTCCAAAAGAAACTTCTCTTGCATTTTCAATGTTAGGTGCAGAATTAGGATAATAATGTAATTCTCAAAAATAGCTATAAATATTCAGAAGTAAGCTTCAGTTGTCTTCTGTATAGCTCATTTTGTGGACTGGGATTTTAACACTGGTACATAAATCACCTAGCTAACTCTTTCGTCTGAAATATAAATAATTTAAAATATGCAATAAGTACAGGGTATAACTGGTTGAGAGAACATTGCTCTATCAAGACATATGGGCTTAAGCTCTATCAGTGATCTCATACTTCCTGTTGAAAGAGAAGCAAAATATTTTTTAAATCAATAGGCTAAAAATCATGATTGTAAATACAGGCATAAGACTCTACTTTCACTTAAAAAGCATGTTATGTATAGTTTAATAAAACAACAAAGACACACTTCAGTTTATGCTATTTTTATACTTTGTGTTTCTAAATTAAAAATGTGATTTATTTGAGAAAGATGATAAAAATATTTTATCTTCTCACTTTTTCTGGTGTTTTCTTTCTTCCTCTTATGTTTGAATACAATGTAAAGTTTAGGTAAATCTTTAAAAAGGCTTATTTAATGTCAAGATAGGAAAAATATGTTATAAGTGATTATAATCAGGAAGAAATTTTCATTCTTTTAGTGAAGATAAACTGACAAAATATGACTTTTGAAATCTAGATTCCGGTCACTAGAAATTAATTCTGACAAATTCTATTGAGCTTGTATCATAGCTTATCTATCCATTGATCTGTCTTTCCATTTCTTATGAAAACCTTGGTAATTTTTTTCACTACCTGCCAGATTTGACACAGTATGTTTTTCCTACTTTGTCTTCTGACTTAGTGGGTCTAAATATTTATTAGGGTTTCCCAGCTGATACATCTATAAAGAATCTGCCTGCCAATGCAGAAGACACAGGAGATGTGGGTTCGATCCCTGGGTTGGGAAGATTCCCTGGAGTAGGAAATGGCAGCCCACTCCAGTATTGTTGCCTGGGAAATTCCAAGGACAGAGGAGTGGGTGAGCTATAGTCCATGGGATCACAAACAGTCAGACACAATGGAGTGACTCAATATGCACACAGGTAAATGTTTATTCGAAGAAAATGCCAGAACATTTTAGAAAATTCGAAAACATTTGAAAAAAATCTAAAATTTCAAATTTTAAAAAGTTTGAAATGGTGCTAGAAAACATTTGCTATTTCCTTGTATTTTTATTTTAGGCCTGGCTTAAAACTTTTCGCAATAGATACCTGAATAGAAACATGATCTGTTTTGCTATTAGTCTTAGGAAAACTACTTTGTCTTTTAAGTGAGGCAGTCTGAAGATTGCAGTCTGTGATATGGTAATAATGTTTCTATTGGAACATTGGCCATGTGTATGCCTTTGGTAAATTGGCTAATCATGGGTCTAAGATTCTTTGACAACCTTTTGTCTTCTCCTTTGGCTATCTACTATGTTTACAGCTTTTCTTCAAGTTTCCCAGTGTAGTAGGCTGGATTCTCAAAAGGATCCATGATTCCTGTCTTCTGGAATCCAAGTGCTTGTATAACCCACCCTTGAATGTAGGTGGGACTTCTTAATATGAGGTCCCATGATTAGACTATGTATTAAGGCAAAAATGAAGGGATTTTGTAGATGCAATTAAGGTTCACAAACAATTGATTTAATTTACCAAAAGGGAGATGATCCTGGACAGGCCTGATCTAATCAGGTGAATACTTTAAAGCAGGGGACTAGAGGCCAGAGACTTGAAGCACCACAGACTCTCCCCTCTTGCCACCCTGAAGATGCAAGGCACTATGAATCCATTAGCTACAAGGAAATGAATTATGTCAACTACCATTTAAACTTGAAAGAGGCTCTTGAGCTTCAGATATGATTCAGGCCCTAGTCTACTCTTGTTTTCAGTCTTATGAAACCCTGAACAATAACTCCAGTTAAATTGTTCCTTGACCCGTTTCCCCTTGACCCCTAGTGGAAACTAGGATAAAATAAATTTTGTTACATAGACTTGATAGCTAATACAACCAACATCCAACATTTACAATTCATGTCTTAGATATCTCTTTCCTAAATTTTACTCAGAAAATTAACTCCTTAACACCTTAATTGGTGTTAACACCACACTGAGTAACCGAACAAAACAACTGATAATTTGTAACTGGCTAGAAACAGTTAACTAGGTTTCTCAAAGGCTCTTCTAATACATACTTCTCAAGGCTTCTTTAATCTCAAAGAAGAATTAATCTAAGTATGTTCCAAACCTCCAAGGTATCATAATTTTCCATGTGGCAACTTAAGAAAATAATGTTCTAAGGATTCCCCTTTAGAAAAGAAATTTTTGGGTTAATTCATCATCCTAGGTTAAAAATCATTACCCTTTTCTTTTCTAAATTAGGAATCTGTTACTAGCACTTACTGAATAATTCAAGTTATGGTTTTAATGGCTATTGGAAGTATACAGCATTGAAAACAATAATGTTTTGACCAGAAGAAATGCATTTCTCTCAATGGAGATTTTAATGTATTTCAAAACAATGAGTCCATCTACTCGAGTTGTTAAAATTAAAAAAATATAAAGATAATTGAAATTTTGTATTCTGGTTACACTCTTGCTAAAGCTAAATACAGATGAACCCTTGGCCTGTCATTTGGATTACTAAAGTAGGTGTCTACATATGGTGAAACATATAGGTTATAGACTTTGTTCCCCAAATTTTAATCATGGCATTTGTTTTAAATAAAATGTTTAGAAAGGAAAAGCAAATGTTGCTAGGGAAAATTTTTCTTCTTTTCAGCACAGGGCTATTTTTTAAGCCTGTCTGCCTCTTGCCTAATAAAGTTCCCAGAGAGTCAATTTGCTTCCCTCACCTCCTTAAATTTGCTGTTCCCATTGGGCCATTTGACCTCACTGCCCCAGAATCTATGTGAAAACTTTCTATATCCTTTTCCTCATTTTTACTGCTTCTGAAAACTAGCATATAAGCCTGACTGGTTGGAAAAATAAAATAAGTGAAAGTGGATACTGATTATAATGTTTAACTGAATTAATTTAAATAGTATGCTTTTAATTAAACCTTGTTAATTTTCTTCATAACTTTAAGTAACCATTGTAATGTTAGAGTCACTTTATAGAAATCTAAGGCCACTTTGCTTCTCAGTACCTTCATTGTTGTATGGCATTTGTATGAGAAAAATAAATGCTTAAAACCTTCTAGAAAGTTTCTTGTAAACTCAAAATACTTGAGAGTTTATTCATATTTTAAAGCATTGCTGAACTTTATCTGAAAGATAAATTTGTACAACAATTCCAGTCTGCTGGATACTTTTTCTTAAATACTTAATGATCTGGTATTGTGTTCAGATATAGCAACAGTCATTTCCCTCTGCATTCCCTAAAAGCCATAATGAATTGAAACCTATATTTCTTCTTACATGCCTGTGTTATGATTTTATTGTCATAAAGCAGAGGGGACTTCTTAAATAAAGAAGGTGAAATTGAACTTTATGATAACCCTAATTCAGGATTTCTCAAATCTGGCATCAACCTGTCAGTTGAGAATTATTGCTCTAATTATATACCTTCTACAATTTGGAAGTTGGACGGCTTCAGTTTTAAAATTTTTTTGTTCTATAGTTGACCTACAATACTGCATTAGTTTCAGATATACAGCAAAGTGAATCAGTTATACATACACATATACACTTTTTTAGATTCTTTTTCCATATAGGCCATTACAGAGTATTGACCTATAAAGCAGATCCTTAATAGTTATTTATTTTATGTATAGTAGTGATACAGATCAATCCCAATCTCCCAAGTATCCCCCCACTTCCCATACTGTAAACCATAGTTTTGTTTTCTACATACGTGACTCTATTTCTGTTTTGTAAATAAGTTCATTTGTACCATTTTTCTTAGATTCCACTTAGTGTAAGTGGTATCTTGTGATACTTGGTTTCTCTGTCTGACTCATTTCACTCAGTGTAACAATCTATAGGTCCATCCATATTGCTACAAATGGTCTTATTTCATTCCTTTTTATGGCTGAGTAATGTTCCATTGTATATATGTATGACTTCTTCTTTATCTGATCTAATGGACATTTAATGGTTGCATCCATGTCTTGGCTATTGTAAATAATGCCACAGTGAACATTGGCTTGCATGTATTTTTCCAAATTATGGTTTTCTCCAGATACATGCCCAACAGTGGAATTGCTGGATCACACAGTAGTTCTATATTTGGGAACCTTTAAGGAGATTCCTTTAAGGAACCTTCATATTGTTCTCCATAATGGTTGTACCAATTTACATTCCCACCGGCAGTGTAGGAGGGTTTCCTTTATAACACGACCTCTCTAGCATTTACTGTTTGTAGCTTTTTGCTGATGGCCATTCTAATCTGCATAAGGTGATAACTCATTGTAGTTTTGATTTGCATTTCTCTAATAATTAGTGATGTTTGAGGCTCTTTTCATGTTGTTGGTACCATTTTAGTTTGAAAGTGGACAATATTTTAAAATTTCTACTCATTATTGGTGATTTGGTGCTAAGTACACCAAATGGTGTTTTTAGTATTCTAATTTTGTTTATTTGCTTTTAATTTGTTGTCTTCGATCCATGTTAACAATTAGGACACAAAACTAGAATCTTACAGCACTTAGTGAAAGGTGTTCAACTATTGTGATTCAGTTCAATTCAGTTCAGTCACTCAGTCGTGTCCGACTCTTCGTGACCCCATGGACTATAGCACACCAGGCCTTCCTGTCCATCACCAACTCCCAGAGTTTACTCAAACCTCATGCCCATTGAGTCAGTGATGCCATCCAACCATCTCATCCTCTGGCAAGAATACACAGAAGAACTGTATAAAAAAGATCTTCATGACTCAGATCATCACAATGGTGTGATCACTCACCTAGAACCAGACCTCCTGGAATGTGAAGTCAAGTGGGCCTTAGGAAGCATCATTACAAACAAAGCTAGTGGAGGTGATGGAATTCCAGTTGAGCTATTTTAAATCCTAAAAGATTATTCTGTGAATAATTCTGCACTCAATATGCCAGCAAATTTGGAAAACTCAACTGTGGCCACAGGACTGGAAAAAGTCAGTTTTCCTTATAGCATTATGGCACATAATTTTTGATGCATGTAGTTTTATAACTTTGAAAACATCTACAATTATTATCAAAATATTGAGAATGCTTAGAAAGAGTGATAGTTGGCTGGACTTGAGCCAGCACAGAGGCATATTCTGGAAACACATTGAGCTTATAGAAACTTCCTGATTAGGGGAACTAGAAATCAATGAAAGTATATTTGATTGTTGGAAGAATTCCATTGCCCATGTTCCTGTTGCTTACTTTTCTTCACTGAAGCAGGTGGCATTGAATAGTTGATGCTTTGTTGTTGTTCGGTCACTAAGTCATGTCCAACTCTTTGCTACCCCATGGACTCTAGCATGCCAGGCTTCCCTGTCCATCACCATCTTCTCCCAAAGACTGCTCAAACACATACCCACTGAGTAAGTGATGCCATCCAACTGTCTCATCCCCTGTCATCCTCTTCTCCTGCCTTCAGTCTTTCTCGGCATCAGGGCCTTTTTCAGTGAGTTAGTCCTTCACATCAGGTGGTCAAAGTATTGGATTTCAGCTTCAGCATCAGTCCTTTCAGTAAATATACAAGGTTGATTTCCTTCAGGATTGACTGATTTGATCTCCATGCAGTCCAAGGGAATCCCAAGAGTCTTCTCCAATACCACAGTTCAAAAGCATCAATTTTTTGGCACTCAGCCTTCATTATGGTCCAACTCTCACATTCATACATGACTACTGGAAAAACCATAGCTTTGACTAGAGAGAAATTTGTTGGCAAAGTAACGTCTTTAGTTTTTAATATGCTGTCTGGATTTGTCATAGCTTTTCTTCCAAGGAGCAAGCATCTTTTAATTTCATGACTGCAGTCACCATCTGCAGTGATTTTAGAGCCCAAGAAAATAAAAGTCTGTCACTGTTTCCATTGTTTCCCCATCTATTTGCCATGAAGTGATGGGACTGGATGTGATGATCATTTTTTGAATGTTGAGTTTTAAGCCAGCTTTTTTCATTATTCTCTTTCACCTTCATCAAGAGACTCCTTGCTTTCCGCCATAAGAGTGGTGTTATCTGCGTATCTAAAGTTATTGATATGTCTCGTGGCAACCTTGATTCCATCTTGTGCTTCATCCTGCCCTGCATTTCACATGTGGTACTCTATATATATGTAAAATAAGCAGGGTGACAATATACAGCCTTGATGCACTCCTTTCCCAATTTGGAACCAGTCCGTTCTTCCATGTCCAGTTTTAACTGTTGCTTTTTGCCTCCTATGGCCTGCATACAGGTTTCTCAGGAGGCAGGTAAGGTGGCCTAGTACTCCCATCTCTTTAAGAATTTTCCACAGTTTGCTGTGATATACACAGTCAAAGGCATTAGCGTAGTCAATGAAACAGAAGTAGATATTTTTCTGGAATTCTCTTGATTTTTCTATGATTCAGTGGATTTTGGCAATTTGGTCTCTGTTTCCTCTGCCTTTTCTAAATCTAGCTTGATCTGGGAGTTCTCGGTTCATATATTGTTAAAGCCTAGCTTGGAGGATTTTGAGCATAACCTTGCTAGCATGTGAAATGAATGCAATTGTATAGTAGTTTGAATATGAAAACTGATCTTTTCCAGTCCTGTGGCCACTGCTGAGTTTTCCAAATTTGCTGGCAAATTGAGTGCATCACTTTAACATCATCTTTTAGGATTTGAAATAGCTCAACTGGAATTCCATCACCTCCACTAGCTTTGTTTGTAGTGATGCTTCCTAAAGGCCCACTTGACTTCACACTCCAGAATGTCTGTCTATGTGATTGATCGCATCATTGTGGTTATCCGGGTCATTGAGATCTTTTATGTATAGTTCTTCTGTGTATTCCTGCCACCTCTTCTTAATATATTCTGCTTCTGTTAAGTCCATACAATTTATGACCAACCTAGACAGCATATTCAAAAGCAGAGACATTACTTTGCCAACAAAGGTTCGTCTAGTCAAGGCTATGGTTTTTCCTGTAGTCATGTATGGATGTGAGAGTTGGACTGTGAAGAAGGCTGAGCGCCAAAAAATTGATGCTTTTGAACTGTGGTGTTGGAGAAGACTCTTGAGAGTCCCTTGGACTGCAAGGAGATCCAACCAGTCCATTCTGAAGGAGATCAGCCCTGGGATTTCTTTGGAAGGACTGATGCTAAAGCTGAAACTCCAGTACTTTGGCCACCTCATGCGAAGAGTTGATTCATTGGAAAAGACCCTGATGCTGGGAACGATTGGGGGCAGGAGGAGAAGGGGATGGCAGAGGATGAGATGGCTGGATGGCATCACTGACTCGATGGACGTGAGTCTGAGTGAACTCCGGGAGTTGGTGATGGACAGGGAGGCCTGGCGTGGTGCGATTCATGGGGTCGCAAAGAGTCAGACACGACTGAGCGACTGATCTGATCTGATCTGATGCATGAAATATTCCCTTGATAACTCTAATTTTCTTGAAGAGATCTCTAGTCTTTCCCATTCTATTATTTTCCTCTATTTCTTTGCAATGTTCACTTAGGAAGTCTTTCTTATCTCTCCTTGCTATTCTTTGGAACTCTGCATTCAGATGGGTATATCTTTCCTTTTCTCCTTTTCCTTTCATTCTCCTTTTTTCTCAGCTATTTGTAAGGCTTCCTCAGACAATTATTTTACCTTTTTGTATTTCTTTTTCTTGGATATATTTTTGATTACTGTCTCTTGTACAATGTTACGAACCTCTGTCCATAGTTCTTCAGGCACTCTGAATAAGTAATGTGTAAGTTGTTGCTTGTGTATTATGAAAAATTCTGCTCTGGTTTGTGCTTTTGTCTCATAAGATTATCTTAGAAACAAATAACCCTATATGGTCTTGTTAACGGATCTTAGAGTTTTACTTATGCCATGCTTCATGGTGTCCTGAAAATGGCAAGTTCCAAGTTCTGGAAAAGGGAAGAGAACAGGAGGAAAATTCCCTGTTTGGCTAATTTCTTGTATGGCTAATTTCTGGAGAAAATGAGTTGGCAAAGAAAATTCAGATCAAGGGAAGAAGTGTAAATTAGGCAGTCAGAATAAGCGTGTGCATGTATGCTCAGCTGCTCACTTGTGTCCAGCTCTTTTGCGACCCCATGGACAATAGCCTTCCTGTCCATGGGAAGTGGGCTCCCATTTCCTCCTTGAGGGTATCTTCCTGACCCAGGGATCAAACCTACATCGCCTGAATTGCAGGCCTATTCTTTACCACTGAGCCACCAGGGAAACCCATAGAATAGAGGTGGAATGTAGAAGAAAAAAAGTTGGATCAGTGGCCTGACTCACCCAACTTTCCCAGTTCAAGCATTCAGATTTCCTCAGACTACAAGGACTGGGGGAGAATGGATGTTTAGCTCCAGGAAAATTTCTCCAGGAAAACTGCCTTCACCCTGAAGAATGACTTTCTGATTTCTAGTATGATATTATCTTTTACCTCACATCCTCAAAGTACTTTCCCCAAGATCCCTGCCCCTGGTAGGGAACCGGGATCAAGATAGCTTCTGGAATCAAGCCACATGCTCTTCTCAGGAAATTCTATTCCAGTGTTAATCCCGAGTCACTGGTCTAGAATCTTCCGTTTCTTGTATCCTTTTTCAGTGTCATTGTTCTTTGCTATTCTTTAATATTACTTAAGTATAGTGACTCATTCCATCAGACAGGTTTTCACATCTTTGAAACACGTAGAGAAAGAACCAAAGTACAAGCCATTCTACTCTCAGGAGTCTTCTTCTTCTATGTAAGTTTACAGATGAACAGACATACTTTGGGGAAGGGCATTATCTAACTTTAAGCACAATCTTATGTACCCACACTCTTACTCTGAAGGCTGTTAAGCAACAAATTTTATATATTCTTTTTCATACCAGTAAGTAGACATTTTTCCTATTTTGAATATCACTCCAGTAATTATTCCCCTCCAAAACTCAAAAGGTAAATTTCACTGCTTGTCTTAGAGGAATGAACTTGCCTAAAATTTAAAAAGATAGTCTTTTGAGTTATACAATCTTAAGGTTAAATCTCCACTCTGGATTTCATTACATGATTTTCACAAGGTCATTTGGATATGTCAGTGAACAATTTTGTTTGGATCCATGATACAACTAAGTTATTACAAAGTCTGCTTTGTAGCAAATGTTCTTTTTAGGTTACTGTATGTTTGGACAGTGGGCATAGATAGTGCCTAAATGGATGTTCTGTGATTTGAGGATCCTTTCTGGAAAGAGTAAAATATTACTCACCTATATTTTTTTCTTACCCTGACATGTATTCTCTTTTGTTTTCTCACTAGCATTTTAAAGGTAATTTAAATCTTTATATATGTTTCCTGTCTATGCATTTGCTGTTCATTCCACACCTAACTCTACCTCTAATAATCTGGCTTCTTCCCTGTCACCTTGCAAATATAGATTTTTAAAAATTTAATTTCTTTATATTTTAATTGAAGGATAATTGCTTTACAGAATTTTGTTGTTTTCTGTCAAACCTCAACATGAATCAGCCATGCTGCTGCTGCTGTAAGTCGCTTCAGTCGTGTCCGACTCCGTGCGACCCCACAGATGGCAGCCCACCAGGCATCCCCGTCCCTGGGATTCTCCAGGCAAGAACACTGGAGTGGGTTGCCATTTCCTTCTCCAATGCATGAAAATGAAAAGTGAAAGGGAAGTCACTCAGTCGTGTCTGACTCTTAGCGACCCCGTGGACTGCAACCCACCAGGCTCCTCTGTCCGTGGGATTTTCCAGATAAGAGTACTGGAGGAATCAGCCATAGGTATACATATATCCCCTCCCTTTTGAACCTCCCTCCCATTCTGTCCCCATCCCACCCCCTCTAGGTTGATACAGAGCCCCTGTTTGAGTTTCCTGAGCCATATGGCAAATTCCCATTGACTATCTATCTTACATATGGAATGTAAGTTTCCATGTGACTCTTTGCATACATTCATCCTCTCCTTCCCTCTACCCATGTCCATAAGTGTATTCTCTATGTCTGTTTCTCCATTGCTGCCCTGTGAATAAATTCGTCAGTACCATTTTTCTAGATTCTGTGTATATGTGTTAGAATACAGTGTTTATCTTTCTCTTTCTGATTTACTTCAGTCTGTATAATCGGCTCTAGTTTCATCCACCTCATTAGAACCAACTCAAATGTGTTCCTTTTTATGGCTGAATAATGGCACCCCCACTCCAGTACTCTTGCCTGGAAAATCCCATGGACGGAGGAGCCTGGGGTTGCTAAGAGTTGGGCATGACAGAGCGACTTCACTTTTACTTTTCACTTTCATGCATTGGAGAAGGAAATGGCAACCCACTCCAGTGTTCTTGCCTGGAGGATCCCAGGAACGGGGGAACTTGGTGGGCTGCCGTCTATGGGGTCACACAGAGTCGGACACGACTGAAGCGACTTAGCAGTATTCCACTGTGTATGTGTACCACAACCTATTTACTCATTCATCTGTTGATGGACATCTGGGTTGCTTTATGTTCTAGCTGTTGTAAATAGTGCTGCAGTGAACAATGGGATACATGTGTCTTTTTCAGTTTTGGTTTCCTTGGGGTGTATTGCAAAGCTATTTTTGCTAAGGTCACCTTTGACTTCCATGTCATTAAATGTAACAAGCAATTCTCAGTTGTGTCTTACTTGATCTCTCATTAGCACTGGCCTCTTCCACTGGCTTACAGGTCATGGAAAGTCTCCTGTGTTCCCTTCTACCTTTATGAACATATTCACAGACTTTGTTACTATCTTCTATTCTTCTATTTTGAAGTTTCCAGGATTCCATTCTAAACCTCCTTTCTTTCATGTGACAAACTTGCCTATTAGGTCACATCCACTGGCTATGCATTCCAGTATTTTAGCCTGGAGAATTCTATGGACTGTATAGACCATGGGGTTGCAAAGAGTGGGACAGGACTGAGCGACTTTCACTTTCACTCTAACGGCTTCATTATTTCTCACACAGCAAAGACTCCTATTTCAGTTACCTATTGTTGTATAATAAACCACTCCAAAATTTAATGGCTTACATCAACAATTTTGTTTTTTCTCACTAGCCTTGGTGTTGACTGAGCTAATCTGCATGACATTTTCACTTAATAGCATCAGCTTTGGCTACGTCATGTGTAGGGTCAATTGTGATCAAGAGCCAAGATGGCTGGTTTACATGGTTGGTTGGCATTTGGTGCTGACTGGAGTTTATCTGAGATTTTCAATTAAACATTAATAGACTTCCCATACAGGTAGCTTGGGCTTTTGCACAGCATAGTGGCCGAATTCCAATTCTAAGAGTCAAAAATCCTAGAGGGAGGAAATAGATGCTGTAAATTCTCTTTATAAAGTATATCTGTGATTGGCACACTGTCATTTCCACCACAGTCTGTTTGTTAAGTTGTCACAGGACCAACTCAGATTCAAGTATGAAGGGAATAAACTCCACATATTCATGGGAAGAATAATAAGAAGTGTTTGGCTCTCTTTATTCCAGATTCATATTACATAAATTCATTCTATGTGCAGAATACCCTCACCAATCCCAAGATCATCAAAGTCTCATCTCATCATGGCATCAGGCTCATAGTTCAGCATCTTATTATCTAAATCAGATCCTGGTATAGATGAGGCTCTTCAGGCTCCTCTGGATATAGGACTTCCCTGGTGGCTCAGAGGGTAAAGCGTCTGTCTACAATGTGAGAGAGCTGGGTTCAATCCCTGGGTTGGGAAGATTCCCTGGAGAAGGAAATGGCAACCCACTCCAGTACTTCTTGCCTTGAAAATCCCATGGACGGAGGATCCTGGTGTAGATGAGTCTCCTCTGGATGTGAAGATCTGTAAACATCTGAGAGATGTTACCTGATTCCCAGTGTAATGCTGAGACAAGGGCTGTAGAATGGACATTTGGTTCAAAAAGCAGGGAAGCAAATAGCAGTCACTGGTCCATAGAAATCTTCAAATTTAGCTGAGCATATGCTAGTTCCTTAAAGGGCTCCTTCTGGCTCTCTTGAATTGATTCTCCATGCCTCTTGACTTTACCCCTGGGCTTCCATATCCTAAATGGGTCATCCTTGTCTGTAATAGTGGTCCTGTGTGTAACTGACTGTTTTTTTCAGGCTGTGTCCTACTCGCAAAAGGTTGGGGGTCTCAAAGGCCTGTTTTAATTTTGAATGATCATTTTTCCATTTAGTACAAGCTGGTATAATCCCTTAGAAACTTTGTGGACTTCCTGAGTATAAAAATAGAGTCCAATCTACTAGCCAGAAGAGATGGAAATTTCTTTGAAAAACACCCCTCTCTACCTTGGACTGATAATTAGAACGCTTGTTGTCTAAAAGGAAGTTTTAATGAGGCACACTCTTAAATCTTTCTCAGTTCTTAACAAAGGATTTTATATCCACACCCTTGAGATCTTAATTCTGATTGCATTTTTATTGGGTGTGTCTTGTGGGCCAGACTAATTTTGAAGATAATTTTAATAATAATTACTGACCAATTATTTATAATTTTTATTTTCTTGGCAAACATGAAAAGGGTTTGACACAAACAACCAGTCCTAGTCAACAGTGACCTAGTGGCAACAGTTCTCTTGCTTAGAAAAAAGCAAGATGAGTTTTAGGATTAGAATAGTCTATTTCTATAGGTGGATTTCTCTAAGAATATAGTTAAGCATTTTATTTATTTAGAGGATATTATTTAGAGATACACCCCCCTAGTCCTTCAGTCTTTAGTAACAAATCAATGGGTGAAGTTTAAAGTATCTTATAATTGCCTAAAGTATGAAGCAGCGTTTTTGAAATTTCTTCACATCTGCTGGTTTGGAAGGATATAATCAAATGAAATGATCTGCTATTTCTCCAACTGCTCATCAATTATTAATTTAAGCTAGAGCTATATTTTTATGACAATTACCATAGACTAACATTTGTAAATAAGATAATATTATCTATAACTTGATCAAAATTCAGTGTGCAAAGTGTTGACAAAATAACCTTAAGAAATATGACATTACTAATTATATTTGATAGCATTAGATTCTAAATGCTTTTAATCAACTTAGTAACATCAAAGTAAAAGTAAGCAGGTTAAATAGAAATTAGAATATATTTAATGTAAAAAACTTTTGAAGCTATAAATAAGATGAGCCTATGAGAAGGGGAAAATAAGTATATTGAGAGCTACTGAGATACTTAGTTTTAGAGATTGCCTTCTAGAATTACCTATTCTCATTTCTGTTTAAGACAAGCTCTATACGAAGTATTATATAATTGATTCAATGTATAATATGCTTTCTAATGCAATAGTTGACCTCAAGTTTTTATTCCTTAAAAACTTCATTTTTCTCCTTTGGGTTTAGAAAGTACTTTGCATTTTTAAATTTATTTTAAATTAATTTAAAAAGATTATTGTGTATTGGGAGTGTAGTTGATTTATAATGTGTTAGTTTCAGGTATATAGTGCTGCTGCTGCTGCTAAGTCAGTACAGTGATTTAATTACACATATATCTATTCCTTTTTAGATTTTTCCACATTATTTTTAATAATTAAAGAAATATTTTTAATTGGAAGATAATTGCTTTACAGTGTTGTGTTGGCTTCCATTGTTTCCCCATCTATTTGCTGTGAAGTAATGGGGCCAGATGCCATGATCTTAGTTTTCTGAATGTTGAGTTTTAAGCCAACTTTTTCACTCTCCTCTTTCACCTTTATCAAGAGGCTCTTTAGTTCTTCTTTGATTTCTGCCATAAGGATGCTGTCATCTGCATATCTGAAGTTACTGATATTTCTCCTGGCAATCTTGATTCCAGCTTGTGCTTCATCCAGCCTGCCATTTTGCATGATATACTCTGCATATAGGTTAAATAAGCAGGGTGACAATAGCCTTGACGTACTCCTTTCCTGATTTGGAACCAGTCCTTGATCCATGTCATTTCTAACTGTTGCTTCTTGACCTGCATACAGGTTTCTCAGGAGGCAGATAAGGTGGTCTGGTATTTCCATCTCTTGAAGAATTTCCCACAGTTTCTTGTGATCCACACAGTCAAAGACATTAGTGTAGTCAGTGAAGCACAAGTAGATATTTTTCTGAATTCTTTTGCTTTTACTATGATCCAGTGGATGTTGGCAATTTGGTCTCTGATTCCTCTGCCTTTTCTAAAACCAGCTTGAACATCTGGAAGTTCACGGTTCATGTATTGCTGAAGCCTGGCTTGGGGAATTTTGAGCGTTACTTTGCTAGCGTGTGAGATGAGTGCAATTGTGCAGTAGTTTGAGCATTCTTTGGCATTGCCTTTCTTTGGACTGTAATGAAAACTGACCTTTCCAGTCCTGTGACCACTGCTGAGTTTTCCAAATCTGCTGGAACATTGAGTGCATCACTTTAACAGCATCATCTTTTCAGATTTGAGATAGCTCAGCTGGAAGTGCATCACCTCTGCTAGCTTTGCTCATAGTGATGCTGCTTAAGGCCCACTTGACTTCACATTCCAGGATGTCTGTCTCTAGGTGAGTGATCACACCATCATGGTTATCTGCATCATTAAGGTCTTTTTTGTATCATTCTTCTGTGTATTCTTGCCACCTCTTCTTAATAGCTTCTGCTTCTGTTAGGTTCATACAATTTGCCTTTTTTTGTGCCCATCTTTGCATGAAATATTTCCTTGGTATCTCTAATTTTTTTCAAGAGATCTCTAGTTTCCTCTATTTTTTTGCATTGATCATTTAGGAAGGGTTTCTTATCTCTCCTTGTAGGAGAGATAAAGTTGTGTGGTTCTAGGAATTTATCTCTTTCTTCTAGGTTATCCAATATGTGCATGTGTGCTAAGTTGCTTCACTCGTGTCCAACTCTTTGTGACCCTGTGGACTGAAGCCTGCCAGGCTCCTCTGTCCGTGAGATTCTCCGGGCAAGAATCCTGGAGTGACTTGCCAAGCCCTTTTCCAAGACATCTTCCTGACCTAAGGGTCCAACCCACATCTCTTATGTCCCCTGCATTGGCAGATGGGTTCTTTACCACTAGCACCACCTGGGAAGCCCAGGTTATCCAGTATATTGGCATATAATTGTTAAAAGTAACCCCTTATGATCTTTTTTATTTTTACAGTATCAGTTGTAATGTCTCCTCTTTTCATTTTTGATGTTATATATTGAGTCACTTTTTTTCCTGGTTAGTCTTGCTAGAGTATTGTGAATTTTGTTTTACACCTAGTTTTTCAAATACTTAGTTTTTTTCCTATTTTTTTTCTCATTTATTTTATTTTTTCCACTCTAATTTTTGTTATTTCCTTCTCTCTGCTCACTTTGGACTGAGTTTTATCTTTATCTAGTTCCTTGAAGTATAATTTTAGGTTGCTTCTTTGAGTTCTGTTTTCTTAATATTTGCATTTATCACTGTAAACTTCCCTCTAAGAACCGAATTTTCAGCAGTGCAAAAATTTTGGTATGTTATGCTTTCATATCATTAATTTTGAGATTTTTTTTTATATCTTTTGATTTCTCCTTTGACTCATTGGTTATATAAGAGTGTATTATTTAATTTCTATATATTTGTACATTTTCCCAACATTTTGCTTATGTTCATATCTATTTTCATACCGTTGTGGTTAGAAAATATCCTTGGTATGCCTTGTGTTCTTAAATTTATGAAGACCTGGTTTTTTGTTCTATCATATGGTCTGTCCTGGTGAATGCTCTGTATGTACTTCAGAAGATTGTATACTCTCCTTCTTTTGGATGGAGTTGTCTATAAATGTATGTTGTACCAGGTACATGAACAACATTTCCTTGTTGATTTCTGCCTAGTTGATTTATTCATTGCTAAATTGGGGTATCAAAGTCCTCTTCTATTATTGCTGTCTATTTCTCCTTTCAAATCTGTTTGCATTCCCTTAATATATTTATGTACTCCATTGTTGATCCATGTATTTTTAGGATTATTATATCTTCTTGATGAGTTGAGTTCCTTGATCATTTTCTATTGACCTATTTGTAGGTTAAAGTCTATTTTGTCTGATAAGTGTAGCTGTTCCCCATTTGGCTTGCACTTTCATGAAATATCTTTTTCCATCACTCTTAAGTGTCCTGAAAGTTGAAGTGAGCCTCTTGTAGACATGAGATAAGTGGGTCTTGGTTTTTTATCTATTTAAACATTCTGTGCCTTTTGACATGAACACATCTATTAATATTTACATTTAGTATTGTTATTGCTATGTACCAACTTACTGTTTTCTGTTTATTTTGTATTACAATTGTTTTTCTCTGTTTCTACCTACATTTGTAAATCGGCGATTTTCCTTGCAGCTGTGCTTTCTTTCCCTTTCTTTCTTCTTCTTCTTCTTTTTCTTTTTTTGTGTGCATCTACTCTAGATTTTTGCTTTGCTGTTAACTTGAGGCTTACATAAGATACTACATAGGTAAAATGGTTCATTTTAGGCTGATAACAACTGTAACCATCTACAAAATTTCACCATTTCCCATCTTTTATATTTTTAATATTATTATTTACCTTTTTCCATATTTGTATACTTGTTAAAAAATAGTATCTATTGTTGTTCAGTTGCTAAGTTGTGACTGACTTTTTCTGACCCCATGAACTGTGGCATGCCAGGCTTCCCTATCCTTCATTATCTCCCAGAGTTTGCTTAAATTCATGTCCATTGAGTCAGTGATGCCATACAACCATCTTATCCTTTACCGCCCCCTTTTCCTCTTGCCCTCAATTTTGCCTAGCATCAGGTCTTTTCCAGTGATTCAGCTCTTTATATCAGGTGGCCAAAGCACTGGAGTTTCAGTCTCAGCATCAGTCCTTTCAATGAATATTTAGGGTTGATTTCCTTTGGGATTGACTGCTTTGATCTTTTTGCTGCCCAAGAGATTCTCAGGGGTTTTCCCCAGCATCACAGCTCAAAAGCCTCAATTTTCGGTGCTCAGCCTTCATTATTGTCCAACTCTCACAACCATACATGACTATTGGAAAAACTATAGCTTTGATTATATGAACCTTTGTCAGCAAAGTGATGTCTCTACTTTTTAATATGCTGTCTAGGTTTGTTATAGCTTTTCTTCTAAGAAGCAAGAGTCTTTTAATTTTGTGACTGCAGTCACCATCTGCAGTGATTTTGGAGCCTAAGAAAATAAAATCTGTCATCATTTCCACTTTTTCCCTATCTATTTGCCATAAAGTGATGGGACCAGATGCTATGGTCCTCATTATCATACTATAAATGATTATAGTATCTATAATTATTTTTAATACTCTTTTTCATTGACTTTTATACTACTGTTAGTGGTTAACTTACCATCATCTAACAGAATTAGCTTTCTAAGTCTTGTGCTAAGTTGCTTTAGTCATGTCCAATTCTTTGCAACCCTATGGACTGTGGCCCGCCAGGCTCCTCTGTTTATGGGCTTCTCCAAGGAAGAATACTTGAGTGGGTTGCCATCTCCTTCTCCAGGGATCTTCCTGAGTCTTTAGCTAAGATTAAACACCACTAATCAGTGACATGAAAACATGGAAAAATATCCAACACTGTGGTAAATTAAATATATAGTAGTAAGACTCAGAAGGGCTTTCCAGGGGGCGATAGTGCTGAAGAACCTGATTGTCAAGGCAGGAGAAAGTCACAGATTTGTTTGATCCTTGGGTCAATTTATGTTTGATGACAGTGTCATTACAATGTGTCTTAGAGAAGGTCTTTTTACTTTAAGATAATGGGTGATCTTTTGTTGTTCAGTTGCTAAGTTGTGTCCAACTCTTGCAACCCCATGGACTGCAGCATGGCAGACTTTTCTGGGTGATCTATTAGCTTTGTAAACTTAGATGTCCAGCTTTAAGCCACACTGGGGATGTTCTCAGCTATTATTTATTTAGATAAACTTTCTGCTCCTTTCGCCCTCTCTTCTCTTTCTGGAACTTCAGTTATCCAACTATTTGTGCATGTGATGATATCTTACAGATCATGTAGACTGTCTTAACTCCTTTTCACTCTTTTTTTTTCTTTATTCTCCTCTGACTGGCTCATTTCAAAGTTTGTATCCTCTGATCAGTGACTCTGTCTTCTGTTTATTCTGCTCTATCATAAAAGAAAGAAAGTGAAATCGCTCAGTCGTGTATGACCCTTTGTGACACTACGGACTGTAGCCTACCAGGTTCCTCTGTCCATGGGATTTTTCCAGGCAAGAATACTGGAGTGGGTTGCCATTTCCTTCTCCAGGAGACCTTCCTGACCCAGGGATTGAATGCGGGTCTCTTCTATCATAGATGTTCTCTACTGCGTTTTTCCTTTTTTAAATGAATTCTTTGCCTACAGATTTTTTTTTTTTTTTGCTTCTTTTTTTGTAATTTCTGTCTCTGTTAAATTTCTCATTTTTTTCATGAATTTTTTCCTGGATTTTGTTTACTTTCTATGTTTTCCTGCAGCGTGTTTTCTTAAAAAAAAAAAAAAAGCTATTTTGAATAATTTACCAGCTAATTTGCCAAATTGCATGATTTTGAGTTTGGTTACTGGAGGGTTGTTATCATTTCGTGATAACAGATTTCCATGATTTTTCATGTCCTTGGAGCTTTGCATTGCTGTTCTCACATTTGAAGCTGTGGACTCCTCAAATCTTTAATTCTTGTCTTCTTGTGGGAGACAGTCTTCATTTGTCCTGTTTATACATGGTACTTGTATGCATACACCTTCTCCATACATTGTGTGGCAGAATTTTTAACCTTGTATGTCCCCTCTGGTTCTCCCCAGTCTGGCTACTGTAAACCTTTCTTTTTTGTTTCCTGGAAGGTGGTAATACAACTCAAGTTTATAGTTTCTCCTTTGCCCAAAGACCCTGGCCTGTTTTCTGAGCTAACTCCCTGTCTACCAGAATTTGTTTTCACAGTGTCACTTCAAAGTACACCCCAGGAGCTGGCCACAGAGTGGTGAGAGGTGTGGGTTTAGCACTTGTGGCACTGAGGTGTTTGCCATCCCAGTAGGGAGATCTCTAGATATGGATCTGCCAGAATCTCATGGGGGTAGTTCCTGCTTAATGCAGTAAACAGGGACTATGTCCCTTTAATGCCCTTTGAAACTCTTACTTGCTTCTTTCTAGCTTTAACCCCTCCATCCAATACTGAGTGTCCCACCTCAGTACTTCAGTGCTTCTGAAGAGAAATGGATTTCTCCAGATGCATCCGGTACCACTGCATAGCCAGGCACTCATTCATGGCTGTTCTTTTCCCTTATGAGAGAGGTTATCACCCCACATAGACACTCCATGCAGTGTTGCTTTGGTGATGGCTGAGGAGGGGGGGTTGCTGGTAAAATTTTTATGATCTTCACTATGTCAAAATTTGTGGGCTTTTATCCTCCAATGGGGAGAAGGCAATGGCACCCCACTCCAGTACTCTTGCCTGGAAAATCCCATGGATGGAGGAGCCTGGTAGGCTGCAGTCCATGGGGTCGCTAAGAGTCGGACACAACTGAGTGACTTCACTTTCACTTTTCACTTTCATGCATTGGAGAAGGAAATGGCAACCCACTCCAGTGTTCTTGCCTGGAGAATCCCAGGGAGGGCGGAGCCTGGTGGGCTGCCGTCAATGGGGTCTCACAGAATCGGACATGACTGAAGCGACTTAGCAGCAGGAGCAGCAGCATCCTCCAATGGTGTGCTTGAATTTTCCTTTGGGAAGCTGAACTTTTGTTTCTTTCTTGTTTAGTTTTCTGTGCAGGTCACGTGGGATTGAGTGGTTGCTATGCTTTTGCAACAGCAGATACCAAGATCTGTCTGCCTATTGCCATTTGCACATGAGGGCAAGACTCTTTCTGAGTCCCTTGGCATGTGTTTCACACAGACATTTTAGTTTGTGGATGGATGTCTAATTCTTTATTGAATAGGAGGACAAATGGACAGCTGTCTTATGCCACCTGATGCTGATACTGTGTTCCAAATACAACTGATCTTAATTACCAACAGTCACAAGTTTTCAGGCAAGGGATATGCATCATTCAGAATTCTAAATATAGAACCATTGATGGAAGTGCAGATGAGTGGATAATTATATATAAAACTCAAAAGATATACATAATATTAAAGCTCTTTGTCTAGAACTATCAGACATTCGTGTAATTTATGATAGAATAATTATTAAAACATTTTGGGAAAACTAAAGAAATGTAGGCCATCTAGGTCCTTGTTGATTATTTTCTATATAGTAAGAGTATATCTGTTAATCAACCATGTTTGTTTTCTGTATCAACGTACCACGTTTTTATTTTTTAGAGGAGAAATGAGGATTTTTTTCCGTTTATATATTTGATGGCACTGTGTCTTAGTTGTGGAATGCTGGATCTTTAATTGCCGCATGCAGAATCTTCAGTTGCAGCGTGTTAGATCTAGTTCCCTGAGGAGGGATTGAACCTGGGCCCCCTGCATTGGGAGTGCAGAGTCTTAGCCACTGGACCACTTTTTCTTAATCTAACAACAAGAACACTTAGAGGAGAGTTTCAAAATACCAATCAGCAAGCCATGCTTTATCCCTTCCTAACCAGAAAATCAGCCTGGGTTCTTTCACCCTCCTCACTCTTGTGCAAAAATTGACAAAAATGCACCCTACTTATGGGGCTAAGAATGGCCACTCATGGAGTAGAAAAGGGTCAGATACACATTATACTCCTAACTCTATCAAGAATTATTTTAAAGCATTTTTTCCTATAGAATGTTTCCTATCATCTGTGATATGGGACATCAATCCCAGGCAAACCCATACTGTGTACACACCCATAAGTCTGTTGGAGTCAACAGACATAAGAATGCATGTGTGTAAATTCCAAAGGATATACATACCCTTGGCAATCAATGAATGTCCTTGCCAGTGATGTATAAATTATTCTGCATAAGAAAATGTTTTTTTTTTTTCAACATGTAACTTCAGCATTAGATATTTTTATAAATTTACTACATTGTACTCTCAACCCCGTTCTTTATGCAATCTAACATTTGAAAGAAATTGGATAAAAGCTGCTGCTGCTGCTGCTAAGTCGCTTCAGTTGTGTCCGACTTTGTGCGACCCCATAGAGGGCAGCCCACCAGGATCCCTCGTCCCTGGGATTCTCCAGGCAAGAACACTGGAGTGGGTTGCCATTTCCTTCTCCAGTGCATGAAAGTGAAAGTGAAAGTGAAGTCGCTCAGTCCCGTCTGACTCCTAGCGACCCCGTGGACCGCAGCCCACCAGGCTCCTCGGTCCATGAGACTTTCCAGGCAAGAGTACTGGAGTGGGTTGCCATTGCCTTCTCCGTGGATGAAGCGAGAATTCCCCAAATAAGATATATTAACATCAATAACATCAGTGGAAAGTAAAACATATCCAAAGATTTGAGGAAACTAAGTCTATATTCAGCAATTTAAGACTGTGAGTCAGACTTAAATCACAATTTTAGCCCATGAAAGCTTCAAAAACATGCATCAGTGCACCAGAACAAAGGAAAAGAGAAGTATGGAGATATTTTAAAGCCAATCAATTTGGCCTCTGAACACTGTATACTGTTGTATGAGTGAGGTAAGGGACTGTGTCTTACTGCTTTTGTATTCCCAGCACCCATCACAATGCCTGGCAGACAGATGCACTCAGAACATTTGCTGAATGGATGTACTAGGAGGCATAGGTCTTTCTTGCCTGAGCTTCCTTTTTGGAGGTTATTTAAAGAGAAAGAAACTAGTTTTTTTCTAGACCTCAAAGTTTATTATGAGCAAATTAGTTAATGGCTTTCCAAAGCTACTTTAGAAATATAGGATAATATTTCATGGAAGATTAATGTTTAAACTCTTTGGGAATAAGAATTATAGACATGGATAGTAAAAAGAAAAAGAAAAAATATCTGACCTGCAATAACTGAATACTTGGAGGTTTGGCTGACACAGTAACATTATTCTATTGCTTCTCGACTGGTTCAACCCTCTCTGCTCCTCTAGGTTGCTGGAGCAAATGCATCCTTGACCCAAAATGAAATGTTTCATCTACTAGTTTAAAGGCTGTTTAAAAAATAACGACTTTGCTTTTAGCAGTCAATGCTCTCCTCTGAAATACTCTGCTGATTCACAAAGCTGTCTGAGAAATTCATGATGTCGCTGCAATATCAGCCTGAATGAGGATAAAGTACCCATTTGGAGATCAGAAAATTTACTTTATTGGCTAAAGGGCTACTCCCCTTTGGTATAAAGAGAGGCATTAGAAAATCTATTAAGGCTGAGTTATATTCTGCAGCCGCCATCTTTTCTTTTTGCAATTAGTATTTCATCTTAATTGTGCTGCAATATAATTTCTTATGAAAAGATACTCAGTGTGAACTCAGAACAAGTTTTTTTTTTTTTTTTTCTCACTCTAGTAGACTATTAGTCCATGGAACATTTTCCTACAATTCTCTGGGTTAAAAAGAGAGGTACGGGGACTTTTACTTTACATGGCCAAGGAACTTAGGGCATATCTAAGTGTTTTCCTCTTATACCCTCTTCTCTTGTTACTCTTGCTGCTCGAACAGGAAAATGGATATGTGTATCTTTGGGAATCGAGCTGTATTTTGGAATGCCTACTGATTTGCAATGTGGTTGTCTCATTGTTGAGACCACTCTGTATAGCTGATCACTGGAAGCATGTTTGTAGCTTATTTTATAAAATAAAGATATTTTCTTCTCTTAGAGAAAAAGCTCCAACTTTTAAAGGATATTTTCTATTTTTTACCTTTCTTTACCTATCAGACACTTCTAAGGACTACTCTAGATAGCCTCTTCAATTTCTTCAATCACTGAGAAATTATTCAGTGCTTACTATATGACAAGTTTTTGTTTGTTTGCTTTTGTTTTTAAAACTATGCTGGCTAAGCTACAAGTAAAACATTCTTTGCCCTAAGAAACTCAGTAATTTGGGAAAGACAGACATGTAAGTAATTAACTTATTTGTTAGATTTATTTTTTAATTGAAGTATAGTTGATTTACAATCTTGTGGCAATCTCTGCCATACAGCAGAGTGACTCAGTTATGCACATTTATACATTCTTTTTTTATATTCTTTTACATTATGATTTATCCCAGGAAATTGGGTATAGTTCCCTATGCTATACAGTAGGACCTTGCTGATTCATCCTAAATGTAGTTGTTTGCATCTACTAACTCCAACTTCCCCAGCCCATCCCTCTCCTTCCACTCACCTACTCCCCCCTCAACCAACCTTGGCAACCACAAGCCTGATCTCTATATCTGGGAGTCTAAGATCAAGGAAGACTTCACTGAAGCCCTGGAACTTAGAAGTGGGCCTTGAGCCTTGAGGGAGAAGACATTCCAGGCTGAAGGAGCAGTGTTAGCATAGGTGTAATGTCATCAAAAGTCCAAGTAGCAATGTCTAGTCCTCTGTGGCTGAAGTGTAGAGTGACTGATGACACAAAATGCATGTTGGAGCCAGGTTATTGAGGAATGAAAGTGTTAGTTACTCAATAGACTCTTTGTGACTCTGAACTGTAGCCCTCCAGGTTCCTCTGAAATGGAATTTTCCAGGCAAGAATACTGGTGGGTTGCCATTCCCTTCTCCAGGGCATCTTTTCAGCACAGGAATCCTACCCAGGTCTCCTGGATTGCAGGTGCATTCTTTATTATCTGAGCCACCAGGGAAGCCCCATTGAGAAATGAATGAATAATTAAAATGTTAGATGTTATTCATTAAGCAGTGAGGAATCATTGAAGATTTTTGGAGAGGAATAAAAATCTGATTGAAAAGTTTAGGAATGTAACCATATCTATGCAGAGGATAGTTTGGAAAGTCCAAGACAGAAAACATGGGAGAAATGCTAGTTAGACATTTTAGTGGGAGAAAAGTATTTATCTTATTTTGAATTGCTTCCTTCATAGAGAAATAGTTTTGTGAATTTAATATTTTGTAACCAACATCCTAAATATTGGATCAGAGCAAGTTTCATTAATCAGTGGTCATGTATACCCTTGATATACTCCTGGGTTTGATCCCTGGGTCGGAATTCCCCTCCTCCAGGGCATCTTCCTGACCCAGGGATTGAACCCAGGTCTCCTGCATTTCAGGCAGCTTCTTTACCATCCGAGCCACCAGGGAAACCCTATGACATACTCAAGTCTTGTTATTGACTGAGTTGCACCCCCCTCAAAATTCATATGTTGAACCCCTAAACCCCATGTGTCCTTAAGAGAGGTAATTAGGGTTAAAACAAGATTTAAGAGTGGGGCCCTAATCCAATAGGATTGGTGTCCTTATAAGAAGAGAAGGAGACACCAGAGATCTTTCTCTTTCTGAGGAAATGACAGGAAGGTGACTGTCTACAAGGTAGGAAGATAGGTCTCACCAGAAACCAACACTGATGGAACCTCGATCTTGGATTCTGCCCTCCAGAACTGTGAGGAAACACATTTCTGTTAAGATACCCAAGCTGTGGTATTTTTCATGGCAGCCAGAGCAGGTTAATAACAGACCTAGAAGTAAAGTCATCTTGTCCTCAAGTTCCACATTGCCTCTTTCTCTTTCAAGTTGATTGAATTTAGAGATAAAGGAGAGTGACTTTTTAAAAACAACACATTTTATTCCATCTTAAGTTCTTAAACTTTCTTCATGATTATTCTGCTAAAAACCACCTCTTGAATATAGAGGAGCACCTACAGATCTGTCAAGGAGGTGTGTGGTTTTCCAATCTGACCTGTTAGGTCTGATGACTCTGGCTTCTACTACTGCACTGTTCTGCTTTTCTTTTACATCTTGGATGCTCCTCACTTGTCATTGGATTTTTGTTTTTCTTCTACCATTTAATTTTTGTTCATATATTCTAAGATTCTGTATTTAGCTTCTGCCCTATTTCCCCTACTTTTTGGCTAAGATAGGTCAAGTGCTCCTAAGATGTCTATTAAAATTTATTTTTTTTTTTACAACTGAAATTTTTAAAATCTACAGACTTGCATATCTTCATGTTCCATGTCCATTCTCTGGCTATTTCTAGTTAAGTGTCTTAATAGCAATGTGTTTCATTTATGTAACTCTGTGTAGTTGACAAAGTACCTTCATGTGTATTATGTGTATACTTGTTTTCAATCATATCAATACTCTTAAGGCATATGATATCAATTCTATTTTATGCTTAGGAGGCTTACGCTCAAAGTGGTGAATTTTACAAGTCATCCGATGAATCAAATAAGCAAAAATCACTCAGGTATCAAGCATCAAGATATTTAAATATGTCTAAAACTTGTCTAAGCAAATCTAAAACTGCTCAAAAACACTGTTTACATTGAACTTCAAGTGTTAACCAACATTAGTTGCAAATGGTCTCCCCTTCTCAAATTTCTTAGTTATCAGTACTATCCTTTTCTTAATCAGCCTGTCATCAAGCCTAATACCTGAAACTCAGTATTTGTTGAAAGGATAGTGAAATGACTAAGCAAATGGTTCTTAAAGTTGATTCTCAATTTAATGCCTCTGTGAAATCATTTACAAAGTCATTTATCATTCTACATCCTTCATTCCTACTGCGATCACCCAGGATATTGGAAAGAATCCACAGGAGGATGAGCATAAAGAAACATGGATTTTTGCATCCATATTCAACTGGGAATTTCTTATTTTTTTAAAGCTAGTGTGAAATTATCAGGAATATTTAAAGATAAATGCATCTTCAAAATTATATAATAAAAATAAGTCCTTGATATTTATTTTTATATTGTTTTCTACTTACAAACCACATACTTATCCAGAATAGCAATAATACTGGAAATGTGGTCTCTCAATATTATTACTGGTCTTTCTACCAATTAAAGTTAGGTTTAAAACACAATGGCATAAAATATTATAAGTTAATACATTGCGTGATGTAGTTTTAGAAATTTAGGAAGTAATACTGGTGACTAGTGACAATATAAGGAAGATTAAACATTTCTTAATCAAAATAAATGTTTATTCTGGTCTGGAGACCATTTCTTATTTGATCATCCTTGGAAAATATAAAATGTCAGAGTCATTATTTTTTATTAACTGGATCTGGCATGAGCATAAATAGTAAATTGAACTATTTTTTTTTGGTGGTGGGCATTAAGAGAAAATTGGGCTGAAAAAAATTCAGACTTAAAATATATCCCATGTAGGTACTTGTAGATGGGTAAAATAAATTTTCAATAGAACTTCTATTTTATAAATGAATATATCATGTAATTTTGGTAAAATACAAATAACCTGTCTTGTCATACAAGGGGTAGTTTGTATGTCTGGCTCATCACAATTTTAATTGTAAATCTCAGGAAATGTAGAATATGACAATTAAGTTAGGAAGTGCTCAATGGATTGCAGAGTAGTAAATTTTATTAAATTTCTTCATAAAATAACATTGACAAATAATCTAATACAGAGCTGTTTGTGCATTACTAGATATTGCTGAAGGAACAAACGAGCAGCTCCAAATTCACCCAGAAGATGAGTTCTACTAGGTTGTTCTCAGTAATTTACAAATTGTTCTAAGATAGAATTTTAAAAGTTATTTGGTTCTCTCTCCAAGCATGCACACTTTAAAATAAACAACATACCTAATAGTAAAAAACTACTATTTTAGTACATTGTAGGAAATCAAATGTAAATCTATCTTTAGAGACCATTAGCTTAGTAGTTTAATATGAATTAGAAAAGATATTTAAATGAAAGAAACTGAGAATGACTTGATGTAAGACACAAGCTGGAAGGCTTGGAGGGAAAGAAATAAATTTCTTGGGATTTATCTTATTTTTCTTTAGCTGGCATGATTTTTGATGCTGTCAAAAATCCCCAAACTATCTGTTTTATATGACTTGCTAGATGATAATGATGGGACCTGTAGCTTTATTCTTGCAACAGCCAACAAAGTTCCAGGTGAGCAGTGTCCAACTGCATCCTCACTAATATGAAGCATAGTATGTTCCATTCAATAATTCAGGGTCAGTAATGAGTGTTCCATGCCATGCATTTCTACACTTACATCATTTACCACTGTACAAAAAGTGAACTAGACCAAAAGTGGTTTTGAGCACTCTGCTCAAAATCACCTCATATTAAATATCCATAAAGTAGAAAAAAATCATTTTTAGATGATACTCTAATACTATTGATACAGTCATAATAATGCATTCATATTTTACAGGACTCACCTATGTAAAACTCTGGGATATGGATCACAGCTTTTTTTTTTTTTAATTTTATTTTATTTTTAAACTTTACATAATTGTATTAGTTTTGCCAAATATCAAAATGAATCCGAATGCTGTTGTACTTACTTATTACACAAGCCTAGAAGCTGGAAAGAGTAAGTGCAAGTCCAGAATGCAACTGCACATCCACCATTCACATCAGGCTCATTTTTTTCCTTATCATTTAAATGAGCACAGACATGATAATATGCGTTCTCACAGGAAGTATATAAGCTATGACTCAAAAATGTGGATCACCACCCCAATGGCCCCGACTAAACATACACAGAAATCTTTTCATTTTTCTTGAATTCACCTTAAGAGGATAAATTTTTCAAAGTCAGGAGAATTAAAAGTAATGTTGCCTCTTCAGGATTTCTGCAGTAGTTCCTGACTCCAGTAGTCACTTGGGGCACTTAATTACTAGGTTCACTGTAGTTTATCTTTCAGTGTGCTATTTATCATCTCAAATAGATGATAAGAGTTATCATGGACTAAATATTTGATTCTTTGCAAAATTCGTGTTTTGAAGCTAACCCCCAGTGTGATGATATTTAGATCTCAAGGGCAGCAGAACATTATACCCCAAATATGCCATGTTGGTATATTGATGATTTCCATCTGTAGGCACTTGGAAAACAGCAAGCACAAGGAGAAGCTGTTCCTGAATCCCCATAACTGCCTAAAGACAGATCATCCAAAAGGAATTGCGCTGTGTGCTTGTGCTCAGTTGCTTCAGTCTTTTTGACTCTTTGTGACTCTACAGACTATAGCCCACCAGGTTCCTTTGTCCAGGGGGATTCTGCAGGCAAGAATAGTCTTAGGGGTTGCCATTTCCTCCTCCAGGGGATCTTCTCAACCCAAGGATCGAACCCAGATCTTTTATGTCTCATGCACTGGCAGGCAGATTCTTTACCACTGTTCCACCTGGGAAGTCCCATCTCTCCCCAGGCCATCAACCAGAAGGCTGAATGTCAACACCACATGCGGACAAATTTTGCAACAAACTATCACACCTCCATCCATTCTTGAAAGAGCCTAGTCATCTTTCCTAATAACCATTTACACTTGCCTACGAGGGCTACACGTCCACTTACCTGTTGCTGTTCAGTCACTATGTTGTGTCCGACTCTATGTGACCCCATGGACTGCAGCATGCCCGGCTTCCCTGTTCTTCACCACCTCCTGGAGTTTGCTCAAACTCTGTCCAATTAATTCTGAATCCAGCTAAGCACCAAAGAATTGATGCTTTTGAACATTTTCATTCATTTCTGTGCATATTTTTATTTCTTCTGTGATTTGTTGGTTATTCAGCAGCGTGTTGTTCAGCCTCCATATGTTGGAGAGGACTCTTGAGAGTCCCTTGGACTGCAAGGAGATCCAACCAGTCCATTCTAAAGGAGATCAGCCCTGGGTGTTCTTTGGAAGGAATGATGCTAAAGCTGAAACTCCAGTACTTTGGCCACCTCATGCGAAGACTTGACTCATTGGAAAAGACTCTGATGCTGGAAGGGATTGGGGGCAGGAGGAAAAGGGGACAACAGGGGATGAGATGGCTGGATGGCATCACTGACTCAGTGGACGTGAGTTTGAGTGAACTCTGGGAGATGGTGATGGACAGAGAGGCCTGGCGTGCTGCGATTCATGGGTTCGCAGAGTCGGACACGACTGAGCGACTGAACTGAACTGAACTGAACTCAGGCCACCTTGGGGAGTACCTCATTTTTCTCCCCTGTATACGTGGGGTACACATGTTAATAAACTTCCGTTTTTCTCTTGTTAACCTGTGTTTTCTCACAAAGGCCTCATCTAACAACTCAGAAGGATAGGGGAAAGATGGTTTCCCTCCCTTTGGTAGACGGGAGCTGGGCCTTTGGTAGGTGATGAGGTTTAGAGGAGGTAACAAGGGTGGGGCTCATGTGCCCTGAGGGGATCATTGCCCTAATGGAAGAGATGTCAGAAGACTTCATTCTTCTCTCTCCACCGTCTGAGGGCTGCCTACAGGCAGGAAGAGGGCCTTCATCTGGGAACAGAATCGGCCAGTGCCTGACCTGGGACTTCTTGGCTTCCAGAAAGAACTGTGAGAAGTTTCTGTGCTCCTTATTTTGTTTTGGCAGCCCCAGGCTGACTTAGACAAACATGATGTTTACTAATAAGCTTAATTTGGGTTTTGTGCTTTCCTTTCACCTGGGCCAGTGGTCCACCCTGTGAAGCATACTTGTCACCACACAGAATCCCCACGACGGACCCTCCTACTAGGAGCAGGGCCTTTCCCCAGAGTGCCTCATGTTGTTTAAAACTTCCAATGGGGATACAAGGAGTAATCATTTTAGAAGAAATCTCAGTCACCCAGACAAAATCGACTTAAACTAATCCCTCTGAATATATTAAATAATATTTCCTCTTATTGTGTCATGCATTACAATCATGGAATAATGACTTGAAAAAGAGATGGAGGAGAATGAGTAGGGAAGGATGGCAATGACATTAGAATTGGTCCTGTATGTTTTCAGTTCCTTATAAGGTTAGTTTAAAATTTTCATTTAAGTTCACTGTTTAAAATTTGGATACCATTACTCCTGAAATTTGGGGCTTCCCAGGTGGTGATAGTGGTAAAGAACCTGCTTGCAATGCAGGAGACACAGGCTAGATCCCTGCGTCAGGAAGAGCCCTTGGAGGGGAGGGCATGGCAACCCACTCCAGTATTCTTGCCTGGAGAATCCCATGGACAGAGGAGCCTGGTGAGCCACAGTCCACAACTGAAGCGACTTAACACACATGCACCCATGAAAGTACTGATAAGAGTCTGAGACAGAAGGTAAAAACCTATTCAGGCTAGAGTGTGGCCCCCCGTGGCAATGATGAAATCAGATTTTGTGGGAGCAAGGGCTCTGAAATGAATTCTTTCAGGATTCCAGGGAAGGGATGCAGAGGGGTGGGAGTGTTGTGCTCTGACTGGGTTGCAGGTAGGATGTCTGTTACAAGGCAGAAATGGTGAATCTAAAGACACCACATCTAAGAACAGATCATTGTTGTCAAGTACAGGATTTATTAACTGGAGATTAGTCTTTGTTTACTGGTGAACTAGCATTTTTGCAGTTTAAAACTCAAAGGACTTTGGAGGCAGATGGATTTGGGTTTGAAATCTAAAAATTGTCTTTTACTAATTTTCTGGTCACTAGCAAGCAAGCTCTTGAAACTCTTTAATAAAGTTTCAGCTGCCTTGTCACCCAATGTGGGTAAATACCACATTCGCCAAATCATTGCTATAGGTGGATCATGTTTGTAAAGCACCTGATATCTGTCTGGTATCTATTAGGAAATCTTTACTGTATTATATTGTATATTATGTGCATGTTTCCCACATGGTGCTAGTGGTAAAGAACCCGTCTGCCAATGCAGGAGACATATGAGATATGGATTCGATCCCAGAGTCAGGAAGATCCCCTGGAGGAGGAGAGCATGGCAACTCACTCCAGTATTCTTGCCTGGAGAATCCCATGGACAGAGGAGCCTGGCAGGCTAGAGGGTCTCAAAGAGTCAGACACAACTGAAGCGACTTAGCATGCACGTGTATTTATATTACTATATTTATATTGCTGCTCTCAACAATTTTTTGAAAAAATTACACATATCTTATGTGCATTGAATAAAATTTAGGTTAATAGTTTCTCTATATAGATAGTAGTAGTAGTAGTTGTTGTTGTTTTTAGATAGTAGTTTTAACACTAAAAAAAAATTAATTAATTAAAAAAACTTACTAGCCTCCCACTCATGTTCACATGATGACCTGATGGCCCAGCAATGGCCTCAGATCCTGCTACTCGGGAGAAGATGCAGGATGAGCCGTGGAGGCTCCAGGCATCCCAGGGAAGCCCAGTCCATCCTGATAACTTGAGGAAAACAGGAGGCACACTGGTAAGTGACTATAGGAATGGCTTGTGCACGGAATTTCGGTGAATACCTCTGAGGGAAGCCAGCATTGAATTCCATTTTAAATGGACGAGGCTGCCATATCATTGAAGTGATTCTCTGGAATTTCCTGGCCCAGAGTGCTGTGCTGACAGCCAGAGAGCTTCCACAACCCAGAAGGAGAAAATCTGCAGGAGATTCACAAACATTATACTTTCTTAATGAGGCTGCGTGACTCAGAAGAGAATGTGGCATATCCTTGCATTTCCTCTTGACGACTGGTGGTAATCATGGACATGCCTACACCAGGCTGGATGACTGTAAATTGTTACTGAAGCAACTTGGAAGAATCTATCCCCAGACTAATCTCAGGGCAGAGTGAGGACAGAGATGAGTCTAACCATTCCCCATAGGAGCATTCCCTCTGGTGGATATTTCCATTGATGAATTGCTTTTGATCAGCTAGCTAGAACAGGACAATCATCAGAAGCCATGTGGTCAACACCATTATGATCATATTACTGTCACATGGTTACAGGCTGTAACCCAGCCACAGCCAACTATTTTAAAAATGAGAGTTCTATGGGCATAGATTGAATGTGTAGAAGCCTATATCAAAACAGAAAAAAAAAACCCCACCAACTTTATAGTCAGTCAAAAGTGTGTGATTTGAGCTCAGCTCTGTGCTCTGTGACAATCTGTAGAAGTTGGATGGGAGTAAGGTGGGATGGGGGTGAGGTAGGAGGAGGCTCAAGAGGGAGGGGATATATGTATAGTTATGGCTGATTCACTTTGTTGTGTGGCAGAAATTGATACAACATTGTAAATCAATTATCCTCTGATTAAAAATAAATTTTTAAAAAGAACCCTGTTTATAAAAGGAAAGTGTTATACATTGTTTTTCCCAATAGTTGAAGATAGCCTCTTTCTTTCTTTCCTTCAATTCCAGACTGGCAGGATTCTTACTTAAACCTTATTCTAGTGGTAGATTTCTTTTCTTTTTTCTTTTTTTTTTTTTTTTGCAGAGGCATGTGGTATCTTAGTTTCCTGACCAGGAGTCAAACCTGCACCCCCTGCAGTGGGAGTGCAGAGTCTTAGCCACTGGACCTCCCTCTAGTGGTAGATTTAAAAATAATATTGTTCCAGTGGTACTGTTGGCTGGAAGGCAACAGAGACCATCTAGGACAGAGACCATCAAGATAGGAACTAAGCAGAGATGGCAGGATGAGAGAGAAAAGACACAGCAGGGAGATACTTAGCATATGACCTGCCAGACACTGGCATCCAGGAGCTTCAGTGGCATCACCTGTTGCATGGACATGAGCTTGGACTGACTATACCATAATCGTGGATGTCAACACAGACTCCATGATAACCAAAAGTCCTAATTTGTGTTGCTTGCTAATTTCAAAGGGCTTAACAGTCAGCTGACAAAATTCCTGATGTTTTTAATGTTGCTCGTGTGGCCTAGACCAAGAGAACTCTGGAACATCACTGACCTGAATTCAGTGTCAAGCAATCCAGTTTTCAGTTCACTTAAATTTTGTTCCTTTTATCCTCCCTTCTTTGAACCTATTGACAATCTGGTTTTTGCCATTTCTTGTCAGAATGACTCTGAAAGCCATTCATAGGATTTTATGGACATGGAGAAGAGTCACAGAGACACTGGATGTACATTGGATGTACACTGCACTGTACGCTGGACATACACTGGACTGTGTGCTGGACACAAACTGGAGAATATATTTTGCTGTGCATTGGACGTACACTGGACATACACGGCACTGTGCACTATACACTGGACTATGTACTGATCATACAGTGGAATGTACATGGCACTGTACACTAGGCTGCACACTAGGTGTACACTGGTGTGTACTGGGCTGTACAGTGTTCTGTACACTGTACATTGACCTGTGTACTGGACAAACACTGGGATGTACACTGGACTGTGCTCTTGGACTGTACACTAGGTGTGAACTTGACTGTACACCAGATGTGCACACATGTATCCCAGATGTGCACTAGGCCTGTATACCAGATTGTCCAGTTTGCACTTGGCCTGGACAGCAGATGTGCACTGGAGTGTATACTGGACTGTACACTATACACTGGACTGTACACTAGGATGTACACTAAACTTAACAATGTACACTGAATGTACACTACTGTATACTGGACTGTATATAATATGCATATACATTGGACATGCATTGGACTGTACACTGGATTATACACAATGTAAATTGGACTGTACACTGGGCTGTACACTGGATCTACAATAGACTGTACACAAGGTACATTGGATGTACACTACTATATACTGGACTGTATACAATGTACCTGTGTTTCATATGTGCTCCAGATGTGTACTGGAGTACATACGGTACTGTGAAAAAACTGAAACAAGCACCAGCATTTCTTCTGTTTTTTTCTTGAGGTCTAGGTAGACACAGTCAATTTTCAATGTCAAGATGCCAAAAAATTGAAAGATCAACTTGCTTACACTTTATAACAAGCAAAGTGTCACTGATTTTAAATTATATAATGTATAGCTCAAAGAGATGTGAATACAAGAACATCTACCTGTCTCCTGAGAAATCTGTATGTGGATCAAATAGCAACATGTAGAACCTTATACGGAACAACTGGTTCAAAATTAACAAAGGAGTACAACAAAACTTTTTATTATCACCCTGTTTATTTAACTTATACATAAGCACATCATGGAAAATGCCAGGCTGGATGATTTACAAGCTGGACTCAAGATTGGTGGGAGAAATATCATAACCTCAGATATGCAGATGATATCAACCTATTGGCAGAAAGAAAAGAAGAACCAAAGAGCCCCTTGATGAAGGTGAAAGAGGAGTGTAAAAAATGGCTTAAAACTCAATATTAAAAAAAAATGAAGATCATGTATTCTAGCCCCATCACTTCATGGCAAATAGAAGGGGAAAATGTGGTAGCAGTGACAGATTTCCTCTTCGTGGGCTCTAAAATCACTGCACACAGTGACTACAGCCATGAAATTAAAAGATGCTTGCTCCTTGGAAGAAAAGCCTAAACAGCATAAACTTAGCATATTAAAAATCAAAGAAATCACTGTGCCAACAAAGGTCCATATAGTCAAGGCCATGGTCTTTCCAGTAGTCATGTACAGATGTTGAGAGTTGGACCATAAGGAAGGCAGAGCACTAAAGAATTGATCCCTTGGACAGCAAGGAGATCAAACCAGTCAAACCTAAAGGAAATCAACTCTGAATATTCATTGGAAGGACTGATGCTGAAGCTGAAGCTACAATACTTTGGCCACCTGATGTGAAGAGCTGACTCATTGGAAAAGACCCACATGCTGGGAAAGATTGAAGGCAGAAAGAGAAGAGGGTGACTGAGAAGGAGATGGTTGGGTGGTATCACTGATTCAATGGACATGAACTTGGGCAAACTCCAGGAGATGGTGAAGGACAGGGAGGCCTGGCATGCTGCAGTCTATGGGATCACAAAGAGTTGGACATGACTTGGCAACAGAACAACAACTATAGCTCAAAACCAAGCTCATCAACTGGACTTGGTATAAATGTATGTTTTTCTAATCATAACTAATATTTTTCAAGGGGAAAATTTGGGGATAAACATTTGTAAAGAAGTTCTCATAATAGACTTCAGTTCAATTCAGTCAGTTCAGTCACTCAGTCATGCCCGACTCTTTGTGACCCCATGAATCCCAGCATGCCAGGCTTCCCTGTCCATCACCAACTCCTGGAGTTTACTCAAACTCATGTCCATCGAGTCAGTGATGGCATCCAGCCATCTCATATTCTGTAGTCCCCTTCTCCTCCTGCCCCCAATCCCTCCCAGAATCAGAGTCTTTTCCAATGAGTCAACTCTTCCCATGAGGTGGCCGAAGTATTGGAGTTTCAGCTTTAGCATCAGTCCTTCCAATGAACACTCAGGACTCCTTCAGAATGGACTGGTTGGATCTCCTCGCAGTCCAAAAGACTCTCAAGAGTCTTCTCCAGCACCACAGTTCAAAAGCATCAATTCTTTGGTGCTCAGCTTTCTTCACAATCCAAATCTCACATCCATACATGACCACTGGAAAAACCATAGCCTTGACTAGACGGACCTTTGTTGGCAAAGTAATGTCTCTGCTTTTGAATATGCTATCTAGGTTGGTCATAACTTTCCTTCCAAGGAGTAAGCGTCTTTTAATTTCATGGCTGCAGTCACCATCTGCAGTGATTTTGGAGCCCCAAAAAATAAAGTCTGATACTGTTTCCACTGTTTCCCCATCCATTTCCCATGAAGTGATGGGACCAGATGCCATGATCTTAGTTTTCTGAATGTTGAGCTTTAAGCCAACTTTTTCACTCTCCTCTTTCACTTTCATCAAGAGGCTTTTTAGTTCCTCTTCACTTTCTGCCATAAGGGTGGTGTCATCTGCATATCTGAGGTTATTGATATTTCTCCCGGCAATCTTGATTCCAGCTTGTGCTTCTTCCAGCCCAGCATTTCTCATGATGTACTCTACATATAAGTTAAATAAGCAGGGTGACAATATACAGCCTTGACGAACTCCTTTTCCTATTTGGAACCAGTCTGTTGTTCCATGTCCAGTTCTAACTGTTGCTTCCTGACCTGCAGGCTGAGAGGCATGTCAGGTGGTCTTATATTCCCATCTCTTTCAGAATTTTCCACAGTTTATTGTGACCCACACAGTCAAAGGCTTTGGCATAGTCAATAAAGCAAAAATAAAAGTTTTTTGGAACTCTCTTGCTTTTTCCATGATCTAGTGGATGTCGGCAATTTGATCTCTGGTTCCTCTGCCTTTTTAAAACCAGCTTGAACATTTGGAAGTTCACAGTTCATGTATTGCTGAAGCCTGGCTTGGAGAATTTTGAGCATTACTTTACTAGTGTGTGAGATGAGTGCAATTGTGCAGTAGTTTGATCATTCTTTGGGATTGGAATGAAAACTGACCTTTTCCAGTCCTGTGGCCACTGCTGAGTTTTCCAAATTTGCTGGCATATTGAGTGTAGCACTTTCACAACATCATCTTTCAGGATTTGAAATAGCTCAACTGGAATTCCATCACTTCCACTAGCTTTGTTCATAGTGATGCTTTCTAAGGCCCACTTGACTTCACATTCCAGGATGTCTGGCTCTAGGTGAGTGATCACACCATCATGATTATCTTGGTCATGAAGCTCTTTTTTGTACAGTTCTTCTGTGTATTCTTGCCACCTCTTCTTAATATCTTCTGCTTCTGTTAAAGTGAAGTTGCTCAGTCGTGTCCGACTCTTAGCAACCCTATGGACTGCAGCCTACCAGGCTCCTCTGTCCATGGGATTTTCCAGGCAAGAGTACTGGAGTGGGGTGCCACTGCTTCTGTTAGGTCCATACCATTTCTGTCCTTTATCAAGCCCATATTTGAATGAAATGTTCCCTTGGTATCTCTAATTTTCTTGAAGAGATCTCTAGTCTTTCCCATTCTGTTGTTTTCCTCTATTTCTTTGCATTGATCGCTGAGGAAGGCTTTCTTATCTCTCTTTGCTATTCTTTGGAAGTCTGCATTCAGATGCTTATATCTTTCCTTTTCTCCTTTGCATTTCTCTTCTCTTCTTCCAGAGCTATTTGTAAGGCCTCCCCAGACAGCCATTTTACTTATTTGCATACTCCACATCCAAGGTAAGAGAAACCCAAGTAAGATGGTAGGTGTTGCGAGGGGGCATCAGAGGGCAGACACGCTGAAACCATAATCACAGAAAACTAGTCTCTCTGATCACACAGACCACAGCCTTGTCTAACTTAGTGAAACTAAGCTGTGCCGTGTGGAGCCACCCAAGATGGACGGGTCATGGTGGAGAGGTCTGGCAGAATGTGGTCCACTGGAGAAGGGAATGGCAAACCACTTCAGTATTCTTGCCTTGAGAACCCCATGAACAGTATGAAAAGGCAAAATGATAGGATACTGAAAAAGGAACTCCCCAAGTCGGTAGGTGCCTAATATGCTACTGGAGATCAGAGGAGAAATAACTCCAGAAAGAATGAAGCCAAAGCAAAAACAATACCCAGTTGTGGATGTGATTGGTGATAGAAGCAAGGTCCAATGCTGTAAAGAGTAATATTGCATAGGAACCTGGAATGTTAGGTCCATGAATCAAGGCAAATTGGAAGTGGTCAAACGAGATGGCAAGAGTGAGTGTTGACATTCTAGGAATCAGCGAACTAAGATGGACTGGAATGGGTGAATTTAACTCAGATAACCATTATATCTACTACTGTGGGCAGGAATCCCTTAGAAGAAATGGAGTAGCCATCATGGTCAACAAGAGTCCGAAATGCAGTACTTGGATGAAATCTCAAAAACAGCAGAATGATCTCTGTTTGTTTCCAAGGCAAACCATTCAATATCACAGTAATCCAAGTCTATGCCCCAACCAGTAATGCTGAAGAAGCTGAAGTTGAACAGTTCTATGAAGACCTACAAGACCTTTTAGAACTAACACCCAAAAAAGATGTCCTTTTCATTATAGGGGACTGCAATGCAAAAGTAGGAAGTCAGGAAACACCTGGGGTAACAGGCAAATTTGGCCTTGGAATCTGGAATGAAGCAGGGCAAAGACTAATAGAGTTTTGTCAAGAGAACGCGCTAGTCATAGATAACACCCTCTTCCAACAACACAAGAGAAGACTCTACACATGGACATCACCAGATGGTCAACACCGAAATCAGATTGATTATACTCTTTGCAGCCAAAGATGGAGAAGCTCTATACAGTCAACAAAAACAAGACCAGGAGCTGACTGTGGCTCAGATCATAAACTCCTTATTGCCAAACTCAGACTTAAATCGAAGAAAGTAGAGAAAACCACTAGACCATTCAGGTATGACCTAAATCAAATCCCTTATGATTATGCAATGGAAGTGAGAAATAGATCTAAGGGACTAGATCTGATAGACAGAGTACCTGATGAATTATGGATTGAGGTTCATGACATTGTACAGGAGACAGGGATCAAGACCATCCCCCTAATAGAGTTCAGGGAAGATTCAAAAAAAATACCAAACTTTTTTATATTCTCTTTTTACTCATTTATGATGTATTTTTAAAATGTTTTTCTTGGGCCCAATCAAAAGAGTAAATTCCATTAAAAAAAGTCATTCCACTTACCTTTTTCTGGGGTGAGGAATAGTCATCTAGATATCAAAGTATGATCTTCAGAGCCAAAGTTTCATTACTTTTACCCCCTAGGGATAAAAGAGCCCTAAACCCAGACTGTGGGATTTATCACATAACTTTCCCGATGGCCAATTCTTAACCACTCTGAACTCAGTTTCCCTAACTCTGAAAGGGTATCTACCATCCTTTTAGGCAGGACACAAAGATTAATTAGTTAAGATTGTGAAGTGCTTTAAGCATGAAATGTTGTATGAGATAATAGGATAAATATTAATAATATCCTGTTAAAAGTACACAGGCAGTCGTGGTAAGGTAACCAGGAAAAATAAATTGCAGTGCTTGGTATTAGATTGGAAATCACTAATGGAACGAAAGTTGTTCATACTGGGAGCAGTGTTGCATCATGTATAATGTAATATCAGGTCATTTTCAATTGTTTTAATTGCCATGAACAACTGATCTTTAGAGCTTTTTCCTGACAAGCTCTTGCATGAGCTTAATGATCATAAAATGGTGCCAAAGACCAGCATTATCCCCATTGAACATTAAATGGTATCGACCCCCTTTACTGCGTCCGTCACTCAGCAGACTCCTTAAAGTAATTCACAGCACAATTAACATTAATTAACTTACAGAAACCCCTCCAAACTCTGCTATTTTCAGATTCCAGACACTGAAGAAAGTAAAGAGGCAACTAACAAAAAGTTATGAATCTTCTTGTGAAAGTCATCAATTAGTGTAAGTAAAAGATTCCTAAATTTTTATAACTCTCATTTATCACTTGCTACTCCTGGTAAGTTTATCCTGTGTAAAAGTATCTTTAAAATCATTCAGGGCTAAAAGAACCATTCATCTCTCTAGTCACATTCACTTTATATCTGAGAGTGGCAGCTTCCAAATTTATGTCAGAGTAAATCAGAATCACAAGTGACTAGTACTGCATGTGAGAGAAATGCGAAACAAGTACCTCTCAGGTGTGCAAGGAAAGAACTTGCCCTGTCCTTCTCATCTCCATTTCTAGAGAACTTTCCTGAAGGAATTGTGTTTCTGCTTTAAGTTTCATGAGACTAATACAGGGTTTCTCTAGAATGTCCGCAATAACAAGAAGCTATTGTTAATTAGATACATGACTTTTTACACATATAATCCATTTATCCATTCTTATAAATCTATAAAAGTAAATATTCTGATAATCTTTAACTTGGTACCAATATATTTGCTTTTTCCCACCACGTGAAAGTAACTGTGCAATAGTGTTAGAGCTGGTGCTCCAGTCCATCCAGTTCAAATGGTTTTAACCCTAAAACTAATATACCCTTTTCTTTATGAAGATAGCAAAGCTGAACATTCACTCTACCCAAAGCATGAGATTAACTACATCTGGAAGGAGGATGCAAAATAGATCACAGGGAACTAACCTTTAAAGGGAAAGCAAGCTTTGTTTTTTATTTTTACTTTTTGCTAGGTAAGAACCTGAGGGGGGAAAAACTGAAAAGAACAGGTATATCTGTTTACTGCCAACCTCATTAGCTGGCTAAAAGTGTCCACTCAAAGGTCTTGTTCCTCTAAGATTTGAAAGTTTGAAAGAAAGTAGCTCCTTATTCTGTAGGAGAAGGGGAAACAGAGAATGAGATTCAGTTCAGTTCAGTTCAGTTCAGTTGCTCAGTCATGTCCGACTCTTTATGACCCTATGAATCACAGCACGCCAGACCTCCCTGTCCATCACCAACTCCCGGAGTTCACTCACACTCACATCCATCGAGTCAGTGATGCCATCCAGCCATCTCATCCTCTGTCATCCCCTTCTCCTCCTGCCCCCAATCCCTCCCAGCATCAGAGTCTTTTCCAATGAGTCAACTCTTCGCATGAGGTGGCCAAAGTACTGGAGTTTCAGCTTTAGCATCATTCCTTCCAAAGAAATCCCAGGGCTGATCTCCTTCAGAATGGACTGGTTGGATCTCCTTGCAGTCCAAGGGACTCTCAAAAACCTTCTCCAACACCACAGTTCAAAATCATCAATTCTTTGGTGCTCAGCTTTCTTCACAGTCCAACTCTCACATCCATACATGACCACTGGAAAAACCATAGCCTTGACTAGACGGACCTTTGTTGGCAAAGTAATGTCTCTGCTTTTCAATATGCTATCTAGGTTAGTCATAACTTTCCTTCCAAGAAGTAAGCGTCTTTTAATTTCATGGCTGCAGTCACCATCTGCAGTGATCCATTCCACATGAAGTGATGGGACCAGATGCCATGATCTTCATTTTCTGAATGTTGAGCTTTAAGCCAACTTTTTTCACTCTCCTCTTTCACCTTCATCAAGAGGCTTTTTAGTTCCTCTTCACTTTCTGCCATAAGGGTAGTGTCATCTGCATATCTGAGGTTATTGATATTTCTCCCAGCAATCTTGATTCCAGCTTGTACTTCTTCCAGCCCAGCGTTTCTCATGATGGACTCTACATATAAGTTAAATAAGCAGGTGACAATATACAGCCTTGACATACTCTTTTTCCTATTTGGAACCAGTCTGTTGTTCCATGTCCAGTTCTAACTGTTGCTTATAGCATCAAATCGGGGCTTCTCAGATGGCACTAGTAGTAAAGAACCTGCCTGCCAATGCAGGAGATGTGAGACTCGGACTTGATCCCTGGGTTGGAGAGATCCCCTTGAGGAGGGCATGGCAATCCAGTATTCTTGCCTGGAGAATCCCATAGACAGAGGAGCCTGGTGGGCTACATTTCTTAGGGTTACAAAGAGTCAGGCATGAGTGGTGACTGAACAACAACATTCTGTATATTACAGTCATAAGCTACCAGGAAATTTAGAATGATGCAATTTTCTTTTCATAGCACTCACAAAGCATTTCCATGGTATTTCTCTCACACCCCTTAGATATGTGGTTTCTAAATACCTTTTAACAGGATCATACAAGAACAAACTTCCTTTATTATTTTATGGGATCTGCCTGAAAGCAGCAGTGTCAAATCCATGTTCATTTTCTTCTTTCAAGGATACTTGAGGTTTAAATATAGATATTTCTAGTCTATCTCACTCACAGAAACTGTTTTGTTTTTTTTTTTTTTTTATTTTAGGATACTTGTTCTCCCCCAAATAAATTTAGACACCCTTCTTCTTTTTTAATTTCATGGATGCAGAAATGTCTTTAAAAAAAATTACCTTGAAAGACTGTGGATGCAGACTGGCAAGCCAGCATGAAGTCTGCTGCATTGGACATTTTGTAATAGTAAAATCTACATTGTACATTTCTAACAAGCATTAGGACTTCTGGTTTCTAGTTCCACATGTAAGGAGGAGTGGGGAGGTCGATGCTTTGTCCTAACAGTAAGAAAAAAGAAGACCAGACTGAAAAAAATCAACTCTTTTTGGATCCATAAGAGAGAGGAGGACACAGGGCAGACTGCTGCCATCAGGATTGAGGAGTCAGGTGAATACTGTATTTGAGGCTCACAGAACAGATACTAACAAGTGGAAAACTCCTGGGGAACCGTGCCAGTGAAGGAAAGCCTGGACTGCAACTGATAACTTGCTGGAGGGACACCTAGTCATAGACGGCTCCTCCAAGGATTATGAGATTTACCTCCAGGAGATTAACCTGATTCTCACAATACATATCAGAGATAAAACATTCATGCTTCCAGCAGGTGAAAGGAAACAAGAACTATTTGAAATTTTCCAGAACAAGGCCTACCCTCCAGAGAAGTTAGTTATCCAGAGCGTGACTTCTTTGGTTATTTTCAGACTAATGGACCAGGGAGAAAGAGAACACCCCACTCTATCCTTCCACCTAAGAGAAGACAGGTACCTAATTCCAGCCTACACTATCACACTGAAATGGGGAGGAAAAAAAACTGAGAAATTCTAGTGAGGTTTACAGTTCAGAACACAGGGTCACTATAGGAGTTCTCAGAAATCATAGGGCTATAGACTGCTTCCCCTCTCCTCACACTTTACCATTACTTTGCTAAAGCTGTATTTGTACCAGCAGTTCCTTTAACCCAGTACATCAAGTGCAAACCAAACCACAAGAAGATAATACCTCCTATCATTTAGAATGGAGAAGGCAATGGCACCCCACTCCAGTACTCTTGCCTGGAAAATCCCATGGACAGAGGAGCCTGGTAGGCTGCAGTGCATGGGGTCGCTAAGAGTCGGACACGACTGAGCGACTTCACTTTCTCTTTTCACGTTCATGCATTGGAGAAGGAAATGGCAACCCACTCCAGTGTTCTTGCCTGGAGAATCCCAGGGACGGGGAAGCCTGGTGGGCTGCCGTCTATGGGGTCACACAGAGTCGGACACGACTGAAGTGACTTAGCATAGCATAGCATCATTTAGAAAGTCTACAATTCTTTTTAAAGGAATTCTTATAGCCCTTAAAGAAAACAGCTGGAAGTTTCTTTTTAAAAAATCAACAATATAATTACCATATAATCAAGCAATTCCACTTCAGGTTATTTATCCCAAGAAAACAAAAATTCTACTTCGCTAAGATATATATATATATATATATATCCCATATTCATCACAGTGTTATTTACAATAGTCAAGACATGGGAACAACCTAAATGTGTATTGATAAATGAATGGATAAAGAAGCTGTGTTGTATATATGTTATAGTATTATTCAGCTTTAAAAATAGAATGGAATCTTGCCATTTCAGACAACATAGATGGACCTTGAGGGCATTAGCTAAGTGAAATAAGTTAGAAAATGAAATACCCTATGATCTCACTTATATGTGAAATGTAGCAAAGAAACAAACAAAACCCCAAACTTAGAGCTCATAGATAGAAAAAGCAGAAGTGGTGGGTGAGAGAAATGGGTGAAATGAAGTCAAAAGGTACACATTTCTAGTTATAAAATAAGTTATAGGGGTTTATGTATAGCATGGTGACTATGATTAATAATACTGTATTGCATAATTGAAAGTACCTGCTGCTGCTGCTGCTGCTAAGTTGCTTCAGTCGTGTCCGACTCTGTGCGACCCCACAGACGGCAGCCCACTAGGTTCCTCTGTCCCTGGGATTCTCCAGGCAAGAATACTGGAGTGGGTTGCCATTTCCTTCTCCAATGCATAAAAGTGAAAAGTGAAAGTGAAGTCTCTCAGTCGTGCCCGACTCTTAGCGACCCCATGGACTGCAGCCTACCAGGCTCCTCTGTCCATGGGATTTTCCAGGCAAGAGTACTGGAGTGGGGTGCCATTGCCTTCTCTGTTGAAAGTACCTAGGAGAGTCCATTTTGGAAGTTCTCATTTTAAGGAGAAAAAGCATTGTGTATGATGATTTATATTAACTTGACTAATTGTGGTGATAATTTTGCAATATATACAAATATTAAATCATTGTGTTGTACACCTGAAACGAAGATACTGTTATGTCAATTATCCCTCCATTAAGAAAAGAGAGAAACTAAAGAACTACGTTTTCAGCGATCCTGAAAATGTTATTGAAATAGAGTGTGTACTTTAGTTTTCCCATTTTTTATCACCTAATGATCTTTGACCACTGCTGTAAGCAATTATCAAAGTCATATTTCTCTTCTTAGAGAAGAATCCTGTGTTGGCTCATCAGTGCATATCTAAGCAGAATAAATTATTGATTCCACTGATTTACAAATGTACCCAATCTCAAATTTTCAAATGTGAAAGAAAGGAAAATTTGCTGTTCTTGCTGTTATTGAAATGTGCTCCATTATAAATAATTTCTTGTCCTAAATTCTAGCTATCATAAGATACTGACAGCATTTGTCTGGAAAATGCAGAGGACTAAATACCTAAGGCAGATGAGTTGAAATGAAAATAAACAACTCACAAAAAATGTGCATAAGCATTTTTCTGAATTCAGATAGAAAATGTTAATAAGGCAAAAAATTACATAATGTGTAAATACTTTCTATGTCTTCCATAGAGTTTAGTTTTATTAGTATCACTAATTCATATGAATTTCCTTTATGCAAGTTCTTACATTCTCATCTTGGAATCTAGTCCAGTTTCCATATGAAGTTCAAATATTGCAACAGTCTCAGTTCTCCTCTCTGATGTTTTGTGTATATCATTTACAAAATGTCATTGGGCATAGGGGTCTCTTAGTCTACATTCTTCCTTAATTTTCCTATCCTGACTGCAGGGTTTCTTTAAAAGCAAATACTGTATTTCTTTAATACAAATACTGAAATCATTGCTTTCTCCTGCTATGCCCTTTGATTTCTCATATATAAGTTTGCCTGTCTTTCCTCAAAATAGCTAAGCCTCATGAAAACAACAGTTATGGCAGTCATATTCATTATTCTGTCTCCAAGGCCACCAAAAAAGAAATCATTCAAAAATATTTTGAATCAAAAAAATAAATTAATAAAATATACTATGTGGACATTTATGAAAAGAAAACCAGAGTAGCTATATTATTATAATTACAGACAGAGCAGACTTGAAAGCAAAGAAATTTATTGTGGATAAACAAGAGCATCACATAATGATAAAGGATCAGTTCTTCAAGACATAATAATCCTTAATGTATATGTTCCTAACAAGAGAGCATCAAAATACATGAGGAAAAGAAAAGAGAAACAGATGTTTCCACTACCGAGTTTGAGGTTTCAATACCTCTGTATCAGAAAGGACTGATCCAGGAGGCAGAAAACCAGTATGGACATAGCTGAACTCAACAACAGTAATAATCACTTGGATATTAGCTACTTCTATAGGCTATCTCACAGCATAATATACACTCTCCTCAAGCCCACATAAAACACTCACCAAGGCAGACCACAAAACATATTAATAAATTTAAAATAGTAGAAATTATATGATTTTTTTTTTGAGACCAGAATGGAATTAAACTAGAAGTCAGTAACAGAGATAACTGGAAAATTCCCAAATATGTGACATTCTCCATAACACAAGATTCAAACAGAAAATCTCAGGGAAACCAAAAAATATTCTAAAGGAAAATACAACTTATAAAAATTCATAGAGTGATGTGAAAGCAGAGATTAGAGGGGAATTTATAGCATTAATTGCTTATACCACAGAAGAAGAAAGATCTGCAATCAAACGTGTCTAACTTTGGGAACTAGAAAAGAGCAAATTAAATACAAAATAAGTAGAAGAAAAGAAATAAGATTTAAAGCAGAAATCAACAAAATTGAAACCAGGAAATCAATAGAGAAAGTGAACAAAGCCAAAAGCTTGTTCTTTGAAAAGGATGATAAAATTTATAAGCTTCTACTCAGGCTAAGTGGAGAAGGCAATGGCACCCCACTCCAGTACTCTTGCCTGGAAAACCCCATGGATGGAGGAGCCTGGTAGGCTGCAATCCATGGTGTCGCAAAGAGTCGGACACGACTGAGTGACTTCACTTTCACTTTTCACTTTCATGCATTGGAGAAGGAAATGGCAACCCACTGCAGTGTTCTTGCCTGGAGAATCCCAAGGACGGGGGAGCCTGGTGGGCTGCTGTCTATAGGGTCGCACAGAGTAGGACACAACTGAGGCGACTTAGCAGCAGCAGCACCCAGGCTAAGTGTGAAAAAAGAAGAGAGGACACAAATTACTCATACAGAATTGAGAGAAGACATCACTGCAGACCCCAAAGACATTAAGTGTACATACAGGAGTACAGTGCACAACTCTTTGACCACAAAGTTGACAGAAATGGACCAGTTCCTTGAAAAACATGATGTGTCAAAATGTCTACAAGATGAAACAGGCAACCTGAATAGGCCTACATCTATTAAAGAGACTATCAGTAATTAATAATTAATAACCTTCCACAGCATAGAGCACCAGATACATTCACTGGTGAACTCTACTAAATATTTAAGTAAGAAATTATATCAATTCTCTTTTAGAGGACAGAAGCAGAAGGAATGCCTCAAAACTCATTCTATGAAGCCAGAATTACACTAATGCCAAAACCAGGATAAGAAAATAGATTAATAAGATAGATTAATGTGGAAAAGTCAATCCCTTTCTATGTACCAGCAATGGATAAGTGAAATTTGAAATTAAAAACAATACCATTTTCACTAGCATCCCAATGAAATTTTTAGTTATAAATCTAACAAGATATAATCAAGATCAGTATGAAGGAAACTATAAAACTCGGATGAAAGAAAAATCACACAAATACAAGAAAAAAATTACAGGTCAGTATCTCTCATTAACATAGATGTGAAGTGAAGTGAAGTGAAGTCGCTCAGTCGTGTCCGACTCTTTGTGATCCCTTCCAGGCTCCTCCCGCCATGGGATTCTCCAGGCAAAGGTATTGGAGTGGGTTGCCATTTCCTTCTCCAGGGGATCTTCCTGACCCAGGGATCGAACCCGGGTCTCCTGCATTTCATGCAGATGCTTTGACCTCTAAGCCACCAGGGAAGCCCCAACATAGATGGAGGCATCTTCAAAAAAATATTAGCTAATAAAATCCAATAATATACAAAAAGAATGATATACCATGACCAAATATGGTTTGTTCCAGGCCTGCAAGGCTGGGTTCAGCATTCAAAAATCAGTTAATGTAATCCATCAACATTAACAGACCAAACAGAAAAACCATATGATCGTCTGAATAGATGCAGGAAAAGAATTTGACAAAATCCATCAGCTATTATGATAACAAAACAAAACAACCTCTCAACAAGATAGGGATAAAAGGGAACTGCCTCAACTTGGTAAGAAATCTACAAAAACAAAACAAAACAAAACAAAACAACAAAAAAAAAACATAGCTAACTTTATGTTTAATAGTGAGAAACTCAATGCTTTCCCACTAAGATCAGGTACAGAAAATGATGTCCCTCTTGTTCCTTTTCAGTATTATACTGGAAGTCCCAGCTAATGTAATAAAATAAGAAAAGAAGTAAAAGGTATGCTGCTACTGCTAAGTCACTTCAGTCATGTCCGACTCTGTGAGACCCCAGAGATGGCAGCCCACCAGGCTCTGCCATCCCTGGGATTCTCTAGGCAAGAAGAATGGAGTGGGTTGCCATCTCCTTCTCCCATGCATGAAAGGGAAAAGTGAAAGTGAAGTCGCTCAGTCATGTCCGACTCTTTGCGACCCCATGGACTGCAGCCCACCAAGCTCCTCTGTCCATGGGATTTTCCAGGCAAGAGTACTGGAGTGGATGGCCATTGCCACAGATGACATGATCATTCATGTAGAAAATCTAAAAGAATCAACAGCACTGACAAAATCCTAGAACAAATAAGCAATTATAACTAAGTTGCAGGATAGATTAATGTGGAAAAGTCAATCCCTTTCTATGTACCAGCAATGGATAAGTGAAATTTGAAATTAAAAACAATACCATTTTCACTAGCATCCCAATTAAATTTTTAGTTATAAATCTAACAAAATAGAATCAAGATCAGTATGAAGAAAACTATAAAACTCGGATGAAAGAAAAATCACACAAATAGATATTCCATATTCATGAGTAGGAGGATGCAATACTGTCAACATGTCAGCACTTCCCAACTTGATCTATAGATTTGAGGATATCTCAATCAAAATCCTAATAACAATGTGGTATTGGTGAAAGAATAGACAAATAGATCAATGGAACAACAGAGATCCATGAAATAGGCTCATATGAATATAAGCACCAGCTCTTTGATACAGGGGAAGATAGTCTTTTAACAAATGATGTTGGAACAACTGGACACCCGCATGTAAAAAAAAGGAATCTACACGTGAACCTTACACCCTTCACAAAAATGAACACAAAATGTATCATAGGCCCAAATGTAAAATGAAAATTTACACAACTCCTAGAAGAAATAATGGAGAAAATCTAAATAACTGTGTTTGGCAATGACTTTTTAGATACACCACCAAGGATACAATACGTGAAAGAAATAATTTATTCACTGGGCTTCATCAAAATTTAAAAACTCCTGTTTTAAAATAGACACTATCAAATGAATAAAAAAAGTGAAAGACAGAGACAGTATTTGTAAAATGTACATCTGATAAAGGACTGTCATTGAAAATACACATATAACTCAGCAATAAAAAATAAAAATTCAGCCAAAGACCTTAATGGACACCTTACTAAAGAAGATATATGAATGATATGCATATGAAAAGATGTTCTGTATCATATGCCATCTAGAAAATGCAAATAAAAGCAGCAGTGAGATATCTCTCCACTTCTATGAGAATGACCAAAACCCAGGGTACTGATAACACTGAATGGTGGCAAGAATGTAGAACAACTGAAACTCTCATTAATTGCTAGCCAGAATGCAAAATGGTATAGCACTTTAGAAGATAGTTTGATAGTTTTTAATAGAACAAAACATATCAATACTTTTACCGTATGATCTGGCAATCATGCTCCATGATGTTGACACAAAGGAATAAGTGTATGTTTGCACAAAACAGATAGATGTTTTAAGTGGCTTATCCATCATTGCCAAAACCTAGAAGCAACCAAAATATCTTTCAGTAGGTGAATGGGTACATAAATTGTGGAACAGGCTGACAATGAAATACTGTTCAATGTTAAATAAAAATAAGATATCAAATAAGTCATGAAACAGCATGAAGGTATTGTAGATACATAGTACTAAGTGAAAGAAACCAGTGTGAAAAGGCTACATACTATATGATTCCAAGTATGTGATATTCTTGAAGGAGCTTACCTATGGAGAGAATAAAAGGAACAAGGGTTGCCAGGAATTGAATAGGTAGAACACAAAGGAATTTTAGGGCAGTGAAAATCCTCTGTATGATACTAGAATAGTGGGAGCATGTCATTATACATTTGCATAAAGCAATAGAATGTATAAAACCAAGAATGAATCCAACTTAAACTATGGACTTCGTGTGATTATGATGTATCAGTGTACAAGTTGAAGATATATCTTTATTTAGCAAAGAACAATTAATATAACTGGGCAAATGCACCAAGTAAAATAGTATTATGCAGGTCAGGAAGCAACAGTTAGAACTGGACATGGAACAACAGACTGGTTCCAAATAGGAAAAGGAGTACGTCAAGGCTGTATATTGTCACCCTGCTAATTTAACTTATATGCAGAGTACATCATGAGAAACGCTGGGCTGGAAGAAACACAAGCTGGAATCAAGATTGCCAGGAGAAATATCAATAACCTCAGATATGCAGATGACACCACCCTTATGGCAGAAAGTGAAGAGGAACTAAAAAGCCTCTTGATGAAAGTGAAAGTAGAAAGTGAAAAAGTTGGCTTAAAGCTCAACATTCAGAAAACGAAGATCATGGCATCTGGTCCCATCACTTCATGGGAAATAGATGGGGAAACAGTGGAAACAGTGTCAGACTTTATTTTTGGGGGCTCCAAAATCACTGCAGATGGTGATTGCAGCCATGAAATTAAAAGACGCTTACTCCTTGGAAGGAAAGTTATGACCAACCTAGATAGCATATTCAAAAGCAAAAACATTACTCTGTTAACAAAGGTCTGTCTACTCAAGACTATGGTTTTTCCTGTAGTCATGTATGGATGTGAGAGTTGGACTCTGAAGAAAGCTGAGCACCAAAGAACTGATGCTTTTGAACTGTGGTGTTGGAGAAGACTCTTGAGAGTCCCTTGGACTGCAAGGAGATCCAACCAGTCCATTCTAAAGCAGATCAGTCCTGGGTGTTCTTTGGAAGGACTGATGCTAAAGCTGAAACTCCAATACTTTGGCCACCTCATGCGAAGAGTTGACTCATTGGAAAAGACTCTGATGCTGGGAGGGATTGGGGGCAGGAGGAGAAGGGGACGGCAGAGGATAAGATGGCTGGATGGCATCACCGACTAGATGGACATGAGTCTGAGTGAACTCCGGGAGTTGGTGAGGGACAGGGAGGCCTGGCGTGCTGTGATCCATGGGGTTGCAAAGAGTCAGACACGACTGAGCGACTGAACTAAACTGAACTGAAAATAGTAATAATGCTAGAAAATAAGGGAAAGTTAATGGAAATTTCACACTGTTCATCGAGTTCTCAAGGCAAGAATACTGAAGTGGTTTGCCATTCCCTTCTCCAGTGGACCACATTCTGTCAGATCTCTCCACCATGACCCGCCCATCTTGGGTTGCCCCACGGGCATGGCTTAGTTTCATTGAGTTAGACAAGGCTATGGTCCTAGTGTGATTAGATTGACTAGTTTTCTGTGAGTATGGTTTCAGTGTGTCTGCCTTCTGATGCCCTCTTGCAACACCTACCGTCTTATTTGGGTTTCTCTTACCTTGGGTGTGGGGTATCTCTTCACAGCTGCTCCAGCAAAGCTCAGCCGCTGCTCCTTACCTTGGACGAGGGATATCTCCTCATCGCCACCCTTCTGACCTTCAATGTGGGATAGCTCCTCTAGGCCCTCCTGCGCCTGCACAGCCAGGGCTCCTCGGACGTGGAGTAGCTCCTCCCGGCCGCCCCCCCGACCTCGGACGCAGGGTAGCTCCTCTCGGCGTTCCTGCGCCTTCGCAGCCTGGCACTCTCGGCCACTGCCCCTGACCTCGGACGTGGGGTAACTCCTCTTGGCCGCCGCCCTTCTGGCATGGGGTCCTCCCGGCTTCTGCCCCTGACCTCGGACGTGGGGTAGCTCCTCACGGCCATGCTTAGCGTGCCGGTCGCAGCCACCTGGCTTAGTGTGCCAGTCGCAGATGGAGAAGCTCTATATAGTCAGGAAAAACAAGACCAGGAGCTGACTGTGGCTCAGACCATGAATACCTTATTGCCAAATTCAGACTTAAATTGAAGAAAGTAGGGAAAACCACTAGACCATTCAGGTATGACTTAAGTCAAATCTCTTATGATTATACAGTGGAAGTGAGAAACAGATTTAAGGGCCTAGATCTGATAGATAGAGTGCCTGATGAACTATGGTGTGAGGTTCGTGACATTGTACAGGAGATAGGGATCAAGAACATCCCCATGGAAAAGAAATGTAAAAAAGCAAATGGCTGTCTGGGGAGGCCTTACAAACAGCTGTGAAAAGAAGAGAAGTGAAAAGCAAAGGAGAAAAAGAAAGATATAAGCATCTGAATGCAGAGTTTCAAAGAAGAGCAAGAAGAGTAAGAAAGCCTTCTTCAGCAATCAATACAAAAAAATAGAGGAAAACAACAGAATGGGAAAGACTAGAGATTTCATCAAGAAAATTAGAGATACCAAGGGAACATTTCATGCAAAGATGGGCTCGATAAAGGACAAAAATGGTATGGACCTAAGAGAAGCAGAAGATATTTAGAAGAGATGGCAAGAATACACAGAAGAACTGTACAAAAACAGGTCTTCACGACCCAGATAATCATGATGGTGTGATCACTGACCTAGAGCCAGACATCCTGGAATGTGAAGTCAAGTGGGCCTTAGAAAGCATCACTATGAACAAAGCTAGTGGAGGTGATGGAATTCCAGTTGGGCTATTTCAAATCTTGAAAGATGATGCTGTGAAAGTGCTGCACTCAATATGCCAGCAAATTTGGAAACCTCAGCAGTGGCCACAGGACTGGAAAAGGTCAGTTTGCATTCCAATCCTAAAGAAAGGCAATGCCAAAGAATGCTCAAACTACTGCACAATTGCACTCATCTCACATGCTAGTAAAGTAATGCTCAAAATTCTCCAAGCCAGGCTTCAGCAATATGTGAATCATGAACTTCCTGATGTTTAAGCTGGTTTTAGAAAAGGGAGAGGAACCAGAGATCAAATTGCCAACATCCGCTGGATCATGGAAAAAGCAAGAGAGTTCCAGAAAAACATCTATTTCTGCTTTCTTGACTATGCCAAAGCCTTTGACTGTGTGGGTCACAATAAACTGTAGAAAATTCTGAAAGAGATGGGAATACCAGACCACCTGATCTGCCTCTTGAGAAACCTATATGCAGGTCAGGAAGCAACAGTTAGAACTGGACATGGAACAACAGACTGGTTCCAAATAGGAAAAGAAGTAAGTCAAGGCTGTATATTGTCACCCTGGTTATTTAACTTATATGCAGAGTACATCATGAGAAATGCTGGACTGGAAGAAACACAAGCTGAATCAAGATTGCCAGGAGAAATATCAGTAACCTCAGATATGCAGATGACACCACCCTTATGGCAGAAAGTGAAGAGGAACTCAAAAGCCTCTTGATGAAAGTGAAAGTGGAGAGTGAAAAAGTTCGCTTAAAGCTCCACATTCAGAAAACTAAGATCATGGCATCTGGTCCCATCACTTCATGGGAAATAGATGGGGAAACAGTGGAAACAGTGTCAGACTTTATTCTTTGGGGCTCCAAAATCACTGCAGATGGTGACTGCAGCCATGAAATTAAAAGACACTTACTCCTTGGAAGGAAAGTTATGACCAACCTAGATAGCATATTGAAAAGCAGAGACATTACTTTGCCAACAAAGGTTCGTCTAGTCAAGGCTATGGTGTTTCCAGTGGTCATGTATGGATGTGAGAGTTGGACTGTGAAGAAGGCTGAACGCCGAAGAATTGATGCTTTTGAACTGTGGTGCTGGAGAAGACTCTTGAGAGTCCCTTGGATTGCGAGGAGATCCGACCAGTCCATTCTGAAGGAGATCAGCCCTGGGTGTTCTTTGGAAGGAATGATGCTAAAGCTGAAACTCCAGTACTTTGGCCACCTCATGTGAAGAGTTGACTCGTTGGAAAAGACTCTGATGCTGGGAGGGATTGGGGGCAGGAGGAAGACTGGACGACAGAGGATGAGATGGCTTGATGGCATCACCGACTCTATGGATGTGAGTCTGTGTAAACTCCGGGAGTTGGTGATGGACAGGGAGGCCTGGCGTGTTGCGATTCATGGGGTTGCAAAGAGTCGGACACGACTGAGCAACTGAACTGAACTGAATGGAAATTTACAGATTCATGTGGAACAAACAAGTTACAAGGTAAAGTTAATAGAATACATTCCTGGATAGGGATACTCAGAATGGTAAGAATTTTACCTAAGTATATTTTATTTTATAAATACAATATAAAGACAATACAATATAAGTGGGCATTTTTGACACCACCTCACAGTCTGAGTAAATTCATTTAAAAGTTAAAATGTATACTGAACACCAACATATTTTTGAAAAGATTAATGTATAAATTAATTTTTTAGCCTTATTAAACTTCACTAGATATAAAAACATTCTAAACATGTAGTAATTAAAGCAGTATGTTTTGGAAAATAAAGAAGCAAAAGATCAATAACCAAAAAATTCATGATCCAGAAATATTCTTTTATAGGTGGGATTTCATTTATGCTGATGGTGCTATTTTAAGTCAGGGTAGATAGGATGGGGTATTCAGTTAATGCCTTGAGGATGACTAGAAATTTTATTACCGAGCACAGGATAAAGTAGGCAACACTGTGGTAGAAAATTAACCCAAATATTTTAGAGATTGTAATAAACTCTGTTGAGACTGAGCATAGACCCGCTTTACTAATGATGCACTCATTCCCCAGCTGTTGTTAGTATTGGCTTCTAACAGCTCTCTACTGAAGATGAAGTGCACCTTGAGTGGTAAAACCCTTTGGTGTCATTATGGATCAGCTAACTGCACTTTGCTCTGTTTTACCTTTTTCTCCTGCACTTCTCTTCCTTCATGCCCTTTCAGGGTTTATACCAGAGCATTCACTTAATAATCACTTGTAAAAGAATCCCCATTATAGGCTCTGATTCTCAAGAACCTGACCTACCTAAGATGACCTAATAAAGCAAAAGATTATTTCTCATTTACATAAAGTACCATGTTATTTGTTAGAGGTTCGGTTCCACTTGTTGCCTCTGGGATTCAGGCTTCCACCAACTTGGATGATACTATTAAATATCTCAGCATATGACTTAAAAGTTCCTGTGTAGAGGAAAATAAAATACACAAGGGAATTACACCTAGTCTTCAGTAACAGGGGCCAGAAACGACACATGTCACTTCTGATCATAGTCTCTTAGTCAAAACTAAATTTGTGGAGAATGGAAAGTATAGGAGAGCACAGGAAATAGTTAATGACTATAGATTAGAAAATTGGATTTCATGAAACTGTTTATATAAAATATAATCAGAAATGAAAAGTTATCCTATGTTGATGGATTGGAATAATTAAGATTGTTACAATATCCATACTGTTTAAAGCTATAATATTTACAGACTCAAAGCAATCCCTATCAAGATTCAAATGGCACTTTTTACAGAAACATGAAAAACAATACTCAAATTTATATGTAATAACCAAAGAAACTGAATAGGCAAATCAATATTGAGAAAGAACTATAAAGCTGAAGAAATCACACTTCATGATTTCAAGCTGTAGTATAAAGCTATAGCAATCAGATAGTATGGTGTTTGTTCCTAGTATTCCTGCACTGCTTTTTTTTTTAATTTTTATTTTATTTTTTAACTTTACAATATTGTATTGGTTTTGCCATATATCAACATGAATCCGCCACAGGTATACACATGTTCCCCATCCTGAACCCTCCTCTCTCCTCCCTCCCCACACTGCTTTTAACTTCTCACTGTTGAGAATGATGTTAGCTATGGGGTTTGTCATATATGACCTTCATTATGTTAAGGTAAGTTCCCACTATTCCCACCTTCTGAAGAGTTCATTAAGTGAACTCTTTATCATAAATTGGAGTTGAATTTTGTCAAAAGCTTTTTTCTGTATCTTTTTTGAGATGATCATGTGATTTTTATTCTTCAATTTATTAATGTGGTGTATCACACTGATTCACTTGTAGATACTGAACTATTCTTCAATCACTGGGATAAATCTACATTGTCATAGTGTATGATCTTTTTAATATATTATTGAATTTGGTTTGCTAATATTTTGTTGAAGGTTTTTGCATCTATGTTTATCATTGATATTGGCTTATAATTTCTCCCTTTTTTGGTAATATTTTTGTCTGGTTTTGGTATCAGAGTGCTCAATCTCACCAATTTTATTCAAAATGGTATTACAAGCCTAGTCACAGCAGTCAGATAAGAAAAGGAATAAAAGGAATCAGAATGGGAAAAGAAGTAAAAGTGTCACTGTTTGCAGATGTTGTGATACTATACACCAAAAATCCTAAAGATAGCACCGGAAACCTACTAGAGTACTTCAATGAATTCAGTGATATTGCAGAATACAAAATTAACATACAGAAGTATGTTACATTTCTATACACTAAAAATGAACTATCAGAAAGAGAAATCAATATGGAAAGATATCTCACATTCTCAGATAAAAAGGCAATATTGTTAAAATGGCCATATTACCCGAGACAATCTACATTTTAATGTTATCCCTATCAAATTATACATATTTTTCATAGAACTAGTAGAAATAATCCCAAAATTTATATCAAATGACAAAAGACTCAGAATTGCCAAAGCAATTTGAAGGGAAAAGAACAAAGCATAACCCTGCCAGACTTAAGACAACACTACAAAACTAAAGACTTCAAAACAGTATGGTACTGGCACAAAAACAGACTTATAAATCAATGAACAGGATAGAGTGCTCAGAAATAAACCCACATATCTGTAGTCAATTAATCTTCAGCAAAAGAGGGAAGAATATACAATGGAGTCAGTCTCTTCAGCAAATGGTGGTGAGAAAGAGGAACAGTAACATGTAAATCAAAAAAGTTAGAACACTTCCTCATACCATAGACAAAACTAAACTCAAAATAGCTTAAAGACTTAAATATAAGACATGACACCATAAAATTCCTAGATGAGAACATAGGCAAAACACTTTCTGACATAAATCATAGCAATATTTAGCCTCCCAAGGCAAAAGAAAAGCAAAAATGAACAAATAGGACCTACTCACACTTATCACGGATGTGCAAATCAAAACCACAATGAAATATTGCACTTGACAGAACAACTAGTATCCAAAAGATCACCAGTAACAAGTGTTGACAAGAATGTGGAGAGATGGCAACCCTGTGCATTGCTGGTGGGAATGGAAATTGGTGCAACCAATACGGAAAATAGTATTGAGATTCCTAAAAAATAAAAATAGAGCTACTATATGATACATCAATGCTACTCCTAGGTATTTTTCTGGGGGGTGCGGGAAACTGGAAAGATATATGCGCTTCCGGATGCCACAAATGGTAAAAGAAACATGCTTGGCAATTCAAGAGATGTAAGAGACATGGGTTCTATCCCTGTGTCGGGAAGATTCCCTGGAGGAGGGCATGCAACCTGCTCCTGAATTCTTGCCTGGAAAATCCATATGGGCAGAGGAGCCTGGGGGGCTACAGTCCATAGGGTCACACAAAGTTGGACATGACTGAAGTGACTTAGCATGCACGTATGCACATGTTCATTTTGGGCATGGGTGACTTAGTGGTAAAAAATCAGCCTGCCAATGCAGAAGAAGTGGGCTCAATCCCTGGGTCAGGCAGATGCACTGGAAAAGGAAGTGGCAACCCTCTCCAGTGTTCTTGCATGGAAAATCCAATGGACAGGGGAGCCTGTCAGGCTACAGTCCATGGGGTCACAAGAGTCAGACATAATTTAGTGACCAAACAACAACAAAGTGTTGATTTTAGCATTATTTGTAATAACCAAAATATAGAAACATTCTAAGTGCTCACTGATGAATAAATGGATAAAGAAGATGTTATATATATATTATACATATATATATATTCAATATAATATTACTCAGCCATAAAAAAAATGAAGTCATGCCATTTGCTACAACATGGGTAGACCAGATGGTATTATGCTAAGTGAAATGTCAGGCAAAAAAATAAATAAATAAACTAACACAGTATGATTTCACTTATATATGTAATCTAAGAACACAAAACACATGGACAAACATAACAAAATATAAACAGAGTTATAGATAAAGAACAAATAGGCATTTGCCAAAGGGAAAAGGGATAAAAGGAGGAAAGAAATAGGTGAGCGAGAGTAAGATGTACAAATTTCTGGTGGAAAAAAAAATGCCACTAATGTTAACTAACTAAATGCCATTAATGCTTAGTACATCTTTAATTGGGTTAAAGATTTAATAAGCATGGCCCCACCCACCAGAGCAAGATCCAGTTTTCCCCACAGTTAGTCCCTCTCATCAGGAAGCTTCCATAAGCCTTTTATCCTCATTCATCAGAGGGCAGGGAGAATGAACACCACAATCACAGAAAAATAACCAAACATGGATCACAGCCTTGCCTAACTCAATGACACTATGAGCCATGCTTTGCAGGGCCAATGAAGATGGACAGGTCATGGTGGAGAGTTCAACAAAACATAGTCCACTGGAGAAGGGAATGGCAAACCAGTTCAGCATTCTTGCCTTGAGAACCCCATGAACAGAATGAAAAGGCAAAAAGATAGGACACTGAGAGATAAACTTCCCAGGTCAGTAGGTGCCCAATATGCTCCTGGAGAAGAGCAGAGAAATAGCTCCAGAAGGAATGAAGTGGTTGAGCCAAAGTGGAGACAATGCCCAGTTGTGGATGAGTCTCATGGTGAAAGTCAAGTCCAATGCTGTAAAGAACAATATTGCATAGGAACCTGGATAATTAGATCCATGAACCAAGGTAAATTGGAAGTGGACAAACAGGAGATGGCAAAAGTGAACATTGACATTTTAGGAACCAGTGAATTAAAATGGCCCAGAGTGGGCTAATTTAATTCAGATGACCATTATATCTACTACTGTGAGCAAGAATCCCTTAGAAGAAATGGAGTAGTCGTCACAGTCAACAAAAGAATCTGAAATGCAATACTTGAGGGCAGTCTCAAAAATGACAGAATGATCTCTGTTCGTTTCCAAGGCAAACTATTCAATATCACAGTAATCCAAGTCTATGCCCTGACCACTAATGCTGAAGAAGTTGAAGTTGAATGGTTCTATGAAGACCTACAAGACCTTCTAGAACTAACACCAAAAAAAGATGTCCTTATCATAGGAGACTGGAATGCAAAAATAGGAATTCAAGAGATACCTGAAATAACAGGCGAGTTTGTCCTTGGAGTACAAAATGAAGCAGTGCAGAGGCTAACAGAGTTTTGCCAAGAGAACACACTGGTCAAAGGAAACATTCTCTTCCAACAACACAAGAGATGACTCTACATATGGACACTACCAGATGGTCAATACCAAAACAGATTGATTATACTCTTTGCAGCTGAAGATGGAGAAGCTCTATACAGTCAGCAAAAACAAGAGTAGAAGCTTACTGTGGCTCAGATCATGAAATCCTTATTGCAAAATTCAGACTTAAAATGAAGAAAGTCAGGAAAACCACTAGGCCATTCAAGTATGATATAAATCAAATCCCTTAAAATTGTACAGTGGAAGTGGCAAGTACATTCAAGGAATTAGATCTGATAGAGTGCCTAAAGAACTATGGACGGAGGTTTGTAACATTGTATGGGAGGCGGTGATCAAAACCGTCCCCAAGAAAAAGAAAAGCAAAAAGACAAAATGATTGCCTGAGGAGGGCTTATAAACAGCTGAGATAAGAAGAGAAGTGAAACACAAAGGAGAAAAGAAAAGATAAATTCATCTGAATGCAGAGTTCCAAAGAATAGCAAGGAGAGATAAGAAAGCCTTCTAAGTGATCAATGCAAAGAAATAGAAGAAAACAATAAAATGGGAAATACTAGTGATCTCTTCAAGAAAATTCGAAATACCAAAGGAACATTTCATGCAAAGATGGGCACAATAAAGGAAAGAAATGGTAGGGACCTAACAGAAGTAGAAGATACTAAGAAGAGGTGGCAAGAATAAATAGGACTATATCAAGAGATCTTAATGACCCGGATAACCACGATGGTGTGATCACTCACCTAGAGCCAGAAATCCCGGAATGTGAAGTCAAGTGGGACTTAGGAAGCATCACTATGAACAAAGCTAGTGCAGGTGATGCAATTCCAACTAGCTATTTAAAATCCTGAAAGATGATGCTGTGAAAATGCTGCACTCAATATGCCAGCAAATTGGGAAAACTAAGCCATGGCCACAGGACTGAAAAAGGTCAGTTTTCATTCCAATCCCAAAGAAAGGCAATGCCAAAGAATGTTCAAACTACTGCAAAATTGCACTCATCTCACATGATAGCAAAGTAATGCTCAAAATTCTCCAAGCCAGGCTTCAACAGTACATGAACCATGAACTTCCAGATGTTCATGCTGGATATAGAAAAGACAGAGGAACCAGCGGTAATATTGCCAACAACCGGTGGATCCACTGTATCACAGAAAAAGCAAGAAAATTCCAGAAAAACAACTACTTCTGCTTCATTGACTATGCTAAAGCCTTTGACTGTGTGGATCACAACAAACTGGAAAATTCTTCAAGAGATGGGAATACCAGACCACCTTACCTGCCTCCTGAGAAACCTGTACGCAGGTCAAGAAGCAATAGTTAGAACCAGACATGGAACAACGGACACTGATTCTAACTTGGGAAAGTAGTGCAACAGCATTGTATACTGTCACCCTGCTTATTTAATTTATGTGCAGAGTGCATCATGCAAAATGCTGGGCTGGATGAAAAATAAGCTGGAATCAAGATTGCTGGGAGAAATATCAATAACCTCAGATATGCAGATGACACCACTCTAATGGCAGAAAGCAAAGAGGAACTAAAGAGCCTGTTGATGAAGGTGAAAGAGGAGAGTGAAAAAAACTGGCTTAAAACTCAACATTCAAAAAATGAAGATCATGGCATCTGGTCCCATCACTTCATGGCAAATAGATGGAGAAACAATGAAAACAGTGACAGCCTTTATTTTTTTGGACTTCAAAATCACTGCAGATGGTGACTGCAGCCATGATATTAAAAGACGTTCGCTTCTTGGAAGAAAAGCTATGACAAACCTAGACTGCATATTAAAAAGCAGACACATTACTTTGCCAACAAAGGTCTGATTAGTCAAAGCTATGGTTTTTCCAGTCACGTATGGATGTGACAGTAGGAATATAAAGAAGGTTGTGCACCAAAGAATTGAACTTTTGAACTGTGGTGTTGGAGAAGAATCTTGCGAGTCTTGGACTGCAAAGAGATAAAACCAGTCAATCCTAAAGGAAATCAATCCTGAATATTCATTGGAAGGGCTGATACTAAGGCCAAAACTCCAATACTTTAGCCACCTGATGTGAAGAGCCAATCATTAGAAAAGACCCTGTTGCTGGAAAAGATTGAAGACAAGAGGAGAAGGGGATGACAGAAGAATTGGTTGGATGGCATCATCAACGTAATGAACGTAAATTTGAGCAAGCTCCAGGAGATGTTGAAGGACACGGAATCCTGTTGTGTTGCAGTCCATGGGGTCTCACAGAGGTGGACATGACTGAGGGGCTGAACAAGAACAATGAATTGTGCAGTATGGGGAATATAATCAGTAACTATATAGTATCTTTGTGTGATGACATATCTTAACTAGACTTATGGTGATCAGTCAGAAATATATAGAAATATTGATTCCCTACAATGTGTAATGGAAACTAATGGTGTTGTAGATAATTTATACTTAAAAAGCAAACAAACATACTCACAGACAAAAAGATCATATTTGTTCTTACTAGAGGTGAGAAGGCTGTGAATAGGGGAGGGGAAAACTGAATAAAAGTTGTCAACAGGTATACACTTTTAGTTATATTTAAGTACTAGGGATATAATGTACAATATCATACATATAATTATCACTGCTATATGGTATATTCAAAAATTGCTTAGAGGGAAAATCCTAGAAGTTCCCATCATAAGCAAAATAGTCATATTTTGTAAGTATTAATATATAAGATGGTGTATGTTAACTAGACTTAGTGTGGTAATCACTTTGTGATGCATGTAAATCAAATCATTATGTTTAAACTTACGAAGTGCTGTATGTCAATTATATCTCAATAAAACAGGAAGAAAAAACCCAGTCGGATGGCGGCATGAAAACAAACACATAAACCAATGGAATAGAAGAATCAAGAGCTCTGAAATAATTGCATGCAATATATTGTTGTTCAGTTGTGTCTGACTTTTTGCGACCCCCATGGGCTGCAGCACACCAGGCTTCCCTGTTCTGCTCCATCTCCCAGAGCTTGCTCAAACTAAAGTACACTGAGTCAGCGATGCCATCCGAACACCTCCTCTTCTGTCATCCTCTTTTCCTACTGCCTTCAATCTTTCCCAGCATCAGGGTCTTTTCTAATCAGTCGGCTCTTTGTATCAGGTGGCCAGAGTATTGGAGCTTCAGCTTCAGCATCAGCCCTTCCAATGAATATTCAGGACTGATTTCCTTTAGAACTGACTAGTTTGATCTCCTTAAAATCTAAGGGACTGTCAAGAGTCTCCAGCACCACAGTTCAAAAGCATCAATTCTTTGGCACTCAGACTTTTTTTATTGCCCAGCTCTCACATTCATACATGACTACCAGAAAAACCATAGCTTTGACTAGACAGACCTTTGTCAGCAAAGTAATGTCTCTGCTTTTTAATACACTGTCTAGGTTTGTCATAGCTTTTCTTCCAAGGAGCAAGTGTCTTTTAATTTCATGGCTTCAGTCACCATCCACAGAGATTATGGAGCACAAGAAAACAAGAAAATGAAGTCTGTCATTGTTTCCATTGCTTCCCCATCTATTTGCCATGAAATGATGGGACTGGATGCCATGATCTTAGTTTTTTGAATGTTGAGTTTTAAGCCAGTTTTTTCATTCTCCTCTTTCATCTTCAAGAGGCTGTTTAATTCCTCTTTGCTTTCTGCCATTAGCATGGTGTAATTTGGTCAACTAATATTTGATAAGGGAGCCAAAATAAGTCAATGGTAATAAGACAATCTCTTTAATAAATGATGGTGGGGAAAACTGGATATTCACATGAAAAATAATGCAGCTAGAACTCTATATTATATCACTAATAAAAGCTAACTCAAAATAGATTAAAGATATAAATATAAGATATGAACCCATAACAGTTCTTGAAGAAAACCTCAGGGAATAATTCTTTGATGTGCATGTTGGCAATGATTTTTTGGATATGGCATCTAAACCACATTCAACAACAACAAAAAATTAACAAACGCGACCACATCAAACTAAACATTCTTCTGCACAACAAAAGGCATGATCAAAGTGAAAAGATGACCTATGCAATAGTAAAAATATTTGCAAATCACATCTGATAAGGGACTAATATCTGAAATGTATAAATACCTAACAAACTCAATAGTAAAAACCAAACAATAAAAATTTTGGCAAAGGACTTGAATAGACATTTTACAAATATGACATACAGATGGCCAATAGTTAGATTCAAAGGTACTCAACCTCACTAATCATTAGTGAGTTGCAAATCAAAATAACAGGATACCACTGTATGCCTGTTAGAATGGCTACCATTAGAAAGACAGTTCATAAAATCTGGAGAGGATGTGGAAAAATAGAGATCCCTTGTGCATTGTTGATGGGACTGTGAAACAGTAAAGCCACTGTGGAAAACAGTATGGCGGTTTCTCCAAAAATTAAAAATATAACTTCTATATGATCCAGCAATTCCTCTTCTGATTACATATCCAAAAGAAATAAAACCAGTATGGAGAAGGATCTATGTATCTGTGTCTGGAGGTTGCTAGCAATCCTTGGCATTCTTTGGTTTGTAGCTGCATCATTTTAATTCATCAGTAATTTCTGTCACATGGCCGTCTTCCCTTCGTGTGTGTCTGAAAAGTATCTCTTTTTTCAAGAGAGATTATAACCAGTCATTCCATTTAGGGTTCACTCTAATATGGTATGACCTCATTTTAAATTAAGTACATCTACAAAGACCGTATTTCCAAAGATGGTCATAGTCACAGGTGCCAAAACCTATTTTGGCAGGGGGACATCATTCTGCTATGTAAAGGTGCATTTAGGTAGTCCTTGAGCCAAAGTCTTCAGTTTGAAGTCCTGGGTCTCCTGAGCACAGATCTGCCTTAGTGTCCCTATTGTGTCTAGCCTTTGGCACTGAGGTGCCCATGGTAAACCTGACCTCTGTGCCAACCTGATGATGAGTTTCGGATGACAGCAAGTGGGCTTGGTCACTTACATACCCAGCAAATGTAACGTTTTCATGACCACCACATATACCTTCTGTAGAATTGTTTGCTTTCAAATATCTACAAATTATTGTAAAAAATGTCAGAAACTTTATTTTCAACAAGTTTTTTTAAAGGTATCTGTTAACTTAATTGGTGCATCAATTCGCAGGTGTAAGTTAATTATATGGGTACTTAATTGCTAATTTCCTATGCAAATCAATATTTGAACTTTTAATTCTCAATTGAGCATGCATCAAAATGGGATTTTACCTGCTCAAAGTAACTGCAAAATTTGTAAGTGTATTTGTAAGTGTGCCTCCTTATAAGCTTGCTCTGATATTGTCAATATGGTCTCTGATTTGGAAGCATAACACTTGGAATGCCATTTGATAGGTAAATATATTAACAAAACATTCATTTATTTCTAGAAATATAAATGTCTAGACAGGGTGCAAAAATATGTTTACTTCTTAAAAAATTATAATACCGACCATTATGTTAAAATTCCCAAGCTAATAGCTAGAAGGTGAACATTAAAACCACATTTAAAAATACATTATATGTATGTATATATATATGTATATGAAAAAATATAAATTATATACAATATAAAATATTGATAATCTAGCTAATATATTTTTGCAAAAAGTATGCATATATGTGAAAATTTATATGTATTCTGTCATTTACAGATAAGTAAGAGTCATGAAAGTGAAAGAAAGTGAAAGTTAAGTCGCTCAGTTGTGTCTGACTCTTTGCGACCCCGTGGACTGTAGCCCACCAGGCTTCTGCATCTATGGGATTCTCCAGGCAAGAATACTGGAGTGGGTTGCCATTTCCTTCTCCAAAGTAAGAGTCATAACGCATTCTATTTTGGATCTGTGGTAGTTATCTAGGATAGCCCTCAAGATTTCTGCCAGTGGTAGACATACATCTCAGGTGTCAAACACTAATCCACTGCTATGAAGGGATTTTGCAGATGTAATTAATGTTCCAAATCAGTTGAACTTAAGATAGGGAGTTTATCTTAATCCTTTGGGATTTAAATCTGAATCTAGAGATCAGAGGTGGGAGAAGTCAGAAATTCAAAGCATGAGAATGATTTGACACAATATTGTTGTCTAGAAGTCGCAGGAGCTGATTTCTGGAAGCCAAGAGTGTCCCTTACTCCTCAGCTGACAGACAAGGAAGCAAGGACTCAGTACTATTGTCACAGGAATTGTAATGAACAAAAATGAGCCTTGGAAGTTATTTCCCCAAAGCCTTCAACAAAGGCTAAGATAGCTGACTTACGAAAACCTTAAGCAGAAAATCTAGTCCTGCTATGACAGACTTTTGACCTACAGAACCATGAGCTAATAAATGGACATTGCTTTAAGCTGCTTACTTTGTGCCATTTGTTACATAACAATAGAAAACTTAAATAGCATCTTATTTTTTAACACAATAATAAAGCATTTGTGTTTTTTACTTCAGGTCATATACTTTATGCATATATTATGTTAGTAGTTTTATAACATCTTTTACAAGTTTCAATGAGGTTTTTTCTTATCAGATTTTTTAAGTGAAATTGCTGAATAGAGGTATATGTAAAAAAATTTAAGTTTTTCTATGGGATTTCCAAAACTGATCATAGAAATTTTTTCACCAGTGTTTTATAGTTTTCTATATATAGGTCTTTAGTTTCTTTAGGTAGATATATTCCTAAGTATTTTATTCTTTCCGTTGCAATGGTGAATGGAATTGTTTACTATAAAACTCTGGTGAAAGAAATCAAAGAGGACACTAACAGATGGAGAAATATACCATGTTCATGGATTGGAAGAATCAATATAGTGAAAATGAGTATACTACCCAAAGCAATTTATAGATTCAATGCAATCCCTATCAAGCTACCAACAGTATTCTTCACAGAGCTAGAACAAATAATTTCCCAATTTGTATGGAAATACAAAAAACCTCAAATAGCCAAAGCGATCTTGAGAAAGAAGAACGGAACTGGAGGAATCAACCTACCTGACTTCAGGCTCTACTACAAAGCCACAGTTATCAAGACAGTATGGTACTGGCACAAAGACAGAAATATAGACCAATGGAACAAAATAGAAAGCCCAGAGATAAATCCACGCACATATGGACACCTTATCTTTGACAAAGGAGGCAAGAATATACAATGGATTAAAGACAATCTCTTTAACAAGTGGTGCTGGGAAATCTGGTCAACCACTTGTAAAACAATGAAACTAGAACACTTTCTAACACCATACTCAAAAATAAACTCAAAATGGATGAAAGATCTAAACGTAAGACCAGAAACTATAAAACTCCTAGAGGAGAACATAGGCAAAACACTCTCCGACATACATCACAGCAGGATCCTCTATGACCCACCTCCCAGAATATTGGAAATAAAAGCAAAAATAAACAAATGGGACCTAATTAACCTTAAAAGCTTCTGCACATCAAATGAAACTATTAGCAAGGTGAAAAGACAGCCTTCAGAATGGGAGAAGATAATAGCAAATGAAGCAACTGACAAACAACTAATCTCAAAAATATACAAGCAACTCCTACAGCTCAATTCCAGAAAAATAAATGACCCAATCAAAAAATGGGCCAAAGAACTAAATAGACATTTCTCCAAAGAAGACATACAGATGGCTAACAAACACATGAAAAGATGCTCAACATCACTCATTATCAGAGAAATGCAAATCAAAACCACTATGAGGTACCATTTCACGCCAGTCAGAATGGCTGCAATCCAAAAGTCTACAAGTAATAAATGCTAGAGAGGGTGTGGAGAAAAGGGAACCCTCTTACACTGTTGGTGGGAATTCAAACTAGTACAACCACTATGGAGAACAGTGTGGAGATTCCTTAAAAAACTGGAAATAGAACTGCCTTATGATCCAGCAATCCCACTGCTGGGCATACACACTGAGGAAACCAGAAGGGAAAGAGACACATGTACCCCAATGTTCATTGCAGCACTGTTTATAATAGCCAGGACATGGAAGCAACCTAGATGTCCATCAGCAGATGAATGGATAAGCAAGCTGTGGTACATGTACACAATGGAGTATTACTCAGCCATTAAAAAGAATACATTTGAATCAGTTCTAATGAGGTGGATGAAACTGGAGCCTATTATACAGAGTGAAGTAAGCCAGAAAGAAAAACACCACTACAGTATACTAACGCATGTATATGGAATTTAGAAAGATGGTAACAATAACCCTGTGTTGTACAAGACAGCAAAAGAGACACTGATGTATAGAACAGTCTTGTGGACTCTGTGGGAGAGGGAAAGGCTGGGAAGATTTGGGAGAATGGCATTGAAACATGTGAAATATCATGTATGAAACGAGTTGCCAGTCCAGGTTCGATGCACGATACTGGATGCTTGGGGCTGGTGCACTGGGATGACCCAGAGGGATGGTATGGGGAGGGAGGAGAGAGGAGGGTTCAGGATGGGGAACACATGTATACCTGTGGTGGATTCATTTTGATATTTGGCAAAACTAATACAATTATGTAAAGTTTAAAAATAAAATTAAAAAAAATTTTTTTTTGACACTTTATCAGAAGAATTGAACATGTTCATTTCTGTTTTCTACTTGTCAACAGTTTGACACATAATGTTTTCAGTCTGATAGCTGAAAATGGTGTTTCTTTTCCTTGGTTTATATTTCTTTGATTAAAATATATTTTATGCATATGTAAACTGTGTAATTTCTTATTTCGTTTCTTACTAAGTTATTTCGGCTGTTCATTTTCTACTCATGTGATTAATATTTAAAATGTGTTTGTAAAGCTGTTTATCCCTTAGGAGTGATATTTTCTTTTTCTCTGTCACACATGCTGGAAATATTTGAGTTTGTAATTTTTCTTTGACATTTATTCTGGTATTTTTTGTTTTTATCATGAGAACATTTAAACCAATTTCTAGTGAAAAAACTATATCAGTCTTTCCTATAAGACTTTAGCCTTTGGAACTCTTCCTTTTCATAATTTAGCTTAAAAATGTTTTATACCAGATTTCTTGCAAAAAAAAAAAAAATCTTACAAGAATTCTACCTTATATTATGCCTCAATATACTTAGTTTCACCAACTGTAGAGGAAAATACATGTATGTCCAAGAGTTAAAATAACTGTTATGATCTTAGTGAGAAGAGAATTTTTTTAAAACTGATAAGAATTTTCATCTTTATAATCTGTTATGCTTGCAAGAGTAACTTTGGGGTTGGTAAAAGTCATTTTTTTTTTTTCTTTTAAGACAGTTTTTTTTTTTTTTTTTAAATCACAGAAGCAAACCAGTTGATGGATAGGGCTTTCTTACAGACAGAATACAGAAAAAAAAAATTTTAATATGCATTTTGTGTTAAATCAGCTCAGTATAAAAAAATCAGAGCTTGCCAATTACTCTCATGATGCCCTCCTCCAAAATAACATTTGAATCCAGTAATACATAAAATGAGTAATACATCACAACAAGTCTAGTCTATTTCAGAAATGTAAGATTGGTTTAATATTTGAAAATTAATCAATGTGATTCACTACACTTACGGAATAAAGGAGAAAAATCATACAGCAATATCAACAGAAAATCAGTTGATAAATTTCAACTGTCATTTAAGATAAAAATTCTTAAGCAAACTAGAAAAAGAAGGAAATACTTTTAATCCAAAAATGTAGCTACAAAATTCTATAGAAAACACCATACATAACAGTAAATTTTGAAAAAGTTTCCCCTGATTCTGGGAACAATAAAATGATACCCTTTCTCCACTTCTATTTAGCATTGTACTGGTATCATTGCTAGTACTAGGAAAGAAAAATGTTGAAAAATTTTAAGAGCTGAAAAGGAACAAAACAATCATCATTATTCAGAGATAAATGTGATTGTATAGTAGAAAGTACAAAAGAACCTATACACAAAATCTTAAAACTGATCAATATAAATCATTTTGTATTTATATCCCAGCTACAAACAGGTAGAAAATTTAAAAAGTAAAGTAACAGCAGAAATATTAAACCTTCAAAAAATTTAGTAGGAGATTCACAAAAATTCTATAAAACATGTTGAGAAAAATTAAAGATTATACAAATCAATGTCAGAATATGCAGTTTTCATGCATTGTCAGCTCAGTATTGTAAAGATGTCAACATATAAACCAACTCTTAACTTCAATGTGATCCTGATAAAAAATTTAGAAGGCTTTATTTTTGGGATTAGCAAGGTGTTTTAAATTTTATATAGAGATGAAAAGCATAAATAAAATCATGAAGATGAAAAAGAAAGGTGGAGAATATATAATGTCAGCTATCAAAGCTCACTATGAAGCTATAATGATAAAGGAAATGCAGGACAGCACAAAATTAGACAAATAGATCAATGAAAAATATGTAGAGTCACACTTAAATAATCTGTTATTTGAGAAAAAAGTGAGAGAAAAACTGGTCTGTTTAGTAATTGCTTCTCTATCAATTGTGTAGGCATAAACAAAAAAGAATTCCTAATTACTACCTCAAACCATAAACGAAAATCAATTTTAGATGGAAATGTAAAGTTGGAAGATAAAGCATTGAAGTGTTTAGAGGAAAACATAAGATATTGAACATTCAATCTGGAAGCATCCTTTCAAAACAGAAACCAATAGCTAAACCATAAAGAAAAAAACTGACAAGTTGGACTTTATTAAAATATAAACTTTTGTTTATCAAGGCTTTACTAAAAGAGTAAAAAAAAAACATGCTTCAGAATTGAGGGGCAGTATTGCTAAACATGTAGTTGACAACTCACACATGGAAAATGTACAGAAATTTTATAAAACAATAAAGAAAGAAAATTCATTAAAGTTTGCCTGTTCAAATCCAAAATACTTGAACTGGCATTCCATAAAAGGCAGTACTCAAAAAACCAATAAACAAGTAAAGGTATTCAACTTTGTCATTAAGATAATGCATACTTATCTGAAAAATAAGTGTTTCCTTGTTTTTAAATAGTTCTATTGCTGTTGATTCAATAGGCAGAACTTGTGCTTCTAGAATTAACTGCAGTGCTTTCTAAGGAAATTTTGTAAATCTTCAAGGTTGGTTTATATATATTTCTAAATTCATAGTAATAACTGTTTTGTTTTGTAAGGTGTTTTAAGAAAGATCTAATTTGGGGGTATGAGTAATAAATATCTAGGATAATCTTGGTTTCTTGCCTATTTTCCCTGTTTGAATAACTTACATGCTATGCTATGCTAAGTCACTTCAGTCGTGTCCGACTCTGTGCGACCCCATAGACGGCAGCCCACCAGGCTCCCCCGTCCTTGGGATTCTCCAGGCAAGAACACTGGAGTGGGTTGCCATTTCCTTCTTCAATGCATGAAAGTGAAAGGTGCAAGTGAAGTCGATCAGTTGTATCTGACCCTCAGCGACCCCATGGACTGCAGCCCTCCAGGCTCCTCCATCCATGGGATTTTCCAGGCAAGAGTACTGGAGTGGATTGCCATTGCCTTCTCCAAATAACTTACATAGGTACCCTATTTAGAACACTTTTTTCAGCATTAGTGTGTAATTTCATGTTCTTGTTTTTTGTAGGACATACAAACATTTGCTTCAATGTGTTGTATTCCATCGTTTGGAATGAATAAAATGTAGTGCTCCATGAAAACAACGAAAATAAACCCACTTCTTCTATTCCAATTTAGATTAATTTTCTTTCTTTTCCTAGTCTGATTATTCTGACTAGAACTTCCAGTACTGTGTTGAATAAAAGTGGCAAGAGTGGGCATCCTTGTCTTGTTTCTGATCTTAGAAGAAATGTTTTCAGCTTTTCACTATTTAGTATAACGTTAGCTGTGTGTTTGTTGTGTATCATCTTTATTATATTGAGGCATAGTTTCTCTATGTCCACCTTATAGACTGTTGTTGTTTTTTTAAAATCATAAATGGATGTTAAATTTGTCAAAAGATCATCTAACGAGATAATCATGTGGTTTCTGTTCTTCAGTTGTTGATGTGGTGTATCAGACTAACTGATTTGCAGATAAGATGTTCATACGACCTAAGGCAATCTACTGAATCAAGGAAATCTCTATCAAAATAACAATGGATTTTTCACAGAAGTAGAACAAATAATTTTAAAATGTGTCTGAAAGCACAAAAGACCCTAAGTAGCTAAAACAGTCTTGAGAAAGAAGACCAGAATTGGAAGAATCTCACTCCTTGACTTCATACTGTACTACAAAGCTATAGTCATCTAAATAGTATGATACCAGGACAAATACAGACACACAGAGCAATGTAACATAATAGAGAGCCCAGAAACAAATTCAGGTACTTGTAGTCAATTAATCTATGACAAAGGAGGCAAAGATATACAAGGGAGAAAATTAGTCTCGTCAATAAGTCATGCTGGATTAATTGGACAGCTACATGTGTCAATGAAAGAATAAAAGTAGAACATTCTGTATTCCCATATACAAAAATAAACCCAAAATGAGTTAGAGACCTTAATATAAAACCAGAAACCACAAAACATAGACACAACATTCATAGCAATATTTATTTGCATCTGGTTCCTAAAGCAAAGAAAATAAAAGCAAAATAAACTAATGGGACTTAATTAAACTGAAAAACATTTGCAAAACAAAGGAAACCACTGACAAAATGAAAAGAAAACCAACTGAATGGGAGAAAATGTTTGTGAATGACATGTCTGACAGGTGATTAATATCCAAAATATAGAAATAGCTCATACAACACAAAATCCAGAAAACAAACAATGTGATATAAAAATGGGCAGAGGACCTGGATAGACATTTTTTCCAAAGAGGACATGCAAATGGCCAATAGGCAAATGAAAAGATGTTCAACATTGCTAATCATGAGGGAAATGTACATCAAAACCACAATGAGGTATCACGTCAGTTCTGTTAAAATGGCTGTCATCGAAAAGAACACAAATAACAGATGGTGGCAAAGATGTGGAAAAAAGGGAATCTGTATATTGTTAGTGGGAATGTAACTTGGTGCAGCCACTATGGAAAACAATATGGTTTTCCCAAAAAATTAAAAATAGAACTAACATCAGTTCAGTTCAGTTCAGTTCAGTCGCTCAGTCGTGTCCGACTCTTTGCGACCCCATGAATCACAGCACGCCAGGTCTCCCTGTCCATCACCAACTCCCAGAGTTCACTGAGACTCACGTTCATCGAGTCAGTGATGCCATCCAGCCATCTCATCCTCTGTCGTACCCTTCTCCTCCTGCCTCCAATCCCTCCCAGCATCAGAGTCTATTCCAATGAGTCAACTCTTCGCATGAGGTGGTCAAAGTACTGGAGTTTCAGCTTTAGCATCATTCCTTCCAAAGAAATCCCAGGGCTGATCTCCTTCAGAATGGACTGGTTGGATCTCCTTGCAGTCCAAGGGACTCTCAAGATCTTCTCCAACACCACAGTTCAAAAGCATCAATTCTTCGGCGCTCAGCCTTCTTCACAGTCCAACTCTCACATCCATACATGACCACAGGAAAAACCACAGCCTTGACTAGACAGACCTTTGTTGGCAAAGTAATGTCTCTGATTTTGAATATGCTATCTAGGTTGGTCATAACTTTTCTTCCAAGGAGTAAGCGTCTTTTAATTTCATGGCTGCAGTCACCATCTGTAGTGATTTTGGAGCCCCCCAAAATAAAGTCTGACACTGTTTCCACTGTTTCCCCATCTATTTCCCATGAAGTGATGGGACCAGATGCCATGATCTTCGTTTTCTGAATGTTGAGCTTTAAGCCAACTTTTTCACTCTCCTCTTTCACTTGCATCAAGAGGCTTTTTAGTTCCTCTTCACTTTCTGCCATAAGGGTGGTGTCATCTGCATATCTGAGGTTATTGATATTTCTCCCGGCAATCTTGATTCCAGCTTGTGTTTCTTCCAGTCCAGCGTTTCTCATAATGTATTCTGCATATAAGTTAAATAAGCAGGGTGACAATACACAGCCTTGACGAACTCCTTTTCCTATTTGGAACCAGTCTGTTGTTCCATGTCCACTTCTAACTGTTGCTTCCTGACCTGCATACAGATTTCTCAAGAGGCAGATCGGGTGGTCTGGTATTCCCATCTCTTTCAGAATTTCCCACAGTTTCTTGTGATCCACACAGTCAAAGGCTTTGGCATAGTCAAGAAAGCAGAAATAGATGTTTTTCTGGAACTCTCTTGCTTTTTCCATGATCCAGCATATGTTGGCAATTTGATCTCTGGTTCCTCTGCCTTTTCTAAAACCAGCTTGAACATCAGGAAGTTCACGATTCACATATTGCTGAAGCCTGGCTTGGAGAATTTTGAGCATTACTTTACTAGCGTGTGAGATGAGTGCAATTGTGCGGTAGTTTGAGCATTCTTTGGCATTGCTTTTCTTTGGGATTGGAATGAAAACTGACCTTTTCCAGTCCTGTGGCCACTGCTGAGTTTTCCAAATTTGCTGGCATATTGAGTGCAGCAATTTCACAGCATCATCTTTCAGGAGTTGACCCAGCAATTCCACTTTGGGGTATATATCTTAAAAAAAAAAAAAAAAAAAGCCCACTAGTTAAAAAAATGTCTTACTCTCAAATTTTCATAGCAACAATTAATTATAAAACCAAGGTATGGAAGCAATTTCAGGGTCCAATTGATGAGTAGATAAAGAAGATGAGTGAATACACACACACACACACACACACACACACACACACACACACACACACTGAGGAATACTATTTAGCCATAAAAAAGAATGAAAATTTTGCCATTTGTAACAACATAGATGGACTTGGAGGGTATTATGCTAAGTGAAACAAGTCAGACAGAGAAAGACCAATACTATATGATATTACTTATTATGTAGAATCTAAAAAGTACAATGAACTAGTGAATATAACAAGCAGACTCATAGAGATCAAACTAATGTATAAAATAGATAACTAATGAGAGTATAATACTGTATAGCACAGGGAACTCAGTGCTCCGTGGTGACCTAAATGGGAAGGAAATCCAAAAAAGAAGGGATATATGCATATGTATAGCTGACTTACTTTGCTGTACAGAGAAAACTAACACAAAGTGTGAAACAACTATACTCCAATACAATTAAAAAGATTAAAAAATTTTTAAAAGTAAAATCAAACCAAATATAAACATTAAGAAATAGATCAGACTACTAAGTACTAGTGTGGAGAGGGAAGGCGGAGGGGCAGGGGCAGGGGACTAAGAGGTACAAATTATTATGTATAATATAAAGTCATATATTGAATAGCCAATATTTTATAATAACTACAAATAGAATATAACCTTTAAAACTGTAAGTCACTATTTGTACACCTGTAACTGGGAGAAGACTCTTGAGAGTCCCTTGGACTGCAAGGAGATCCAACCAGTCCATCCTAAAGGAAATCAGTCCTGGGTGTTCACTGGAAAGACTGATGCTAAAGCTGAAACTCCAATACTTTGGCCACATCATGCGAAGAGTTGACTCATTGGAAAAGACCCTGGGAGGGACTGGGGGCAGGAGGAGAAGGGGATGACAAAGGATGAGGTGGCTGGATGGCATCACTGACTCGATGGACATGAGTCTGAGTGAACTCTGGGAGTTGGTGATGGACAGGGAGGCCTGGCGTGCTGCAATTCATGGGGTCACAAACAGTTGGACACGACTGAGCGACTGAACTGAACTGAACTTATACATTCACTATAAGTCAAAAAAAAAAATTAGGTTCAGCTATAAATGTACCAGAATGTATAAAATTAAGAAACCAGCTATATGAGAAAAGAATTCAAAAAAAGTAGATATATATATAACTGATTCTCTTTGCTGCTGTACACCTGAAACTAACAGCATTATAAATCAACTATACTCCAATAAAATTTGAAAAAGAAAAGCTAGGAAGATACCAATTATAGACTCTTATGCATTGGTAAGTTTAAATTGGTGCAGCCACTTAAAAACTAACAGTGTTTGCAAAACCAAGCATACACAAACCCTCTGACCTTGGTTTTGTTCCTAGATATATAACTGACAGAATAGTATTACTTGTTATAACATAAGCTGAAACAATTAACATATCAACAGTAGAAATGTATAGATTGTGGCATATGTATATGATGGAATATATAGTATATTTACACCAAATAGGACTCAAAGAGGTAATGTTTAGTGAAAAAAGCCAGAGACAAAAGAGTGCCTTTTATATAAACCTATTTATGTGAGGTTAAAAAAAATAGACTAGTGATGTTAAAAGTCAAGATACTATAATACTATCATTTCTGAGGTGGTGATACATGGGAGAGGACATGAGGAGTCTTTTTGGGTGCTGGTAATTTTACATTTCTTGATACAGCTTCTGTGTTTTCAGATGTGTTTGCCTGGTGAAAATTCACTGAGATAAGTACTTATGCATGATTTTCTGTATGTCTGTAATCAATAGAAAATACTTTAAATTTTTTATTTTTAGGTAAATTCATCAAAGAAAGGTATCATTCAGTTCAGTTCAGTTCAGTTCAGTCGCTCAGTCATGTCCAACTCTTTGCGACCCCATGAATCGCAGCACGCCAGGGCTCCCTGTCCATCACCAACTCCCGGAGTTCACTCAGACTCACATCCATCGAGTTGGTGATGCCATCCAGCCATCTCATCCTCTGTCGTCCCTTTCTCCTCCTGCCCCCAATCCCTCCCAGCATCAGAGTCTTTTCCAATGAGTCAACTCTTCGCATGAGGTGGCCAAAGTACTGGAGTTTCAGCTTTAGCATCATTTCTTCCAAAGAACACCCAGAATAGAAAATACTTTAAATTTTTTGTCCTTAGGTAAATTCATCCAAGAAAGGTATCATTATAGTATGCTATATGCTTCAGGTATGAATATTAATGTAAACATAAGGAAAGGAACTTTCAACATTTATTCAAGCAGAAGTTCTAAGTCTACTGAGAGGAAGGCAAGGTAAGGGAGTACTTAGTGTATGTTTGTGTGTGTGTTGGGGAGGTGGCCATATAGCACAGTGGTCTTTATGCTGTGAAGGGGCTATATATGACATCTAAGGGAACCCTAATAATATTTACGATTTTAGAGCAAGTGAAATTCTTCTGTTGTACACGTTGAAGCATGATCTATTTAGGATGCCTGGTCTACAGAGGCCTAAAATATCTGAGTTATATTTGATTATATGTCAATCAAGTAGATACTTTTCTTTTTAAATAACTAACCTAATTGAAAGAGTGAAACAGTGCCATTTACAGCAAAGTGGATGGACCTAGAATTTATCATATTAAGTGAAGTAAGTCAGAGAATGACAAATATCGTATGATACTGCTTATATGGGGAATCTAAGAAAAAAAAACAATACCAATGTGTATATGTACCACAGTTTTCTTATCCATTCATCTGCTGATGGGCATCTAGGTTGCTTCCATGTCCTGGCTATTATACAGAGTGAAGTAAGCCAGAAAGAAAAACACCAATACAGTATACTAACGCATATATATGGAATTTAGAAAGATGGTAACAATAACCCTGTGTACGAGACAGCAAAAGAGACACTGATGTATAGAACAGTCTTATGGACTCTGTGGGAGAGGGAGAGGGTGGGAAGATTTGGGAGAATGGCATTGAAACATGTAAAATATCATGTATGAAACGAGTTGCCAGTCCAGGTTCGATGCACGATACTGGATGCTTGGGGCTAGTGCACTGGGACGACCCAGAGGGATGGTATGGGGAGGGAGGAGGGAGGAGGGTTCAGGATGGGGAACACATGTATACCTGTGGCAGATTCATTTTGATATTTGGCAAAACTAATACAATTATGTAAAGTTTAAAAATAAAATAAAATTAAAAAAAAAAAAAAACAATACCAATGAACTTATTTACAACACAGAAATAAACTCACAGACGTAGAAAACAAATTTATGGTTACCAAAAGGGATAGTAGGGAAAGAAGAGGAGAGATAAATTAGGAGTTTAGGATTAACATATCTCAAACTCTACTACTATAGCTATTACTATATACACTCTACTACTATATATATACACGGAGAAGGCAATGGCACCCCACTCCAGTACTGTTGCCCGGAAAATCCCATGGATGGAGGAGTCTGGTAAGCTGCAGTCCATGGGGTCGCACAGAGTTGGACATGACTGAAGTGACTTAGCAGCAGTAGCAGCAGCAGCAACTATATATACTATATATACACACTGCTGCTGCTGCTAAGTTGCTTCAGTCGTGTCCAACTCTGTGTGACTCCATAGAGGGCAGCCCACCAGCCTCTCCCATCCCTGGGATTCTCCAGGCAAGAACACTGAAGTGGGTTGCCATTTCCTTCTCCAATGCATGAAAGTGAAAAGTGAAAGTGAAGTCACTCAATCGTGTATATGTAAAACAGGTAAACAACAAAGACCTAATGCATAGCACAGGTAACTAACTCAATATCTTGTAATAATCTGCAATGGAAAGTAATCTTTTTCATTACATATATAACTGAATCACTGCTGTACAACTGAAACTAACACAACATTGTAAGTTAACTACATTTCCATAAAAAGGATAGAGATGAACATACTCTATATGTTTTATACATTTATATTTGGATAGAATGTAAAAATAGAAGGAATTATGGTTTATTGGGGGATTTCCCACATGGCGCTAGTGGTAAAGAATCCGCCTGCCAATGCAGGAGAGGTAAGAGATGTGAGTTCAGTCCCTGGGTTGGGAAGATCCCCTGGAGTAGGAAATGACAACCTACTCCAGTATTCTTTCCTAGAAAATCCCAGGGACAGAGGAGCCTGGTGGGCTATATAGTGTTGCAAAGAGTTGGGCACAATTGAAGCAACTTAGCATGCATAGTTCATTGGAACAGCATTGGATTATAAGAATTGGCTTCTAGCTCTAGTTCTGTTAGAGGTGAGTGCAGCTTGTCTATATGTCACAAGACTAATTTTCAATAAGATAATCTGTGGGTCCATTCCAGGGCTCCTGTGCTGACTGAGATACACAGAGACTCATCCTTTAACATGGGTAATAAATTTAAACAAAGGTTTACATTTAAGCATTCACTGTAGGAGATACTACTAAAATAATTAGTACTCATTTGACTGATTATAATGTGATAATTACATAGGAAAAACTCTTTAGCTGACATATATTATTTTCAGGTAAATTAATTGATTCATAATTCTAATATGATTGATTGTTTTAAAGCTAAGCTAAAGATAATATAATAGAACTGTTCTCTATATTTAGATGCAATCTATTCCTAGTTATATTACCTTGAAATAGAATACCATTGGGTGAAATTCTAACTTTGCAGGCACACTTACAAATGTTCAGAAGGGGCAAAACCTTAGAAGCAGTAGGGAATCATATAAGAAAGTTAAGCATTATCTAGGCTGTTTGTTTAATCTTGCTTTTTTCAAAAATATTTTCAAGTTTTTATTAGAAAAAGGTAAATATAGTAAAGAGACAAAATATGAATTGGGAAAAGTTCATCTTATGTATCATTTATATATTTTTATTAAAATTAGGAGTTCTTTTTTTCAAAATAAATACTTGATTAAGAAATTATCAGAAGGCCTAAGAGCATGATGTCAAAAAACATTAGCATATTTGAGGGCAAATATTTATACTCAGGCAGAACACTGGGTTGAATAGAATTTTTTCCTTTTTGATTTATAATTGCTTATGTTCTTCAACTTCTTTTGCATTTTGATAGTGCAAACATAATACTTCTGTAGAAAAATGAATGTGATGACCCTGCAAATTAAATGTGAGGCTTCCAGGGTAGGGGAGGTTGGGCTGGCTGAGGCCTTCTTGTCTGTGCACTGCTTTCACGGTATTGCCACTCAGTCTCTGAAATAAATTGCAGTTTGTTTTAACTAGGAGAGCATTTCCTGAACTGCTATGTTCTTAATCATTACTTTATGCAAAACACTTGAAATATACGATGTACCAGTCTTAACCCATGCATTTCTGATGAGAATGCCTCTCCCTGGCATGTGGCCAAGGCCTCTGCCAGGGGACCTGACAACACTGTCCCAGCCCCAAGAGATCAAGGCTAGAGGCAAGGTCAAGGCTAGAGGCAAAGTCAAGGCTAGATTAAGCCTGGATCATAGCTAATCCTAGGACTTTTGAGTATTACCAAAGAAGCATTTTCTTTCACGGTGGAGTTGGATCTGGGAATTTGTGAGGCATTTTATTGCAGGCATTTTAGACCACGAAAAAGTAAGAAAAGAGAGAATTACTTCTAAAAATATTTTTCCTCGTATTTTATTTCTAAAGTCTTTCCCCAAACAATTTCTAGATTTCTTACAGCCATGTTTTTCTGATAATTCTTCTTATGGCCTTCTAGGAAGGTCACCTGGGATAAGCCAGCTCTAGCTTTGTTAGAAAAGTTCATGGAGCGACATCTCTGTCTTCATGGAGATCATATATTGCAGTTTTCTACCTGGTACATCTGTTGGACCTTCTGAAGCAGGCACCTAAATCATGACCTCATAGCACTTTGCCTCCAGCCTTAATGCTTTTCTGTTGCATCAAACTTCAGGCTTCATGTAGGCTAGTAATGTTATTGACTCATGACCACATGCTGGTTTACACTGCATCTTTATGACTCATGGTAAAGAAAATAACACCTCACCTCACACCAGCCAGAATAGCCATCAGTAAAAAGTCTACAAACACAAATGCTGGAGAGAGTGTGGAGAAAAGGGAACCCTCCTATACAGCTGCTAGAAATGTAAGTTGGTACACCCACTATGGAAAACAGTGTGGAGGTTCCTCAGAAAACTAAAAATAAAATTACTATATGATCCAGCAATCCCACTCCTGGGCATATATGCAGACAAAACTATAATTCAAAAAGATACGTGCACCCCTAGGTTCATACCAGCACTGTTCATAATAGCCAAGGCATGGGAATAACCTAAATGTGCTTCAACAGATGAATGGATAAAGAAGATATGGTACATATATACAATGTAATAATAATTAGTTGTCAAAAGGAATGAAATAATGCCATTTGAAGCAGCATGGATGCAACTAGAGATTATCATACTAAGTGAAGTAAGTCAGACAGAGAAAGACAAATATCATATGATATCACTTGTATGTGGAATGTAAAATATGGCGCAAATAAACCTATCTACGAAACAGAAACAACCTCACAGACATAGAGATCAGACTCACTGTTGCCAAGGGGGAGAGGGAGAGAAAGAAGGATGAACTGGGAATTTGGGCTTGGTAGATGCAAGGCAATGGCACCCCACTCCAGTACTCTTGCCTGGAAAATCCCATGGACGGAGGAGCCTGGTAGGCTGCAGTCCATGGGGTCGCTATGAGTTGGACACGACTCAGTGACTTCACTTTCACTTTTCACTTTCATGCATTGGAGAAGGAAATGGCAACCCACTCCAGAATTCTTGCCTGGAGAATCCCAGGGATGGTGGAGCCTGGTGGGCTGTTGTCTGTGGGGTCACACAGAGTCGGACATGACTGAAGTGACTTAGCAGCAGCAGCAGCAGATGCAAACTATTACATTTAAATGGATAAACAACAAGGTCCTACCGTATAGCATAGGGAACTGACTATATCCAATCTCCTAGGATAAACCACAATGGAAAAGAATATTAAAGAAAAGAATGTATAAAACTCAGCCACTTTGATGTCCAGCGAAGATTGCCATAATAGTGTAAATCAATTATACTTTAATTTAAAAATGGAAAATAAAAAGAAAATGGCATCTCTGCTTTCAGGGGATGTTGCCTCCGTAGCCCAAAGGGGCCAGGTAACACACTGAAGAATTTGGGGGCAGTTAACAGCCCTGTGATGACTTTGATCAATGAAAGACCAGTGTGGAAGTGTTCCTGGAATAAATACTCCCATTCCTAACAGGAGATTGTAAGAAATAGCCTTTCCATACCACCTCACCATAGACATGAGAAGATTGTGATGGAGCAACCCACTCATGGAGTTGCTCAAAGACTTCATTTTGTTTTTGCTTTATCTCTTTGCGTTTTTATCTTTGTGTCACAGAGATTCTGCTAAGTCGCTTCAGTCGTGTCTGACTCTGTGCAACCCCACAGACGGCAGCCCACCAGGCTCCCCTGTCCCTGGGAGTCTCCAGGCAAGAACACTGGAGTGGGTTGCCATTTCCTTCTCCAATGCATGAAAGTGAAAAGTGAAAGTGAAGTCGCTCAGTAGTGTTCGACTCTTAGCGACTCCATGGACTGCAGCCTACCAGGCTCCTTCGTCCATGACATTTTTCCAGGCAAGAGTATTGGAGTGGGGTGCCATTGCCTTCTCCAGTCACAGAGATTACTACTTCCCAATAAAATATCAGCATGTGAATTTTGTCTCAGGCTCAATTTTTTGAGGAGAACCTGAGCTAAGATACTAGCTGCACATATCATGAAGACAAGAACAATCATATCCAAAATGTGTTTTTAGTTTCTTTAAGTCACATTTTGCACCTCCACATCTATTAACAATAATTGTGAGAGTTATAGTTTCCTTAAGTAAAAATACTTTTCTCAAGTGTCACTCTTCACAAAAAAACATAAAGAAACATAAATCTAATAGCATTATTCTTTCTCTTGACTTTGGGCATTCACTTCTATATTTCAAATTAGAAGCTGAAGGTAGGTACTGGGAATGAGGTTGAGTCTGGAGATACCGATACTAATATAGAAAAGTCATGAAATTTTAGAAGTCAAATTCATTCTTGCACATGCAATGCGATTACCAAGGTATTTCTGTCTGCAGTGTGGGTTTCCTGAAGTGCAGATATGTAGAGAAACTAAGAAACTTTCATAGATTCGAGAGGTCCAGGTAGCTAAAGTGAATAAATGGTAGAAGAGTTGTAAAAACAATAAGAGACTAAAAGTAAGCGGAAAATAAAAGTGAATAAAAATCTACCACAATGCCACGGGAATTAAGATCCTTGAAGATGTATGTGAAAATGTCAGCTGGCCGAGAAAGTGGGAGTGTGGTACAAGCAAATGTAGGAAACGAGGTTTGCTGTTTTTATGAGCTAGATTAGATCTTTTTGAGATGACAGTTCTATCTATAACCAAGAAACATCCTTACTATTTATAAGTAAGCTGTTATCAATTCTCAAAACATCCACACTGTGTAATATATCTACAACTTGCAGTTAGCTCTAGATTATCTTTATACCTACAGTTGAAGTGTTTTTTAAATCTCAAAATTATTTTCAACACTCTCCCTTCTCTCCCTTAATTTCCCTCTGTCTACTATGCCTTTATTTCCTGTCCCTTAATAATTACCATTCTTCATGAAGTGTATAAAGAAGGTGGAGATGGGGTTTCAAAGAAGCAAAAAGTTGCTTCTGGGATGCAGTCTAATGTTATGAGTGAATGTTGGTGTCATGTAAGAATTTTCTGACTGCAGGTTTTGGGAGGCCTTTGCTAATGCATTGTTAGGGGCTCCCACAGAAAGAGTTATTAGAACTCAATGAGATCTTGAGAAAAACATTTTTGTCCTATGAGGCTGCCTAATGAAGTGAACATAATCAGTAGGTTATTTGTTGTTGTTTAGTCGCTCAGTCATGTTTGACTCTGCAACTCTGTGATGCCATCCAACCATCTCGTCCTCTGTTGTCCCCTGCTCCTTTAGCCTTCAATCTTTCCCAGCATCTAGGTCTTTTCTAATGAGTTGGCTCTTCGCATCAGGTGGCCAAAGTATTGGCACTTCAGTTTCAGCATCAGTCCTTCCAATGAATATTCAGGATTGATTTCTTTTAGGATTGACTGATTTGATCTCCTTGCAGTCCAAGACCCTCAAGAGTCTTCTCCAACACCATAGTTCAAAAGCATCAATTCTTCGGTGCTCAGCCTTCTCTATGGTCCAGCTCACATCCATACATGACTCGTGAAAAATCATAGCTTTGACTATATACGGACCTTTGCTGGTAAAGTAATGTCTCAGCTTTTTAAAAGCTGTATAGGTTTGTCATAGATTTCCTCCCAAGGAACAAGCGTCTTTTAATTTCATGGCTGTAGTCACCATCTGCAGTGATTTTGGAGCTCAAGAAAATGAAGTCTGTCACCGATTCTATTATTTCCCCATCTATTTGCCATGAAGTAATGGGACTGGATAACATAATCTTAGTTTTTTTAATGTTGAGTTTAAATCCAGCTTTTTCACTCTCCTCCTTCAACTTCATCAAGAAGTTACTTAGTTCCTCTTTGCTTTCTGCTATAAGGGTGGTATCAACAGCGTATCTGAGGTTATTGTTATTTCTCCCTGCAATCTTGATTGTCACTTCTGTTTCATCCAGCTCTGCATTTCTCATGATGTACTCTGCATATAAGTTAAATAAACAGGGTGACAATATACAGCCTTGAATACTCCTTTCTCAGTTTAGAACCAGCCCATTATTCCATGTCCAGTTCTAACTGTTGCTTCTTGATCTGTATACAGATTTCACAGGAGGAAGGTAAGGTGGTCTGGTATTCTCATCGCTTTAACAATTTTCCATAGTTATGATCCACACAGTCAAAGGCTTTAGTGTAGTCAATGAAGCAAAAGTACATGTTTTTCTGGAATTCTCTTGCTTTTGCTATGATCCAACGGATGTTGTCGTTTTGATCTCTGGTTCCTCTGCCTTTCGTAAATCCAGCTTGACCATCTGGAAGTTCTCAGTTTATGTACTGTTGAAGCCTAGCTTGGAGGATTTTGAGAATTACTTTGCTAGCATGTGAAATGAGTGCAATTGTGTGGTCATTTGAACATTATTTGGGATTGGAATGAAAACTGACATTTTCCAGTCCTGTGGGCACAGCTGAGTTTTCCAAATTTGTTGACATATTGAGTGCAGCACTTTAAAAGCATCATCTTTTAGGATTTCAAATAGCTCAGCTATAATTGCATCACCTCCTTGAGCTTTATTCATAGTGATGCTTTCTAAGGCCCACTTGGCTTCACACTGCAGGATGTATGGCTCTACGTGAGTGATCATACCATCATGTTTATACAGGTCTTTAAGATACTTTTTGTATAGTTCTTCTATGTATTCTTGCCACCTCTTCTTAATATCTTCTGCTTCTGTTAGGTCCATACTGTTTCTGACTATTACTGTGCCCATCTTTGCATGAAATGTTCCCTTGGTATCTCTTATTTTCTTGAAGAGATCTCTAGTCTTTTCCATGCTGTTGTTTTCCTCTATTTCTTTGCAATGATAACTTAGGAAGACTTTCTTATCTCTCTTTGCTATTCTTTGGAACTCTGCATTCAAATGGGTATATCTTTCCTTTTCTCCTTTTCTTTTCACTTGTTTTCTTATCTCAGCTGTTTGTAAGGCTTCCTCAGACAATCATTTTGCCTTTTTTCATTTCTTCTTCTTTGGGATGGTTTTGATCACTAATTCCTGTACAATGTTAGGAACCTCTATCCATAGTTCTTTAGGCACTCTGTCTATCATATCTAACCCTTTGAATCTATTCAAGGGTCATGGCGGAGAGTTCTGACAAAACATGGTCTGCTGGAGAAGGGAATGGCAAGCCAATTCAGCATTGCCCTGAGAAGCCCATAAGCAGTATGAAAGGCAAAATGATATGACACTGAAAGATGAAATCCCCAGGTCAATAGGTGTCCAATATTCTACTGGAGAAGAGCAGAGAAATAGCCCCATAAGGAATGAAGAGATTGAGTCAAAGAGGAAAAAATGCCCAGTTATAGATGTGTCTGGTGGTGAAAGTAAAGTACAATGCTGTAAAGAACAATATTACATAGGAACCTGGAATGTTAGGTCCATGAATCAAGGTAAATTGGAAGTGGTCAAACAGGAGATGGCAAGAGTGAACATTGACATTTTAGGAATCAGTGAACTAAAATGGACCAGAATGGACTAATTTAATTCAGATACCATTATACCTACTACAGTGGGCAAGAATCCCTTAGAAGAAATGGAGTAGCCCTCATAGTCAACAAAAATGTCCAAAATGCAGTGAAGTGAAAGTGAAGTCTCTCAGTCATGTCCGACTCTTTGCGACCCGTGGACTGTAGCCCACCAAGCTCCTCTGTCCATGGGATTCTCCAGGCAAGAATACTGGAGTGGGTTGCCATTTCCTTCTCCAGGGGATCTTCCTGACCCAGGGATCAAACCCAGGTCTCCTACATTGCAGGCAGACGCTTTAACCTCTGCGCCACCAGGGAAGCCCTTAAATAAAAGAATACAGTCTCTCAGAAAACCTCCTATAGAGACACAGAACGTCAGATCCAAGTACTAACATCAAAGATTTCAAGGGAGGAGAGGAAGTCAGGTTGAAAGAAGATGGGGGAGGAGGCGGGAGAGGGGGGTGAAAGGGGTGGCCTTACAGACGTCTCCTGCCACCTGCAGATACCCAGGCATTATGGGACTTTACCCTGGGCTTCCAGAGAAGGGAGGACTGGAACTCGGCCCTACCAGAAATCAGACCAGACCAGAACCAGAACTCGAGTTCTCTGCCAAGAGGAGGTGATCAGTCTCCAATCCTCAGCTAAGGCTGAGGGCCCTTCGACCAGATTCCTGCGTCCAGGACCGGGGGACTAGAAAAATGGGGAAGGATAGAAAGGGTTAAGGAGAGGAAAGAGAGAGGGAAGGGGAGAGAGGTCAATAAAGTCTCTTGTTCCTTACCAGTTGGGGCACTCTGGCCAGTTGTCTGCATCAGGAGGAGACCAGGGACAAAGGGTCCCAGTTGCAGCCACTGGGTCTGGTCCATTGGCAGGCAAGCTGGCCCCTGAGTACCCCGAGTGGTCAGGATGTCAGTCTCAGCGAAGAAGAATCCCACCAGAGTTGCCATTTGTTGCAGGAAGGCGGACCCCTTCCAGGGCCCGAAACTGGGCTCTTGTCTAACACTTGGAAATGAATTGTCCGAGGAGACACATGTGCTGACAAAGCAAGAGATTTTGTTGGGAAAGGGCAGCAGGGTGGAGAGCAGTAGGGTAAGGAATGCAGTACTTGGGTGCAATCTCAAAAATGACAGAATAATCACCTTTCCAACGACCATTCAGTATCACAGTAATCCAAATGTAGGCCCCAACCTCTAATGCCAAAGAAGCTGTAGTTGAATAGTTCTATTAAGACCTACGAGACCTTCTAGAACTAACACCAAATAAAGATGTCCTTTTCATCAAAGGGGACTGGAATACAAAAGTAGGAAGTCAAGAGATACCTGGAGTAAAAGGCAAGTTTTTCCTTGGAGTACAGAATGAAGCAGGGCAGAGGCTATCAAAGTTTTGCCAAGAGAACACACTGGTCATGGCAAACACCTTCTTCCAACAACACAGGAGAAGACTCTACAAATGGAAATCACTAGATGGTCAATACTGAAATCAGATTGATTATATTCTTTGCAGCTGATGATGAAGATGCTCTGTATAGTCAGCAAAAACAAGAGTGGGAGCTGACTGTGGCACAGATCATGAACTCCTTATTGCCAAATTCAGACTTAAATCGAAGAAAGTAGGGAAAACTACATTCAGGTATGACCTAAATCAAATCCCTTACGATTATACAGTGGAAGTGACAAATAGATTCAAGGGATTAGATCTAATAGGCAGAGTGTCTGAAGAATATGGACAGAGGTTTGTAATATTGTACAGGAGACAGTGATCAAAATCATCCCCTAGAAAACGTAGGTTATTACCCAGGGATTAAAAGTCAGCTTATAGTCACCATGAAACACTAATCTTGTCATATAAAAGTTGGCAGTTTTCATGGCCAACATATGTTTAGGGATGTTTCAAAGAGTCAGACTATTAGAGTGAAAACTCAAATTGGTTTTATTAAATGTAGGTCAGGAAGCAACAGTTAGAACTGGATATTGAACAACAGACTGGTTCCAAATAGGAAAAGGAGTTCGTCAAGGCTATGTTGTCACCCTGCTTATTTAACTTATATGCAGAGTACGTCATGAGAAACGCTGGGCTGGAAGAAGCACAAGATGGAATCAAGATTGCCAGGAGAAATATCATTAACCTCAGATATGCAAATGACACCACCCTTATGGCAGAAAGTGAAGAGGAACTAAAAAGCCTCTTGATGAAAGTGAAAGTGGAGAGTGAAAAAGTAGGCTTAAAGCTCAACATTCAGAAAACGAAGATCATGGCAACTGGTCCAATCACTTCATGGGAAATAAATGGGGAAAGAGTAGAAACAGTGTCAGACTTTATTTTTGGGGGCTCCAAAATCACTGCAGATGGTGACTGCAGCCACGAAATTAAAAGACGCTTACTCCCTGGAAGGAAAGTTATGACCAACCTAGATAGCATATTCAAAAGCAGAGATATTACTTTGCCAACAAAGGTCCATCTAGTCAAGGCTATGGTTTTACCAGTGGTCATGTATGGATGTGAGAGTTGGACTGTGAAGAAGGCTGAGCGCCAAAGAATTGATGCTTTTGAACTGTGTTGGAGAAGACTCTTGAGAGTCCTTTGGACTGCAAGGAGATCCAACCAGTCCATCCTAAAGGAAATCAGTCCTGGGTGTTCACTGGAAGGACTGATGATGCTAAAGCTGAAACTCCAATACTTTGGCCACCTCACACGAAGAGTTGACTCATTGGAAAAAACCCTGATGCTGGGAGGGATTGGGGGCAGGAGGACAAGGGGATGACAGAGGATGAGATGGCTGGATGGCATCATCAACTCGATGGACTTGAGTTTGAGTAAACTCCAGGAGTTGGTGATGGATAGGGAGGCCTGGCGCGCGATTCATGGGGTCGCAAAGAGTCGGACACAACTGAATGACTGAACTGAACTGAGGATTTATTAAACATTTTGGATTTAATATTTCAAGTTGAACTTGAGCCTTTGTTACACTGGGCTCAGAATAATGACTTTCTCTTTTTCAAGAGTAATATTTTAATAGCTTATTAAAGAACAATTTGCAAAGTCAATTTCAAAAGATATTGAATCAGAGTCTCAAGTAGGTCTTTTAAAATATAGTTTGATGAATGAAACACGCGTTACAATTAGTCACATGTGAACTGCATTTCTGTCATAATACATATAGCATAAAAATTTCAGATTTAAAAAAATGACAGAAAACTATGTCAATTCCATTCTCTTTGGAATTCATGTTAAGATTCAGGCTATATCCAAACATTCTTGGTTTATATCATTAAAACTTGTATAGTGAAGACATTGCTTTGTGAAATGGGTCATTGAAATGAGCAGTTTGCAAGTATTCGAGACTTAGTAGGGTTTTAAGTATTTAACCAAGTTCAACGGCATTTTTTTTTTTTCAATTGACACATCAGATACCCAACTGAGCTTAGTTTTCTAAGAAGTCGTCTTTTGATCTTTAAAAAAAATTCCTAAAAACACTTGGAGACATCCACATTAAAAGGTATGCAGAAAAGTGTGAAGGAATGATGATATGGAAGTTGTAATGATTAGAAAATAGAGAAAAATGCAATTAATTCAGTTTCTTCCCTCTGTATCCTTTTATATCACACTGCTATTTTGGGTGACATTAGAATCAAGGATGTAATATTTATAGAACGATGTTCCTCTAATGATAACATATTACAAAAAACCTTGGCAACAATCTAAGACACAGCAGGGGAGCTAGAAGAGAGCTATTTTTGTAATGTTTAAAATTATACTAAATTAAAAAAAAAATCCCTGCTGGGCTTCAAGCTTTAAATAGCCTGGTGTGGTGTAACTGATCAGAGCATTAAATTCTGATACTTTATCAGATAGAAAGGAGCACATGTTGACAAATATTTATGTATGAAAAGCATTTTAGGCTATTTCTATGAAATTCAATATCTAAAGTCATTTTTCAATGGATTCTAGTCTAAAAATAGAAGACTATCAGATGGAAACTCAATATTAAACTAATTCAAAATATTAGACTTCTAGAAAGCATAAACAATAATATACACACATATATCTTTAGGGCTACATTTATTGTCTTGGGATATTCTTATAAAACATCTTAGATTAGACTGTTGTTTGGTACTTTCTGTTTTTCTAATCTCTTTTTATTTGTAAAAGCTTTGTTGGGATATAGTTCACATACTGTGCAATTAACCTGTTTAAGTGTACAATTCAATGATTTTTTTGGAAGGAAAAAGATGCATGTAATTGTTACCACAGCCAATGCAGAGTATTTTCATTATCTTTAAAAGAAACCCTACATCTTTAGCTATTGCCCATTATCTTCTAGCTCATCCACTAGTCCTAAGCAACTGCTAATTTACTTTATGTTTCTATAGATTTCCCAATTTGAAATTTCATATAAATGGAATGATATGATATGCAGTCTTTTGTGACTGGTTTCTTCCACACAGCATGTTTTCAAGGTTCATCTGTGTTGTAGCATGTATCAGTATTTCCTTTCTTTTTAGGGCTGAAGAGTATTCAATTTATGGATGTACCATATTTCGTTTATCCGGTCATCATTTCATAAACATTTTCCCATAGCTATTGACTATTAATATTATGAATAGTGTGACTATAAGCATTAATGTATGGTTTTTGTGTGTGTGTGAACACAAGGTTTCACTTCTATTCAGCCTCACTCTCTTCTTGAAGTCTAAGCTTTGTGAAAAGAGAATATCTCATTCTGTTTGAAAGTTTTGTATATGAAAACTAAAACTCTGTCATCTTATATAAACATCCTACTATAAGATTATTATCAACAAGTAGATATTTAAACCTTATTTGCTAGAGCTTCATAATATTTGTTTTTATTTTTGTTCCCTCTTGATTGATGCTTTTGAACTGTGGTGTTGGAGAAGACTCTTGAGAGTCCCTTGGACTGCAAGGAGATGCAACCAGTCCATTCTAAAGGAGATCAGTTGTGGGTGTTCATTGGAAGGACTGATGCTAAAGCTGAAACTCCAATACTTTGGCCACCACATGAGAAGAGTTGACTCATTGGAAAAGACTCTGATTCTGGGAGGGATTGGGGGCAGGAGGAGAAGGGGACGACAGAGGATGAGATGGCTGGATGGCATCACCGACTCGATGGACATGAGTTTGAGTGAACTCTGGGAGTTGGTGATGGACAGGGAGGCCTGGTGGGCTGCTATTCATGGGGTCACAAAGAGTCGGACATGACTGAGCACCTGAACTGAACTGAACTGAACTGAATCCCCAAATGGCTTGCAGCATTCTCAATGACAAGGCCAACTTCTCTCGGTAAAATTTTCTATCGTTTTCTATATATATTAGTTCTCTCTATAGAATTAGTCTCTCACCCTTTCTAAAGGAATCTCTGGACATGAAGCAAAGGGGAAAATATTCCAAAACAAAAGTTTTGACATTTGATATTTAGGTCTGTATAAGTCAGTTCCATTAACCTTTGAATTTTAGTATTGAGAGGCTCAATGTAAAATAGAAAAATAGTCATGAATTACTGTTTTAGTGATACCTAATGCCCAGTTTAAATCATATTTAGCAAAATGTTTCATTCCTATAAATAGTTTTATCATTACATGTGTATATGAATCTCAACATTAAAGACTCTATAATAAATGTGTCAAATGTTCAGGTTTAATTAAAGAAAATATAAATTCTTTGTTTAAATTCAAGGCCAGAATTTGATCCTTAATATGTAATTGGCACTTACTTAACATACTTGGAAGGAATGATGCTAAAGCTGAAACTCCAGTACTTTGGCCACCTCATGCGAAGATTTGACTCATTGGAAAAGACTCTGATGCTGGGAGGGAATGGGGGCAAGAGGAGAAGGGGATGACAGAGGATGAGATGGCTGGATGGCATCACTGACTCGATGGAAATGAGTCTGAGTGAACTCCGGGAGTTGGTGATGGACAGAGAGGCCTGGTGTGCTGCAATTCATGGGGTCGCAAAGAGTCGGACACGACTGAGCAACTGATCTGATTTGATCTGATCTAACATACTTGAAGTTATAATTACAATCCCTCCCTGAGCAAGATAATCATAAATATAAGTAGTGACTTTGATCATAGCAGCAGGAGAAACTTAAAACAGAGCAAAGAAAAATGCAAAGAAAACTTAAACAGGAAGTAAAATCAAACTTTAATGCGGTAGATATGATGGAGGTGGGGGTGGTGGGTGAGATTATTTATTTTACTATTATAGTTTATATTTTTTAGAACATATTTTGTGTTACTTATTGGAAAAAAGGCACAGAATATTCTCTTTTCAATATTCTTGTTTCAATAAAGCAATAATAATAGTATAAAAAACAACCAGTCTCATAAAATAGTGAGAATTATTAACCTTAGAAAACTAAGTAAACGGCAGTATTTTTTAGTTTTTATAAATTTGGGGTCCTGAATAGATACTTTTCCAGCCTCATTTGTTTCATTTTCTAAATAATTATTATATATATTTTGTATAAAACAGTGTATAGAATAATATTAATAAAATATATAAGAAATGACTACATATATCCTAAGTATGTATGTTAAACTTAATACCTAAATTTCCTCTGTTTTTTCCATGCCCACTTTGCAAAATTATTTATGTAATAATAAGTGAAGAGTGGGGAACAGGATGCAGTAACACATATATTCAGAATCCTCTGCCATGGAGACAACCTAAACCCTGGCTTCTCCTTGTGAAATATATTGATTCATTTTGGAAAGAAATGCTGGCTGTTGTTGCCACACACACACACACACATACATACAGAGTTTTGAATATATCTTACTGAAAACCATGTTTTTAATTTCACAGAACAGAGAAGTTCTTAAATCACTGAATAAACTATTAATTATTTCACAAAGTCGGTTTAGATACCACAAAGACTAAACTTTGCATAATTCTTCTAAGTTCTAGGTAATATTTTTGTATATTTTATAGCGAGCTAACTGTATACACACACACACACACACACATATATATATATATTCTATACTAAACTTCATTTAGTATTGGCAACCACCCTGTTTTTTCATTTTATAGATTTTTGATGTGAATCATAAGTCTTCAGATAAGAGTATTAAAAATGAATAGATTATGATGTTGGTGGAACCCACTCAGTAAACTTACTAAAATCAATGAATCATACACTTGAAATGGTTCAATGTTATTTGAGTAAAATATACTTCAATAGAGTTGCTTTAAAAAATCAAATTTGAAGAAATTATAATAATATCTCACATTTGCATACTGTTTACCACTTGCCAGGCTCTGTGGTAAATGATTTCATGGATTGTCTTATTAATTACTCACAATGATCCATAAAGTATGTACCATTAGTATTTTTCAATGAAGAAATTAATAGGCAGAAAGTTTATCATATTACCCAATATGATATAAATACTCAATGCTACTACTGAAAATACATATCCTTCCTAAACATATGGTCACAGTGCATAGAAACTATTCAAACTACATTAGAACATTTCAGTGCAGGTCAGAGCAATTTCCTGGCTGTTTTTAACAACATTTTAAGTAACTGATTATACAATACTTATGATTCCATCACGAGACTGACCTCTGGACCTTGCAGTATATGATAGAGAATTTCCTTTCATTTGAAAAGGCAATCAGTGCAATATGTTTCTTTTGTAATTCTGGGGTATGGATAAGCTAATTAAGATAGCCATTTTGGTGGCTCTATGCATATTACTTGTTTTTAAATAAAGTGTACAAATATTTTTAAAAAGAAATTTAAGTTGATGAGTCTGTAACTCATGCTAAAATTATCCTAACTGGTGCTTCACAGTTTGTATAAATGGTGGAAACGCTTACTTGGATTGAATGAGAAAAAATATTCTGTAATTTTTGTTAATTTATATATGAAGTGTTTAGGGGATCTAATAAAAATTAGGTATTGGCATTTACAACAGGCATTAATTAAATAATTTATTTATCTAATGAGTAATTACCTTAAAAAAATACCTTTAGAAGAGTGGACTTTGTCACTCCCCTCTTCGGGAAAAGAAGAGGAAAAAGTCAAATATATAGCAAATAACAAAGCTTTGATCTTCGTCAACTAGAGCTGGTGTACACTAGTACTCTGATTTTCCTTTATTGCCTTAAATTATTATTTATCTCACTAGTTTTCATGTAATAGGATGAAAGTAAGATTTCCAACGGAGAAGGCAATGGCACCCCACTCCAGTACTCTTGCCTGGAAAATCCCATGGACGGAGGAGCCTGGTAGGCTGCAGTCCATGGGGTCGCACAGAGTCGGACACGACTGAGTGACTTCACTTTCACTTTTCACTTTCATGCTTTGGAGAAGGAAATGGCAACCCACTCCAGTGTTCTTGCCTGGAGAATCCCAGGGACGGGGGAGCCTGGTGGGCTGCCGTCTATGGGGTCGCACAGAGTTGGACACGACTGAAGTGACTTAGCATAGCATAGCATAGCAAGAGTTCCAAGGATAGTATGATGAACTTTAGAAAATATTGAACTTTGCCAACATTTATTAGCCCTTGAAACACATGGTCCTCACCTCTAAAATATAACTGCAAATAACTGACAGATTTGTAGCAAAGTTAAGTAAACAATTTGCTGAGTCACTCAGTAGTGTTGGATTGTTTGTGACCCCAGGGACTGTAGCACATCCATCTCCTCTATCCATGGGACTTTTCCAAACAAGAATACTGGAGTGGGCCACCATTTCCTCTTCCAGGGGATCTTCTCGACCCAGGGACTGAACCTGAATCTCCTGCATTTACTGCATTGGCAAGCAGATTCTTTATCCACTGAGCCACCTGGGAATCCCAAGTAAACAATAAGAATTACCAAAAACAGTGCTAAGATCAGGTAGGTGCTCATTTATACTTAATAATGATGACAATAGATTTGAATATATTTGCATCCATAGTAATGTGTGTGTCTTGTACGTGTTCAGGTGAGACTATTTGCTCTTGAAACTTTAGCTAATCCTTAAAAGATAGGATTTTAGTTCCTAAAATCTTTTTGCAGTTGTATCAATGGTGTTTTTGGTTCTGGCTTCTTTTTTAAACAGTGATGCATCTCTAAGGAAAGATTAATAAAAATTTGGTTTTCACATTTGAAATTCCTCACACATTGTAGAGTTAGAAATCAAATTGAAATGTGAGATGGGTGAATATTAAGGATAACGAGAATGAAGAAATAAAGAAACACTCTTCCCAAGAGGAGGACACAGACTGACTCCAGTACATTGGAAATTAGGCAGACAACATGTGCTCACTGTCTTTTTCTTCACAGTAGGGTGGGTTCATCTGCCAGTTCCTATTTGCTCACTTATTAAATAATACACAGTGTCTGTAAAAGGTTATAAACAGAAAGAGAGAACAAGGTGAAAGTCACTGACATTCTTCTTGAGCTGTCTGATATAATATGACCTGATGTTACATGAAATGGTGAAGTGATGCAAGAAGAGAAGATTCTAAAACAATGTCAACCTTCAGAAGGACATGCACTTCTTAGTATAAAGAATGAGAATGCAGGATAACATGTTGCTGGCATGAAGCTGGGTTCTGCTCTTGACCAGATGTGTGTGACCTTTGGCAAGTTATTTAACTTGTGCAAGCCTCACTCAGTTCTTCATCATTAAAGCAGCAACACATCAATCTTATAGGGCAGTTGTAAGATCTCATTCACTCATTTACTAGATATTTATTCTTCATCGCTCAAGTACCAGGCTCTGTGTTAATTATTCTGGGGATAATTTAGTATACAGGAAATAAACAGAGTTTGTGTTCTTATGAGTTTTTATCATGGATGGAATTTGGTATTTAATACATATATAGTGAAATATATACTGCTTCCCTCGTGGCTCAGATGATAAAGAATTTGCCTGTAATATAGGAGACCTGGGTTCAATATCTGGGGAAATCCCCTGGAGAAGGAAATGGCAACCCACTCCAGTTTTGTTGCCTGGAGAATTCCATGGACAGAGGAGCCTGATAGGCTACAGTCCATGGGGTTGCAAAGAGTTGGACATGACTGAACAGCTAACAGCAAATATATACTATAATTTATATAGCATTTGAGAAAGTGCATCAATATTGAGGATAATTACAGAATGTTATAAATTCCAGGAAGGAAATATGAGAGGGAGAGATAAGCTGTATTAGGGTTGTTAGCATCAACCTCTAAGGAGAGGTGATTTTGAACCAAGATTGGGAAGATAGTAGCCAAGATTGGGAAGATGGTAGCCATGAAGATCTTGGCAAAGAAATCTGTATGCATAAGAACCTGCACATGGAGGGTCCTAGTGGCTGGAAAAGGCTTTCTGGGTCAGAGGAAAGAAAATTTGGCCTTTAAGTATGGGAACCTGAAAGCATGTGCCTTTCTGTATATCAGAATTGCTATAGACCTCTGGTTACTATGTGTTCCTTTAAAAAAAATTTTTTTTATTTTGGAAGCTAATTACTTCACAATATTGTAGTGTTTTTTGCCATATATTAACATGAATCAGCCATGGGTGTACATGTGTTCTGCATCCTGAACCCCCCTCCTACCTCCCTCCCCATCCCATCCCTCAAGGTCATCCCAGGGCACCAGCCCTGAGCACCCTGTCTCACGCATCAAACATGGACTGGCCATCTGTTTCACATATGATAATATACTACATGTTCCTTATTCCTTCCTCTTTTGAACAGAGTGTTACTGAAGTTGTACTATCTCTTTATTACATGCTGGGTGCTTGAGAGTTAGCTCACTTGTCTTTTAACCCCACAGGTCTCTAGATCAAGAGGACCCACCATGAGCAACTGTACCTGTGGATTCTCATCCACATTCAGACCTGATTCAATCCTGGTGTCGTACTTGGATACAAAGTGATTAGAAGCAGTGTGTTAGAAGGAGAGAGTGTATTTTGTAAGTAGGAAAGATGCAAACATGCAAACATCTGTGCTCCAAAGGCAGATAGATTTTTTTAAAAATAGCCATACTAATTCCTACTATGCCCCTTTTTGACTTTACCATTCTTATAAAACGTTAGAGCCTATTTCCTCTGCTCTTGAATTACGTCTGACCTTGTGACTTGTTTTAATGGAGAGAAGGTTGCAGAAGTGACTGAGACTGCCTTGGTTGTTGGTCTCTTTGAAGATGAGAGTCCACATGGAAATGAAGTGGAGGATGCAAGTAAAGCAGAAGAGGTGGAGAGACAGAGAGAGACAAAGGGAAGAAGAGAAAACCTCCAGCTACTGACCATCTGAGAAATCCCACCTGTAGTATCAGATATGTGAGTGAGGTCGTCTGGTATCCACTCACCATAGTTGAGCTGTCAGATGACTACAGTTTCACAAGTGATTTCAGAAAAGACTAGCACAAAAACTGCCCAGATCTGAACATGAGAAGTATGAAAATGTCATTTTAGCCATTATGTTCTGAGGCTTCTTACTCAGTAACAGATAAATTTTCAAATTCAGTTTATGACTGAATTTAGTGAAAGTCCAAGAAATTATACTACAATAAGGCTTATCAGAACCCTTGATTATGTCAAAAACATTTTTTTTCAAACTTCAGAAGTGTCTAAAGACATATGAAATGCTTATTATGTAAACTTCAAGTTGTAAGACTAAAAACTGATTTAACAGTCATCTGACCAATGAATTTTATAGCCATTTTATAGAAATTATAAGAAGAAGAAATATTAACACTTTAGGGAAGAAATACATCTTAATTATATTATTGAACATTTAGTTACATAAAACTATATTACTGGTACTATTTTACATGCCTTAGGTAAATAGATTAATTTATTAAACCTATTGAAACTCTATAAATTACCTAATATAATCCCTCTAAAGAAGTTGACTGAGAACCTAGGAAATGTGTCCAAATTTACATGGCTAATAAGTGAAGGAGGTCTGTCTAGTCAAGGCTATGGTTTTTCCTGTGGTCATGTATGGATGTGAGAGTTGGACTGTGAAGAAGGCTGAGCACCGAAGAATTGATGCTTTTGAACTGTGGTGCTGGAGAAGACTCTTTAGAGTCCCTTGGACTGCAAGGAGATCCAACCAGTCCATTCTGAAGGAGATCAGCCCTGGGATTTCTTTGGAAGGAATGATGCTAAAGCTGAAACTCCAGTACTTTGGCCACCTCATGCGAAGAGTTGACTCATTGGAAAAGACTCTGATGCTGGGAGGGATTGGGGGCAGAGGGAGATAGGAAGACAGAGGATGAGATGGCTGGATGGCATCACTGACTCCATGGACGTGAGTCTGGGTGAACTCCGGGAGTTGGCGATGGACAGGGAGGCCTGGTGTGCTGCGATTCATGGGGTCGCAGAGTCAGACACGACTGAGCGACTGAACTGAATAAGTGAAGGAGTCATGTGTCTAAGCCAGAGGGTCTAATGTCAGAGTCTGGGTCTTTCCCCCAAGCTCTGCAAAGTCATATTAGATTTTATCACCAACACTATCAGGTGCAGTAAAAGTTCAGCTTAAAATGAAGTCAGTTGATATCACTACTCTCACTAAATTCCATGGATCTGAACTTTGCCTTAAAATAGAGGCAGGTATCTAGTGTGATATATACTCTCATCATACATTATTTGAGGCTTTTGACAGTGACACAAAAATTGCTTTGACAGATTGACAGCAAAGATTCATTTTGCTGATAGTCTATTTAAATATTTAAACTGAAAGACTATCATGGCCTGGATTAAAATATGAACAAAGAATTTTGAGTAAGGGATTTGGAAGCATTTATAAATGGAAACAGAGGATTTAATAACAGATGCAGTTACAAGAAAAGACTGTTTCCTTTTTTGTTCCTTGTTTCCAGTGGCAAATTGCACCTGAGAAGTCTACTTACCATCCTTGACATATTTCATAACCGGAATCTCATTAGATTATCACTACGTCATTATTAGAATCTCAGGCCCTTAAAAATACATTTGCCTGTTTTCTCAACTCTACTAATCTTAAATGTTTGCTCCCTCATTAAGAAACAGAATGATTTGTATGATTTAATGAAGTAGTTCATTTCTTGATGCTTTAGTAAAGTAACAATATAGTATCCTTTAAATGTCAGCAGAATATGTACCAGCTATGCTTCAAAAAACCATTGGTTTATTACAATTAAGAGCTTCCCTGATAGCACAGTTGGTAAAGAATCCACCTGCGATGCAGGAGACCCAGGTTCAATTCCTGGGTTGGGAAGATCCCCTGGAGAAGGGATAGCCTATCTACTCCAATAATCTTGGGCTTCCCTTGTGGCTCAGCTGGTAAAGAATCTGTCTGCATATGGAAGACCTGGGTTCGATCCCTGGGTTGGGAGGATCCCCTGGAGAAGGGAAAGGCTACTCACTCCAGGGTTCTGGCCTGGAGAATTCCATGGACTGTATAGTCCATGGGGTTGCAAAGAGTCAAGACGACTGAGTGACTTTCACTTTATTACAGTTATGATCACAGTCAAATTTTCATATTTAATTGGCACAAGTAAACAATCCATTGGTTGGCCTAATATCAAGCCACTGATATTGGGGAAAAGCTGGAACAAACTGAATGTGATTCAATTTTAAATTGAGCAATTCAACATTAGCAACCTGAAGTTATGATTCTTATTTACTATGCCTAGGAAACCTTGATTTTAAAAAGAGTTTCAACTTTGTGGAAGAAAATCTTGGAATATACAAAGTATCATTATGGTACCATAGGTGACCAATGAAACAGCCTACTCACTTGTACTTACCTCAGCAATTTTGAATATATCAACATAAATTAATTTAGTATATATGAATATTATATATATTATTATAATATATATAATATATTATATATGAATATATTAGAGCTTCTGAGGATTATTATAAAGTAAAATATATATTTTGAATCCAATTCTCCCAGCCATGTTCTTAGCATGTATCTATACAACTTTGAACACCAGTAATCCATGCATTCTTTGGTCCTCTTTAATTTTAATTTCTAATCTGCAGAGCTATAATTTTACTACGAAACAGCTGTAAGCAAATGATAGCATTCTCTTTTGTCTAGTATGTGATATCACCTCCTTGATGTTTTTAACCTAAAGAAGGGGATAAGCCAATATGGAATCAATGTGTAACAAAAGGTGGTATTTCAAAAAATCATCAGTAGAAATTATGTACATTCATTGAGTGTACACTCACCACTTTATTAAAAATTCAACAATTATTTCTTGAACCCATATTGAGCAGTTGTTGTGCTACATATGAAGTTAACAAGGGAAAAGAAAGACCCAACTGGCAAGATATTCCCAGTCTACTATGAGAGAAGGGTGATACCTTTCTTTGTGAATTGATACTGATGCACAGCTCATGTGGTAAGAGACAATCAGTTCTATATATGGAAATCCTAGATCAGTCTAGTCCTAAACTAAGCAGACACTTCCATCATGTAAGGTGATTGCTGAGCTTTAGGACAGAAATTTTAGTAGTCATTTTCACACACCTTTCTTTCTTTGATAGGACAGATATCACAAGCTGTATTACAGTTTAAATTATTTGCAAAGTAACACTATACATGGGTTTTTATTACATGTGTAGTCAAGGCTAATGGTTACCAAATAAAAACCAGGGAAATCATTAAAGGATGTAAATTGTTCAATTTTTATTTTACTGGCTAAGAAATTGATTAATAAGTGGTCATACTTCTTCAACCTTTAGCATATTTTATATGAGGGCCATAAAACTAAATCTCTACTTACATGTCTACAACATTATAGCTTCAAATATCAGAGCCATTTCATTTCATTAGATAGCTAATTACTTCTTTATGCAATTCCCATTAAAATCAGAAAGTTACACTTAGAAAATCTTTCACATTTCCTGAATACTATTGATAAGAGAAATGGTAAGATTTGCTATTTCAATATTATAATGGGGCCTAGAAAGCATCACTATGAACAAAGCTAGTGGAGGTGATGGAATTCCAGTTGAACTATTTCAAATCCTGAAAGATGATGCTGTGAAAGTGCAGCACTCAATATGCCAGCAAATTTGGAAAACTCAGCAGTGGCCACAGGACTGGAAAAGGTCAGTTTTCATTCCAATCCCAAAGAAAGGCAATGCCAAAGAATGCTCAAACTACCGCACAATTGCACTCATCTCACACGCTAGGAAAGTAATGCTCAAAATTCTCCAAGCCAGGCTTCAGCGATACGTGAACCATGAAATTCCAGATGTTCAAGCTGGTTTTAGAAAAGCAGAGGAACCAGAGATCAAATTGCCAACATCCGCTGGATCATCGAAAAAGCAAGAGAGTTCCAGAAAAATATCTATTTCTGTTTAATCGATTATGCCAAAGCCTTTGACTGTGTGGATCACCACAAACTGTGGAAAATTCTGAAAGAGATGGGAATACAAGACCACCTGACCTGCCTCTTGAAAAACCTAAATGCAAGTCAGGAAGCAACAGTTGGAACTGGACATGGAACAACAGACTGGTTCCAAATAGGAAAAGGAGTTTGTCAAGGTTGTATATTGTCACCCTGCTTATTTAACTTATATGCAGAGTACATCATGAGAAATGCTGGGATGGAAGAAGCACAGGCTGGAATCAAGATCGCCAGGAGAATTATCAATAATCTCAGATATGCAGATGACACCACTCTTATGGCAGAAAGTGAAGAGGAACTAAAAAGCCTCTTGATGAAAGTGAAAGAGGAGAGTGAAAAAGTTGGCTTAAAAGTCAACATTCAGAAAATGAAGATCATGGCATCTGGTCCCATCACTTCATGGGAAATAGATAGGGAAACAGTGGAAACAGTGTCAGACTTCATTTTGGGGGGCTCCAAAATCACTGCAGATGGTGATTGCAGCCATGAAATTAAAAGATGCTTACTCCTTGGAAGGAAAGTTATGGCCAACCTAGATAGCGTATTCAAAAGCAGAGACATTACTTTGCCAACAAAGGTCTGTCTAGTCAAGGCTATGATTTTTCCAGTGGTCATGTATGGATGTGAGAGTTGGACTGTGAAGAAAGCTGAACACCAAAAAATTGATGCTTTTAAACTGGGGTATTACAGAAGATTCTTGACAGTCCCTTGGACTGCAAAGAGATCCAATCAGTCCATCCTAAAGGAGACCAGTCCTGGGTGTCTATTGGAAGGACTGATGCTAAGGGTGAAACTCCAATACTTTGGCTACCTCATGCGAATTGTTGACTCACTGGAAAAGACCCTGATTCTGGAAGGGATTGGGAGCAAAGGAGAAGGGGATGACAGAGGATGAGATGGCTGGATGCACAGGAGTTTGGGTAAACTCCAGGAGTTGGTGATGGACAGGGAGGCCTGGTGTGCTGCGATTCATGGGGTCAAAAGAGTCAGACATGACTGAGTGACTGAACTGAACTGAACTGAACTGGTACTCTGAAAACATCCTGCCTCTCTTGAAAGTATTTAATTTTTAGCTGTCTTCTTTCTTTCATGGTAAAATTTCCCCTTGCTATAACTGATGAATCCAGCTGCTAAGTCGCTTCAGTCGTGTCTGACTCCATGTGACCCCACAGACGGCAGCCCACCAGGCTCCCCCGTCCCTGGGATTCTCCAGGCAAGAACGCCAGAGTTGCCATTTCCTTCTCCAATGCATGAAAGTGAAAAGTAACAGGGAAGTCGCTTAGTCGTGTCTGACTCTTAGCAACACCATGGACTACAGCCCACCAGGCTCCTCTGTCCATGGGATTTCCAGGCAAGAGTACTGGAGTGGGGTGCCATGAATCCAGAGGAGGACATATAACCCAAACTGGGCTTACCAGCGTCGTTCTCTAGGACATTATCTGAGATAGATAACAGATCAGGCACTCTCCAGACAGCATAAATAGTTACAAGAAACTCAGGCACTCAAAACAGCCTCTCATAGTAGCCCAGTGACTGTGTATTGGGTAATTGATTTATATCTTTAGAATAATGAAAAAGATATACCATGTTTTTGGATTGGAAGACTCAATATTGTGAAAATGACTACATCACCAAAGGCAATCAACAGACTCAATGCAATCCCTATCACATTACCAATGACATTTTCCACAAAATTTTACAATTGACATAGAAATGCAAAAGACCATTAATAGCTAAATCAATCTTAAGGAAGAAAAATGGAGCTGGAGGAATCAGGCTCCCTGATGTCACACTGTACTACAAAGCTACAGTAATCAAAGCAGTATGGTACTGATGTGATCAGTGTGCTCAATCTCTAGATTATGTGTGGCTCTTTGACACCCCACATATTATATCCCATAAGGCTTCTCTGTCCATGAGATTTTCTAGGCAAGAATACCAGCCTGGGTTGCCATTTCCTTCTCCAGGATATTTTCTTGAACCCAGGATAGAACTTGTGTGTCCTGCATCTCCTGTTTTGCCGGGTAGATTCTTTACCACTGAGCCACTGGGGAAGCTCATGATACTGGCACAAAATAAGAAATATAGTTCAATGCAATAGGATAGAAAGTCCAGAGATAAACCCACACAACTATAGTCACCTAATCTATGACAGAGGAAAGGATATAAAATGGAGAGAAGACAGTCTCTTTTATAAGTGATGCTGTGAAAACTGGACAACTACATGTAAAATAATATAATTAAAACATTAACACCATAAACAAAAGTAAACTCAAAATGGATTACATACCTAAATATGTCTGAATACTATACAACTCTTAGTGGAAAACATAGGCAGAATACTCTTTGACATAAATCACAGAAAGATCTTTGTTGATCAACCTCTGGAGCAAAGAAAAACAGAAATAAACAAATGGAACCAAATTAAGGTTAAAAGCTTTTGCCTAATGGGGGAAACCATAAATAAAATGAAATGACAACTCTCAGAATGGGAGAAAATATTTGAAAACACAGCAATCAACAAGAGATTAATTCCCAAAGTATACAAACAGCTCATGAAGCTCAACATAAAAAATATCAAACAACCCAATCAAAAAATGGCTGGAAGAGCTAAATAGGCATTTCTCAAGAGAAGACATACCATACAGATGGCTAAAAATCACATGAAATATGCTCAGCATTACTAATTATTAGAGAAATGCAAATCAACATTACAATGAAATATCACTTCCTAGTGATCAGAATGGCCATCATCAAAAACTCTACAAGCAATACATGCTAGAGAGTGTGTGGGGAAAAGGAAAACTTCCTACACCCTTGGTAGGAATGTATGTTGGTACAGTCACTATGGAGAATAGAAAAAAAAAAGTAAAAATAGAACTACATTTGATCCAGAAATCCAATTCTAGGGCATATATCCAGAGAAAACCATGGCTCAAAAGGATTCATGCACCCCAAAATTAACTGCAGCACTGTTTATAGTATGCAGGACATGGAAGCAACCTAAATGTCCATCAACAGATGAATGCATGAAGAAGATGTGGTACACATATGTAGCAGAAATATTAATCAGGCATTAAAAATAATGAAATATTGCCACTTGCAGCAACAAGGATGGACCTAGAGATTATCATACTGAGTGAAATAAGTCAGAAAAAGACAAGTATCATATGATATCATTTATACATGGAATCTCAAAAAATGATAAAAATGAACTGATATATAAAAAGCAGAAACAGACTCACAGACAGAGAATGAACTTATGGTTATGGTGGGGAAGGGGGGAATGGGGGGAGAAAAGATAGATTGGGAGTTTGAGAATGACATGTACACTCTGCTACATTTAAAATAGACAACCAACAAGCACCTACTGTGTAGAACAGGGAACTTGGCTCAATGTTCTGTAATAACCTAAATGGGAAAAGAATTAAAAAAAAAATAGATACATGTATATGTAAAAAAAAATGAATTAGAAAAAAACAGATTTTATAAATAAAGATTTCAAATGTTCAAAAACTGGAATTTTCTTTTTCCTCTCAGGAACTACTAATTGTAAAAATTAAATTAAAAATCAGAGTAGGTTGGTTCTTCCAATTATAGACATACTAGAAAAACATATTTTCTAACAATATGCTATTATAAAAATTCAGTTAACACAGAAGTACATGCTGAAAAATCTGAAAACAACCTATAACCATACTATGTAGAAATACAGTATATTTTTTCCCTAGACATACACCACCATATTTTTAAGGAAAATGGGATTATGTACTACATGTTTTTGGTATAGGCTTCCCTGCTAGCTCAGCCAGCAAAGAATATGCTTGCAAAGCAGGAGACCCTGGTTCCATCTCTGGGTCAGGAAGATTCCCTGGAGAAGGGATAGGCCACCTACTCCAGTATTCTTGGGCTTTTCTGGTTCAGATGGTGAATAACCCATCTGAAATTAGGGAGACCTGGGTTCAATCCCTGGGTTGGGAAGATCCCCTGAAAATGGAACAGCTACCCATTCCAGTATTCTGGCCTGGAGAATACCATGGACAGAGGAGTGAGGCAGGCCCCAGTTGATGGGGTCACAAGGAGTTAAATACAACTGAACAACTTTCACTTACAGTTGAATTTTTCCTTTATACTATTAAGAGAACATATTTTTAGGCCAGCAAATGTACATCTTCATAATCATTTTAATACCTAAATCTCAGATCAAATCAGTTGCTCAGTTGTGTCCGACGCTTTGCGACCCCGTGAATCGCAGCATGCCAGGCCTCCCTGTCCATCACCAACTCCCAGAGTTCACTCAGACTCATTTCCATCAAGTCAGTGATGCCATCCAGCCATCTCATCCTCTGTCGTCCCCTTCTCCTCCTGCCCCCAATCCCTCCCAGCATCAGAGGATTTTCCAATGAGTCAGCTCTTCGCATGAGGTGGCCAAAGTACTGGAGTTTCAGCTTTAGCATCATTCCTTCCAAAGAACACCCAGGGCTGATCTCCTTCAGAATGGACTGGTTGGATCTCCTTGCAGTCCAAGGGACTCTCAAGAGTTTTCTCCAATGCCACAGTTCAAAAGCATCAATTCTTTGGCACTCAGCCTTCTTCACAGTCCAACTCTCACATCCATACATGACCACAGGAAAAACCATAGCCTTGACTAGATGGAACTTTGTTGGCAAAGTAATGTCTCTGCTTTTGAATATGCTATCTAGGTTGGTCATAACTTTCCTTCCAAGGAGTGTCTTTTAATTTCATGGCTGCAGTCACCATCTGCAGTGATTTTGGAGCCCAGAAAAATAAAGTCTGACACTGTTTCCACTGTTTCCTCATCTATTTCCCATGAAGTGGTGGGACCAGATGCCATGACCTTCGTTTTCTGAATGTTGAGCTTTAAGCCAACTTTTTCACTCTCCACTTTCACTTTCATCAAGAGGCTTTTTAGTTCCTCTTCACTTTCTGCCATAAGGGTGGTGTCATCTGCATATCTGAGGTGATTGATATTTCTCCCAGCAATCTTGATTCCAGTTTGTGTTTCTTCCAGTCCATCATTTCTCATGATGTACTCTGTATATAAGTTAAATAAGCAGGGTGTCAATATACAGCCTTGACAAACTCCTTTTCCTATTTGGAACCAGTCTGTTGTTCCATGTCCAGTTCTAACTGTTGCTTCCTGACCTGCATACAAATTTCTCAAGAGGCAGGTCAGGTGGTCCGGTATTCCCATCTCTTTCAGAATTTTCCACAGTTTATTGTGATCCATACAGTCAAAGGCTTTGGCACAGTCAATAAAGCAGAAATAGATGTTTTTCTGGAACTCTCTTGCTTTTTCGATGATCCAGCGGATGTTGGCAATTTGATCTCTGGTTCCTCTGCTTTTCTAAAACCAGCTTGAACATCAGGAAGTTCATGGTTCACGTATTGCTGAAGCCTGGCTTGGAGAATTTTGAGAATTACTTTACTAGCGTGTGAGATGAGTGCAATTGTGCGGTAGTTTGAGCATTCTTTGGCATTGTTTTTCTTTGCGATTAGAATGAAAACTGACCTTTTCCAGTCCTGTGGCCACTGCTGAGTTTTCCAAATTTGCTGGCATATTGAGTGCTGCACTTTCACAGCATCATCTTTCAGGATTTGGAATAGCTCAACCGGAATTCCATCACCTCCACCAGCTTTGTTCGTAGTGATGCTTTCTAAGGCCCACTTGACTTCACATTCCAGGATGTCTGGCTCTAGGTCAGTGATCACACCATCTTGATTATATGGGTCGTGAAGATCTTTTTTGTACAGTTCTTCTGTACGTTCTGGCCATCTCTTCTTAATATCTTCTGCTTCTGTTAGGTCCATACAATTTCTGTCCTTTATCGAGCTCGTCTTTGCATGAAATGTTCCTTTGGTATCTCTGATTTTCTTGAAGAGATCCCTAGTCTTTCCCATTCTGTTGTTTTCCTCTATTTCTTTTCATTGATCACTGAAGAAGACGTTCTTATCTCTTCTTGCTATTCTTTGGAACTCTACATTCAGATGTTTATACCTTTCCTTTTCTCCTTTGCTTTTCACTTCTCTTCTTTTCACAGCTTTTTTTGTAAGGCCTCCCCAGACAGCGATTTTGCTTTTTTGCATTTCTTTTCTATGGGAATGGTCTTGATCCCTGTCTCCTGTACGATGTCACGAACCTCATCCCATAGTTTATCAGGCACTCTATCTATCAGATCTAGGCCCTTAAATCTATTTCTCATTTTCACTGTATAATCATAAGGGATTTGATTTAGGTCATACCTGAATGGTCTAGTGGTTTGCCCTACTTTCTTCAATTTAAGTCTGAATTTGGCAATAAGGAGTTCATGGTCTGAGCCACAGTCAGCTCCTGGTCTTGTTTTTGCTGACTGTATAGAGCTTCTCCATCTTTGGCTGCAAAGAATATAATCAATCTGATTTCGGTGTTGACCATCTGGTGATGTCCATGTGTAGAGTCTTCTCTTGTGTTGTTGGAAGAGGGTGTTTGTTATGACCAGTGCATTTTCTTGGCAAAACTCTATTAGTCTTTGCCCTGCTTCATTCCGTATTCCAAGGTCAAATTTGCCTGTTACTCCAGGTGTTTTTTGACTTCCTACTTTTTCATTCCAGTCCCCTATAATGAAAAGGACATCTTTTTTGGGTGTTAGTTCTAAAAGGTCTTGTAGGTCTTCATAGAACCATTCAACTTCAGCTTCTTCAGTGTTACTGGTTGGGGCATAGACTTGGATTACTGTGATAGTGAATGGTTTGCCTTGGAAACGAACAGAGATCATTCTGTCATTTTTGAGATTGCATCCAAGTACTGCATTTCGGACTCTTTTGTTGACCATGATGGCCACTCCATTTCTTCTGAGGGATTCCTGCCCACAGTAATAGATATAATGGTCATCTGAGTTAAATTCACCCATTCCAGTCCATTTGAATTTGCTGATTCCTAGAATGTCAACATTCACTCTTGCCATCTCTTGTTTGACCACTTCCAATTTGCCTTGATTCATGGACCTGACATTCCAGGTTCCTATGCAATATTGTTCTTTACAGCATCGGACCTTGCTTCTATCACCAGTCACATCCACAGCTGGGTATTGTTTTGCTTGGCTCCATCTCTTCATTTTTTCTGGAGTTATTTCCCCACTGATCTCCAGTAGCATATTGGGCACCTACTGACCTGGGGAGTTTCTCTTTCAGTATCCAATCATTTTGCCTTTTCTTACAGTTCATGGGGTTCTCAAGGCAAGAATACTGAAGTGGTTTGCCATTCCCTTCTCCAGTGTACCACATTCTGTCAAATCTCTCCACCATGACCCGCCTGTCTTGGGTTGCCCCTCATGGCATGGCTTAGTTTCATTGAGTTAGACAAGGCTGTGGTCCTAGTGTGATTAGACTGACTAGTTTTCTGTGAGTATGGTTTCAGTGTGTTTGCCCTCTGATGCCCTCTTGCAACACCTACGGTCTTACTTGGGTTTCTCTTACCTTGGGCGTGGGGTATCTTTTCATGGCTGCTCCAGCAAAGCGCAGCCATTGCTACTTATCTTGGACGAGGGGTATCTCCTCATCGCCGCCCTTCCTGCACCCGCACAGCCACAGCTCCTTGGACGTGGAGTCCTACATTTACATTACATTAAGTGGGGTCCTAAATTTACATTACATTAAGTGGTTGATGGTATAATTAACTTATCAAACCCATATTTTGACTATTCAAGTAGTTTTCAATATTCTAAGAGATTTCTAAAGGAAGCTGAGGATTACAACAAAACAGAGAGGGAGGTACAGAGATTTCCAATAACTTCATGCTCCCACATATGCATAGCCTCTCCATTACCAAACCAATCACCAAAATGGGTACATTTTCATTAAGACTTAGCCAACATCAACACATCATACTTAAATCAAAGCCCACATTTTAGGCGTTATACATTCTTTGGGTTTGGGTGATGTATAATGACATATATCCACCATTACAACATCATACAAAGTATTTTCACTGTCCTCAAAATCCTCTGTGCTCTGCCTATGCACCTCTTCCCCTCATTCTGATAACCAGCTATCTTTCTGTATTTCCATCATTTTGTCTATTCCAGATTATGTGGTTGGAATCACAATTTGAGCCCTTTTAGATTGGCTTATTTCACTTAGTACTATGTATTTTTTCCCATGGCTTTCTATGGCTTGATAACTCATTTTTTTTTTAGTGCTGAATAGCATTCCAATGTTTGTATATATCCCATTTTATGGGCTTCCTAAAGCCCATATGGGTGGCTCAATGGTAAAGAATTTGCCTGCAATATAGGAGACCTGAGTTGGGACCATCCATGGGTTGGGAAGATCCCCTGGAGAAGGAAATGGCAACCCACTCCAGTATTCTTGCTTGGAGAATTCCATGGACAGAGGAGCCTGGTGAACTACAGTCCATGGGGTCACAAAGAATCAGATGTGACTGAGTGATTAACATTTCCACATCTATTCACCTACTGAAGGCTATCTTGGTTGCTTCCAAGTTTTGGCAATTATGAACAAACATCAGTGTGCAGGTTTTTGTGTGGACATAAGTTTTCAACTTTTTCAGGTGGAGTTTTCTTTTAAAATAAGGAATTGTCAAATTAACGTTGATAAATTCAACTATTTTACATCAATTTATACACTTTAAAGCTGTAACAATCATTGAGAAAATACCATTGGCCCTCATAAATCTCTTTTATTTGTCAGAGTCAGAGCAAGGATACATGAGATGTTCTAAAATTTGCCTTGTGTGGATTTAGTTTTATAAAAACTTACTTTTGCCACAGCAAATTACTTTAAGTATTTGAACCTGTTGATCTTCAAGTTATTTAAATTCCTCTTTCCCTCTTTTGAACTTGTTTTCTAAGCATCTGTGTCATGTTTCTTTGAACTCCGAGAGCAAATTCTAACTTAAAAAATTGAATGCCCTTTGGTTTATTGAGAGACCACATAGAGGTTATTGAGGGGTTGTCAAAGCCTTTGGACTTTAAATATATGGAACCTATCAAAGTATTATTTCTATTTACTAGACTCTGCTAGGCATTTTGGGAACAGGATGCTCTGGTGATATTTGTCTGGAGTGATTTCCTGTTTATTCTGGCACAGCGATAGCTGAGCGAGTCAGACTGCAGTGGGGAAACATCACAGGCTGTGTAATCTAACAGCTCTTCCATGTTCTCGAACTCTTGCCAATAACAGGATTGATGCCATGTTTACCACTCAGCTTTTGAGTTGTGACACAGTATGCAGACTGCGGCATCAGATTGGCCATCTGAGCTTCTTCATATGAGTTGCAATGATCTTTTTTTATTGCTATTTAATCACATTGACTATTCCAAGGAGTCTGTTTTTTGTCCACCTGAGGGACTTGCTTTTCTTTTTGAAGCACTTTTATTGTATTTTTTCAAAATTAATGTTATGGTAGACAGTTGGGCATATATCACAAAAGGACTAACTTTACCTCGTGAAAACTGTAACCATTCAGAACAAAAGTACCATGTTGGCTGAGAAAAGATGGCTTGGGGGACTTAAGATATATTTTACAGCTTTTTGAGTTTATAAATGGTAATTATAAAAATTAAACTATAAGTATATATACATTGAGGAAAGTCATATAAATATATATTATTTTTAAGATACTTTATAGAGTTTTACAAGAAGGAAGATAGATGACTATTTGTTAGCTATGGTTTTAGATAAATTCCTACCCTTATCACCAACTTTTTAAAAGCTTCTATCCCCAGTATTGAAGATAACAAATTCTATGATCAGATTTTAGAACACTGAGCACAATCTGGTCTCTATGCTAAAGTCCAATACCACAAAGATGTATAAGACCTTATGTCTTACTAGTAATTTACTCTCCAGAGTAAATCAGATTAATATATCCTCTTATGACTTTGATAGAACCCATGAGGACTCTGAGTGCCTATTAAGAAGGGAAGATCTGCCAATTAGAAATGGGATTAGAAGAGAAGGAGAAAATTGAAAGAAAGGGATTTTTAAAAAAAATACTTACTTAATTTGAGCTTTCCCCAGAAAGACTCCGAGTCAAAGATTCATGTGCAAGTAGTTGATTTGGGAGGAAATAATTTGGGAGGCTCCAGAAAGAAAATACGGAGTGAAAAATGAAAGAGAAAGTATGTAAGACAGGAGGGCCAGAAACTAAAGCTTCCTTGAATGTACTTTGAGAAGTAATCCCTAATAGCAGGTGTGAAGAACTGTGGGAGTGAAACAGGAAGGAGAAAAGAATAACAGAATTTATTATTAAAGTGGATGGAAAACTGGGCTCAGCATCTCAGGACCTTCTAAGGAGTCTTCTTAGATTCACCTCACATCTGTCCCTCTGTCTTTGTGAGAAAACAAAAGAGGAAGCATTGATCTATTTACATAACACAAAGCAATGTGGTGGGAAAATAAATGTTTTGGAGTAAAATAAGCCTGGGTTTATAGCTTGGTACTGCTTGCTTACTAGCTATGTGGAATAGTTTTAAAACCTTCCTGAGAGTTTTATCTTATATGTTTAAAACAAGGGATAATACTATCTTTTTTTCCCCCCTGGTAAAATCCATAGAGCTACTTCAGAGTTTTCCAACGATGAAAAACTCTTCTAAATGTAGATCTCAAATTATGTTTGCCTAAGAATAGCAATGGCACCCCACTCCAGTACTCTTGCTTGGAAAATCCCATGGACGGAGGAGCCTGTTAGGCTGCAATCCATGGGGTCGCTAAGAGTCGGACACGACTGAGCGACTTCACTTTCTCTTTTCACTTTCATGCATTGGAGAAGGAAATGGCAGCCCACTCCAGTGTTTTTGCCTGGAGAATCCCAGGGACAGGGGAGCCTGGTGGGCTGCTGCCTATAGAGTTGCACAGAATTGGACATGACTGAAGCGACTTAGCAAGAATAGCAAAGAGGAAAATATTTTACTTTGAGATTCAAACTTTTCTCTTGTGACACAAAACCTGAATTCAATTATTGAACACAGTTATTAACTTTATTATTGCTTTAGCCTTGTATCTTTTTGATGGAAGTAGGAATGTAGAAGAAAGCATGAAAAAAATGATACTAATTACATTTCATTAGCTTCAGTGGTAGCAACTGGATTTATGAAGCTTTTTAAGATCTTCTCCATATACATCGACTGGTAAATGTAAAACTAAATAGTGTTTTATTAATTATATAAAGGTAGTTGAATGACAATTTTAGAAAAAGCCAAATATAGTATTAAATATAGATATATTAATATATCTATAAATTCTATAAAGGAAATATGGTTAAGAGACCATGGCATTTGAGATTAGCTCTACAATAAGCTCTCTATTTCTGATGTCTGCATTCAAGATAAAACCATTTAACTTCTCAGCAGGCTCTACAGAGCCTGTTAATCACTGTGAGTTGTTTTCTATGAGTTTGTGAAATGCTTTCCCTCACTTTTGACACTTTCTGGTAGGGTGAACATAGTCTGCATGTGCATGATCAGTCGCATTTGACTCATTTTGACCCTATGGCCTCTATCCCCCCAGCCTCCTCTGTCCATGAGATTTTCCTGGCAGTAATAGTGGAGTGGTCGCCATTTCCTCCTCCAGGGGATCTTCCCAACCCAGGGATCAAACCCATGTCTTCTGAGTCTCCTGCATTGGCAGGTGGATTCTGAGCCCCTGGATTAGCTCTGCAAACTGTAACATATACATACAACCTTAATGTATATACCTAAGAAGTCAGACATCAACTTTGATAGTTAAACAACACAAATATTTAATTACTAAATCATAATAAAACCAACTCTCCACAACAGAGCGCTGTAAATTTCTCATTCTTTTAGTCTGCTTCTTTTAAATACAAAGAATTTCATTTATGTGCAAATAGATGTTCAACCATTTTACAAAACTTAATGGCTAAGGAGAGAGAGTGAAAACAAAACTCTGTGAGTGTTAAGTCTTAGAGGTAATTACTGCCTTATCCACGTCTCACACTAGGGAGGAAAAGTCCACTCCCAAGGGGCACATCATCTTCACTGCACTGTCTCACTCATTGCAGAGATTTTGTAATATAACAAAAATCTTTGCTCCAGGGTAAAGCAGATGTTCTGGGTGCTTGCCACCTGAAGTGATGGTCTAGCAAAATCTGTCATCAGAGAAAACACACCACATCTCCTTCCTTGTGTGGCTGCTTTCTCTTTCCTCTTTCAGTATACCCCTTGGGACACTAACTTATACAGAAGGCCAAAATGGGTGACATATGTGTGAACATGTGGCACTGCCTTCCTGGGGTAATGTACATGGAAGCATATGGTGCTGCCCTCTTGCTCGGCAGCAAACACAGGAAAAACTTTGCCATAGTTACCTTGTTGATTTTCCATATGGTTCTGAATTGTCCCTGCAAGTGGATAATTTGTGTTCATTTTCTTCCAAAATCCTTTCTAGCTATAAAGGAATGTTTCAGCTGTATAAAATTCAGTGAGTATTCATCTAAATATATATATTTCTAAAGCCATAGATAACTATAGTCATATATATTCATATATATGAGCATGTATATGTATGTGGAGATATATACGCACACACACATATATGATATGTACTGCATGCACACACACAACCCTAGAAGAAAAAAATGACATTAAGTTTATTTTTGTATTTCATTTTTTAAGGTTTTTATTTTGACATATACTATAAAATAATTTTTAGTTCATTGTTCTTTCTCACACAATATTCTACATTCAGGTATTTTCATTCTCTCTAATTTACTGTAGCCTTCTGATTTTCATTTAGAACCAATTCTTCTAAGAATCCTGATAACCTAATAGATGACTCTTTCAGGGACTGTGATAAGACTGTTCTTCATCACCATTGTACTCATTGCCTAAGCATTTAACATTATTAACCACAACACATAATCATCATGGGGAAGAGATGGTGTCTACTGATTTTCATCATAGTGCTCCTTTCATGACTACTGTGGGTCCAAACAAGAGTTAGGTGATCAAAAAATATTAGTGGATGAATGAAGGAATGTATTCATACAGGTTAGAGATTACAAAGACCTGAACAAATAGTAATTAAGATAGAGAGGACATTTTGTATAAAGTTTAGTATCTAGGAACTGTTTAGATAAAGAGATTAATTTTTAAAAAAGCAGAATCAAAAAGAAATCTGTTTTCTAGCATATTATAATGAAGAAAAGAAATACAGAGATCTTTATTTTTCTTGTACAGTAGGGAGAGAAGTGAGGCTGATATTTCCCCTTTCTTCTGCCTCCAGAGGCTAAATATGCTCACTTTCTTTCTTTCCAGCATTTGGTATAAATGACCTCATATTATAAGAAAATGATTTTGTGTCCTGTCTCCCCATTTCCCGCTGGTATGATGATCTGTGGTCCCTTGTTGACCTGATTCAATCTCAAGGCTATGCCAATCCAAAATCTGATGTTGACAAACCAAACACCCTAAAGATTACACAAAGTTGAGACTCTCCACTGATGTGTACTTTCCGTCTGTAGTAGATAATGTTGTTCTTTCAACTTCATGGAGCTGTTCTAGAACATTACTCAGTGCAACATCTTTCTCGTTGCCAAGTGAAACTGGAAGTGTTCAGTCATGCCCTATTCTTTGCGACTCCATGGACGGTAGCCTGCCAGGCTCCTCTGTCCATAGAATTCTCCTGGCAAGAATACTCGAGTGGGTTTGCCATTCCCTTCTCCAGGGATCTTCCCAACCCAAGGATTGAACCCAGGTCTCCTGCATTGCAGGTGGATTCTTTACCATGGAGGAGCTGTATTATTTGTTGCTGCTTTGACAGTATTTTTGACTGTACTTAAAAAAAAAAAAAAAAGTAAACAGGTCATTTGTTATTCATTGATTTCCCAAAAGAAACTTTAGTTCAAGAGAAAAAACTGTCAACCAAGGATACTATACATGACACAACTGTCCTTGAGAAATGAAGACGAGATAAAGACTTTCTCAAACAAAAGCTTAGGGAGTTTATCACCACTAGGCCTGCCTTACCAGAAATGCTAAAGAGATCTCTTCAAGTGGAAATAAAAAGATGGTAATTAATATTGTAAAAGCAGATGAAGGTTGATATAAATAGTAATGGTAAATATGTAGTCAAAGATGGATTTTCTAATATTGTAATGGTGCTGTATAACTTATACCCCTAGTTTAAAATAAGAAACACATGGATTAAAAATAACAAAAATGTATTATTAGATACATGATATAAAATATGTAATTTGTGACATCAATAACTTAAAATATGAAGGGAGACAAATAAAAGTGTAAAGTTTTAAAATGCTATAGAACTTAAGGTTATTGAAGTACAACAGGGTGCTATAAATATATTTTATATAAGCCTTTGGTAACCACAAAGGGAAAACCTGTAGTAGTGTTGCAGGGAAGACCCAATTTTGACTCCTTACTGGATCTGTGTCTTTGACTTTAACGTTTGCTTTTTGTTGGTTTTTGTTACTATAATTAAACATAATGGTCTGCCTCAGATGTTCATGTCTGACTCTTGCAACTCCATGGACTGTAGCCTCCCAGGCTCCTCTATCCATGGGGTTCTTCAGGCAAGAATACTGGAGTGGGTTGCCATTTCCTTCTCCAGAGCATCTTCCTGACCCAGGAATTGAACCTGGGTCTCCTGCATTGCAGGCAGATTATTTACCTACTGAGCTATGAGGGAACTATTAAAATAAAAGTGCCTTTGTTCAGCTCATATCAGATAATCTAACCCTGCCCACCTGTGAATGGCTGCAAATATGAAGAGATTAACACATTCCCTCCCTGAGACTGAGGTATTTGTAAGATAGTGGCCTTTTTGCTTTACTTCCTCAACTCCCCCCCCCCACCCCACCCACTCTCTGTTCTATAAAACCACCTGGCATCCAGACCTCAACAAGAGGGTTATTTTGAGACATTGGTCTCAGTCAGCTGGCTTTCCGAATAAAGTCATATTCCTTTCTTCAACACCTCATATTGGTTACTTGACTTGTTGTGTGGTGAGCAGAGTGAGCTTGTACAGTAGTTAAACAAAACATTATAATAAAGAAGTCAAAGCCTACACTACAAATGTCATCAAATCACAGAGGAAGGCACGATCAACCAGGCAGACTCTATATCTATGGAATACATAAAAGGACATTGACAGCTCCCACAAATGCAAATGCACTAGTTCTGATAGCTGTGCACATTGGAGGCAAGAACACACAGGAGTAAGACAAGATTAGAATCTGAGATGGCCGCACAGCAGGTCCAAGATAGGCAGAGTTTTGGAGGGCATCCCAGGAGAGTGAGGTGGACTGTGACTCCCAGGGAGGGAAAGGACTCTGACAGCAATGACTCAAGAAAAGCATTTGTTATTCTTAATTTTGACCTGTTCTGTAGATTCTTTTGGATATCCCCCCCCCTTTGTTGTAGTTGTCAATTTTATTAGCAGTATGAAATCTAATTAAGCTTTTGAGCTTTTTTTTTCTAAGTCACATTTTCTGTTACTGTTGCTGTAAACCTCTGCCTCTTTTGGGGCTTTTGCAGTTCTGTGAGTTTCCTTATTTTTTTTCTCTTTTTTTACTTTAATTTTTATTTTTTTAAACCTATTATTTTTTTTTCTATAGTTATTCATTTGTTTGCTTTTTCTACTATTCTTGCAGTTCAGTTCAGTCACTCAGTAATGTCCGACTCTTTGCGACATTAATGAATCACATGAATCACAGCATGCCAGGCCTCCCTGTCCATCACCAACTCCCGGAGTTCACCCAAACTCATGTCCAACAAGTCAGAGATGCCATCCAGCCATCTCATGCTCTGTCGTCCCCTTCTCCTCCTGCCCCCAATGCCTCCTAGCATCAGAGTCTTTTCCAATTGGTCAACTCTTCACATGAGGTGGCCAAAGTACTGGAGTTTCAGCTTCAGCATCAGTCCTTCCAAAGGACACCCAGGACTGATCTCGTTTAGGATGGACTGGTTGGATGTCCTTCCAGTCCAAGGGACTCTCAAGATTCTTCTCCAACACCACAGTTCAAAAGCATCAATTCTTCAGTGCTCAGCTTTCTTCACAGTCCAACTCTCACATCCATACATGACCACTGCAAAACCATAGCCTTAACTAGACGGACTTTTGTTGGCAAAGTAATGTCTCTGCTTTTGAATATGCTATCTAGGTTGGTCATAACTTTCCTTCCAAGGAGTAAGCGTCTTAATTTCATGGCTGCAATCACCGTCTAGAGTGATTTTGGAGCCCTAAAAAGATAAAGTCTGACAGTGTTTCCACTGTTTCCCCATCTATTTCCCATGAAGTGATGGGACCGGATGCCATGATCTTCGTTTTCTGAGTGTTGAGCTTTAAGCCAACTTTTTCACTCTCCCCTTTCACTTTCATCAACAGGCTTTTGAGTTCCTCTTCACTTTCCGCCATAAGGGTGGTGTCATCTGCATATCTGAGGTTACTGATATTTCTCCCGGCAATCTTGATTCCAGCTTGTGCTTTTTCCAGCCCAGCATTTCTCATGATGTACTCTGCATATAAGTTAAATAATCAGGGGGACAATATACAGCCTTGACATACTCCTTTTCCTATTTGAACCAGTCTGTTGTTCCATGCCCAGTTCTAACTGTTGCTTCCTGACCTGCATATAGATTTCTCAAGAGGCAGGTCAGGTGGTCTGGTATTCCCATCTCTTTCAGAATTTTCCACAGTTGATTGTGATCCACACAGTCAAAGGCTTTGGCATAGTCAATAAAGCAGAAATAGATGTTTTTGTGGAACTCTCTTCCTTTTTCTATGATCCAGCGGATGTTGGCAATTTGATCTCTATTCCTCTGCCGTTTCTAAAACCAGCTTGAACATCTGGAAGTTCATGGTTCATGTATTGCTGAAGCCTGGCTTGGAGAATTTTGAGCATTACTTTACTAGCATATGAGATGAGTGCAATTGTGCGGTAGTTTGAGCATTCTTTGCCATTGCCTTTCTTTGCGATTGGAATGAAAACTGACCTTTTCCAGTCCTGTGGCCACTGCTGAGGTTTCCAAATTTGCTGGCATATTGAGTGCAGCACTTTCACAGTATCATCTTTCAGGATTTGAAATAGCTCAACTGGAATTCCATCACCTCCACTAGCTTTGTTAGTAGTGATGCTTTCTAAGGCCCACTTGACTTCACATTCCAAGATGTCTGGCTCTAGGTGAGTGGTCACACCATCGTGATTATCTGGGTCATGACGCTCTTTTATGTACAGTTCTTCTGTGTATTCTTGCCACCTCTTCTTAATATCTTCTGCTTCTGTTAGTTCCCTACCATTTATGTCCTTTATTGATCCCATATGTGAAATGTTCCCTTGGTATCTCTAATTTTCTTGAAGAGATCTCTAGTTTTTCCCATTCTTTGTTTTCCTCTATTTCTTTGCATTGATCACTGAGAAAGGCTTTCTTAACTCTCCTTGCTATTCTTTGGAACTCTGAATTCAGATGCTTATATCTTTCCTTTTCTCCTTTGCTTTTCACTTCTCTTTTTTCACAGCTATTTGTAAGGTCTCCACAGACAACCATTTTGATTTTTTGCATTTCTTTTCCATGCAGTTGCTCTTTAATGTATCAGATCAGATCAGATCAGTCACTCAGTTGTGTCCAACTCTTTGCAACCCCATGAATCGCAGCACACCAGGCCTCCCTGTCCAACACCAACTCCTGGAGTTACTGAGACTCACGTCCATTGAGTCAGTGATGCCATCCAGCCATCTCATCCTCTGTCGTCCCCTTCTCCTCCTGCCCCCAATCCCTCCCAGCATCAGAGTCTTTTCCAATGAGTCAAGTCTTCGCATGAGGTGGCCAAATACTGGAGTTTCAGCTTTAGCATCATTCCTTCCAAAGAAATACCAGGGCTGATCTCCTTCAGAATGGACTGCTTGGATCTCCTTGCAGTCCAAAGGACTCTCAAGAGTCTTCTCCAACACCACAGTTCAAAAGCGTCAATTCTTCGGTGCTCAGCCTTCTTCACAGTCCAACTCTCACATCCATACATGACCACAGGAAAAACCATATCCTTGACTAGATGAACCTTTGTTGGCAAAGTAATGTCTCTGCTTTTGAATATGCTATCTAGGTTGGTCATAACTTTCCTTCCAAGGAGTAAGCGTCTTTTAATTTCATGGCTGCAGTCACCATCTGCAGTGATTTTGGAGCCCCCCAAAATAAAGTCTGACACTGTTTCCACTGTTTCCCCATCTATTTCCCATGAAGTGGTGGGACCGGATGCCATGATCTTTGTTTTCTGAATGTTGAGCTTTAAGCCACCTTTTTCACTCTCTACTTTCACTTTCATCAAGAGGCTTTTTAGTTCCTCTTAACTTTCTGCCATACGTGTGGTGTCATCTGCATATCTGAAGTTATTGATATTTCTCCCGGTAATCTTGATTCCAGCTTGTGTTTCTTCCAGTCCAGTGTTTCTTATGATGTACTCTGCATATAAGTTAAATAAACAGGGTGACAATATACAGCCTTGATGTACTCCTTTTCCTATTTGGAACCAGTCTGTTGTTCCATGTCCAGTTCTAACTGTTGCTTCCTGACCTGCATATAGATTTCTCAAGAGGCAGATCAGGTGGTCTGGTATTCCCATCTCTTTCAGAATTTTCCACAGTTTATTGTGACCCACACAGTCAAATGCTTTGGCATAGTCAATAAAGCAGAAATAGATGTTTTTCTGGAACTCTTGCTTTATCTATCTATATTTAACTTTGCATATCTATTCTTTTTTTCTTTCTTCTCAAAATATTTGTTAGTTTTATTTTCATTGCTTTATTCCCTACTTGGCACCTTGCTTTAGTTTTGTTTTCCATTTTGTGCTTTAGTTGGCTTTGTTCTTAACTGGTAGATATAATTTTTGGTTTTGTTTGTTTGCTGGGTCAATCTTTTGTACTTTATTTATTTATTTTTTTGGACTGTTTTTATTTTGCTTATGGGTGTATATGTATATGTGTATATTCAGTCACACTTTTTATTGTTATTATAAAACTCTGCCTCTACATTGGGCTTTTGCAGTTTTGTGAAGTTTTCTTTCTTTCTTTCTTTCTTGGTTTCTTTTTTCTGTTTCTTTTCTCTTTTTTATAATTTTAATTTTTTAAAACCTATCATTATTTTTCTACAGTTATTTCTTTGTTTGCCTTTCCTACTGTTTTCCCTTGCAGTTAATCTTTAATGTGTATAAATCTTCTTCATCTACCTCTATTGAATATTGCATATGTATTCTTTCTTTCTTTTCTTTCTTACCTTTCCTTTCAACATATTTGTTAGTTTTGTTTTAATTGCTTTATTGCCCACTTGGCACTCTGCTTTAGTTTTGTTTTCCAGTTTGTGGTTTAGTTAACTGGTAAATATAATTTTTGATTTTTTTTGTTCCCTGGGTCAATCTTATGTGCTTAACTTTTTTTGGACTGTTTTGAGTTTGCTTATGACTGTATATGTGTATATGCCATTATTTTAATTATTATTTGACTAATTTTGTAACTACCATTTGACTGGGGTTCATCTTTGGCTTCTCACTTTTGGGGTTTTATTTTAATCTCATGTAATGCTATAACAAACCACGTTTGAAATCTTAGTTCCTGACCAGAGTTCAAGCCCTGAGTCTTTGGAGTGAGAGCACTAACTCCAAGACCCTAGGCTACCAGAAAATTAACCCTAGGGAGTATCAAATAGTGAGAACTCACACAAAGGAAACCACTTGAATACAAGACCTGCCATCACCCAGCCACCATTAGCACCCTATGTATTGGCATCTAAACAACATATAAAACAATACAAACCCAATCATCATCAGACAGGATTACCATCTCACTCAGCGTTGCTAATCAGATGAAAAACAAACAAACGAATAAACAAAAAACTCAGCACAAATCTCACCCTATATGAAGCTTACACAAACCACTGGGCCAACCTTAGGAGGGTAGAAACCAAAAGGAAGAAAGAATCAACCCTGAAGCCTGGGAAAGGGAGACCTCAAACACAATAAGTTAAAAAAATAATAATAATGAAAAGGCAGAGAAATACTACACAAATGAAGGAACAAACTAGAAGCACAGAAGTCCAAATAAATGAAGAGGAAATAGGAAAGCAACCTGAAAACGATTTCAGAATAATGATAGTAAAGATGATCAAAAACCTTGAAAGCAAAATGAAGAAAATGAAAGAATCAATTAACAAAGAGCTAGACGAATTAAGGAATAAACATACAGAGACAAACAACACAATTCTGAAATTAAAAATACTCTAGAAGGAATCAATAGCAGAATATCTGAAGCAGAAAAATAAATGAATGAGCTGGAAGATAAAATGGTGAAAATAACTTCTGAAAAGCAGAATAAAGTTAAAAGAATTAAAAGAACTGAGGAAAGTCTCAGGGACCTCTGGGACAATATCCAACTCACCAATGTTCAAATTATAGGGGTCCCAGAAGAAGAAGAGAAAAAGAAAGGGTGTGAGAAATTTTTTGAAGAGATTATAGTTGAAAATTTCCCCAACATGGAAAAGAAAATATTCAGTCAAGTCCAAGAGGCACAAAGAGTCACATAGAGGGTAAACCCAAGGAGAAACATGACAAGATACATACTAATCAAACTAACAAAGACTAAACACAAAGACAGAATATTAAAAGCATCAAGGGAAAAGCAACAAGTTACATACAAGGAAACCCCATATGCTTAACAGCTGATCTTTCAGCAGAAATTCTGAAGACCAGAAGGGAATGGCAGGATATATTTCAAGTACTGAAAGGGGAAAATACACAACCAAGGTTATTGTACCTAGCAAGGATATCATTCAAAATTGATGGAGAAATGAAAAGGTTTTCAGATAAGCAAAAGTTAAGAGAATTCGGTACCACCAAAGCAGTTTTACAACAAATGTTAGACAGACTTATATAGTCAAAAAATATAAAAGAAGAAAAAAGATATACAAAATCAACCCCAAAACAATTAAGATAACAGTAACAGGAACATATATATCAATAATTACTTTAAATGTAAATGGATTAAATGCTCCAATCAAAAGACACAGACTGACTGAATGGATACAAAAACAAGATTCATATATATGCTGTCTACAAGAAACCCACTTGAGACCTCCAGACAAATAGACTGAAAGTGAGAGGATGGAAAAATATATTCCATTCAAATGGGAAGCAAAAGAAAGCTGGAGTAGCAATCCTCATATCAGACAAAATAGACCTTAAAATAAAGAAGATTACAAGAGATAAGGAAGGACATTACATAATGTTCAAAGGATCAATCCAAGAGAAAGACATAACAATTGTAAATATCTATGCACCCAACATAGGAGCACCTCAATACTCAAGACAAACACTAACAGACATAAAAGGAGAAATTGACAGTAACACAATAATAATAGGAGACTTAACACCCCACTCATAACAATGGACATATCATCAAAACAGAAAATTAATAAGGAAACACAAGTCTTAAATGATACATTACATGAGAAGGATTTCATTAATATCTTCGGGACATTCCATCCAATACAGAAGAATACACCTTCTTCTCAAGTTCACATGGAACATTGTCCAGGATAGACCACATCCTGGGTCACAAATCAAACCTCAGTAAATTTTTAAAAATTGAAATTATATCAAGCATCTTCTCAGACCACAAAGCTATGAGACTAGATATGAATTACAAGGAAAAAAAATTGTAAGAAACACAAACACATGGAGATTAAACAATACATTTCTAAATAACCAACAGGTACTGAAGAAATTAAAAGGGAGATCAAAAAATTTCTAGAAACAAATGACAATGAAAACATGACTGCTCAAAACCTATGGGACATAACAAAAGCAGTTCAAAGAGGGTGGTTTATAGCAATACAATCCTACTTCAATCAAATAGACAACCTAACTTTACACCTAAAACAACTGGAAAAAGAAGTAAAGAAAAACCCCGCCAAAATTAGTAGAAGGAAAGAAATCATAAAGATCTGAGCAGAAATAAATGAAAAAGAAATGAAAGAAGCAATAGTAAAGATTAATGAAACTAAAAGCTGATTCTTTGAGAAGATAAACAAAATTGACAAACCTTTAGCTTGACTCATCAAGGAAAAAAGAGAGAAGAATCAAATCAACAAAAATAGAAATGAAAAAGGAGAGAAAATTCAGAGATACAAAGGATGATAAGAGACTATTAACTATATGGCAATAAAATGGATAACCTGGAAGAAATGGACAGACTCTTAGGAAAGTTCAATCCTCCAAGACTGAACCAGGAAGAGATAGAAATTATGAATAACCCAATTACAAGCACTTAAATTGAAGCTGTGATTAAAAAAAAAAAAAAAACTCTCAAAAAACAAAAGCCAAGGACCAGATGACTTCAAGGAGAATCCTTTCAAACATTTAGAGAAGAGCTAATGCCTATCCTTCTAAAACTCTTTCAAAAAATTACAGAGGAAGGAACACTTAAAATTCATTCTACAAGGCCACCATCACCATGATTCCAAAACCAGAGAAAGACAACACAAAAAAAGAAAACTACAGGCCAATATGACTGATTAACATAGATGCAAACATCTTCAACAAAATTTTAGCAAACAGAATTCAGCAACACATCAAAAAGCTAATACACTATGATCAAGTTGGGTTTATTCCAGGAATGCAAGGATTCTTCAATATATGCAAATCAATCAATGTGATATACCATGTTAACAAATTGAAAGATAAAAACCATATGGTAATCTCAGTAGATGCAGAAAAAGCCTTTGACAAAATTCAGCACCCATTTATGATTAAAGCTCTTAAAAAATGGGCATAGAAGGAATCTACCTCAACAGAGTTAAGGCCATATATGATAAGCCTACAGCAAACATTATTCTCAATGGTGAAAAACTGAAAGCATTCCCTCTAAAATCAGGAACAAGACAAGGGTGTCCATTTATACCACTATTATTCAAATAATTCTGTAAGTCCTAGCTACAGCAGTCAGAGAAGAAAAATGAATAAAAGGAATCCAGATTGGAAAAAAAGAAATAAAGCTCTCAGTGTTTGCAGATGGCATAATACTGTACATAGAAAACCCTAAGGATAGTATCAGAAAACTACTAGAGCTAAACAGTGAATTTAGCAAAGTTGCAGGATACAAAATCAATACACAGAAATCACTTGCATTTCTGTATACTAACAATGAAAAACCAGAAAGAGAAATTAAGGAATCAATCCCACTTACCACTGCAACAAAATAATTTAAATATCTAGGAATAAACTTACCTAAGGAGACAAAAGAACTGTACACAGAAAATTATGACACTAATGAAAGAAATCAAAGATGGCATAAACAGATGGAGAGATATTCCATGTTCCTAGGTTGGAAAGACTTAATATTTTGAAAATGATTATACTACCAAGTGCAATCTACAGATACAATGAGATCCCTAGCAAATGACCAGTGACACTTTTCACAGAACTAGAATAAAAATTTTCACAATTCATATGGAAACAAAAAAGACCCCAAATAGCCAAAGGAGTCTTGAGAAAGAAGAATGGAGCTGGAGGAATCAACCTTCCTGACTTTCAATTATACTAAAAAACTACAGTCATCAAGACAGTATGGTACTGGCACAAAAACAGAAATACAGACCAATAGAACAAGATAGAAAGCCCAGAAATAAACCCATGCATTTATGGGTACTTTATTTTTGACAAAGGAGTCAAGAATATATAATGGGGCAAAGACAGCCTCTTCAATAAATGGTGCTGGGAAATTTGGACAGCTACACGTAAAAGAATGAAGTTAGAACACTTCCTAACACCATAAACAAAGATAAACTGAAAATGCATTAAAGACTAAATATAAGACCAGAAACTATAAAACTCTTAGAGGAAAACATAGGCAGAACACTCGATGACATAAATCAAAGCAAGATCCTCTATGACCCACCTCTTAGAGTAATGGAAATAAAAACAAAAGTAAACAAGTGGGACCTGATTAAACTTTTTTTAAAAGTTTAATTTTTGCACAGCAAAGGAAACTATAAACAAGGTGAAAAGACAACCATGAGAATGGGAGAAAATAATAGCAAATGGAACAACTGACAAAGGATTAGTTTCCAAAACATACAAGCAGCTCATACAACTCAATACCAGAAAAACAAACCGCCCAATCAAAAAGTGGGAAAAAAATCTAAACAGACATTTCTCCAAAGAAGACTTACGATGGCTAACAAATGAAAAGGTGATCAACATTGCTCATTATTCAGTTCAGTTCAGTTCAGTTCCGTCACTCAGTCATGTCTAATTCTTTGCGACCCCATGAATTGCAGCAGGCCAGGCCTCCCTGTCCATCACCAACTCCAGGAGTTCACCCAGACTCATGTTCATCGAGCCAGTGATGCCATCCAGCCAGCTCATCCTCTGTCGTCCCCTTCTCCTCCTGCCCCCAATCCCTCCCAGCATCAGAGTCTTTTCCAATGAGTCAAGTCTTCACATGAGGTGGCCAAAGTATTGGAGTTTCAGCTTTAGCATCATTCCTTCCAAAGAAATCCCAGGGCTGATCTCCTTCAGAATGGACTGGTTGGATCTCCTTGCAGTCCAAGGGACTCTCAAGAGTCTTCTCCAACACCACAGTTCAAAAGCATCAATTCTTCAGCGTTCAGCTTTCTTCACAGTCCAACTCTCACATCCATACATGACCACTGGAAAAACCATAGCCTTGACTAGATGAACCTTTGTTGGCAAAGTAATATCTCTGCTTTTCAATATGCTATCTAGGCTGGTCATAACTTTCTTTCCAAGGAGTAAGCATCTTTTAATTTCATGGCTGCAGTCACCATGGCTGCAGTGATTTTGGAGCACAAAAAAAATAAAGTCTGACACTGTTTCCACTGCTTCCCCATCTATTTCCCATGAAGTGATGGGACCACATGCCATGATCTTCGTTTTCTGAATGTTGAGCATTAAGCCAACTTTTTCACTCTCCTCTTTCACTTTCATCAAGAGGCTTTTTAGTTCCTCTTCACTTTTTGCCATAAGAGTGGTGTCATCTGCATATCTGAGGTTATTGATATTTCTCCCAGCAATCTTGATTCCAGTTGTGCTTCTTCCAGCCCAGTGTTTCTCATGATGTACTCTGCATAGAAATTAAATAAACAGGGTGACAATATACAGCCTTGATGTACTTCTTTTCCTATTTGGAACCAGTCTGTTGTTCCATGTCCAGTTCTAACTGTTGCTTCCTGATCTGCATATAGGTTTCTCAAGAGGCAGGTCAGTTGGTCTGATATTCCCATTTCTTTCAGAATTTTCCACAGTTTATTGTGATCCACACGGTCAAAGGCTTTGGCATAGTCAATAAAGCAGAAATAGATGTTTTTCTGGAACTCTCTTGCTTTTTCAATGATCCAGCAGATGTTGGCAATATGAACTCTGGTTCCTCTGCCTTTTCTAAAACCAGCTTGAACATCTGGAAGTTCATGGTTCATGTGTTGCTGAAGCCTGTCTTGGAGAATTTGGAGAATTACTTTACTAGTGTGTGAGATGAGTGCAATTGTGCTGTAGTTTGAGCATTCTTTGGCATTGCCTTTCTTTGGGATTGGAACGAAAACTGACCTTTTCCAGTCCTGTGGCCACTGCTGAATTTTCCAAATTTGCTGGCATATTGAGTACAGCACTTTCACAGCATCATCTTTCAGGATTTGAAATAGCTCAACTGGAATTTCATCACCTCCACTAGCTTTGTTCATAGTGATGCTTTCTAAGGCCCACTTGACTTCACATTCCAGGATGTCTGGCTCTAGGTGAGCGATCACACTATCGTGCTCATTATTAGATAAATGCAAATCAAAACTACAATAAGATATCACCACACACCGATCAGAATGACCATCATCAAAAAGTATACAAACAATAATGCTGGAGAGGGTATTGAGAAAAGGGAACACTCTTGCAGTGTTGGTGGGAATATAAATTGATGCAGTCACTATGGAAGATGGTTGGATATTCCTTAAAAAACTCGGAATAAAACCACCATATGACCCAGCAATCCCACTCCTAGGCATATACCCTGAGGAAACCAAAACTGAAAGACACACGAATCCCATTGTTCATTGCAGCACTATTTACAATAGCTAGAATATGGAAGCCACCTAGATATCCATTGACAGGTGAATGGATAAAGAAGTTATGGTTTATATATACAATGGAATATTACTCAACCATAAAAAGGAACACATTTGAGTCAGTTCTAATAAGGTGGAAGAACCTAGAACCTTTTATATAGAGTGAAGTAGGTCAGAAAGAGAAAGATAAATATCATATTCTAATGCATATATACAGAATCTACAAAAATGGTAGTGAAGAATTTATTTACAGGGCAGCAATGGATAAATAGACCTAGAGAATAGCCTTATGGACCTGGAGAGAGTGGAGGAAAAGGTAAGATGTATGGAAAGAGTAACATGGAAACTTACATAGCCATTTGTAAAATAAATAGCCAACAGAAATTTGCTGTATGGCTCAGGAAACTCAAACAGGGGCTCTGTATCAAGCTAGAGGGGTGGGATGGGGAGGGAGATGGGAAGGAGGTTAAAGAGGGAGGGAATATATGCATACCCGTGGCTGATTCATGTTGAGGTTTGACAGAAAACAAAATTCTGTAAAGCAATTATCCTTAAATAAATAAATAATAAAAAAAGAATACTGGAGTGGTTTGTTGTGCCCTCCTCCAGGAATTTAACCCGACCCAAGGATCAAACCCATGTCTCTTATGTCTCCTGCACTGGCAGGCAGGTTCTTTACCCCTAGTGCCACCTGGGAAACCCTAAAACAGCATTAGAGAAACTAAACGGATGTTTTTCCAAAGGAGACATTCAAATGGGGAACAGATACATGTAAAGATGTCTAACATTACTAATCATCAGTGAAAAGCTAATCAAAGCTATAATATGATACCACCCAATTTTTAGAATGGCTCTTCACTAAAAAGATAAGAAACAACAAATGCTGGTGAGGATGCATAGAAAAGGGAACACTTGTACATTGTTAAGGAGAAGGCAATGGCAACCCATTCCAGTATTCTTGCCTGGAGAATCCCAGGGACGGCGGGGCCTAGGGGGCTGCCATCTATGGGGTCGCACAGAGTTGGACAAGACTGAAGCGACTTAGCAGCAGCAGCAGCAGCAGCAGTACATTGTTAGTCAGTATGTAAATTGGTATAGCCTATATAGAAATATATATATATATATATATATATATATATATATATATATAGAACTTGCTTACAAAATTAAAAATGGAGCTACCATATCATCCAGAAATTCCACTTCTGTGTGTGTGTGTATATATATCAGATCAGATCAGATCAGATCAGTGGCTCAGTTGTGTCCGACTCTTTGCGACCCCATGAATCGCAGTATGCCAGGCCTCCCTGTCCATCACCAACTCCCAGAGTTCACTGAGACTCACATCCATCGAGTCAGTGATGTCATCCAGCCATTTCATCCTCTGTCGTCCCCTTCTCCTCCTGCCCCCAATCCCTCCCAGCATCAGAGGCTTTTCCAGTGAGTCAACTTTTCACATGAGGTGGCCAAAGTACTGGAGTTTCAGCTTTAGCATCATTCCTTCCAAAGAAATCCCAGGGCTGATCTCCTTCAGAATGGACTGGTTGGATCTCCTTGCAGTCCAAGGGACTCTCAAGAGTCTTCTCCAACACCACAGTTCAAAAGCATCAATTCTTCGGTGCTCAGCCTTCTTCACAGTCCAACTCTCACATCCATACATGACCACAGGAAAAACCATAGCCTTGACTAGATGAACCTTTGTTGGCAAAGTAACATCTCTGCTTTTGAATATGCTATCTAGGTTGGTCATAACTTTCCTTCCAAGGAGTAAGCATCTTTTAATTTCATGGCTGCACTCACCATCTGCAGTGATTTTGGAGCCCAGAAAAATAAAGTCTGACACTGTTTCCACTGTTTCCCCATCTATTTCCCATGAAGTGATGGGACCAGATGCCATGATCTTCGTTTTCTGAATGGTGAGCTTTAAATCAACTTTTTCACTCTCCTCTTTCACTTTCATCAAGAGGCTTTTTAGTTCCTCTTCACTTTCTGCCATAAGGGTGGTGTCATCTGCATATCTGAGGTTATTGATATTTCTCCCAGAAATCTTGATTCCAGCTTGTGTTTCTTCCAGTCCAGTGTTTCTCATGATGTACTCTACATATAAGTTAAATAAACAGGGTGACAATATACAGCCTTGATATACTCCTTTTCCTATTTGGACTAGTCTGTTGTTCCATGTCCAGTTCTAACTGTTGCTTCCTGACCTGCCTATATATATATATATATATATACACACACACACACACACATATATATATGTATATGAAGGAAACAAAATCATTATCCTGACAGGTATCTGCACTTTAATTTTCATTCTGGCATTCTTTGCAATACCCAAGACATGGAAACAACCTAAATGTCCATCACTGGACAACTAAATAAAGGAAATGTCACACACACACATACATACACATGCAAAAATATTAGTTAGCCATTAAAAAATAAGGAAATCCTAACATTTGAGAGGACAAGGATGGACCTGAAGGGCATTCTGCTATAAGTCAGACAGAGAAAGACAAATATGACGTGATTTCATTTACATGTGAAATATAAACAAACCAAACTTATAGGAACAGAGATCAGATTTGTGGCCACCAGAAGTAGTGGGGCTGATGTCAAGGGGTTGGATGACGGAGGTCAAAGGTATATAATATGATAATAAATTTTAAGATTGCCATGTACACCATGATAACCATAGCTGCTGCTGCTGCTGCTGCCAAGTCCCTTCAGTCGTGTCCGACTCTGTGCGACCCCATAGATGGCAGCCCACCAGCCTTCTCTGTCCCTGGGATTCTCTAGGCAAGAACACTGGAGTGGGTTGCCATTTCCTTCTCCAGACTACAGCTAACAATACGTTTTAAAATACGTATTTAAAGATTTCTATGAAAGTCATTCTCACCATAAGATAAAAGTTTTTTGTAACTGTGTGAGGTGATGTATGTTAACTTACTGTGGTAATCAATTCACTGTAAATGTATATATATCAAATCACATATGTTATGTCAATTATATCTCAGTAAATTGGATGAAAATTTTCAAAAAGAAAATCTTCATATTTTATTACATTTTTTATATACTTTTAACATTATCATTGATATGTCTGGGTTAAATCTATTATCTTGCTATTATTATTTAATTTTGGAAACATATGGTCTTTTTTACTTTTCATGCTTGCCTTTGTCTGTTGTATTAGTTATTTTTTAAATGATATATACTTTACTTTTATTGTAGCGACATTACAATAGCATACTTCCTTTTCCTTCTTCCTTTACTTAATGCTGTTGTACATGCTATTTCTTCATATTTATAAACCCAACAAGACATTGTCATACTTTTAAATAAACTTTAATTTTAGAACAGTTTTAGATTTACAAAAGTATTGTGATGATAGAACAGAGTTCCCATATAACACAAATCTAGCTACCCTTTTATTAACATATTAGTATGATTCGTTTGTCAGAATGTGCTTTAAATCAGATGTTTCTAATATTTTAAATCATAATTAGAAAGAGGTAATGTCTTATTGGGAGAACGTTCCCAGAGGTAAAGTGTCAGCCTTATTACATCATATGAAGAGTTCATAGCATCAATATAACTTACTTCTGTTGATGTTAATCTTCATCACTACACTTGAGATATGTTTTTAGGTGTCTCCACTGTAAATCTATTTTTTTTCCCTCCCTCTCCATACTGTGCTGTTTAGAAGGAAAACACTATAGGCAGCCCAAACTAAGCAGTGAGGAATTCTGCTTTACCTCCTTGAAGGTGATTAGGTGAAATTCTTCTGCTAGGAGGTTTGCTTCACCCATATATTAATTCAACATCTATTATTTATCCAATAATTTATATCAGTATAGACTCACAGATATTTCACATTTGGGGCTCTAATTTAATATTACTTTATATAGCTTGGAGCTTCCTGGTGGTTCAGATGATAAAGAGTCTGCCTGCAATGCAGGAGACCCAGGTTCAATCCCTGGGTTGGGGAGATCCCCTGGAGAAGGAAATGGCAACTCGCTCCAGTATTCCTGCCTGGAAAATCTTATGGATGGAGAAGCCTGGCAGGGTACAGTCCATGGGGTGGCAAAGAGTATATCTTGAGTATACTTTAAATATCTTGAGATATATAAAGAGGATACTTTATATATTTTGTTGATACATGTCCACATTTGACCACTCATAGCCTTTTTCAGTTGGCTCCTGTATCCCTTTGATATCTCCCCATAATTGTGGTTCTGATTTTTTTTTTTTTGCAATTTCTTATTTTCTGGCTTATTTTATTTCCTACCATAATCCTGGAATCAGGACTACTGTAATATATCTCTACTAAGTCCTATCTTTTAAAAAATTGGAACATGATAATAGAGATTAAGATCTGAGCACTAGGTGTGATTCCTGCTATTGGGGTGTCATTCCTTCCAGGTCCTTTCAGCTGACAGATGAGAGCTAGAGATGTGTTCATATATACGTGCGTGTGTGCTAAGTAGTTTCAGTCATGTCTGACTCAGAGACCCTATGAACTGTGGCCCACCAGGCTCCTCTGTCCATGGAATTCTCCAGGCAAGGACACTCGAGTGGGTTGTCATGCCCTCCTCTAGGCAATCCACCTGACACAGGGATGGAGCCCTCATCTTCCTTGGGCCTGCATTACAGAGGATTCATTACTGCTGAGACACTGGGAATGTTCATATATATATATATTAACCCACATATATATCCCTCATAATTGTCCCTCATTTTCAACAAAGTTTCTTGATTCTGGATGATGAAAACTTAAATTATACATAAGTAATTATGGGAATTATTATAGTTGTCTTAAACTTGTAATTGCTCTTCCCACAGAAGCTAATTGTCTGATCAGTTAGCATCGTGGAATTTTACCCTATGCATATTCATTTTGGCAAGTGATTAAAATTAAATGAAACTCCATAAAGCTTTCTAGAATATTTCTGCGTTTAACTGTGTTCTCTCTGGTATACCGCCCTTAAAATTCTAGTCCCACAATCTAGCCCACCCTGCCCAAATTACAGTATGTCTCCTGAAATACTCAAGAATGTTCTTTTTTGACTGGTGTCTAATTTTTGAGCAGGAGTTTAGAAATTGCCACCATGCATAATGCTAGGGTGAGCATATGGCTTTCATTATTTGTTTGCCTTTTCTTCAGTTCAGTTCAGTCACTCAGTCATGTCCAACTCTTTGTGAGCCCATGGACTGCAGCACTCCAGGCTGCCCTATCGATCACCAACTCCTGGAACTTGCTCAAACTCATGTCCATCGAGTCAGTGATGACATCCAACCATCTCATCCTCTGTCATCCCCTTCTCCTCCTGCCTTCAATCTTTCCCATCACCTGGGTCTTTTCCAATGAGTCAGTTCTTAGCATCCAGTGGCCAAAGTGTTGGAGTTTCAGCTTAAGCATCAGTCCTTCCAATGACTATTCAGGACTGATTTCCTTTAGGATTGACTGATTTGATCTCCTTGAAGTCCACGGGACTCTCAAGAATCTTCTCCAACACTACAATTCAATAGCATCATTCTTCAGTGCTCAGCTTTCTTTGTAGTACAACTCTCACATCCATACATGACTACTGGAAAAACCATAGTTTGACTAGATGGACCTTTGTAAGCAAAGTAATGTCTCTGCTTTTTAATATGTTGTCTAGGTTGGTCATAGCTTTTCTTCCAAAGAGCAAGCATCTTTTAATTTCATGGCTGCAGTCACTACTGGCAGTAAATTTGGAGCCCCAAAGAATAAAGTCTCTCATCATTTTCATTGTTTTCCCATCTATTTGCCATGAAGATATGGGACTGGATGCCATGATCTTAGGTTTTTGAATGTTGAGCTTTAACCAGCTTTTTCAGTTTCCTTTTTCACTTTCATCCAGAGGCTCTTCAGTTTCTCTTTACTTTCTGCCATAAGGGTGGTATCATCTGCGTATCTGAGGTTGCTGATATTTCTCCCAGTAATCTTGATTCCAACTTGTGCTTCATTCAGTCTGGCATTTCACATGATGTACTCTACGTACAAGTTATATAATATACAGCTTTGATGTACTCTGCATGTAAGCTATACAATATATATTCTTGATGTACTCCTTTCCCAATTTGGAACCAGTCTTTTGTTCCATGTCTGGTTCTATCTTGACCTGCATACAAATTTCTCAGGAGGCAGGTAAGATGGGCTGGTATTCTCACCTCTTGAAGAATTTTCCACAGTTTGTTGTGATCTACACAGTCAAAGGCTTTGGCATAATCAATGAAGCAGAAGTAGATGTTTTTCTGAAATTCTCTTGCTTTTTCTATTATCCAGTGGATATTGGGGACTTGATCTCTGGTTCCTCTGCCTTTTCTAAATCCAGCTTGAACATCTGGGCATTCTCAGCTGATATACTGTTGAAGCTTGGCTTGGAGAATTTTGAACATTATTTTGCTAGCATGTGGGATGAGTGCAATTGTGCAGTAATTTGAACATTCTTTGGCATTGCCCTTCTTTGGGATTGGAATGAAAACTGACCTTTTCCAGTCATATAGCCACAGCTGAGTTTTCCAAATTTGCTGGCATTTTGAGTGCAGCACTTTCACAGCATCATCTTTCCGGATTTGAAATAGCTCAACTGGAATTCCATTGCTTCCACTAGCTTTGTTCATAGTGATGCTGTCTAAGGCCCACTTGACTTCGCATTCCAGGACGCCTGGCTCTAGGTGAGTGGTCACACCACCGTGGTTATCTGGGTCGTGAGCTTTTCTGTATAGTTCTTTGCATTCTTGTCACCTCTTCTTAATATCTTCTGCTTCTCTAAGGTCTGTACAATTTCTGTCCTTTATTGTGCCTATTTTTGCATGAAATGTTCCCTTGGTATCTCTGATTATCTTGAAGAGATCTAATCTTTCCCATTCTATTGTTTTTCTCTATTTCTTTGCACTGATCACTGAGGAAGGCTTTCTTATCTCTCCGAAAGGTTGTTGCTGAACCACGAAAAGACACCAGGATTCTTGGCCTCCAGAGAAGAATTCAATCCGGGGCCAGAGACGAGGCTTGATCGCTCAGAGTTTTTGTTTAATAAAGTTTTATTAAAGTATAAGGAGATAGAGAAAGCTTCTGACATAGACATCAGAAGCGGGCAGAAAGAATACCCCTTGCTAGTCTTTATCTGGATGTTATATAGCTATTAGCAGTCTGCTAATTAAAGGAAGGAAATGTCTCAAAACTCAGAGAATGGCACCAGGCCCCTCACCCACAAGACGTATTTTGAGATAATCTTGGCACCAGGTGAGTCATCCCAGGCCATAAAACGATTGACATAAATCTTGAAGAAAGGCAGGTTCCCATACAAATATATAGTTTCATTAACAGAGATTAAGAGAATATTGTATGAGTATAACATACTGGTCTGTCAAGTCAGTTCTGAGTCTTTAGGTGAACCAACTTGAAGACAGAGTCTGGAGTAAATGCATAGTCCATTAACATAGCTTAAGACAAACATTTCCATAAGAAAAATGCAATGGTTATCTCAAGGTTTGAGAAAAGTTAAGTTCAGGTGGAACCAGGTATCATTATGGCAACACAGTACTTTAAGAGAAACCTCTTTTTATATTTGTATAGAGAATGGAAAAAAAAATTATATATATATATATATATATATATATATCTCACTAGTTTGTTTATATCACTAGTTTGTTTCCTTCTGCCGCTTAAGAGAGAGATTAAAAAATGTCTGACACTTGCAGCCTATTTCCTCCATTTGGAGACCACTGGCCTTCCTGCCTGTTTCCCTCTCATCTCCTTGCTATTCTTTGGAACTCTGCATTCACATGGGTATATCTTTCTTTTTCTCCTTTGCCTTTAGCTTCTCTTCTTTTCTCAGCTATTTGTAAGGCCTTCTCAGACAACCATTTTGCCTTTTTGCATTTCTTTTTCCTGGGGACGGTCTTGATCACTGCCTCCTGTACAATATCATGAACCTCCACCCATAGTTCTTCAGGCACTTTGTCTATTAGATCTAATCACTTGAATCTATTTGTCACTTCCACTGTATAGTCATAAGGGATTTGATTTAGGTAATACCTTAATGCGGTTTTCCCTACTTTCTTCAATTTAAATTCTGAATTTGTCAATAAGGAGTTCATGATCCGAGCCATAGTCAGTTCCCTGTCTTGTTTTTGCTGACTGTATAGAGCTTCTCCATCTGTGGTTGCAAAGAATATAATGAATCTTATTTCAGTATTGACCATATGGTAATGTCCATGTGTAGAGTCTTCTCTTTTGTTGTTGGAAGAGGGTGTTTGCTAAGACCAGAGGTATGACCACCAAAACCAGAGTTTTGTTGGCAAACTCTGTTAGCCTCTGCCCTGCTTCATGTTGTAAACCAAGGACAAATTTGCCTATTACTCCAGGTATCTCTTGACTTGCTATTTTTGCATTCCAGTCCCGTATGACGAAAGGGACATCTTTTTTGCCTTTTCTTAGTAATCATGTATTATGTTGCTCTATGTGCAGTCTGAAATGTTGAAAAATTTTTATAGTTTTCTAGATGTTTATGGGGAGAAGGCAATGGCTCCCCACTCCAGTACTCTTCCCTGGAAAATTCCATGGACGGAGGAGCCTGGTAGGCTGCAGTCCATGGGGTCGCTAAGAGTCGGGCACAACTGAGCGACTTCACCTTCACTTTTCACTTTCATGCATTAGAGAAGGAAATGGCAACCCATTTCAGTGTTCTTGCCTAGAGAATCCCAGGGACGGGGGAGCCTTATGGGCTGCCGTCTATGGGGTCGCACAGAGTCGGACACGACTGAAGTGACTTAGCAGCAGCAGCAGATGTTTATGGTAGGAAATCTGTTATTCCTCATTACCTGCTTATAACGCTTTGACTTTTAAAAATTGTTCCTTCAAAACAATAGATCAATTAAAAATTTTTATAAACTTTCCTAACCTAGCATTATTAAAACATCCTAATGTTTCTTGAGTTTCAGCAAATTTTCAAAATGGGAACTTGCCCAAATACTTTTGGGAAACTAGATTAAACCAGATTTTAAAATTCCTTTATAATTAATTCTTTTTAGATTAAATCTCCAAAGTGAATAGGCAGAATTCATTGTTTTCCTACCTACTTACTCAGGGAACCTTATCTATATGATGGGAAATCTCATGACATCAGTATTTAGTACATATAAGATGGATAACACTTGTCACCATTCCCCACTGCATGGTGAATCAAAGGCGAAGTTTTCACAGATTATAAAGATGTGACTTTAGGAATTGAAAATTAATCTTAAGAAAATATTTACTAAAATTTCTAAAATTTTATTATTATTCTTCCTGCAAGGAAATTTTTAATAATCAATTGTGTTTTATTTCCTTCTTTTTTCCCATTGTATATGTCACTTTCATATACCAAAATCATGGATTTCTTTTCTCTCCGTTTCACCTCCATGCTTCTCTAACTTGAATGGGCAAACCCATTCATTTTTCTGAACTCTGTCTTCATCTCTCTACAGCATTGAAGATTATTTTGATTAAGTTTGCTGCTTTGACTGTTTCCTTTCTCTAGTCATTCTCCTTTGTGTTGAGCAATTAGACTCCAATGCTTTTCTTTGACCCTAAGATGCTGTCTTTCACTTGATGTATTCAAGTATCAAGCAACTTAAATACTACTTAGATATACATTTATCATGGGAATTTGACAGCTCACTCTCTCCTCAGTGGCCTTTCCATACTCTCAGACACAAGACTCTGTGAAAATATTATATCTACCAGAATACTGTTTCACATTTATATTCATTTATTCTTGCCCCTAGAGCTAACTTTGTTGACTCCAAATGGCTTAGTGTCTCTTTAACATACAACTATATCCTTTTAGATAGTCACTTCATTTCCAAATAATACTTAAAGGCTCTTTATTCTTGGCCTACTGACTGGTATAGCTGCAAAAACCAGCCAGAGAATATCACAGTTTTCTCTAGCAAGCTCTTTTGAAATAAATTACAAGTCACTATATATCCAAAAGCTCACAGAGCATTCTTTTGTTGCTCATGTCTGAATAACTATTCAATACATCTGTTGCCAAGGTCCCTATAATCATGGTTCCAAAAAACATACATGTAGTTCTTACTGACTTTGCCTTTGAATTTGATTCTTATAATGGGATTGTTCTTCACTGGATTGTCCCTGAGCTCAATTGCAAACCACATAGAGTTTATCTTGGGCATACCTATTCTCCCCTGTTCTCATTCTAGTTCTCCTACTGTGAAATACAGCCTTCTCTCTCTGTGTGTTCACTTTTTGTTCCTCATTATCCATCATAATCTCCTCTCTGGAAAGTAGCCCTCCTGCCATTCATAAAAAAGGATAGATAATTCAATGTGTTAGACATATTGGAGGCTCTTAAATTTAAAGCAGGGATTCTAGTCATACAATAAATGGTTTTGTTCCATGGGAGTTATAGCTCAAGTAGAATAAGTGGTAGAAAACAGTGGTGATGGTGGGGCTTCTGACTATCCTGATAAACACGTCATCTCTTGAGCAAACACATGTCTGATTCCAAGCTAGTTTGGTGCTCTGCTTTTCTACAAAGGCTGAGACGATATCCTTTATCTCATCCCATGGCTCTCTTTCTAGTCACTGTGACAGTGCCAGAATTCTAGTGAGAACACTTTCTTAGGAAAGAATATTGTTAAGAGCACAGATTCTAGAATCAGCTGACCTGAATTTCTGCTTTTTATTTACTCTTTCCCAGAAGCATATTCTTTGGCAAGATATTTAACTTTTGAAAGTTGCAGTTTCCCTATCCCAAAATGGATAAATTACTTGAAATACCCCATAGAGTTCTCTCAAAATTTAATGAGACAATTCATGTAAAGCAGTTAGCAGAAAAATCTCACAATATGTGCTTAACACCTCATAGCTATTATTTTCATTCTTTCTTCTTCATATATTGGTGGTAATAATTTCTTCTACTTTCTTTTGAAAAATGAATTCCAAGTCTTCAACTAACACTGGGTAGACTTTGACTAATTACCGTCAATGGGAAATATCAGAGCTATATTTTTGTCCTCTATGTGTTCTTCTTCACACTATGATGTTATGGGTTCTATGTGTGTAACTTAAATATAAACCTAAATTTATGCTCAGCATTGCTGGAAAATGGACCAGTCACAATTCAGATGCGATTTCAAGGGCACCATGGAGTCTCATACTAAAATTATTACTGTCCCCCAACCACAAAATTGATGCCTGAAAGATGACGCTAGTAAATGCACAGATTTATAAAGGTTTCAGGTTGTAAGAAATGTCCAAATCCTAAAGAGATTTCAACCCTATAGGGAAGAAGAGACATGGTTGAGTAATATATCTATTAGTGTCTGTGCTTGACAAGAAAGCAGATGTCATGAATCCACTTTGGTATTATTTCTATCATGCTATTCTTTTGCTCAAGGCTTATCAATGTATGTCTCTTGGGTGGGTGTTGGGAAAGAGGGTGTTTCATTGTCAGTGAGGGACGCCAAATTCTAACACTTCAACAATTTACAATACTAATAACAAAGAGAATTAATTTGACAATTTGCCTAAATCCTCTACTTGTGGTCTTTTTTCTTACTTCTTATTTCTTAGCAGTCTTTGGCTCCCTCCGTGGTACCTACACCTTGCTCCCTAAACACATATCGTTTTTCATGACTTAACTTATTGCTATGTGACCTTTTGTTTGGTCTTGATATATTTTTCCTTAATCATTTCTCCACTTTCCACTCCTTTCACAAAAGTAGCTACATCTTTTGTTTCTTTGACTGAAGTTGTTAGAGTGGTATAGGGCTTGGTGTGTTGTTTGTGATTGTGGGTGTATAGAAATGGGAGGGAATTGTTTCACCAAGATCTTCAGGAAAATTTGCCTACAGGGAGCTAATCTTATTATTATTTTTTTTTCAAAGAATAAGTTCAGTAAAGGAACTATTCAAAGGAAAGAAGATTGAAAAAGTGAATGACACCCTCATACAATTTTATCTTAATTGTTCATGTTGAGTAATTTCTATTGTCCTTTCTGCAAGTTCACCAATCCTTTCCTGTGTTCTCTCTAGTCTGCTATTTAAGTCATCCACTGAGTTTCTCATTTTGTGTGTGTGTGTGTGTTTCAATTCTATAATTTCTGGATAGTTCTTTATGTCTCCTATTTCTGTGCTGAAATTTTCCATTGTTTTGTGGATATTTGCTCATTTATTTTATGAAGGCTGTGTTAAAATATCTGTCAGATAATTAAAAATCTGTGTTATCATAATGTTGGTATATTTTATTGTCTTTTCTTACTCAAGTTATGATTTTGCCAGTTCTTGGTGTGATAACTGATTTTTTTTATTGTATCATGGGGGCATTTTGGTTGTTTTGTCAAGAGAATTTGATGATCCATTATCTTTATTTTTCCCCTTGCCACACGAGAAATATACCTCTACACTTTCTTTTCTGCCCCTCACACTCCAATATGAATATTGCTTATGTGAGAAAATCACCACACAAAGCTTCCTTCCACTCAACCCCTACTGTAGCACTCCTAGTCCTTGATTTTAGCCTATAGTTTCTCACCAGGCTTTCCATTCCAATATTCATGTAGAAACCAATCATCTTTTCCTGACAACCTCCCCACCAAAAAATCTTCCAAAATACTAAATATTTGACTAAATATTTGTAATAATGGTTTCCACATGATTAGACTTCAGGCAATAAAGGACAGTGATTCCTGCAAGATGTGCAAGAAATATAGTGATTCCTACAACTGCTCAAACTACTGCTTGAGAAAGTTTTCAGGTCACAAAAAATGCAGGAAGAACCAAGGAGGATCCCAGGAGTTTCCCTGAGCAGTGGAGACAGACCTCAGACTCCAATAGTCTGATATGACTACAGTTTATAGGACAGAATACTGTAGAGAAGAGAGGTGTACAGAGGTAATGCTCAGGAGACAGGCAAAGAGTTTTGAGTTCTCAGCTGAAAGCTGATCCATACATGCCTCAGAGGAAACTGAACTAACCTACACTGAACTAGAAGGTAAAGCAATCAAAAAGGATTAGAAGGGGCAATCTGCATTGCTCGTTACACCAGCCAAACCAACCAAAATGTTTTTTAAACTTAGGGGAACATTGCATAGAGTACTCAACAAGATCATTTATCAAAAATAGGGGAAAATTGACTGTAGGCTAAAGCTGTTTTTGTTCATCCATAAAAAAAAAAAAGAAAAGACAAAACAAAGTATTCCTACATAATAACCCCACCACACAAAAAAGTTCAAGGGTATTTAGAGGAAAACAAAATTAGGAAGCACTCAACAAGATAAAATTCAATACATCTGATATCTGATTTTTTAAAAAAGGAATATGTAGCTTATTGTGAAGACAAGCTATCAAATAAAAAAAATCAATAAAGACAAATCAATTATTGATACATGAAATATAAACAAGAAAAGAGCCAGGCAAAATAGGTATGTACTGTTTGATTTCAGTAATATATATTTTTAGAAAATATAAGATAACCTATACTGAAAAACAAATCAGTAGTTTCCTGTGTACTGGGGTTTAGGGGAGGGGATATTGCTGATGGGTGGAGAAGACTTCTTTGGAGAGTGATGTTTGTTGAGTTGACTGTATTGATGTTTACATGTATATATATACATCAAAACATATCAAATTGTGTACTTTAAATATGTGCAGTTCACTCTTTTTCTGTTATAACTCAATAAAGTTTTTTTTTTTTTCTTAAAAGCAAGAAAGGCAACAGCCAAACTCAGAACATAACAAAGGGCAAAAAAGTAACAATGCATTTTCCTGAAAATTGCAAGGATTCCCTCCACACGCACCAAGGAACATTGTAGAGTCATTAGGGTTGCCTCACCAGATGACAGGAGCATTTTTTATTCATTAAGCCTGGCCATCAGAGTTGTATGCCTACCTCACTCAGGTAGAAATGGACTACTCAGATTAACTGAGAAGCGTTCATTTATGAATTATATATCATATTATTGAGCCACAGTATTATTTTAGTGTGCAAATAGTAGATAGGCCTTCTGAGCAAGCAAAGAGTAGAGGGCTATGGAATTACATGAATTATAAGAATTAAATAGAAGTCTGGTAAACAAAGGGCTTCCCAGGCAGTTCAGCAGTAAAGAATTCACCTGCCAATGCATGAGACACCAGAGATGCAGATTCAATCCCTGGGTCAGGAAGATCCCCTGGAGAAGGAAATGGAAGCCAACTCCAGTATCTTGCCTGGGAAATTCCATGGACAGGAGTCTAGTTGGCTCAAGTCCATGGGGTTGTAAAGATTTGGACATGACTGAGTGCGTGCATGCGCGCGCGCGCGCACACACACACACACACACACACACACAATCACATAGCAGAATCTTTAACAAGCATTTTTCTTACTTACTATTTTCTTACTTGTCATTTTCATTACAAATTAATAAATTATATTTTGTATTGCAATACATATAAGTTCTCTTGAACACTAGAGTACAAAAAATGACTACTTACTACAAATAAATATAAATTTGTTCCAAAATGTGACAGTTAATTTCATTTTGTATGTTTTACTAATTAATTGGTCAAATCTATTTACCAAAGCCTTTTAACATAACCTATATTTAGAATTTTAAAGAGAAAACACTATACAGAAATATATGTATTTGGCACTGGTGATTTTTTTTCTCTTTAGCTCATTAGATTATTTTTTGTAGGTATTTGTAGTGATTACAGTGGTGACCTCAATGGAAGTTGAAAAAAATAATTCCTAAATCGGGTTCACTTTTTATTCTATTTCACTATTTATTCTATTTAAAACAACAAGCAAAAATGTCTGATTGTAAATTTTTTTTTAATTTTATTTTATTTTTAAACCTTACATAATTGTATTAGTTTTGCCAAATATCAAAGTGAATCAAGTGTATAAATGCTTTCTTCAGAATTAATCTATTTGATGATTCAGTTGAAATGTCAGTATTTTTGAATTTCCACTAAGATGTAACAAATATCATCATGCAATAACTTATGCCACTGGAATCAACATTTTAAAGTTTAGGTTCAGGTGTATCCAAGTAAGCAAACACAAATAGGCTTGAATTTCATGATGGAATTATTAAGAGTCATCTTCAGCTCATTGTGACCTTGCCAGATTTTCATTTTTTATTTGCTGTAACAATGTCTATAATGCATACAGCTATTTATAATATGAAAAGGCATGGTCACCATGAAGTTGATGGTCTTTAGTTGTTATTAAGGATTTGACATATGCTCCAATCAGTTAGCAGTGATAATTGTCAGTAAATCCTAATGTTATTGGATTGTAATATGAGTATTCCTAAGAGATCTTCAAATCTTATATACATTAGAGTGACTGATATTCAAAACCTGAAACACAAGGACAGCTCACTAGATGATGTAGTAAAGCACTGCTGTCCTAAGTCATCCTGTTATATAAAACATATTTTTCCCTTTAGTTAAGAAAATAAATAGGGGGTGATGATTTTTTTTTCAAAGTCAAGAAATGAAATGGTGCTAGTGGTAAATAAACCTGTCTGCCAATGCAGGAGATGTAAAAACCGCAGGTTTGATCCCTAGGTCACCAAGATCCCCTGGAGAAGGGCATGACAATCCACTCCAGTACTCTTGCCTGGAGAATCCCATGGGCAGAGGAGCCTGGAGGGCTGCAGTTAGTAAGGTCGCAAAAAGTTGGACATGCTGAAGCAACTCAGCACACAATATCTTCATTACTGATTATGGATAAATGTGCTGACATTGCGCAGGTCAACATTTTGAAAATCTAGTTATAATTTCTAAAATTATACATTTAAAAATGTATAGCACAATTATATATAAGAATAAGCAAGCTAACTTCAAAAACACAAATATTTTTCACTCACTGATTTTGCTGCATATAAATCTCTCAAATTTATGGTGGGATATAACGTAGTATATCATTGCATAGCTTTATGCATAAATACATATATATCTTTCAAAACTAAGTTTCCTTACTAAGGAATAGTTTTATTTGAAATGTAACTTAATGGTTTGTGTTTTCAATTACTCCCATTAAGATTTTAAGTATATGTATGTGAAAATGTTAGTTGCTCTTTATGTCTGACTCTTTGCGACGCTATGGACTTGAGCCTGCCAGGCTCCTCTGTGCCTGGGATTCTCTAGGCAAGAATACTGGAGTGGGTTGCTGTGCCCTCCTCCAGGGGATCTTCTCGAACCAGGGACTGAACCCACATCTTTTAACCTCTCCGGCATTGGCAGGTGGGTTCATTACCCCTAGTGCCACCACTAGAAGCTCATAAACATATATATAAATACATGCTTATATATGAATGTTATATTATAATGTATTATAATACATGGTACATATTAAAAGGTACTAAAATTATATACAGCTAGCAAATAAAAGTATAGGTTGATGCTGCTTCAGAGCCAACAAATGAATTTTGAAATGGCCATATATGTAGCTGAAGGGATCAGTGAAAAAGACTAAATAATGAGAGGAAAGGTACTGATAACAATGCAATCAATTAAATTCTGATTTAAGAAACCTTATGTGCTTAATAAATATGTGTGTTCCCATACCCTTGACAATACACAAGGTAAATTATCTATTGAAGTCTTCAAGGGAAGAAGCAGACTGAATTAACAAGCAATTATGCACATTAACAGAAGAGTTTGGTATTATATTATACTGAACTCAAAATTTAACTTGAATAAGAATTTAGCATTTGTGATAAAATCTTTCTTTAAGGGCTTCCCAGGTGGCTCAATGGGTAGAAAATCTGCCTGCAATGCTGGAGACATAGGAGATGAGGGTTTGATCCCTGGGTCAGGAAGATACCCTGGAGAAGGGCATGGCAACCCACACCAGTATTCCTGCCTGGAAAAATCCATGGACAGAGGAGCCTGGTGGGCTATAGTCCATAGGGTTGCAAAGAGTCAGACCTGATTGAAGCTACTGAGCATAGCACAGCAGCAATTAAATCGTATAACTAACATGTTTTGTTAAATGAGCAAAAGTGGAAGTGAGCTGAACCAATATATGAAAAATGCAATTGATTTGTTATCTGGTAATAAATTATTTTCTAATGTACAATGATTACAAATGGACAAGGTCCCAGTGGCATTATCACATGCAATGTCAGATACTATGTTACCTGGACAAAATAACATCTTTCTTAGGGATATTATGATGGAGGAATAATGTTTTGTGCTTAGTTATCATTACTGACATTTTATTTTTAGCAGGAAATTTTAAACATGAAAAAAAATCACTAAGAGTATAGGGAAGCAAACCTCTTTTCACATAGATAGCATTTTGTAACAGGAAACAATGATAGGATATTGTAAACATCTTCTTTTGCCTACCTTTGTATTTTAGTAGTTCAATATAACCACATTTCTCCAAAGACTCATTCTGTTATTGAAAGGTAATGGTGGGAACCAACTTAAGAACATGTAAAATGCAAGATTTTTTAATCAATGAGGAGCTATTAATTTAACCAACCCTTCCTGTAATAATATTGAGACAGACTGTCTGCCTGTTTTTACATTATAGCAAGCTTTGCAATCTACATAGAATTTAATGAGGTGTGTAATTTTGTGAACTTATTGATTCAGAGAGATTCAAAGATTTTAATGCTACTGAACTTTAGTATTTTTACCTTTCATTTATCTTGTATAAAGATGATAATATTTTAGCACCAGCTGTTGATCTCTTTGCATTGCTCTTATTATGCATTAATTACTTTTCTCTAAACATACATGAAATATGTATTTGGAAGAATATATAATTTAGTTTGTCCTTCTTCCTATTAAAAGTCTTCCATATTCTATGTTCAAATATTTCATAGTTCAATTAATTTCATTTGAGATACATTATCTAGAACTACTGGATTTGCATATAGACCTATTATATATTACTTATTCATTTGTATAAGAACCACGCAGCTTGTCTCTTAATAGTAGTTTTATATTCTGGAAAATTAAGACAGTGTCTGGGTCACTTAAGGTGGCATGCAATTCACAAGTATATGAACTAGTGTACCACGGACTCTTTTTACTGGTTCCAGGAGCCCAAGCAGATATCAAAGTTCATGAATTTTCAAGTTCTTTATATAAAATAGGGTCCAACAGTCAGCCCTCTATACAGAAGGGAACTGCATTGCAGATTAAACCAAAATTCAATTTCTGATTGGCTGAATCCATGGATGTATTAACCAAGGATACAGAGGGCTGACTGTTCTCTATTATCTGGTAATATAAGAAGTTTGATATGGTGCAACACTTCAATAAATTACATGAAAAAAATATGTAAGTTGAAAATCAGCTTTACACAGTGTATTTAATCACAACACAGTATTAATGGTAATTTATCCAGCAAAACTAGAGAATATTGTGGTGGTTTGCTTTATTTTACAAAGCATTATTTGAATAATGCAAGTATGATATCTGTGATATTTGCAAAATGATAATGTTCAACTTTTAATATACTCATAAAAGTATTCAAAGAAAGGTTGCTCAAATTCTACTCATAGGCTTCCAGAATTAAAGTTAGTGGCTGCATGGCACATTTTCTTGTCATGATAACCCTGAAATTCCCCAAAGAGAAGAGATCTTGCTGGTAATTATAGGCAGAGACCAGAGCTATTCTGCTTTAATTTTTATTTAGAGCAATTCTTGGTAAATTTTCATTTTAAGGAAAATAACATGGCAGAGAAAAGGTAGGTTCCCTGCTTAAGAGATTTAAAAATCTTTGGTTTAGTGACTGTTGATACCTACACTTTAATTCCTTGGGGATCCATCAATTAAAAGTTGAATAAGTAGTCCAGAATTTCTAGTTTGATATACAAGTCCAACAAACAAGAAAACCCACATATATCTAATGGACGGTTGATGGGTTTAATGTCTGTTTCTTACCGATAACCAAACATCCCCTCTGTCCCTTATTGACTCGATCTGATCAATAGCCTTTAGTGTAGAACCTTGTCTAAGGCATTTTAAACATCGGAGTAAGTTACATCTACCCTTCACTGTTTATGTGTCCAATTGTATAATTTTCCAATGTTACTTAGGCATATTTTCCCTTATAGAAATTAGATTGCCTTTTATTCTAAAACATACTTCTGTGATCTTACCTATTGTATTATTTGCCAGGTGTTCATTATGAAGAATGTCTTTGGTTGCCCAAATTCCTTTTGGGAACTGATAGGTTAGGATTCACAACGACTAGTCAAACATATCATAAATATTTTATCAAATTATTCCCCCAAAGTTGCCCTCATTTTAAGTATGCAAAGAAAAGATGTATATGTAAAGGCTCTGGGAATTCAGAGGCAAGAAATATTATTTTCATTTTGGGAGATCAGGAATGCTTCATGGCGGAGGTGGCTTGTCACTGTTTAATTTAGTTACTATTTTACCCAAATGAATAGGTGGTGCTTGTTTATAGGTTCTCCATCTTTAATATGAAGCTCAATCCCTTTCTGGGCTCAACCTGCAGAATTTGCTATTTGGCATTTTTGGGGGGTGGGGAGGGTGGTTCTGGAAATTCCCTTTTTTGTCCAGTTCTCATGTGGTGTTGATGCTGCTCATCTGGCTAACATTTTGAGAACAATCACTATAGAGCTAGATAGTCCATCAGTTGAACTAAGCTATCTGTCTTTAATTCTTGAAGAAATCTTAGGCTTAATATTCTCATATGATCCCCAATTCATTTCCATCTTTTCCCTTTATTATATTAAAAAACTGAATATTTACTATTAATTTCTTTGAAATCAGACATTAGTTCTCTTTTGGCTAAAGAGATGCTTTTTCTTGGTTTCAATTTACTCTAATATTTGCTAATTATTATGTTTTTCTAAATGCAGTTTGTATTGTTTGTTTCATGGCAACCTATTTATTGATTTGTGTTTTAACAATAGGATTCCATATACTAGGTTAAGAAGAAGAGAGAAAAGAAATGATTTTCATTTTGTGGTATTAAATTACATGAAATACCTACACTTAAAACAATTTTTTTCTGACTACAACAGGGATATATACCTATCTATGTATATATACATATGTGTGTATATATATAGTCTTAGCCTCATTTTCCCAGAAAGCAGAGTCTTAAATGAAGGATTAAGTCTCGGGGGCAAGAGAAAAAAGAGTGTGGAAGAGAAAGAGAAAGAGCCAATAAAAGATGTGTTTTTAACCTGGCCAACACTTGGATATCAAGGACAAACTACTCAATTTTCTGGGAGGTCTTATAAATGACTGCTTTTTACAACAGTTCATCAAAAAGAGGAGAAAAAAATAAATTCACCAGCTCCTTTCTTTCACTGATCAAAGCTGAGCCCCACAGAGCACTAAGTTCCCCTGCACTTCCTGATTTTGTACATGTGAGCTCCACAGGACTTGGTGTTCAATGCCTCACTATCACTAGGGAAGCTCCATGATTTGCACCCACAAAAAGATGCTCAGAAATCATGGAAAAACAAGCTTGCCCAGGCTGGAACAGTTAAAAATGGTCAAATGCCCAAGAAACTGTTTTGAGGCCAAAAGAATCATAACGTGGTTTATAACAGATGCTATGAATACTCATTGTAGAATATTATCCTCTTGTTCCCTCTGCTGTTTCTTGAGGGAGTTGAACAGTTTCTGTTTATCAAATTCACTGTTGCCCTGATCTATGGGAAACCAATCTCTCTTGATTCTGCTCTTATTTCTTGAAGACTCCTTATCAATCTTTAATGTGAGCACCTTTTATGTTGGTGACTTTTCTTTTACATAGCTCTTAAACATTTTTGGGGTTTCTATACCTGATAATCTCTTCTCACTTCAACTTTCTCTTGATGATTTCATCTACTCATACCTTTAACTGACAGCTATATGCTTGAAAAGTGAAAGTCAGTGACTAGTTGTGTCCGACTCTTTGGGATCCCATGGACTGTAGCCCCCCAGGTTCCTCTGTCCATGGAATTTTCCAGGCAAGAGAACTGGAGTGGGTTGCCATTTCCTCTTCCAGGGGATCTTCCCAACCCAACCATGTGTTTAATGCTCCAAAATATATCTCATGCTGAGATCTTGTTAATGAGCTGTGGACCCATGTATCTCATGGCATGCTGTCTGTTCCTACTTGGATAGTTTGCAGACATTTCAACATTTTCAAGTTTAACGAGTTATCTTCCACCCCAGGATTTCTACCATTTCTCCTGAATTTCTTAATGTACCATCAGCCTTCCCCTTCCCCATCCAAACTTCATATAGTGGGGACAGTGTTCTGTTGGTTGGTTGTTAATTTCTTGAATCTGTCTAGCCCTCCGCATCTGTATTACTACTGTGCCTATGTGGGTCACTGTCATCTCTAGCTGAGATTACTGCCCACACTTCTAATGGAAATTGATAACTCCCATTTAAATTTTCTTCTTACTCTACTGCTCAACATTTTTCAAATGTTCCCCGTTGCCATTAGGATAAAAAGCAAACATCTTGGCATGACTTTACATGATTTGCTTTTTACTTACTTATTCAGTTTAAACATTCACTACTCCTAGAGAGTTGCCCTGAGTATCATACCAGGTCAAACTAAGTCATTTTCAGTTCCCCGAATCTACTGTACTCCGACTTACCTTCAGGTCTTTTTGATTCCTTTTACATGAACCAACATTAAATTCACTGTGACTCATGTTTAAAGATTGTTTTCAATATTCAGCTTTTGTAGGAGGTCCTATCTTAACAGTCCTACCACCAACCTGGAATAGTCATGCTTCTTGTATGTTTAATGTTTTTGAACTGGTGGTTCTTTGCCTACTCTCATCAAAGAAGATAGAAAGGCAATCTGTATTCTACCCTGCTGTTTACTTGCACAGTCCCTTATTTAAGTTTTGAATTTCTTGAGGGCTAGAATTGCCTTGAATAGACCATGACCCATATTAAAAAGCCAAAACATGCTTGATTAAGTTAATAAATAATATTATTTTAATGACAGAGTAAGTTGCTGCATATGTTCTATAAGTTATCTCATATTATTCCTTTTTTTTTGGCTAAAGAAATTGAGTTAATAAATACATTGCCGAAAGTCAAACCACCAGTAAGTGAAAAAGCCTGATTCACCTTCAGGCATATCTGATTCCAGAACATTTGTCTTTACCACAGAGCTACACGGAAGGTGCAAGGATTCAAGTTCTAACTCTGCTTCTTGCCAGACTAAGAGTTTACTTGACCCTTTACAAAGCTGTGTTTCAATTTGCCATCAATGGAAAGTGACACATGTGACAATTCTTTAGATAAATAAGCAAACATTCCATACTGTCATAGAGTTAATAATAAACATTTTCTATTATTCTTATTATTTAACTTTTTTACTTAAATTTTAAAAGAGCAAGTATGGGGAGTATAGATCACTTAGTAAGTACAGATCACTTAGTAATCATGAATGGACTTAAAAATTCATAGTTCATTTAAATTTAATAAAATAAGAACCTTCTACTTCCCTAAAAATATGGGAATTAAAAGCAATTATATCATGAAATACTACACATATCAGTGAAATCTTTGAAACTTATAGGAAATTACTGTAGAGAAATAATACTAAGATGAAGAATCCTCAAAGGCAATGCATCAGTTTATTGTAACTTTACACTTTCAGATGAACTGACAAAAGCAAAATTATATTACATTTACCTGAGTTGAACACCGAGGGGGACCAGTAGAATAACATTTAACATTGAAAACCTTAGGAAAGCCACCTGAGGCTGGCTTGCTGCTGATCTTTATTTTTGATATATTTTTCTTAGGAGAGCTGAAGAATAATATTTTTACTGATGCTGATTTTTAATCGTCTCTTTTGAAAGATTAAGATATATATATATATAAATGTACAATTATATATATTTGTATATATACATATACATACATACCATCCAACAGTATATAAATGAAACATTTAACAATCCCAATTTTCCTTCTAATTTAATAGAGTTCAATAAATGGAAAACTGAGTGGTCAGAATAATGAAAAGAGGACATAATTTATCTTATTTTGTTGTGTCCTTTCTATGTTCTTTTGTCCTTTGATTGCACTGGTAGATAATATTATTTTGTTCCCAAGGAAATATGTCCCTTTGATTAGGTTGTAGATATTCCCTCATTTGTCACTGTTCTATCAAGCTATGCCATGTAACAGCAGGAACTCTTGATTATTTAATTGCTTGTAAGAACTCATTAAATCTGACTATCAATCATGGGACATATGGTAAACATCACCCAATGGCGTGAGAGGTTGTAGCAATGATCTGTCACCAGGGCAAACCCTCTTTTCAGCAGTACAGACTTGGTTTACTTATCTGATCATGATTATTTTTAATAGATATTGATTTATAAGTCAGGGTTCATCTAGTTGTCTTAATCCACACTTTGAAGTTAATAACATAAGCATTTGTAATTTTATTAGAAACATACTCAAATGAATCTTTTCTGCTCTGTACCTTATTTTCTCCTGAGTAATTGAATTTATCCTTTTTCAAACAGTGCATAATAACTTTTGAAATCTATTATTTTTCTCTTGATACAATTCAAATAGTATTCCTTAATAAATAGAGTTTACAGAGTCAATATCAATACTTGGTTATAATCCACTGTGGGGAAGCAGCATCTGTGATTATTTCTGAAATTGTCCTTTTCAAATCAGAGAACATCAAAACAGCTATTTTTTTAGGACTAAACTTGTATAGCTTAAAATTAGTGTATTTTTCATTAAGTGAGCTTAATTTTTAAAAAATGTGTGTTTACAGCGAGGTTTAGAAGCATCCAGCCCTCCATACATTCAAGACCAGTGTATTCAGATGTCTTTAGGAATTCAGTGTAAAGCTAAATTTAAAGTAAAATTCCAAGTCATTAGCCCACTTTCTAGAACACTATTCATCTATTGGTTAGCTAAATCATGTGCACTTAGAGCTAAGAAAAAATAAAGTCCCCATATCTCTCTTCACTGGATTAATATGTACTGAAGCCATTAGGAAATCCTCACGTAGCAGCCTTTAGAATTATATACCAAAAAGAGGAGCAGATACATGTGAAAGAATTAGTTAAGATTCTAGTTGAGAACTTCCTCAGTACCTCCTGTAACAAATCTCTGATAGTTGCTTCAACTGCAGAAATGGTTCCCTAGGTTCCCCTGGAGAGATGAGAAGTTTAACTCTTCCTCTGAGCAAAGAACCAATTAACTGATTGCCATTCAGGTGAATTTCAGAAAGTTGAAGACACTTATTCATATTTTGAAAGTATCTGTGGTGAAGCAGGATTGATCAGAAACAACCTCAGGGTAATACATGCAGCAGTTACTTACTCTTCTCTGCATTGGAATGGCATTGGGTTATATGCAGATTGGTTTAAATGGTGGCACTACTTTTCCAAATTGGGAAAGGAGTAGGTCAAGGCTGTATACTGTCACCCTGCTTATTTAACTTATATGCAGAGTACATCATACAAAACGTGGGGCTGGATGAAGCACAAGCTAGAATCAAGACTGCCGGGATATATATCAATAACCTCAGATATGCAGATGATACCACCCTATGGCAGAAAGCGAAGAGGAACTAAAGAGCCTCTGGATGAAAGTGAAAGAGAGAGTATATGGAATTTAGAAAGATGGTAACGATGACCCTATATGCGAGACAGCAAAAGAGACACAGATGTATAGAACAGTCTTTTGGACTCTGTGGGAGAAAGCGAGGATGGGATGATTTGAGAGAATAGCATTGAAACATGTATATTATCATATGTGAAACAGATTGCCAGTCTAGGTTAGATGCATGAGACAGAGTGCTTAGGGCTGGTGCACTGGGATGACCCTGAGGGATGGGATGGGGAGGGAACTGGGAGGGGTGTTCATGATGGGGAACACATGTACACCCATGGCTGATTCATGTCAATGTATGGCAAAACCACTACAATATTGTAAAGTAATTAGCCTCCAATTAAAATAAATAAATTAATTTAAAAAAAAAAGAAAGAGGAGAGTGAAAAAGGTGGCTTAAAACTCAACATTCAAAAATCTAAGATCATGGCATCCAGTCCCATCACTTCATGGCAAAGAGATGGAGAAACAATGGAAACAGTGACAGACTGTATTTTCTTGGGCTCCAAAATCACTGCAGATGGTGATTACAACCATGAAATTAAAAGATGCTTACTCCTTGGAAGGAAAATTATGACCAACCTAGACATCATATTAAAAAGCAGAGACATTACTTTGTCAACAAAGGTCCATCTAGTCAAGGCTATGATTTTTCCAGTGGTCATGTATGGATGTGAGAGTTGCACTATAAAGAAAGCTGAGTGCCAAAGAATTGATGCTTTTGAACTGTGGTGTTGGAGAAGGCTCTTGAGAGTCCCTTGGACTGCAAGGAGATCCAACCAGTCCATCCTAAAGGAGATCGGTCCTGGGTATTCATTGGAAGGACTGATGTTGAGGCTGAAACTCCAATACTTTGGCCACCTGATGCGAAGAGCTGACTCATTTGAAAAGACCCTGATGCTGGGAAAGATGAGGGCAGAATGAGAAGGGGATGACAGAGGATGAGATGGTTGGATAGCATCGCCGACTCAATGGACATGGATTTGGGTGGACTCCGGGAGTTGGTGATGGACAGAGAGGCCTGGCATGCTGCGGTTCATGGGGTCAGAAAGAGTCACACACGACTGAGCAGCTGAACTGAACTGAACTGAAGATCTTATCACTTGGACTACAGTATTTAATGTCCCTTGTTTATGAAGAATGGCCTAGCATTAATAAAGTTCCTCACTTGGCGATCCTATAATACTCTGATCTTCAAACAATTATATCACTTATACCTGTATATACAATTTATACCTTATATTTCATAGGCTCTGAACTCCCTAAAATTAATTTTTTAAAAAGCCATGTCCTATATATATTTACACAAGTTTTGCAGTGTTAATTTCACCTTATCAATTCTAATGTTCTTTTATTGAATGGATGGATCAGTGACAATCTTAATACACTTCTGTTTTAGAATAGGCTGTATTACACTTTTTATTTCATCCTCTAATTATTAGTTTCCGTGCTTGATTTTCTTCCCTCATCTTCAGATTGCCTACAGGCACATATAGTAAAGAGGCAACAATCAAGTGTTGATTACATTGAATAAAACCCATTTTCTCATCATTGACCCACATATTCAACCTATAAAACTTAGGCTATGTTACCTAAGCCGGTCATGCCTATTACCCACAGTTCCTAGATATGTAATTTCCTGTTGATTGTTTAGAAATATTATGAAGATAAAATCAAAAGTACTTGAATTGTTTGGGTAAATAATAAGTAGTAGATCCTATAAATCTATATGGGTTTTTTTACTCAAAACATATTTATGCTTTACTGTATTAAGAAACCAATGCTGCTATAGGGAATCAGTGAAAATTACAGAAATAATACAAGGTGGTCCTGTCTTCATAGCACAGGCACTCTGAGATGCACTTGTCTTTTTGTGATTAATTTAGATATTTTCACTAATAGATTCAGAGATAATTGCAGATAAACAGCTGTGCTATCCATATAACAGGAGAGGAAATGAGTAAGGGATATTAAATAAGGAAAAATGTTGCTCAGGTGCATTAATCTGGAATATGGAGCTCATTGTAAGATGTTCTGTCTTCCTCGGTATTTGGATTTAAAAATTGGAGTATTAAGGCATAAGGACATGACAGGGCATCAAGAGAACAAATAATCTCCTTATGAAACCAAGTGACTATAATAGTATAATTGTTTATGGGTGAAAGAGTCTTGCCTTTTCATTGTTCAGTCTTTTACTAAATCTTACAATGCACATAAAAGGAAATGTTTAAAATATTTTTTCCCAAAGTGTATAAATCCTGAGTCAAGCATGTTTCAGAGAATACTAAAAATATAAGAATATTTACAGTAGGTGTTCTCTTGTTTAACTCATTTTTATTTGCAGATAGGAATATTTGTGATTGTCTAAGTTATAAAGTCCTGAAACCATCAAGGACTTCAAAATTGTCTATTTGTATTTTACAATCAAACTCCTAGAAAGTACATATCCTATTTGTAAATCTGGAAGAGACAATCAGTCAGTATCATCAAATTTACTAAATTTGATTTGATGCCAAATGTAAATAGAAAATTGAATTCAGTAGTTGCCTTAATAAGTTAAGTAATATCATAGATGCTTTGGTAACATTTGTATGAAATTGTTTTCCTGTTCTATTTGCTTGCTGGACTTTTCATGAGTTAGTGCACCACTGAACTTTAAAAAAAATCTTTGCACACGTAAACTATTAACTCAGGCCTTTATAGACTTAGTATATTGATGGGAACTGCATTATACTAATTTTATGACTTTCAGATAGGTTAGTGCCAGTGAGGTCAGCCCAAGAGTAATGAATGCCATTTTAAAAATACCAAGAAGCGTGATCATTTTCATGCTGATATTGCTGTGGAAAAATACCAAAGAGGCTGTGAGATTATGCCACAAAGTATAGAAACTGTTCCAGGAAGTAAGTGCATAAACTCGGCTGTGTAAGTGTACAGAAAAACACATTAAAACCCATTAAAAGGACCCAAACTATAGACAGAATATAAAAAAAGGATTGATCAGTTGCATCCATGAAAGCAATAGATTGTCCATTTGTTAATTAAAAGTACATTTTTATATATTGTGATGTGATAAATAGTTCGGCTGTTTAGGTTAATTCCCTCAGATCTGTACCAAGGGCTGTTAGCATTGATTAATTATGCACTATGACATTTAACATTTCTGATAGATGGTATAAAGGAGTTCTGTACCTGCAGCTTTGCTTCTGGTATTTACACAGCAGTTTTGCCTGGCTACAGTTAATTATGATGTATTCTTAACACAAGTGGGACTATACCTCAAATAAGCATGTGTTTTTTGGTTGTGTGATTCTGTTCTAGAGCCAGAATTAAGTCTTTTGGAGCATAACTGTCCTGATCACCACAAAACATAAAATTCCTTTCCCAGGTATAAACATTATTGGGTATCATTGGCATAATGATGCTAAATATCCCAACACATTGGATGTAATACATAATATGGAAATATTATATATCTATAATTTATATACTTTATTTTTCTGGGCTCCAAAATCACTGCAGATGGTGATTGTAGCCATGAAATTAAAAGACACTTACTCTTTGGAAGGAAAGTTATGACCAACCTAGACAGCATATTAAACAGTAAAACAGAGACATTACTTTGTCAACAAAGGACCATCTAGTCAAGGCAATGGTTTTTCCAGTGGTCATGTATGGATGTGAATTGGACTATAAAGAAAGCTGAGAGCCAAAGAATTGATGCTTTTGAACTGTGGTGTTGGAGAAGACTCTTGAGAGTCCCTTGGACTGCAAGGAGATCCAACCAGTCCATCCTAAAGGAGATCAGTCCTGGGTGTTCATTGGAAGGACTGATGCTGTAGTTGAAACTCCAATACTTTGGCCATCTGATGCAAAGAGCTGACTCATTGGAAAAGACCCTGATGCTGGGAAAGATTGAGGGCAGGAGAAGGGGACAACGGAGGATGAGATGGTTGGATGGCATCACTGACTCAATGGACATGGGTTTGGGTAGACTCTGGGAGTTGGTGATGGACAGGGAGGCCTGGCGTGCTGCAGTTCATGGGGTCACAAAGAATCAGATACGACTGAGTGACTGAACTGAACTGATATACTAGTAGATGGACAGAGGACCCTGGCGGGCTACAGTCCATAGGGATGCAAAGAGATAGACACAACTAGAGCAACTAAGCAAATATGATGGCACCAGCTTATTTTTTATAAATTGCCATATGAATATTATCAAAAATTTCTGTTTTTTCTTTTTTGTCTGAGGTGTTTTTTTTTTTTAAGTCAGTATCTCTATTAACTTTTCTTAATTAAAAATACAAGTTTAATATCCGGTAACACAAGTTTTTTAAAAATCAAAACAATCTACATGTTACAAGCATCTTTCATTGGTATTATACATCACTTTAGTATTTCCGTTAACTTTTAAAAAAGATGTTTGCTAAAATTTTGATCTAGGTAAAGTTTGAAAAAAATCTATCCAAATATTGTTTTGAAGGGCCTTGCTTCAAAAAGACTTTGTAGATAAAAATGATTCATTTGAAAAAGTGGAACACATAGTAAAGAAGAAAGAAAAAAAAAAAGCATCTACTAGGAAAAGATTGAAAATAATATATTTAAGACATGTTTCAATTTATAAAAGAGACTTCACCTTTAATATCTTAATCTTATCAACTATCCCCCAAGACATAAAAGTTTCTGTTTCTTTGAATATATAGAGAATAAGACTTGAAGAGTTTAAATGGTTTGTGAATACTAGTAGGTAGGAAGCAAATAACCACAATCCAGGTAATTGCAATACTGTTTACGGCCTTTTCTATTGCAATACACTGTCTTTTTAATGTCAAGGGTGAACAGAAAAAGATGAAAGGGAAATGATAGGTATTGAGTATTAAGCATATGTTAGGAAAAACTTGGAGAAGGCAATGGCAACCCACTCCAGTACTCTTGCCTGGAAAATCCTATAGATAGAGGAGTCTGGTAGGTTGCAGTCCATGGGGTCACGAGGAGTCGGACACGACTGAGCAACTTCACTTTCACTTTTCACTTTCATGCATTGGAGAAGGAAATGGCAACCCACTCCAGTATTCTTGCCTGGAGAATCCCAGGGACAGTGGAGACTGGTGGGCTGCTGTCTATGGGGTTGCACAGAGTGGGACACGACTGAAGCAACTTAGCTTAGCAGGAATAGCTTTATACATTCTTTTTTATTTAATCCCAATAAAAACCCAATCTCATTAGCTCTATGAATTATTCCACCTAAATTCAAACATAACTGTGGACATATAAAATGATGGCTGTCAACTAGGCAACACAATACGTGCTCCATGGAATCTTCAAACTGCAGTGATGTGGGGATATCAGTTCAGTTCAGTTCAGTTCAGTTGCTCAGTCATGTCCAACTCTTTGCAAACCATGAATTGCAGCACGCCAGGCTTCCCTGTCCATCACCAACTCCCAGAGTTCACCCAAACTCATGTCCATCAAGTCTGTGATGCCATCCAGCCATCTCATCCTCTGTCGTCCCCTTCTCCTCCTGCCCCCAATCCCTCCCAGCATCAGGGTCTTTTCCAATGAGTCAACTCTTCGCATGAGGTGGCCAAAGTACTGGAGTTTCAGCCTCAGCATCAGTCCTTCCAATGAACACCCAGGACTGGTCTCCTTTAGGATGGACTGGTTGGATCTCCTTGCAGTCCAAAGGACTCACAAGAGTCTTCTCCAGCACCATAGTTTAAGAGCATCAATTCTTCGGCACTCAGCTTTCTTCACAGTCCAACTCTCACATCCATACATGACCACTGGAAAAACCATATCCTTGACTAGACGGACCTTTGTTGGCAAAGTAATGTCTCTGCTTTTCAATATGCTATGTAGGTTGGTCATAACTTTCCTTCCAAGGAGTAAGCGTCTTTTAATTTCATGGCTGCAGTCACCATCTGCAGTGATTTTGGAGCCCCCCAAATAAAGTCTGACACTGTTTCCACTCTTTCCCCATCTATTTCCCATGAAATGATGGGACCAGATGCCATGATCTTAGTTTTCTGAATGGTGAGCTTTAAATCAACTTTTTCACTCTCCTCTTTCACTTTCATCAAGAGGCTTTTTAGTTCCTCTTCACTTTCTGCCATAAGGGTGGTGTCATCTGCATATCTGAGGTTATTGATATTTCTCCCGGCAATCTTGATTCACACTTGTGCTTCTTGCAGCCCAGAATTTCTCATGATGTACTCTGCATATAAGTTAAATAAGCAGGGTGACAATATACAGCCTTGACATATTCCTTTTCCTATTTGGAACCAGTCTGTTGTTCCATGTCCAGTTCTAACTGTTGCTTCTTGATCTGCAAATAGGTTTCTCAAGAGGCAGGTCAGGTGGTCTGGTATTCCCATCTCTTTCAAAAATTTCCAGTTTATTGTGATCCACACAGTCAAAGGCTTTGGCATAGTCAATAAAGCAGAAATAGATATTTTTCTGGAACTCTCTTGCTTTTTCCATGATCCAGCGGATGTGGCAATTTGATCTCTGGTTCCTCTGCCTTTTCTAAAACCAGCTTGAACAACTGGAATTTCACAGTTTACATATTGCTGAAGCCTGACTTGGAGAATTTTGAGCATTATTTTACTAGTGTGTGAGATGAATGCAATTGTGCAGTAGTTTGAGCATTCTTTGGCATTACCTTTCTTTGGGATTGGAATGAAAACTGACCTTTTCCAGTCCTGTGGCCACTGCTGAGTTTTCCAAATTTGCTGGCATATTGAGCGCAGCACTTTCACAGCATCGTCTTTAGGGATTTGAAATAGCTCAACTGGAATTCCATCACCTCCATTAGCTTTGTTCATAGTGATGCTTTCTAAGGCCCACTTGACTTCACATTCCAGGATGTCTGGCTCTAGGTCAGTGATCACACCATCATGATTATCTGGGTTGTGAAGATCTTTTTTGTACAGTTCTTCTGAGTATTCTTGCCACCTCCTCTTAATATCTTCTGCTTCTCTTAGGTCCATACCATTTCTGTCCTTTATCGAGCCCATCTTTGCATTAAATGTTCCCTTGGTATCTCTAATTTTCTTGAAGAGATCTCTAGTCTTTCCCATTCTGTTGTTTTCCTCTATTTCTTTGCATTGATCGCTGAGGAACACTTTCTTATCTCTCCTTGCTCTTCTTTGGAACTCTGCATTCAGATGCTTATATCTTTCCTTTTCTCCTTTGCTTTTCACTTCTCTTCTTTTCACAGCTCTTTGTAAGGTCTCCTCAGACAGCCATTTTGCTTTTTTGCATTTCTTTTCCAAGAGAATGGTCTTGATCCCTGTTTCCTATACAATGTCACAAACCTTGGTCCATAGTTCATCAGGCATTCTGTCTATCAGATCTAGTCCCTTAAGTCTATTTCTCACTTCCACTGTATAATCATAAGGGATTTGATTTAGGTCATACCTGAATGATCTAGTGGTTTTCCCTACTTTCTTCAATTTAAGTCTGAATTTGGCAATAAGGAGTTCATGATCTGAGCCACAGTCAGCTCCCAGTCTTGTTTTTGCTGACTGTATAGAGCTTCTCCATCTTTGGCTGCAAAGAATATAATCAACCTGATTTCAGTGTTGACCATCTGGTGATGTCCATGTTTAGTGTTCTCTTGTGCTGTTGGAAGAGGGTGTTTGCTATGACCAGTGGGTTCTCTTGACAAAACTATCTTAGCCTTTGCCCTGCTTCATTCCATACTCCAAGGCCAAATTTGCCTGTTACTCCAGGTGTTTCTTGACTTCCTACTTTTGCATTCCAGTCCCCTATAATGAAAAGGACATCTTTTTGGGGTGTTAGTTCTAAAAGGATATATATGCTTATATATAACGCCAACCACAAGAAACATGAAAAGAAGTACTTCTAAGCAAATTATAAGCAAATTTCATGAAAGAAACCTTAAAGATAAAAATCATAAAACCATCAAGATAAACAAGAAACATTACACAGAAAATACCTCCTTAATTTCTCATTGAAACCAAGAACACTTGTTAAAGACCTGAAAACAAACTCATCAAAACCTTATAAATGTACAATTTCTCATCTAGCAATAGTCTCTTTAAAAATAATGATCAAAGAAAGATTGTTTTCAGACATACAGAAGCTGAAAGAATTCATAACCATTAGAAATGTATCCAAATAAGTATCAAAGAAAGTCCTTCAAGCACAAAGAAAATGAATATATGGATCAATAAAAGGACCAAACAGCATCAAAAATGGTGATTGCATTGGAAAATGTGTAATATCTAAAATATTTAATTCTCATTAGTAGATAGCTTATTTTTAAAACAAAAATAATGACAATTTGGTTTATAACCTATGTAAATGTAAAATGTATCACAAATTGGTGCAAAGGCTGGGAAGGGAGAAGAGGAAGGATACAGTTTTGAGGTGCTTTATATCAGAAATGAAATGGTTTGGATATACTTGAAAGTAGACTGTGATAAGTTAAAGACATGCCCTATAATCTTAAAAGAACTACTAAATTGACAAAGATCTATAGTTAATAAGCAAATGCAAGACAGAAAAGGAATCATAAAAAATAAAACAGGAAAAAGGAAAAAAGTCCAGAAATGAAACATATTGCAAAATTACAGATTTAACAGTAACTATATCAATAATCATATTAAATTTGAATGTTGTAAATTCCCCAAATAAAAGCTGGAAATTGTCAAACTGGATGGAAAAACAATATCCAACCACTTTTAGTATATATTTACAAGTAGAGCACACTCACAAAGAGGCCAAAAGTAAAAGGATGGAAATATAAATTCCAAGTTAACACTAACATAAAGAAAGCCAGAATGATTATAATATTAGACAAAGGCAAATTTCAGAGCAAAGAAAAAAAAAAAACCTAAGCATTTATGCATCTAGTAAAAGTGCTGCAAAATACATCAAATACTGACAGAACTGCAAGGAAAATAGACATATTCATAATTATAGTGAGGGAATTAATATCCTCTCTCATAAAAGATAGAAGTAAGCAAAAAAAAAAAAATCAGTAAGTATATGTTAGTTTTCAGCAGTACTATCAGCCAACTTGACCTATAGGATATTTATAGAACAGTCTTCCCAACAGCAGTAGAACACCCACTTCTGTCAAGCACATGGATAATTTACCAAGATAAACTCTATTCTAAGCCATAAAACAAATCTTGTATTTTAAATAATCAAGTCATCTGAAGTATATTCTCTAGTCACAGTAGAATTAGAAATTGAAACAATATGATATCTGGAAAGTTAAAAATGTTGGTAACTGAAACTATTTTTAAATAGCCTGTAAGTTAAAGGGGGGAGAAAGAAGTAAAATGAGCATTTGTAAATAAATGAAGCCACAATGCATCAAAATTTGTGAAATGTAGCTAGACCAGTACCTATAGCAAAACAATACATTTAATGCCAACACTAGAAAAGAAGGAAGGTCTCAAATCAATGAAAAACTAGAAAAACACAAATCAAAACTTAAGTGAAGAAATCAGAGAAATCAATAAATATAAAAATAAACCTTCATGAAATAGAAAGAAACAGTCAAACCAAAGGTTGAAAATTGGGGGAGATGAATAAAATCCATACACTTCTACTCAACTTCTAAGAAAAATAATGGAGAAGATGATGAAATTTAAACAATATAATAATGAGACAGGTTATATCACTATAGGTTCTATAGTTATGAAAAAGATAAAATATTATGAACAACTTTATGCTAATACATTCTATTTAGATGACAAATTGCTTGAAATCCAGACACAAGTGAATACAGCTTATTCAAGACAAAATAGATAGCTTGAGTTGCCTTAAAGTTATTAGAGATTAAATTTATGGTTAAAAATCTTCCCACAAAGATAACTCTATACCTCAATTACTTAATTCATAAATTCTACCAAACATTTAATGAATAGTACTAAATCTGTATAAAAATCTTCTAGAAAGCTCAAGAAGGAAATATTTTCTGATTTATCCCATTAAGCTAGCTTACTCTGCTACCAAAAATAAAAAAAAAAAAAGAAAACTGTAAGAAAAGAAAACCACAGACAAATAACCTTCTGAAAATATACACAGTAATTCTACACAAAATTCTAACAAATCAAATCCAACATTATGTAAGAAGGATAACATATCATGGTCAAGTAAATTTTATGGAATGCACATTTGGCTTAATATTAAAAATGTAAAAGATTCACATCAATAAACAACAAAAAAAGATAATCTCAGCAAATTTAAATACTCAACAGATGAATGAATAAAGTCTGTGTTATAGCCATACAATGAAATACTACTCAGAGATAAAAAGCTATGTGAACTTTTGATTCGGGAGCATATATTAAAATAAACGTGCTAAAAGAAAGCCTGCCAAAAGAGAATGCTGTGTAATTTTACATACATAAATTCCTGGGAAATTCAGATCTCTTTAGTGACGAATGCAAATTAGTGGAACCGCAGGGAAAAGTTAGGTGAGGGAGCAAGAGGAGGGGTTAATGGAAGAGCTAGAAAAGATGGGTTACACATGAGCACAAGGACGCTTTTGTGGGTGATGGATATACTCTTTATCTTGACTGTAGTGATACTTTCATGGGTATGCACATGTTGAATGCTAAATTGTACACTAAATACATGCAATGTATTGTATATTGATTATATCTCAATAAAGCTGTTTACAAAAGAAAATATAGAATTCTTAATCCATCTGACATCCCGAATCAGAATCTCCAGACTCAATGTTAGTTAGTCCCACCTAGCTGATGGAAGGTAGTCTTTAGTACTAGCCTCTACCACCCACTTACCCCTGCGTTTTCAACACTCTTGCTTGATTCTGGGGAGAGGGACAATTTTAATATTTTCTTTAAAGTTCTTTTAAAGTGCTATGTGAGTCAAACTTCAAGACAATCTTTTGTGCTACCATTGACCTGCCACTTTTAAGAATCTCTTGTGAAAAATTCAGGAATCACCAATTTACCAACAAATGTATACTTAAAGCACATGACACGAAATTCTGCCTTGTCAACAAGATTGATACGGTGTCAAAGAAATCTCACCCCACTTAAATATGTAGCATGACAATGACAAAATTAATGAGCATATTCATAGAAACATTATTATAGTAGACCCAATTTTAAATGACCAGTGTCCAATTGAGAGCATAGGTAAATAAATAGTGACATTTATTTAATAGAATACTGTACAATAATGAAATGCTATATAGCTACACTCAAAAAATGGATGAATTCTATAAATATAATATTGAGGGAAATGAACTAAACACAAATATTATATAATTCCATTTTTTATATACTCCAAAAATGGGAAAATTGATAATGTTAAAAATTGAGTATTCACTTTTGGATAGGAAAAAGGAAAGTGACTGGAAGTGGGCTTAAATAGCCTTCTGGTGTAATCATCAATGCTCTATACTTTTGCTAAATAGTGATTACATGGATTGCTCATTTTATTACTCGTTTAACCCTGTGCTTAAAGACATTCGTTAGTTTACTAAAAATACAAACATAAAATTGTAAAAAGTTATATAAAATTGGCCCATGAAAAAGAGTTACTAAGGGATATAACTAAATCAAGGTTTCATATTTTTTAAATAAAATTTTAACTCAGGTTGTGTGTGTGTTCAGTCACTTCAGTCATGTCAGACTTCTTGTGACCTTATGGACCTTAGCCTGCCAGGCTCCTCTATCCATTTGATTCTCCAGGCAAGAATACTGGAAGGAGTAGCCATCCCCTTTTCCAGGGTATCTTCCCAACCCAGGGATCGAACCAGCTTCTCTTGTATCTCCTGCACTGCAGGCAGATTCTCTACCACTGACCCACTGGGGAAGTCTCCTAAGTCAAGTTAAAATATAGGACTTAATAATCAGTTCAGGTGTTATGTTATGATTCAGGTTATTTACAGATGTTACCTAGAATCATGGAGTTCTATTTGTGAAAAACTTTACAGTTTAACAGAAACGTGTATCAATTGCTTTGATCCAGTTAGCTATGCCTGTCAGGTGGTTGCTATATAACTAGGAATAATTTACTGGATTTCCAGGCTAAGACTTTTATAAAATGAAAACCAACCTAAAGTATAGATTATGGGCCTTTGTGTTTGCATGATCACTATGATATATCTAAGTTATATCTAAGTAAGTTTTATCATGGACACATATTATATTTATCTAAACAACTATGCACCATCATTCCCTGGCTCCTTTTAGTTTCAGTCCTACCAACTTCAGGCAGTCTAAAAGATCAAAAAAGTTCTATTTGAAAAATCTGACATATTTATCAGTACTAAACCAACACATTATTTTGGAGTTCCTTTGGTGGTGTACTGTGACTGTACTTCGTAAGTAACAGACATTCATTCCAAAATGGGGAACTATGCCTTCCTGTCCTTTCTATTTGGAGAAGGCAATGGCACCCCACTCCAGTACTCTTACCTGGAAAATCCTACGGATGGAGGAGCCTGGAAGGCTGCAGTCCATTGGGTCGCTGAGGGTCGGACACGACTGAGCGACTTTACTTTCACTTTTCACTTGTATGCATTGGAGAGGGAAATGGCAACCCACTCCAGTGTTCTTGCCTGGAGAATCCCAGGGATGGCGGAGCCTGGTGGGCTATGGGGTCACACAGAGTCTATGTGTGTCTGGGGTCACACAGAGTGGGACAGGACTGAAGTGACTTAGCAGCAGCAGCAGCAGTCCTTTCTATTGATTTTTAAAGTCATAGAGCAGATATATCTCTCTACGGTGCTGGTACAATACACTGAGTATCTTTCCTCACCTGCCTCTCACCTGAGCCAAAACCACATTCAACAGGAACACACACACACACACACACACACACACATGAAGGGGATGCACACAAGAGAAGTGTGTTCCCTGTGACACTGATGATATCATTTTGAAAACTTTTATTTCCTTTGTACATCTCAATTTTTTATTTCTTCAATGTGGTGAAGAGACTTCTGTTGCTGCTTCTGTTTAGTTGCTAAGTCATGTCCAACTCTTTGTGATCCTATGGACTGTGCCCACCAAGCTCCTCTGTCCATGAGATTTTCCAGGCAAGAATACTGGAGTGGGTTGTCATTTCCTTCTCCAGGGAATCTTCCTGACCCAGGAATTAAACTCGTATTTCCTGCATTGGCAGGGAGATTCTTTTCTACTAAGCCACCAGGGAAGCCTGAAGAGACATCTAGCTTGACCCATATTAACGGCTCAATCTCAGAGACTCACACTTCTCAGCTTAAAAATAAAGATTATAAAATCAACTTCATAAAATGATTTTAAGGAATGTACATGGTATCATGTATAAGTTATCTAGTTAAATAATTGGCAAGTAATAAGTACATAATCATGTTTAGAACTTCTAAAGGTAGAGGAGGCACAGGAAAGGAGGAAGGAGAAGGGGATAATAACAGAAAATATTATATAAATAATATAGCTTACTAATAAACTCAATAACCTCATATATGCAGATAACATCACTCTTATGGCAGAAACTGAAGAACTAAAGAGACTCTTGATGAAAGTGAAAGAGGAAAGTGAAAAAGTTGGCTTAAAGCTCAACATTCAGAAAACTAAGATCATGGCATCCGGTCCCGTCACTTCATGGCAAATAGATGGGGAAACAGTAGAAACAGTGGCAGAATTTATTTTGCGGGGGGGAGCTCCAAAATCACTGCAGATGGTGACTGCAGCAATGAAACTAAAAGACACTTATTCCTCGGAGAGAAAGTTATGACCAACCTAGACACCATATTAAAAAGCAGAGACATTACTTTGTCAACAAAGGTCTGTTTAGTCAAGGCTATGGTTTTTCCAGTAGTCATGTATGTATGTGAAAGTTGGACTATAAAGAAAGCTGAGTACCAAAGAATTGATGCTTTTGAACTGTGGTGTTGGAGAAGACTCTTGAGAGTCCCTTGGACTGCAAAGAGATCCAACCAGTCCATCCTAAAGGAGATCAGTCCTGAGTTTTCACTGGAAGGACTGATGTTGAAACTGAAACTCCAATACTTTGGCCACCTGATGCGAAGAGCTGACTCATTTGAAAAGACCTTGATGCTGGGAAAGATTGAGGGAAGGAGGAGAAGGGGATAACAGAGGAAGAGATGGTTGGATGGCATCACCAACTCAATGGACATGAATTTGGGTGAACTCCGGGAGTTGGTGATGAACAGGGAGGCCTGGTGTACTGCGGTTCATGGGGTCGCAAAGAATCAGACACGACTGAGCAACTGAACTGAACTGAACTGAATATGGAGAAAATGATTAATACAAAATAAGAAATATAAAGCATAATTTCAAGAATTTAATAGCTTGTCTTTTTACCTAGGTTGATTATAAGAGGGGAGTTTTTTGTACTACTATGTGACAATACCTAGAACATGGGGCTTCCCAGGTGGCTCAGTGGTAAAGAATCCACCTGCCAATGCAGGAGACACAAGAGATGCAGATGTGATATCTGAATCAGGAAGATCCCCTGGAGAAGGAGATGGCAATCCACTCCAGTATTCTTGCTTGAAAAATCCCATGGGCAGAGGACATTGGCGGGCTACAGTCCATGGGGTCACAAAGGGTCGGACCTGACTGAGTGACTAACCATGCATGTGTCCAGAACATACTTTTATAATAGATATATAACTTCTTTTCACATGTCATAGAACTAATCCCTAAGACAGTTATAAAATATTTCATAAATATTTTTAGCATCTTAGGGTAATAGAAAAATGATACCTTGGAATTATTATGTATTGGAGAAGGAAATGGCAACCCACTCCAGTGTTCTTGCCTAGAGAATTCCAGGGACGGAGGAGCCTGGTGGGCTGCCGTCTATGGGGTCGCACAGAGTTGGACACGACTAAAGTGACTTAGCAGCAGCAGCAGAGACAGAATATGGGAAAGTGATGAGCAGAACAAAGCTAAATTATGTTTATTATTTTAAAACTAAATTATATTTACAAAAGGCTATGGCACCCTACTCCAGCACTCTTGCCTGGAAAATCCCATGGACGGAGGAGCCTGGTGGGCTGCAGTCCATGGGGTCGCTAAGAGTTGGACAAAACTCAGCGACTTCACTTTCACTTTTTACTTTCATGCATTGGAGGAGGAAATGGCAACCCACTCCAGTGTTCTTGCCTGGAGAATCCCAGGGATGGGGGAGCCTGGTGGGCTGCCGTCTATGAAGCAACTTAGCAGCAGCAGCAGCAGAGTTATATAAGAGGAGAAGAAAGAGGAAATAGTGGAGGAGGAGGAAGGGAGAGAGGAGGGAGAGCATTCACAATAAAAAACAACAGGATGAAGGGGGCATACTAGCTTGTAGTTTGCATCAGAAAAGGAAGCTGTGAAAATCTTGTTTGTGCTCATTGTTCTTTTCACAAACTCCGTCTCTTTTATTGATAAGCAGGTAATTAATTCTGTTTGATTTTCCTACAAAGCTTGGTGAAAAATGAGTCTCTTGTTGACAGGAAATTTGTCTGAATATTTCCTGGTTCTCATAAGATCTTTTCTCTGTGTTATTACTTGACATATCTTGATGTCTGTAAAAGTTACCCTTCTGTTTTGGTGTTGTGAGAAAGTTATCTTGAAAATTTGTCACATCTATTAACCTCAACCCCAGTTTCAATCTTTTATTTGTTTATAAATGCAAAAAAATCCTTATGGATTTTATTTTATTTTTAGATCTAAAGATTGGTGAGAAACCATGAAGTGAGAAACCACTTACGGCAAACCCATGTGCAGTAAGTTGCCTGGATATTCCAGTTTCTTACTATTGGACTTTACATTATTGGTTTAGAAAAGGCAGAATAAATTTGCTATTGAAGCATAAATCTCAAATAAGTGCTTATAAAAAGTGTACCTTCTATTTGCTGAAACTACATGTCAAAGGTAGCTTTTACTTTTGAAAATGAAGACTATTTTAAAAATAAAGAACTGAAAGAGAATAGAGCTGTGTAGCTGCTAAAATGAGCTTGGAGTCACATCTTTCATCCATTTTCCCAGAAGGGCAACATAAAGCTATATATACAAATCAGATCCTTAAATGGAAGGACTTTAATGAACATATAAGATTTCTCCTTGTTCCATTATAAATTATACATTAAATTTAGAGCATACATCTGGAATTTTAGTTAAGAATACACACATAAAACAACAGCTTTAAGGTGAAGCAGAAATGGGAAAATGTTATACACAATATAAAAAGGAAAGTAAAAATATAAAATGTAGGTGATTTCACTTAATGATGAATTTCTCTCAGATTGTATCTTGCCTTAAATGTTGTTCTCCAATGTGGTATGATTCACCATGTCTAAATATAAAATTTAATAAACCATTTAAAAAATCTTGTTAAAATATAATTTGAAAGCTATGGAAAAAGTATGAAGATTAGTAAAGTCTCACTCTATCACTTTTGAACTGTGTAAGCATGAGCCTATAATTTCAAATGGGATTAACAATATCAGACTTGCCAGATTGTTCTGCAAAGTAAAAGAGGTAGCATGAGAAAGCCTAAGAAGATATCAAAATGATGCTAGATAGATTTCTGAATGACTTCTCTCTTTGAATAATTTCTTCAGATTAATTTCTGGCATATGTTATGTTGTTTTAGTCACTAAGTCATGTCTGACTCTTTTGTGACCCCATGGATTGTAACTCACCAGGCTTCTCTGTTCTTGTGATTTCCCAGGCAAGAATACCTGAGTGGGTTGCCATTTCCTTCGCGGGGGTATCTTCTTAACCCAGGGACTGAAACTGCATCTCCTTCATTGGCAGATAGATTCTTTAACCACTGAACCAACTGGAAATCTGATATGTGTACATGCATGCTAAGTCACTTCAGTCATGTCCAACTCTTTGCCACCTTATGTACTATAGCCTGCCAGGCTCCTCTGCCCATGGGATTCTCTAGGCAAGAATACTGGAGTGGGTTGTCATGCCCTCCTCCAGGGTGAGAGTCTGGAGAAAGACTATAGTCTGGAGGAGTTGATTCCTAAAATCCTGGTACAAGAAAATCCCTCCAGCTGTAGATCCCATCTTGTGTATGGATTCTGATGTCACTTGATACCATCAGGCCATTAAGACATGTGGGAGTGAGATTCAAACAGAGCTGGACAGAGTTAAAAAAGAGAGAGAGAGAGAGGCAGAGAGAGAGTGAACTAGCCTCAGAGTGAATATTAGGACAAAGACCCTGATAAAAAGGACACTAAGAGCTAGCGTTTTTCATATGCATTATGAACAACTGAAATAAATATTCAAGTTTTATTTGGCACATTTTTGGCATCATTTCTCTGTACACTATCTCTAATGGGTACAGGGCATGGCCTTATTAGAATCCCACAAGATGTTTTCATAGCACTGGGCTGAAACTCAAGTAGGTTTTGAGTGTGGGTGAGAAGGATGTTGTCAGCCAAGAAATAAAATGAAGAATTTACTTTCCATGAACTCATCAAGGAGTTTAAAATAGATCAACATTTATCTTTAATTCACATTTCATTATTTTTATTCACTTTATGTTTCTTATTTGGTGGAATGTCACTTAAAAGGATATGACTACTTTTGATCATGATGATAGACAATATAAAGGAAACTAGACAAAATACTAGTATTCTATAACTAGTACATTTAAACTGTATTATTTTAAGAAAATTAGTTATATTTACAGCTGGAAATGTGAGGTAAATGAAGGCTTTTCACAGTATCGCTAACTAACATTACTTGATTAACAGTAATTTTTGTGAATCTGAATTGAGTAGTAGTTAAGACTTAATATGTGCACTTTTTATTACTTATTAACTATTTTGCACTATTTTATCATGATCTTGATATTCAATACTCTATTAAAGGAAAGCTAACTTATTTTAATATCTTTAGGAACATTCTCAGAATTGTAATATATATGGAAAATATAACAAAGATTTATTTATTTACTCTAGGGTATGTAGTGATTAAAAAGATGAAGAATAACCAAGTCTCAAACCTTGAATCTGATCTATAGTAATTCACTGAAGAAGAAAATCTGAAAGAAAGGAACAGGCAGGAAAGAAAGGGGGAAATGGTGTACTCTGGTGCCCCTTGTCTGATAAAGCGTGGGAGTGGAGTGCAGTGGAAGTAAGGTCACTTTTCTGGAACTGATTTAATCTAATCCTCCTTTCTATTGCAATTGAATATATGTTTTAGTCAAGGAAGTTTGACTCAGAATTTATTATAACTGGACTATATCTATAATAACTGAATATTGCCAGCAAATCATTAGTGTTGTAAATATTGCTTTGGAAATTATGGGTAGGAGGCCTCAACCCAGTGGAAATATATCCACACATATTAACGGAGTAAGTACTTAAACTTTTTGATTGCAAAGCTTTCTATTTTGGCCTAAAACTATGACATCCAATTGAATATTCTCTGCATTAGTGTTGCAAGATATTAAATTTTTATTAAAACATATCATGGCGACATAAGACAGGTAAAATACAGGTTAAAAAAAAAGTGGAATTCATATATATACATATATATATATATATGGCCAATAAATGTTTCAAAGTAGAAAAAATTACCTGTTTAGGAGAATTTGAAATTTCTCAATGATTTTTTTGTACTCATAAAATTATTTCATACTAATAGTTCTCATCAATGAAACAAATTCCCGTTTAATACTAAGTCATAAAAACTTTCACATGTATATATTTCCATCACTTTCATAATATAGGCTATCCATTGGGTATAAAATTTGATTTTACCTTACTTATCTAGTTAGTAAGCTGATTTGAGCAGTTTAATGTATGCTGGCAAAAGACATGAGACTTCTAGCTAGCTAAGAGACAAAGATTTCGTACTCATGGTGCAGAAATCAGCATGAACATCAGCATCTTTAGATTTATCTCTCTTTTCCTCCAGTCCCTAATGTGTGACATGATTTGGCCCAAATAAATGCGATATTCACAGTCACTATCTGTCACAGGCTCAGGGACCCTGAACTTGGAGAATCTATGTCTTGCTATTATGCAGTAAGCAAGCTTGCTCCTGGTTGGGGGATGGGAGGTAGAGGGTAAGATTTCTTAAGGGTATTATTAAAGGTATATTTCTTAAAGGTATATTTCTTAAGGGTAGCAGCAGTGTGGACAACATTGAGAAGAGCTGTAGGTGAAAGAAAAGGCATCTAACTCTACCAGTTCACAAGAGCCAGTCATGCACATCTTATCCCAAACCCACACTCAGTAAGGTCACCTCAATAGATAGAAATCAACCATGGTAAGAGTTTTACACTAGGGAAACCAGGAAATGTTAAATACCAGGGCTTTGTTTTTCTAACAGAGGGAATTGTTAAACATTCATGAGCATATCAGTCTACCTCCATCTCAGTTGTTGATATTTTTTGGACAATAGTTTAAAGGAGTATATTCTGTACATTCAGTTCAGTTCAGTTGCTCAGATGTGTCTGACTCTTTGTGACCCCATGGACTGCTGCACACCATGCCTCCTTGTCCATCACCAACTTCTGGAGTTTACCCAAACTCATGTCCATTGAGTCAGTGATGCCATCCAATCATCTCATCCTCTGTCATCCCCTTCCCTCATGCCTTCAATCCTTCCCAGCATCAGGGTCTTTTCCAATGAGTCAGCTCTTCACATCAGGTACAAAGTATTGGAGTTTCAGCTTCAATAGCAGTCCTTCCAATTAAAACTCAGGACTGATCTCCCTTAGGATGGACTGGTTGGATATCCTTGCAGTCTGAGCAACTCTCAAAAGTCTTCTCCAACATCACAGTTCAAAAGCATAAATTCTTCGGCACTCAACTTTCTTTATAGTCTAACTTTCGCACCCATACATGACTACTGAAAAACCATAGATAGCCTTGACTAGATGGATCTTGGTAGGCAAAGTAATGTCTCTGCTTTTTAATATGCAGTCTCGGTTGGTCATAACCTTCCTTCCAAGGAGAAAGTGTATTTTAATTTCATGGCTGAGGTCACCATCTGCAGTGATTTTGGAGGCCCCCAAAATAAAGTCTGCCACAGTTTCCACTGTTTCCCCATCTATTTCCCATGAAATGATGGGACCAGATGCCATGATCTTCCTTTTCTGAATGTTGAGCTTTAAGCCAACTTTTTCACTCTCCTCTTTCACTTTCATCAGGAGGCTTTTTAGTTCCTCTTCACTTTCTGCCATAAGGGTGGTGTCTTCAGCATATCTGAAGTTATTGATATTTCTCCCGGCAATCTTGATTCCAGCTTGTGCTTCTTCCAGCCCAGTGTTTCTCATGATGTACTCTGCATATAAGTTAAATAAGCAGGGTGACAATATACAGCCTTGACATACTTTTTTTCCTATTTGGAACCAGTCTGTTGTTCCATGTCCAGTTCTAACTGTTGCTTCCTGGCCTGCATATAGATTTCTCAAGAGGCAGGTCAGATGATCTGGTATTCCCATCTCTTTCAGAATTTTCCACAGTTTATTGTGATCCACACAGTCAAAGGCTTTGGCATAGTCAATAAAGCAGAAATAGATGTTTTTCTGGAACTCGCTTGCTTTTTCCATGATCCAGCGGATGTTGGCAATTTGATCTCTGGTTTCTCTGCCTTGTCTAAAGCCAGCTTGAACATCAGTAAGTTCATGGTTCACATATTGCTGAAGCCTGGCTTGGAGAATTTTGAGCATTATTTTACTAGCGTGTGAGATGAGTGCAATTGTGTGGTAGTTTGAGCATTCTTTGACATTGCCTTTCTTTGGGATTGGAATGAAAACTGACCTTTTCCAGTCCTGTAGCCACTGCTGAGTTTTCCAAATTTGCTGGCATATTGAGTGTAGCACTTTCACAGCATCATCTTTCAGGATTTGAAATAGCTCAACTGGAATTCCATCACCTCCACTAGCTTTGTTCGTAGTGATGCTTTCTAAGGCCCACTTGACTTCACATTCCAGGATGTCTGGCTCTAGGTGAGTGATCACACCATCGTGATCATCTGGGTCATGAAGATCTTTTTTGTACAGTTCTTCTGTGTATTCTTGCCACCTCTTCTTAATATCTTCTGCTTCTGTTAGGTCCCTACCATTTCTGTCCTTTTGAGCCCATCTTTGCATGAAATGTTCCCTTGGTATCTGTAATTTTCTTGAAGAGATCTCTAGGCTTTACAATTGTATTGTTTTCCTCATATTTCTTTGCACAGATCACTGAAGAAGGCTTTCTTATCTCTTCTTGCTATGCTTTGGAACTCTGCATTCAAACGCTTATATCTTTCCTTTTTCCCTTGCTTTTCTCGTCTCTTCTTTTCACAGCTATTTGTAAGGCCTCCTCAGACAGCCATTTTGCTTTTTGCATTTCTTTTTCTTGGGGATGGTCTTGCTCCCTGTCTCCTATACAATGTCACCAACCTCTGTCCATAGTTCTTCAGGCACTCTGTCTATCAGATCTAGATAGACACCACTTCCACCGTGGTGTCTATCCCTTAATCATAAGGGATTTTATTTAGATCATACCTGCATGATCTAGTGGTTTTCCTACTTTCTTCAATTTAAGTCAGAATTTGGCAATAAGGATTTCATGATCTGAGCCACAGTCAACTCCTGATCTTGTTTTTGCTGATTGTATAGAGCTTCTCCATCTTTGGCTGCAAAGAATATAATCAATCTGATTTTGGTGATGACCATCTGGTGATGTCAATGTGCAGAGTCTTCTCTTGTCTTGTTGGAAAAGGCAGGTACGAATTCTAATTAATTATCAAAAGATGTGTGTGTGTCTGTGTGTGTGAGAGAGAGAGAAAAAGAGAGAGAGAGAGACAAAGAGGACACAAGCATAGAAGAAAGAAAGAAAGTTCCAGTTGAAAAATAACCTGATGGTTGACACAAAACCTCACATCTCAGAGGGACTCCAGGGATATTCTATATACTGAAACCAAATAACAAAGATTCTGAAATTTCTTGGGATATTTACCAAAAAGCAACAAACTATTCTGGAAATTGAGGAAAAGAAAAATGTGTCTTCAAGACATGTGTTATAGAAATGAAACTCAGACCTAATGAATTAATACAGGAAACATAACACTGTAGATTTTATGGTTTAATACAGTCATTAAAACTTAGGGAGGGACTCCTAATCTTCATTAACTTTTGAGGACATTTGGAAGAATCCCTAACAGTGGAAACTGGTTTTTAAAATTGAATTATTCTTTCCGGTAAAGGATACTGTTGTTGTTGAGTTACTAAGTCACGTCTGACTCTTTTGCAACCCGATGGATTGTAGCCTGTCAGGCTCCTCTGTCCATAGGATTTCGCAGGCAAGAATACTGGAGTGAGTTGCCACTTCCTCCTCCAGGGAATCTTGCCAACCCAGGAATCTAACCTGAGGCTCCAGCATTGGCAGTCAGTCTTTACCACTGAGCCACAAGGGAAGTTCAATAAAGGATATAGGTGCAATAAAAATGTTAAGCAAAAAGTTAGCATTATCTCCCAAATTATGTTAACGAGTAACCAACAAAATATTCTGAAGAGCTAAGAAAAGGTCATTTAGACCTTTTCTTTTCAATAGTCTCAAAAATCTTTCTCTTGGGTAACCCTACATCATCTCCTTACCAAGATTTTAGCATCTATACCTCATTGACTACACCCCCTCATCACCATCTACTTGTCTCTAATAGCTTCTCATTGGATTAATTTATGAAAATCATTTAGGTTTCTTCAGAAAATGCATCCGGATGCAATGAATCTAAGCGAGTTTTATTTCTCAGTTGATAAGACTGCTGGCACTTTAGAAGTTCAAGAAAGACTCAGAAAAACCTTGAAAACCTAAAAACCTGGAACTTTACAAAGAAAAATGTGATTTAGTAGTGCATCAGAGAAGGCAATGGCACCCCACTCCTGTACTCTTGCCTGGAAAATCCCATGGATGGAGGAGCCTGGTAGGCTGCAGTCCATGGGGTCGCTAAGGGTCGGACACGACTGAGCGACTTCACTTTCACTTTTCACTTTCATGCATTGGAGAAGGAAATGGCAAACCACTCCAGTGTTCTTGCCTGGAGAATCCCAGGGACGGCAGAGCCTGGTGGGCTACTGTCTATGGGGTTGCACAGAATTGGACACGACTGAAACAACTTAGCAGCAGCAGCAGTGCATGCTATTAGGAACAGAATTGTACTAAGAACTCAAGTCTCTCAGCAGAAAAGCCAGCCCTTCTTCCTTTCAATACACTTCTTTGAAGACCAGCTTGCATTTCTGAGGTCCTGGGGCTGTGAGCACGTGGACAGCAGCCTGCTGGTGTCTATTTCTAAAATCAATATTATCTCAATTTATGAACAGTTTAAAAAAATAAATTTCCAAGTGTGACCTGATTCACTTTCTTGGAAGAATTTGCATTCTTGTAAATTCTGCAGTGAGTCACTCAGGGCAAGAAAACTGACTGTCTGACATCTATTGGCCTTAGTTTTGAAATAAGGGAGGCTCTGAGGCAAATTCCAATTCTTTAGACTGCATTAATAAATGTAAACAGGATGTTTTAGCACAGAAAGCATAAAACTGCCTGATACATGCAAGGCATATCTTTAATAATGATTAAAAAGGAGCTAAACATGTCCCTGGGAATTCTTAAAACATTTATCTTTTAGGCAGTTATTTAGTTTCACAAGTCTTTGTTGTTTAACAAGCTGGAGAAAATAGGTCAGCTAATGTTATATTAATCAGTAAATTAATATTTTAATTTGATTTTCTTTCTAGTTAAAATGCTTGCAGCTCTTCCCTTTTTTTTTTTTTTTTTCCTTACTTCAGCACTGATGCTAAGTGGTATCATTATCATATCATACCTTGGGGTTGTGAGATAACAGGGTCCAGTGATAACTCTATTCTTAGAAGAGTGGGAGGTTTATCATGCCACTTACACTTTTAAAATGACACTCCATGTCTCCCGTGCAACAAAGTGTCTTAGAGCTGAGTCATAGAATTCTCCAAGTTGTGCTTTTCAATTCACAGTCTAAGATTGTACCTTTCAAATCTAACTAGAAAATAAATTTGTGCTTAGTAGAAATTCTATCTTTAGTCAAGGGAAAAAAATATTGCTCAGAATATCTGAAGGATATAAGCGTGAGTTTCAGAGTCTAGTTTCTTGTATTAACTGACAATTCAACAGATACTTAGATTCAAAGGATTTGGTGGTGTATTCTTTGCAAATGAGTAAAGACCTATTCAAGTTTTACATTAGAAATTTAACACAGGCTAGGTATTTTTATTTTCAATTTCTCAGAAACAAACAAACAAACTCTGTCTTTGTTTTTGCTTAGTATATATTGAGGAGCTAAAACATGCTAGGAGCTGTGTAATTTTGTATGACATTTTCTGTAGTGATATTCATTTTCTTTTCATAGCCACCACCATAAAATTTTATGTATTTCTAAGAACCCAAATTTAGTATGATTAAGGGAGATTAGCCATGCTGACTCAGAAGAGATTAGCTGAGGTTAGCAATAGAGAATGTTCTTGAAGCATTTATGTTAGTTCACTGTAAGCTTTACTATTTCTAATGAAAAGTATCACACTCACCCAATATTTTGCACCCTTGCTGAAATCCAGCTGGAGTTTTGCAGAAAGAATGCTAAACTAATTTACTGGTATTGAAAAATACATATATATTAATACTAAAAAAAATATTAAAGCAGTACAATAAAATATCACATTTTATTTTATCTAAGAGGTATAGCTAAATCTATCAATAGGGAGCTTGCCTATAATTGATCTATTTTCACCTTATGGTCCTTTTCCATTGACGTAAAACTTTTGAGTCCTAGATGTATAGATCCACAAAGTTGTTTACATAAATTTTAACATAATCTAATTGTAGAAAACTCAAATCCAGTTAGCAAACTCTATTTAATTTTCTTAAATTAGTGCCAAACACATGACTTCCATTTTGTCCATTTTTGTTCCATGATTCTCTTTACCAGGGAGAAAAATGCCAATCATTTTGCTAATATGGACAAAGCGCAATTCTCAGAGAAATATTCAAGTTTATATTCTAAAATGAAGTATGTTCACTTATCTTACATAAATCTGTTATACAGATTTATAATATTTTTAACATTATTACTATCATTATTTATACTATTGATATAAACAAATATTAGAAATTACAAGAATGTTAACTATCCAGAACTCATGAGAAATAGATTTGATCAGTTACTTTGTTCTGTCTGGTTAAGTGAAAACTTTGTTTTACAGGAAAGTTTTCAATGAAAAGAGAAGGTAAATTTATGTATAGAAAATCAAAGATTGTTGTTTTTAAAAAGCATAGAAATGTAGATTCATATACATTGACCAAAAATGATAAGTAGCTTAGAGAAAAGATAGAGAAGATAATCTTTAAGCTTTCCCTAGTAGCTCAGCTGGTAAAGAATCCACTGGCAATGCAGGAGACCCTGGTTTGATCCCTGGGTCAGGAAGATCCCCTGGAGAAGGGATAGGCTACCTACTCCAGAATTCTTGGGCTTCCCTCATGGCTCAGATGGTAAAGAATCTACCCACAATGTGAGAAACCTGGGTTTGATCCTGGGTTGGGAAGATCCCCTGGAGAAAGGGAATGGCTATCCATTCCAGTATTCTGGCCTGGAGAATTCCATGGACAGAGGAGCCTGACTTGCTATAGTCCATGGGGTCACAAAGAGTTGTACACAACTGAGTGACTTTCACCTTCAATCTGTATTTATGAACCATGAACTGGAGACCACGTCCTCTACTAGACACAATGTTTGAAAACAACAATATATCTTACATTTACTGAATGCTTAGATTCCCTGGATCTAAGATAATGCCAACCCACTCCAGTATTCTTGTCTGGGGAAATTCCATGAACAAAGGTGCTTGGCAGGCTATAGTCCATGGGGTCAAAAAAGAGTTGGACACAATTTAGCAACAAACAACAACAACATATGCAAACTGCTGTCCAAGTGTTTTAAGTATTAGTTTATTTAATCCTCACAATCCCATGGATGAAGTTACTATTCATTATCTTTGTCATATAAATTAATAAATCAAAGTCAAGAGGTTAAACAACCTGTCTAAACAAGTGTAAGATGTAGTTGAGACTAGATCAAAGTTCTTATACTTGGTTAATACTCTTAATCACTAGGATTTCACTCAACTGTTTATTTTTCTTCATTTTAAAATAATATAACTAGTCAGGTAAATGGAGAAGAAAAAAAGTTAAAGACATGATTGCTCATTTCTAAACCTTTACAATTTTCTTGCTTACAATTTCAAGACTACCTCTGCATCCAAATGTTAACTACAAGTTTCAACTCAGTTTATTCAGGACTAGAATTCTCTCTACCCATGAACCCCACAAAATATCTAGTGAAAACCTTAATTTACAGTAGTCCTGGGTTGGGAGTAGCCTATTCCGAAAGAACTCAGCATAAATTCTCCATAGAAAATGCACCTCAACTTAAAGAGGCAAATTTTACCTGTAGTTAAAACTCCAAGAAACATGAGTTCACAAAAATTATGAACAAATCATATGGTCTCAAGCCATGTAAGTGAGACTTAGTGAACTCTTCAAACTGCATGTTCAAACCCACAAAGCATACAAACAATTGCACCAGCAAATACAAAATGTAAAATATATTTTTACATATGGGGAAAGAAAAGAAAACCCTGAAAATATTAGGGAAGACAAGACATTATCAAAAGTGAGACAGAGTTTTAAAAGATCCATTTATAATAATCACAGATGAAATACACAATAATTGAAATTAGAAACACAGTGGATGGGTTAAGTAGATTAAACATGGTTGAAGGAAAAGTTACTGGATTTGAGTAAATGTTCAGAATAGAACTTTAAACCAAAAAGTATCATGGTTTTGGAAAAAACATACTTTTAATTGGGTATGAACTGCTGGGACTGAAAGAAGTAAGAGAAATTTCCAAGGATAACTCAACTAAACAAAATCCTGAATTGAAGCTATAACATAGAGTTTGGAGATGTGAAAAACATGGCAGCTGATTAAAAGAGCCCATATTACCCCTGCAATAGAGAGAGTCAGCCTTGATGCAATTGCAAGAAGGAAGAGATAAAGTGAGATGCCCACAAACCAGTGCCCTTGAAGAGAACCAGCCTGCTCCTATGTTGGCAGCCTCCTTTTGGTTCCTGACAGAGGTAAGTATAAATGTAAACCTGCAAATATCTTCTTCCATTCTATACATTACCTTTTTGTTTTGTTGATAGTTTCCTTCGCTGAGTAAAGCTTTTTTTTTTTTTTTTTTAATGTAATCCCACTTGTTTATTTTTGCTTTTCTTGCTGTTCCTTTTTGTGTCAAAAATCATTGCCTAGAGTGATGTCAAGGACCTCATGTCTATTTATGTATGATATTCACTCTTTTTTATATATCTCACAATATATAAGCTGAAGCATTGAAGTATAAATAAAAATTGGTTATATGAAAATTAGAGAGATAGACTTGAAGACACATATTTGCAGGAAATAAACCCAACAATAATTAAATATTATAGACAAAAATGTTCTAAAATAACTCATATATTACATCATTTAATCCTATAAACAGCCCAAAGACCTAAGTAACAGTTTATCCTACTTCTCAGATGAGGTAATGGAAGAATTAAAAAGATCAACTAATTTTCCTAAGGATATACAGCATTTAGATGGTACAACAAGAATGAGAAGTCAGGTGGTCTGGTACCAGAATCTGTTTCCTTTATTTGAAAGATATGTTACCTATCAAAGGAGAGGTCAGTCTTTATAGCATCTGAGTATTTGATAGTGAAATTAGAAAACACAGAAAGTGAAAGTGAGCCGTGCTGGCTGCTTAATTCTCCTCAGGATCTGCATAGAATATTGTCTCTGCAGAACATATTTCTGGTTCTCATCTAACTAACAAGTTATGGTGCATAGAGATTTCCCTGGTAGCTCAGCTAGTAAAGAATCTGCCTGCAATGCAGGAGACCCCGGTTCAATTCGGGAAGATCCACTGGAGAAGGGATAGGCTACCCACTCCAGTATTCTTGGGCTTTGCTTGTGGCTCAGCTGGTAAAGAATCCACCCACAATGCGAGAGACCTGGGTTCAATCCCTGGGTTGGGAAGATCCCCTGGAGAAGGGAAAGGCTATGCACTCCAGTATTCCGGCCTGGAGAATTCCACAGACTATATAGTCCATGGGGTCACAAGGAGTTGGACATGACTGAGCAAATTTCACTTTCACTCTATAATACATAAGTCAGCATGTTAATCTATTAACTATAAAAAATATATTATTCTACTAATTTTGTGTTGTGGTCTAAAGTATCTGCTTTCTAATTTATGGTATCTTGGGGGATAATTATGTGGTTGTTTAGTAATCATAAAATCAAAGTAAATGCAGTTAGATATTTTTGAGAGATATTTTATCCAAAATGTGGATGAATATATGAAAATCTATTGATAGAGAACATTGACCCATCTGTTGAATACTTTTCAATGTGTCTATGTGTTAGCTTGGAATTTTAACACTTAAGGTTAAATTCCCTATTTATTCTGTATCTACAGGACATAACTTAGGGCCTAGTATAAAGTAGGCTCTCCAAAATTAATTGTTGAATTTACTTTTGTGTTCTCTCTCTTTTTCTTCTGATTTTTAGATTTCTAGATTCCATTCAACCTTGTCTTTCCTTATACTACTTTTTAATGAGTAACATCTTTTCCCCTAGTGGGAACCAAGCATCGATGGCCAGTTGTAACCTTTTATATATATATCAATTAAAATAAGACTTCACCTTCTAGACATCCTACCACTGTCACTTGTTTAGATGTTGGTATCTATCCCCAGCCTTTCAAAGCACGTCTGTCATTTCTGTTTTAAGATAAGTCCTTCTTATCCACCAAGTATTCACACTTTTGAAGTTATGCCTTAAAATGCAGCCTATCTATTTGGTAGCCAGTCTTACGGCTCTTTAGTGAACCAAAGAGGAAATGAAAATAAGATTCATGAGCCAAGGAAGAAGTTTGAGAAGGTGATCATGGCAGCTGGGAATAAGAGGAGAGAAGGTCAATGTAAGAACTGGATGGAAGCAGTGAAACAGAATTTTGCATTCAAAGTAGAAATGGGATTGAACCAGAGAAGCAAACATTTCTTGAGGTTGTGGGACTTGTTCTGGTCCTAGAAAGGGAAACATTGTTACTATAATGCCTACTATCTAGTTAGCAGTCATAAATAATTGTCTAATAAATTAACAATTAAATATAAATTGGAGAGTTGAACACAGAAAAAGTGCATTGTAGTCAGGCATAAACATTTAGAGGCATAGAGAAGCAGATAAAAATGACACAGCATTTGATTCAGAGACAAATCCCAAATCAGCAAGAGTTGAAAAGTGTACTGCACATTATCTAGGATGAAGTACCGTTCATTGACCAAATTCCCTTGTGGGTGGTAATATAAGGTTACTTAACATTACAGGTAAACTGATTGAAACATAAATGTGAACTGACTTTCCAAGATCAATCAGAGGTCAAGAGTTTAGTTCCATCTCTTAGGCTCTCAAACTTGTTCTTAAGTCAAAGGGACAGGTGTTTCCAAATTCTACATTGACTCTTTGATCTGAATTAGGATAAGCTCAGCAGGCCCTCACACCCACATGGTGAGAAAGTGTATCCTTTACTGTGTTTGGATTCAAAGCAGAGTAAAAGTTGAGTGGGGCAAAATGAAAAGATCTTCCAGCTTCACAGTGATGTGGAAGACCCATATTCGAGAGATATATACCAAAGCTCAGTCAATAGGCAACTAGAAATATAGAAAGATAAAGGATCTATTTGAGTTCATGATCTCCATGTAATCTAAAAACCTCTATTTGGAAGCTATGTTTTGATATGATAGATTTGTTCTCAAACAAAAGAACTACTGTTGTGATTGCCATTTAAACAAATAATATTTATTAAAGTTGTTGCTAAAATCCCCAATTTCCTGACTTCTGGATCACCCTTGGAATAATATTTTTAAAAATATACCTTGTAGTTTCATTTGTGGTCTAAAAAGTGTTTGACTCACGAAGGTTGAATGTCAGGTAATTTTATTTAATGTTCACATTTAAAAGAGAAAAGGCAGAGAAACATTTAGATGAAAAGTAGAGTGTGTGACCTTAGAAATGTATTTATAAGGTCTGACTGCAGCAGCCAAAAATAATAACCATTGAACCTAGTGAATAATTTAAGGCCAATGAGCTAACAGTGATCTTTGCAATGGGATATTAATACGTAAATATTTTAGTCAGCTTTTTCACACCCAGCATAAAAATGCCTTATATTTTATCTACAATCTCACTCTAGGTGAAATTTTGGAGAGATTCTTGAGTTCTCACTGAAGTCTTTATATACATATTCACACACTATAATTAAATGATTTTACTACCCAAATACATTCAAGAAAAATAAAAGGTTTTATTTTCTAAAATACGCAGTGATGATTCCCAAGGCCATGTATCATTTTACACTTTGGGACAGTGCTATACAAGAATTTGGTTCTTTTATCTGTATATACTTGCTATAATAGTGTGATTTATTGAAGATTAGGATCATTTGGTTTTCTAACCAATACTTAACTTTGAAAAATAATGCTAAAATTTATGAAAATAATAAATATTTGTGAGTTTGTCAAAATGCATTTGCTCTTCACATATGTATTGTTGAGTCACTCAGTCGTGCCCAACTCTTTTGCAACCCATGGTCTGTAGCCTCTCCAGGCTCCTCTGTTCATGGGATTGTCCAGGCAAGAATATTGGAGTGGGTTGCCATTTTCTTCTCCATCACATACATATAATATATAGATAAATGTTCATATAATTATGTGCTTAGTTGCTAAGTCATGTCTGACTCTTTGTGACTCCATGGACTTTAGCCCACTAGGTTCCCCTGTTCGTGGATTTCTCAGGCAAGAATACTGGAATTGGTTGCCATTTCCTTCTCCATCATATAATTATATTCATATATAAACTAGACTGTGTTGTTAATCTCTTTGTGTTTCTTTGATGTTAGTAAGCTTGGACTGCAAGGAGATTCAGCCAGTCCATTCTGAAGGAGATCAGTCCTGGGTGTTCATTGGAAGGACTGATGCTAAAGCTGAAACTCCAATACTTTGGCCACCTCATGTGAAGAGCTGATTCATTGGAAAAGTCTCTGATGCTGGGAGGGATTGTGGGCAGGAGGAGAAGGGGACGACAGAGGATGAGATGGCTGGATGGCATCACCAACTTGATGGACATGGGTTTGAGTAAACTCTGGGAGTTGGTGATGGACAGGGAGGCCTGGCGTGCTGCAGTTCATGGGGTCGCAAAGAGTTGGACACGACTGAGCAACTGAACTGAACTGAAGCCAAAGAAATGGCTCTGGTTTTCAGACAAATGATTTATTTTTGACAATTTTTTAACTCAGTAGTTGTATTAAGGTAGGGTTATTTGCTAGAAATTTAAGATGAATTTTGACACTTAACATGGGAAAGTGAAAGAAAACTATAAAGAGCATTAGGTCTTAATATAGAGGCTTAGATTCTGCTTACCCACCAATTGAGCAAGTCACTTCACCTGCTCAATTCATTTTTCTCACCTTGCATGTGAAGTTATATTTAGCTAATTAGAACTTGAAAAATAAAATCATGTTTTAATGGCTAATTAAAAACAATGTGGTGAATTTGAGTAATACTCTATAGGTCACTCTTCTGCCATGTTTTACATATCCTTTTGTAGAGTATGGATTTTCATAGGCCACAAACTTGGATTTAAAACATAACTATTTTCATTTAAATCTATTAGTAAAATTTAAGACTAACTGAAGCCTAAATAGAGGAATTTGTCATAGATTTAGAATTTCACAGTCAAATGGATTTCTCTATACCCATCTAAATTCTTCTTGACAAAAATAGGGTTCAGGCACTAGAGGAGGGAACCATCTGTTGAGTTGTTTTTATACTTGAGCTCTAAACCAACTAGAATTGCTCAAGCTATCTGCATTATCTATTTGGTGTTTAGTCTTTAAATCCTTAGAGGTTACAATCTCTTTTTCAGTCTTTCACACCTCCTCATGTCCAGCAGCTCTCTCTCTTTCTGTTCCCTTTTGATGCCTCCCTCAGAGTCTCAGAAAATATTTGGAATATCCTGTAAAAATGTTGGTAGTTGCGGGAAATCAGGGGGTCTATTTCAACCCACTTGTGAAGAGGTGCTTCGTCACCATGTCAATCCTATAGCTGCTGTATTGCATCTGGATGTTCTCATAACTCTGCAAGGCTTGTCACATCCCTATGCTTGCTTGGGAAGTCAAGATAAAAGTTTTCATTCTTTTTCAGTTCAGTCACTCAATTGCATCTGACTCTTTGAGACCCCATGGACTGCAGCATGCCAGGCTCTTTTTGTCCATCGGATTTTCCAGGCAAGAATACTGGAGTGGGTTGCCATTTCCTCCTCCAGGGGATCTTCCTGATCCAGAGATCAAACCTGCATCTCCTGTGGCCCTTGCAGGCAGATTCTTTACCACTGATCCACCTAGGAAGCCCATCCCATGATCTACATTGGGTCAAAGCAAGGTCAACTTGCTACTGTAATCCAAGCAGTAGCATAATGTGATTTGAAATATGTTTAAGAAAAGTAAACTATGTCATACAAAAAATAATAATAATAATAAGGCTACAGTTCATTTTAATGAATGGTTCCAGAAAGAGGGGAATTGATGTAAATCATACACTGTTGATTGCTTAAATCCGTTAACTACATACAGTCAAATTTCAATGGAGAAAAGAAAATTATTTCCCTGTCCTCTTTTGTCCTCTCCCATCATTTAAGAACTCTTCAGATCTGATTTGGCCACACTTGCAAAACCCATGCACCAACGTTCATTAGATAAAAAACAAAACAAAAAAAGACAGCAAAAAATTATTTTTTCGCGTATGTGGTGTCAATATCTGGGATATGTGTATCACTAAGAAGGCATCTAATATGATTAAGCAAGGAATTCTGAAGCCAGGCATAAGCCATATTTACAACTCAGTATAAAGTTATGCACCTCATAAATATATCACAAACTCTGTCTTACTTTCCTAATGTACAGTTTTATAAAATGAAACATGGGTTTCAGATATGCTCTTTGAGAGTGTGCTATTAGGACAAATACTTAAACCAATATATAGATCAAAATAATTCATATAGGATTTTCTTTTATTGATTATCAATCCATTTTATTTGAACAGTCCTGACTAAGATCAAAATCACTTTGCAAAAATGCCTGTGAACCTGTAAAGTAGTAACACCAGAGCATGGCCCTACTTTGAAAGTATATTTGAAAAGTGAAAGCAAATCAATTGTAATTATACAAACAAAAATGTATTATCTTTTCCTATTAATACCATAATTGTGAGAAATATCCTGCATATAGGAAGAATTTCTGAAAGGACGCAATAGTCTATAACTAAATTTGTTTAAGGTATGCTATTCCACTAATTTTCAGAAGCCAACTTCAACCTTTGGTAAGTAAGGGAAGGGTTGTGGAAATAAAGCAGAAGACATAAAATGAAAAATTTGAAAAATTACTAACTTTTCTCCTAGCATTTCATTTATTTTTTATTAATTTATTACTAGAAGTAATGAAGTATGCATTTTGAATAGGGCATCAGTTATAGGATATAAATAAAGGTCCATCAGTAGGTGAATCCATTGATGACATATCAAACTTCTCAAGAGAGTGGATTAGTGTCATTTAACTTTCTTGAAAATTTCTAAACCGTCTATTTCTACATCCTTACTAGCATTGATTGCAATCAGTTGAATCAGTAGTTTATGTTTCATTTCCTTTCATTTGCTGTTATTTTACACAGGGGAATATTTGCATTTGTATTGTATTCCTGACATAAGTAAAACCCATTTCAAAATTCATACCTGCTCTAATGTACTAGTAAATTTCAGCCCTTCCTCCAATAAGTCATCCTTTTCATAGGAAAGTTGACTGTAAGAATTTTGCATTAACAGTAATCCAAGGATAATTCTTTTAAAAATTAATAGCTAACTAAGGGAATTAAAAATAAAACCTGGCAGTTAAAGGAATTGCATTGTTTCTTAAATATTAATCGGTAGGTGAGAGAAAACAAGAAACAGAGAAACTATAGATTAAGAAGTGCATTTAGGTATTCATTAAAAAGCATTTAGTGAAACAACCAGAATATCAAACTTGAAACCACTAAATAATTCTAGTCTTACTGCCTGGTCTAATGCAATGCTGTGGACAGGACTGAGGTGATAAAAAGGAAGTGTCTACACCGCATGCTGAGCCAGAGGAAAGCACCCAGCCTTCACTTGTGTTCACTTAGGATCTTCCAGAACATAGTAGATGTTTGTTGTTCTAATCAACTGTTTTATTATTTGCTTCTAATTTTTGTTGTTATATTTAATGGAGATATCATTTTCTTCTGCATGAAATATGAGAGTAAAATGTTTTGTGGCTAATAAAAACATATTTATTGTTCCAGGTTTCTGGAGCCAGGGGAGCTTTTCTTTTAATGTCAAGATTCTTATAACAAAGAGATCTAAAAGTTACTATGTTCTATGGAGGGAGAGTTATTTTTCTTTGTGTGCATTTGTTAATGAAAATAAACAAAATTCTGGCCATCCAATTAACTTATAACATGGCAATGTTCGATTCCTATTTTTGAATTGAACTGGTTTACACAAAAATTTTACTCCAGAATCATTTTGTATCCTCAGTTTGTCTTGTGTCTATACATTAATACACAAAATGAACGTTGCAAGTCTTTAGATTTATGCTTCAATAGTCTTGCTTATTTTGAACATGTTTTTCTGTTGCATGTTACTGAGGAATTACTTATAAGATAAATTGACAAGTCTGGATTATCTTAAAGTGCATCTAGGTCAGCCACCCTGCTCAGGTTTTCCCCTCTAGTAAACTTAGCTTTAAAGCCACTTCTCAGGCTCTGCTGGGACATCTTCAGGGAGAAGCAGCTCACCATACTAGGTTCTGAAGCATCAGGTTCCTACTTTGAATATCTGGGATTATGAGTAAATGTGCTGTCTTATACTGAACAATAATCTTGACATTTGAAACTTTTATGCAACATCTCTTATTCCTTCACTTAGATTCCTAAAGGGCAAGTTTAAGCTCTTTTTCAGATGGCATACTTTTAAGTGTTAAAAAAATGTTGTTTGCCTTCTCTAAATCTTTTCTTGATCTATTTCAATATTCCCTGATCTTTCAAAGTTTCTTCATAGAACTTAAAAAATTTCCTTCATCATCCACTCCATCTGTCACATTGTTCTTCCCTATAGTTGCTTTACTTTATTTTAGTTTCTCAATGTGCTGATAAAAATACACACAGGATACTACAGATGAGCATTATGATATTGACTACCACACCAGCTTCATTTTTCTTGTTACTCCGTAATAGTTAATAGCACTATTAAACCATAGTATGAGTTTCTGAATTCCTATCATACAGTTGGATTTCTATGAGCTTTCTAAACTACCACCCGGTTTAATGGTTGTTAGCACTAAACCACTTTTCCCATATCTGATTTAAAGTGTTTTGCACTTAGGAAGCTCATGGTTTTTCTGGGGGCAGTTATTGCTCACTAAGAGAGTTTTTACTTTTATTCCTACTAAATAGCATGAAAAGAGGCTCAGGCAGTACGGTGGATTCAAATGAAGTGATGCCTAGTGACTATTCTACTAAAGAAGGGTTGAGTAGCTGGGAAGCGCTTGTTAAACTTTTCTCATTTCTCAAAATCTGTCAATTCAGTTTGAGGAAGTCCACATGGAGAAAAATAACTCTTGCAACACAAAACTAGACAGTTTGTTATCCTGTTAAACATAGATAGAAGCATTTTAATTCCGTTTCTTTACAAAAGTACATTTTTACTTTGTGAATGTCAATTAGCTAACATCCATTAGAAAGCTAGAGATAACAAGGAATCATCCATTAAAATGGGTACAGAACAAAATCAAGTGTCCTCTTCCTTCCCACATCTTCTTCCTTAAAGGAACAAAAAGGTTATTCTACTTCTTCAATGAGGGAGGGAAGTATGTCTGATGAAAGATATAGGATCCTGGGTGAAGCCCTGGGAAGAAAAGGGTGAACAAGCATTTAACCTGGAGAGTGGAAGCATGTTTACTTAATATGTCTCAGATATTTAGGTAACATACTTTTTATAGCTTTAGTGCTTTCCCAGAAGTTTAAGGTGGGTTGAACAGAGCCTGTGCATGCTTTCACTCTGGGCCAGTAACAAGACATAAGCTAAATTAGCTTCATCTTCCCCAGTAATTAGATCTCATTTTTCAGTTCAGTTCAGTCACTCAGTTGTGTCCGACTCTTTGCGACCCCATGGACTGCTACACACCAGGCCTCCCTGTCTATCACCAGCTCCTGGAGTTTATCCAAACTCATGTCCATTGAGTCGGTGGTGCTATCCAACCACCTCATCCTCTGTCATCCCCTTCTCCTCCTGCCCTCAATCTTTCCCACCACCAGGGTCTTTTCAAATGAGTCAGCTCTTCCCATCAGGTGGCCAAAGTATTGGAGTTTCAGCTTCAGCGTCAGTCCTTCCAATGAACATCCAGGACTGATCTTCCTTAGGAGGGACTGGTTGGATCTCCTTGCAGCCCAAGGGACTCTCAAAAGTCTTCTCCAACACCACAGTTCAAAAGCATCAATTCTTTGGTGCTCAGCTTTCTTTACAGTCCAACTCTCATATCCATACATGACTACTGGAAAAACCATAACCTTGACTAGAGGGACCTTTGTTGGCAAAGTAATGTCTCTGCTTTTGAATATGCTATCTAGGTTGGTCATAACTTTCCTTCCAAGTAGTAAGCGTCTTTTAATTTCATGGCTGCAGTCACCATCTGCAGTGATCTCATTTTTAGGCTTAATTAAAGCTGTGCCTGTGTATGTATGTTTTAGTGAAGTGAAAATTAAGTCGCTCAGTTGTGTCTGACTCTTTGCAACCCCATGTACTGTAGCCTACCAGGGTCCTCTGTCCATTGGATTTTCCAGGCAAGAATAGTGGAATGGGTTGCCATTTCCTTCTCCAGGGGATCTTCCCAACCCAGGGATCGAACCTAGGTCTGCCTCATTGCAGGCAGACACTTTAACATCTGAGCTACCAGGGACATACATAGATTTTTAAACAGATTAAAATGAATTCTCCATTTACCTACTTTGATAATCCAATTACACTTTTACTAACTTCTAGAACTAAACTTTGGGGAGAAAGCTTCCATTTCTTTCCCTTTCTTGGAAAGATTGGGGTCTAGTGAAATAATTTCTCACAGATCTTGCTCCTGCTTCAAACAATGTGTAAAGACACTAGTGTGTGTGTGTGTGTGTGTGTGTGCGTGCATGTGCTAAGTTGCTTCAGTCGTGTCTGACTCTTTGTGATCCCATGGACTGTAGACTGCCAGGCTCCTCTGTCTATGGAATTCTCTAGGCAAGAATACTGAAACAGGTAGCCATTCCCTTCTCCAAGGGATCTTCTCAACCCAGGGTCCAATCTGGGTCTCCTGCATTGTAGGCAGATTCTTTACTGTCTGAGGCACCAAAGAAACTAGTAGGTTTACTACTAGATTTACTCTACAGAGGATATCAGATGACTGACTCAGGCTTAGAGGCCTGAAGCTGTATTATGTTCTCTGTGTCTTCAGGAGAAAGCAAGTTATGTAAATTTTTCCTTTAAGAACTAGTTAAAGGAGACTTCCTATAGGTCTATTTTGAGTAATAGACAGACATGGATGCTTATTACTTCAGTGTGATCTCTAGATAGCAAGTCCTCATCCAAGTATATACCACCTAAGATATGCTGTCCTTGAAGATGTTCAACTTAATTTATTGATGACTTTTTTAGACCACCATATTTTTTATAGATGCAAAAATGTGTTTTATACCTAGCATTATAGAAGATTATTACATAAAAGAATGAAATATATATATATATATCTAAATTTGAATAACCGGAAGGAAACTGCATAATATTTCAAATATTTCCAAATTTATATTTCATTATAATCTTTAGTGTTGAAAGATACTTTACTCTTAAGAACTGTGCTGAGCAAGATTCGTTATTTTTAACTTTCCTTTTGATACAGTTTCTAACTTGTCTTAAATGGTATGAATAAATTAGCTATTTGGGAGTGCATAGCTCAGTTAGTTAAGAATCTGCCTGCAATGCAGGAGACCTGGCTTCGATCCCTAGGTTGGGAAGATCCCCTGGACAAGGGAAAGGCTACCCACTTCAGTATTCTTGCCTGGAGTATTCCATGGACTGCATAGTCTACGGGTCAAAAAGAGTTGGACACGACTGAGTGACTTTCACTTCTTTCACAAAAGGAGAATGCTAACTTTTTGATATTGTGAACATAGTCCTTTAATAATTGAATCTTATTAGGTTTAAGAAGATAATGCTATTTGCAATATAATAATTAGAAATCAAAGATGCATTTCAAGCATTAGCAAACATTTTCTGTAAAGAGCTAGAGTGACTATTTTACCTCTGTTGCAACTACTCATTTCTGCCTTTGTTTCTGCTCAAAATCCTTCAGGCTAGGCTTCAACAGGGCTTCCCTGGTAGCTCAGGTGGTAAAGAATCTACCTGCAATGTGGGAGATCTGGGTTCAATCCCTGAGTTGGGAAGATCGCCTGGAAGAGGAAATGGCAACCCACTCCAGTATTCTTTCCTGGGGAATCCCAGGGACAGAGGAACCTGGCAGGCTACAGTCCGTTGGGTCACAAAGAGTTGGACATGACTGAGTGACTAAGAACAGCACAGCAGAGGCTTCACCAGTACATGAACCGACAACTTCCAGATATACAAGCTGGATTTAGAAAAGGCAGAGGAACCAGATATCAAACTGCCAACGACCACTGGAACATAGAAAAAGCAAGAGAATTCAAGAAAAATATATACTTCTGCTTCATTGACTATGCTAAAGTCTTTGTGTGGATTACAACAAACTGTGGAAATTTCTTAAAGAGATAGGAATACCAGAGCATCTTACCTACCTCCTGAGGAACCTATATGCAGGTCAAGAAGCAACTGTTAGAACCTGACATGGAAAAATGAACTGGTTCCAAATTGGGAAAGGAGTATGTCAAGGCTATATTGTCACCCTGCTTTTTTAACTTGTATGCAGAGTACATCATGCAAAATGCTGGGCTGGATTAATTCCAAACTGGAATCAAGATTACTGGCAGAAATAAGAACAATCTCAGATATACAGATGATACCACCCTAATGGCAGAAAGCAAAGAGCAACTAAAGAGCCTCTTGAAAGTGAAAGAGGAGAGTAAAAAAGCTGGCTTCAAACTCAAGATTCAAAAAACTAAGAACATGGCATCTGTTCCCATCACATCATGGCAAATAGGTGGGGAAACAATGGAAATGGTAAGAGACTTTATTTTCTTGATCTCCAAAGTCACTGTGGATGGTGACTGCCACCATGAAATTAACAGATGCTTGCTCCTTGGAAGAAAAGCCATGACAAGACTAGACAGCATATTAAAAAGCAGAGATATTAATTGGCTGACAAAGGTCTGTATTTTCAAAGCTATAATTTTTCCAGTAGTCATTTAGGATGTGAGAGTTGAACCATAAAGTAGGCTGAGTGCCAAAGAATTGATGCTTTCAAATTGTGGTGCTTGAGAAGACTCTCGAGAGTCCCTTGGACAGCAAGGAAATCAAACTAGTCAATCCCAAAGGAAATCAGTCCTGAATATTCACTGGAAGGACTAATGCTAAAGCTGAAGTTCCAATACTTTGATGACCTGATGCGAAGAGCCAACTCATTGGAAAAGACCCTGATTCTGGGAAAGATTGAAGACAGGAGGAGAAGGGGATGACAGAGGATGACATGGTTGGATGGCATCACCGACTCAAAGGACATGTGTTTGAGTAAACTCCAGGAAATGGTGAAGGACAAGGAAGCCTGGTATGCTGCAGTCCATGGAGTCACTAAGAGTCAGACATGACTTACCAACTGAACAACAACAACTTCAAGAAAGCAGCCATACACAGTAACTAAAGGAATGGGTGCGACTGGAGAAGGCAATGGCACCCCACTCCAGTACTCTTGCCTGGAAGATCCCATGGACGGAGAGGCCTGGTAGGCTGCAGTCCGTGGGGTCGCTGAGAGTCAGACATGACTGAGCAACTTCACTTTTACTTTTTACTTTCATGCATTGGAGAAGGAAATGGCAACCCACTCCAGTGTTCTTGCCTGGAGAATCCCAGGAATGGGGGAGCCTGGTGGGCTGTCGTCCATGGGGTCACACAGAGTCAGACATGACTGAAGCGACTTAGCAGTAGCAGCAGTATTTCAATAAAGTTTTACTTACAGCTGGCATGAGTCAGATATGGTCTCTGGGTTATAGTTTGTCGATTGATGTAGCTGTTTTTGTTAACAGAAAAAGTTTCAACACTTTCAAGCATAGCCTCAATGGTATAGAACTTCATTGTATCTGAATACAATTTTAATTCCATAAAAGGCAAGAGAACCTTTGGCTCATCAATGATGCCAGTTGATAAGAAATAACCGTGTGTCTTACATGTGACTTTTGTTCCTCCAATGAAGCTTGAACTGAATACTGTTTTGAAAAATAGAACTCAAAGTATGCTCTTTTCTTTCCTTAATGAAAGCTCTTTTTTTTTAATTTTATTTTATTTTTAAACTTTACATAATTGTATTAGTTTTGCCAAATATCATTTAGTTTCATTTTTATTATATTTCCTCTTTTCTATTCTCAGTGGAATCATTAATTTTCTTCTTTATAAGAGGACCAGATGAATAATAATCCTTAAATTATTCTTAAACATGTTTCTGAAAAACAACTGATAAAATTTTTTTATTCTAGGGGAGGCAAGATAGCAGTTGATAGGAATACAGCTGACCCTTGAACAACACAAAGGTTAGGGGGGGCTGACAATCTGTACAGTAGAAAATTTGCATAAAACTTCACAGTCAGCTCTCTGCATTTGCAGTTCTACATCTGCAGATTTAAGCAACCTTAGAGACTGGAGTGCTGTAACACGTACTTACTGAAAAAATTTGCCTGTAAGTAGGACCATGCAGCTCAAAACGCAGCATGTGCTATTGAAGGGTCATGGGCATGTTAACACCTTTAATAGGAACAGTATTTTTTAACTTAAATCCCATATTTAGTTTCTGGGAAACATGTATTAAGGTATAAAGAATATATTGATCAAATTGATTTCCCTTTTCTACACATAAATACTGTAGTATTTGAATAATTAGAACAATAAATGCCTATAGCATTGCTGCAAATCCCAAGAAAAGGGAACATAGTTCAGGTCACTCTTTCTCCCCACTAGATCATCATCAAATATCCTGAAATGTGACTTTACTGACAGCACAAACAAAAATCTGAAATGTCTGAAAACAAATGCCTATAGGATATGAGCAGTGGTGGAATTAAATTTAATGTGGGCACTTTTCTGTAGAAGGGCACTGGAAGCCCTTTTCTTATTGACTTTCCTTACTGACTTAGATTCAAGGAAATTAAATTCTGCTTGTTTTTGAGGATTACATATTTCTAAAATTTAGTTAATTACCCATCTTTTATGCAAACAAGCTTACAAAAACTATTTTTATTTTTTTGGAATTCCTTGAGAAATAATTCTCAAAGTTCTGTAGAAAATCTACAATTCCTTAATTGTTAGGAAATTTTACATTAAGAAATTTATAGAAGAAAATATTTGCAAATCTGATAAAAGGTTAATATCCCATACATCAAAAACTTACACAATTCAAGAAAAACCAAACAATCCAATTAAAAAGCTGATAATGAATCTGAATTGACATTGTTCCAAAGAATCCATGCAGATAGACAACAGGCACATGAAAAGATATTACAGATCACTAATTATTAGGGAAATGCAAATCAAAAACCACAGTAGATCTCACCCCACACCTGTTAGAAAGGCTGCTGCTGCTGCTAAGTCGCTTCAGTTATGTCTGACTCTGTGCAACCCCATAGACGGCAGCCCACCAGGCTCCCCCATCCCTGGGATTCTCCAGGCAAGAACACTGGAGTGGGTTGCCATTCAACAACAATAAACAGCAAAAGTTGTAGAGAATGTAGAGAAAAGGGAACCTTTATACACTGTGGGTGGGGCTGGAAACTGGTGCAGCCACTTCAGAAAGTATTATGGAGAGTCCTCAAAAATTTAAGAATAAGACCACCATGTACCTCACCTATTCCACTTCTAGATATTTATCCAAAGAACACAGAAACACAACCCAAAAGACCCATGCACCCCTATGTTCACTGCAACATTATTTGTAGCCAAGATAAAGACAGTCAAAGTATTTGTCAGTGGGTAAATGGATAAAGATGTGATATATAAAAATGTGTACACACCCACACACAAACACACACATACACACACTGAAATGCTACCCATCCATAAAAAAATGAAATCCTGCCATTTGAATGGAATTTGATGGTATTATGAAAAGAAAAATACCATATTATTTCACTTATATGCAAAGTCTAAAAAAGACTTCAAAAAAATGAGCAAACAAAATAATGAAAACAAATCCATAGATCCAGAGAACAGATGAGTGGTTGCCAGAGAGGGAAAGGGGTTGGGGGGTGAACAGAATTAGTGAAGGGGTCAGCTATATGGTGATGCATGGTAATGAGACTTGCGGTGGAAATCACTTAGTAGTGTATACAGATGTCAAATTAGAATGATATACATCTAAACCTTTTATGGGCTTCCCTTGTGGCTCACCTGGTAAAGAATCTGCCTGCAATGTGGGAGACCTGGGTTTGATCCCTGGGTTGGGAAGATCCCCTGGAGAAGGGAAAGGCTACCCACTCAGTATTCTGGCCTGGAGAATTCCTCTTATAATAAAGAAAAGAATAAAGTATTCTGGCCTGGAGAAAGCCTTTTATAAATTAAAAAAAAAAAAAGAACAAATAAAAAAGGAAAGTACCTTTTTTAAAGTATTTAATCCACATTTCCCCAAGGTACTAACTTACAGTCTTGAGCATAAACACTGTAGTATTTTCTATCACTTCTTTGCAGCACCCCAGGTCTGCCCTCACAGAGAATTCCTATAAGTCTGTGCTATTTGATTGGCTTAGAGAAGGGCTATTGATTTGAAATCTCTTTTTTTTTCTTTTATTCAAATGAGAACATATGTTCTGACTTTAAATACAAAGGTGGTGATAGACCAAAGTGGAATTAGGTGTTATTACAGGATAACAGATGTGTTTTGACTCCCTTTTATTATGCTTGCAAATATATCCTTTACACTAAGTGTTAAATCTCATGCATGGTGTAGTTCTTGAAAAGATATCCTGTATTATAGTATATGGAAATAATCTCACTTTTTGAGAAAGGTGAATGACTCAATCAAAAGTTGTAGCTGATCCTTCTTGAAATTTCTGTAGTCATAGTACAGTAATAAGGACCGTTTTTAAACTGGTGTCAGACTCAGATGACATATGATCACTGCCAGCTGCATCAAGATGTAGTCTGGGTAAAAATAAGTTATTTGACCAGAACAGCAGAACAAAGCTGAAAATCTTCTGACACCTGATCCCTTCAGCAGCTGTGGAAATCTATTGAAAGGGTTCTCCTTCTAATGCATTTGTCAGAATGCTAATTGGAAAAATGACTTCATGTCATGAGTCATACAGTCACCTCTGTGGACCTCATTAGACTTAAATGAGTGCACTCAAGTCCAGCACCATCATTCAGATATAGCCATATGTTGGTAAAGAAGATAGCTCAGTAACCGGGCTCCTGGCCAATTGTGAACATTGTCAAGTAAAGAAATGGGGTAAAAATCGAATAGAAATGTTTAAGGGCAGATGTAGACATAAGGCATTATAGCTTTCTGAGAAAAAGCTATACAAGCTTGGGACTTCTAAGAAGTTCAACCAAGTTAAGCGAAAAAAAGTTTAGCCAAATTTTATCCTTAAATGCACCTTAGAAGTACTCTGGAGCAGGGGGAAATAGAAAGAGAACTGACATAAGTCTTAAGAGTTCACAATTTAGGAATGCAGGCAGCCATTTGTATAAGTGGGCTTCCCAGTGGCTCAGCAGTAAAGAATCTGCCTGCAATACAGGAGACATGAGTTTGAGGGAAGATCCCCTGGAGAAGAAGTTGGCAACCCATTCCAGTATTCTTGCTGGGAAAATCCCATGGACAGAGGAGCCTTGTCGGTTATGGTCCATAGGGTTGCCAAGAGTCAGATACAACTTAAGTGACTGAGGACACTTATATACATAACTTCAGTAAAAGAGAAGCTATGAAAACAAAAATTATAAAATTCCAGTTAAGTTCCTAGAGGAAAGTGTGGAAGGAGTCTATCATTTATGATTGTATTACGTAAGGTTGAAGAGAAGATGGAGGAAAGAGAGAGCCTCCTGGGGCAGGCAGAATTTAACCTAGAACTGCAAGGATGGGGACATAGTGTAGAGACACATGTGGAAACAGGCAGCCAAGAGGGAAGCAAGTGGGAAGACCTTTAATGTAGCAGATATGACCTGGGAACGGAATCCTGGCTACCACATTACAGACAGGATTTTCCAGGTAGTGCTAGTGATAAAGAACCTGCTTGCCAATGAAGGAGACATAAGAGATACAGATTCCATCCCTGGGTCAGTAAGATCTCCTGGAGCAGGGCATCGCAACTGACTGCAGTATTCTTGCCTGGAGAATCCATGGACAAAGGAGTCTGGCAGGCTACAGTCCATAATGTTACAAAGAGTTGGACATGATTGAAACAACTTAGTAGGCTCGTACACATACGCAGTATAGACAACTCCAACTATGGGAATCATGGGTTTGAAACTGGGCATTTGGTGCTAGAAATGCAGGATAATCTTTGAATATCAGCCAAGAGATCACTAGAATGAAACTACATAACTTCAAAAAAATTAACACATGATTTTAAATAGCAAGTGATTGTCTTTAAGGGTATGGAAATAACTATTTTTTTAAACAGGTAAAATAATACGCATAATGTCTTCAGATGTGTGCACCTTTAAAATACAAAAGTACCAAGTCATCCAAGCAATTAAATATTTTGTTTTCCACTTAGAAAGAAAAAGTATCTGTTCATCTAAACTTTCTATACTTCATCTGGTTGTCTGAAAAGACAACCATGATAGACCTGAAAATTCTAGTAAGAACTGATATTCCTTTTAAATACAAAACTCAAATGAACAAACATTTGCTGAAAGTCGAGTACAGTCAAGAAACTTAGATGCCATGAAAGTAAAGATGATGTGATGGGGAATCACAGGCTTAACCTAAGGTTTAGTTCAACCTGGTCACTGCTAACAGGACAGGTGAGAATTTTGGCCTGAATGGAGCTACTGTCTGTTTCTGAAACATATGGTTCTCATCATTAGCCTCAAAATCAAGATGTCTCAGACTTTATTCCATCTCTGGAATAACCCTGGAATAACCCTCTGGAATAACCCTGACCTCTTGGTTTTTCTGGAACACTGGTCATTTAGGCAGTGAAAATACCAATGTTATTTGGCAACTGTTGATGGCCTATGTACTATAGGTTAAGGACTGGATGAAGGGAGATGAGTTTCTTATATGATATATTTGAAAAGCTAATTTTATATCAAGCTGTATACATCCATGGTAGGTATATGCCATTCTTGTCTCTCCAACTTTACTTTCTTTAAAAAAAAGTTAAACATAAATGTAGGTGTGAAAAAACTATCACATAGATGAAATTTCATACAGTAAACAAGGCCATGTATCAATCTCTAAATCTGAAAATAGAAAATATTCTGTACTCTGAAAGTTCTCTCTCCCCTATCCTGTTTCCACACCTTTTTTTTCTCCCAACAATCTTCCCTTTCTCACACATCACTAACTCAGTGGACATGAATATGAGCAAACTCCAAGAGACAGCAAAGGACAGGGAAACTTGGTGTGCTGCACTCCATGGGGTTGCAAAGAGTTGAACACAACTTAGTGGCTGAACAACAACAGTAACAACAAAATCTCACCCGTATGGTAGTCCTTAGCTTGACTTTTATCACTTCAGTCAAAGTTTTACTATTTTTGAGATTTTCACAAATGGAATCATATTGTATGTACTCGTTGGTGTCTGTTATATTTTCTGCAGCATTAAGTTTGTAAGATTCATTTATGCTGTAACTATAGCTATAGTTTGTTCAGATTTATTGTATATGTATATTATATGAACATATGAATATGTCATTATTTTGGGTTGTTTAAATTTTGTGGCCATTATGAGCTATGCTGCAAAATGCAGTCTTGTATGTCTTTTGGTGCATTTACGCAGTCTTATATACACAGGAATTGAATTGCTGGGTGAAAACTAACTATGTATATATTTTTCATTAGTGGATGCTTACATTCTCACTCAGTCTTGTCCAACTCGATGCATTAGTGGATACTGCCAAACAATTGAGGTGTTGATCACAGTTGTACTCATTTACACCCACACCGTTCTGCATGATAATTTCACTTGCTGTAAAGCACATTCTCATCAAATATTGTCAGTCTTTAATCTTAGAAGTTTTAATGTGGTCTGGTGGTGTGTCATTGGAAATACAATTTGCATTTTCTCAATGACTAATGATATTGAGTATTCTTTTAGAATTAAATTACTTAACAGTGTATTATTTAATTTTGAGTTTCTAATGCTCTTTTTGTTACTTAGTTCTGGATTAATTTATCTGGGGTCAAAGAGCATATTCTTATATATGAATTAAATCATATGAAATGTGTTTCCTTTAATAAACTAGTATAGGATCAATTTTGGTAAATGTTCCATGTCTACTAGGAAAAATGTACTTTCTCTAGATGTTAACTGTAGTTTTCTATGTATCTCCATTTGGTCCAGATTTTCAATGATTCTCAAATTTCTAATTGCTTTTGTGACTTTGTATATACTAAAATTAATTGACAGAAATGTTGGAAATTCCATAAGTGTGATTTACAGATTTAGTTCTTTGATGTTAAGCTTTGCTTGATATATTTTAAGAGTAATTCATTTTATCATCCTGGTTTTATTGAAACCTTTATCACGGTGGAATACCTTTTACATATCATGACTAATTAGAAAAGACTCATCTCTATAGTATTTAAATATTTAAATATTCTTGATTTCATCTGGGCACTTCAAGTTGCAAAATACACACACACACACACACACACACACACACATCCTTATGCTGTCTGGTCTCATTTTCATGCACGACAGCAATCTTAAGCTGTCCCAAAATGTCCATAACAATTCTACTATCATTACTTCTCAAATTCTTGAATTGACTATTTTCTATTTTCTTCCTCTAACCTTCTACACCCATTCTTCCCATTGTCAAATCATAGCTTCACTCTTCATTTCAATGATAAAACAGTAACAACCAGAAGAGACATATCTCATTCTTTCTACCTTCAGGTTAAGTTTCCATTTCTCTTGTTACAGTGAATGTATGTGTTCTGCTTCTGTATCTGGCCACTGTGTGTCAAATTTCCTCTTGACTACTTAAACATTTTCTTTGTTTTTTCTTGTCCTACTATGATCATTTCCATCAAAATATGCTTCAATATATCTTTTTACTAAAACCCAAACAATAACAATAAAAACTTTTCTGAACCCATATGTTGGAATCCTCTTTAGCTCCCATCTGTTTATCTACCTCCCTCTATAGCCAAGCTCCTTAGAAGAGTTTCATATCCTACTCTATCCACTTACTTTTTTCACTTTCCTTTTAGTTCAATCCCAATTAGTTTTCCTTCTCTACAGCTCTAATGAAATTGCTCCAGTCAAATTATAAAGCTCAATCTGTGTTTCTTCCCTTACACGATTTAACTGATTCAGTTGATTATTCTCTCTTTGAAATGTTTTTTATGCTCGTTTTTTAGAGAAATCATACTCAGTTTTTTCCAGCCTCATTGGCTTCAATTTCTTCATCTCTTGCTAGATCTTCCTGGTAAGTTGGGTCACTAAAGGGTGGAGTGGTCCTTTGCTCAGTTCTTAGGATTGTCCTCTTCTCTAGTTACATTTCCCCACTAGTGATCTCATCTAGCTTCAAGGATGCAAATATCATCCACATCTCAGTGAGTCTGTCCAATATATCTTTAGTTCTGAGTTCCTCCTTGAGCTTCAGATTCATACGATAAATACCTATGTGACATAACCCATGCCATCTCTAGTCTTCCCAGTTCTGGAAACAGCACTATAATTTTTCGAGTTGTCCAGACTGAACTCAGAACCTTTTTTACTTCTCTTTTCTTCATAATCTTATAATCATCCATTAGTGAGTCCCTGGCAACTCTGTTTTTGCGATTATTTCTGACAACACTTTATCCTCTCTCATCTGCAAGAGCTTCCTAAGTAATATATCAGGTTTTACATGTTTCCTTACAATATATTATCCCTATTATAGACAGAAACATCTTGAAATATTCTAGTTCAGATCTGACCACTTCTCTTTTCATGAATCTCCTATGTTTTCCCAACACAGATATAGTAAATTAAAGTAAAATTGAAGCTCCTCCACATGGCCCATGGGAGCTGAGATGAAATCACCAGGCCTACTCTTTGGTGTTAGTTTTCATTATCCTTTCCCTTACATTACTCCAGCAACACTGGGTTTATCCTGCTTCTTGGGCTATCCAAACTGATAGTTGCAGCTTCACTTGCCTTCTCATTCCTTCATGTTCTTGGGTTTTCATCTGGAATATCACTCTTTAGAAAAAATTCCCTGACCATTCAATTAAAATATGGGATTATCTCTATAATCCATTTACTTTTCTCAGGGCTCATATCACTGTTGTGTTAATTTCTTCTTTACATTATCTAGCATTAAAATGGAGAAGGCAATGGCAACCCACTCCAGTACTCTTGCCTAGAAAATCCCATGGGCAGAGGAGCCTGGTAGGCTGCAGTCCATGGGGTCGGGAAGAGTTGGACACAAAGGAGCGACTTCACTTTCACTTTTCATTTTCATGCATTGGAGAAGGAAATGGCAACCCACTCCAGTGTTCTTGCCTGGAGAATCCCAGGGATGGGGGAGCCTGGTGGGCTGCCGTCTATGGGGTCGCACAGAGTCAGACGTGACTGAAGCAACTTAGCAGCAGCAGCATTAAAATATATTTACTCTAAGATTGCTATGCTGTATTTTTCACTATGCAACCAACAAATTAAAAAGTTATTAACACACGTGTGTGTGTGTGTTAGTTGCTCAGTTGTGTCTGACTCTTTGCGACCCCATGGACTATTGCCCACCAGGCTGATCAGATCAGATCAGATCAGTCGCTCAGTCGTGTCCAACTCTCATGCGACCCCATGAATCGCAGCACGCCAGGCCTCCCTGTCCATCACAAACTCCTGGAGTTTACTGAGACTCACGTCCACCGAGTCAGTGATGCCATCCAGCCATCTCATCCTCTGTTTTCCCCTTCTCCTCTTGACCCCAATCCCTCCCAGCATCAGAGTCTTTTCCAATGAGTCAACTCTTCGCATGAGGTGGCCAAAGTTCTGGAGTTTCAGCTTTAGCATCATTCCTTCCAAAGAAATCCCAGGGCTGATCTCCTTCAGAATGGACTGGTTGGATCTCCTTGCACTCCAAGGGACTCTCAAGAGTCTTCTCCAACACCACAGTTCAAAAGCATCAATTCTTCAGTGCTCAGCCTTCTTCACAGTCCAACTCTCACATCCATACATGACCACTGGAAAAACCACAGCCTTGACTAGATGGACCTTTGTTGGCAAAGTAATGTCTCTGCTTTTGAATATGCTATCTAGGTTGGTCATAACTTTCCTTCCAAGGAGTAAGCGTCTTTTAATTTCATGGCTGCAGTCACCATCTGCAGTGATTTTGGAGCCCAGAAAAATAAAGTCTGACACTGTTTCCACTGTTTCCCCATCTATTTCCCATGAAGTGGTGGGACCGGATGCCATGATCTTCATTTTCTGAATGTTGAGCTTCAAGCCAACTTTTTCACTCTCCACTTTCACTTTCATCAAGAGGTTTTTGAGTTCCTCTTCACTTTCTGCCATAAGGGTGGTGTCATCTGCATATCTGAGGTTATTGATATTTCTCCCGGCAATCTTGATTCCAGCTTGTGTTTCTTCCAGTCCAGTGTTTCTCATGATGTACTCTCCATATAAGTTAAATAAACAGGGTGACAATATACAGCCTTGACATACTTCTTTTCCTATTTGGAACCAGTCTGTTGTTCCATGTCCAGTTCTAACTGTTGCTTCCTGACCTGCATACAGATTTCTCAAGAGGCAGATCAGGTGGTCTGGTATTCCCATTTCTTTCAGAATTTTCCACAGTTGATTGTGATCCACACAGTCAAAGGCTTTGGCATAGTCAATAAAGCAGAAATAGATGTTTTTCTGGAACTCTCTTGCTTTTTCCATGATCCAGCGGATGTTGGCAATTTGATCTCTGGTTCCTCTGCCTTTTCTAAAACCAGCTTGAACATCAGGAAGTTCACGGTTCACATATTGCTGAAGCCCGGCTTGGAAATTCAAGATGATAACTGTACTTAGCAGCACACATGGTGAATGCTAAATAAATATTTCAAATGAATTATAAAAAAGGAATAAATAATTGGTTATCACAATTGAAATGTGAGGTTTAAAAATAAACCAAGTTAATTTTATGTTGAAGTGGCAATAAAAACGATTTTCAATCTTTATTTTCCCTTTATATTCCTATGTTTCAAGGTCGCATTGTCAAGCTTGATTTCTGTAGGAGTTTAATTATTATTAAAATATAATTTAATAATATGCTTACAAATTGGTATATATGGCTTATAAAAGAAGATTTTTCTTTTATTCAATATAAAACTATTCATTACAAGGGAATATGTACATAAACAGAGGGAATCAAAAATTAGTAACAATTTATATATCCACCCAGAGCTATGTTACCAAGACTTTTAAAATAAAGTAAAATTCCTACTTGCCTTACAAATTGAAAATTAATTTAACTTGGAATGATATATAACATTGTAACTTTAGGAGGTTGACATTTATTTAACAATGTTAATATAAGGCCCATTTTGTGCTAGGTACTTTTGTAGTCTCTGGGGACACAATTTTCTACCAAACAGATCTGATCCTTAATTTCTTAGAGTTCGTTAGTTTATTGTTGCTGGAAGACCATCATTAATGAGCAAAATAAACTTCAGTTATTTAAAAAAGTGCTATGAAAATAAAAAAAGCACGAGGTATCATGATACTTTGATTATAAAATTGGGAAATCTTTAACTTACAGAAATTCTTAGGTTCTTAAGTTCAATCTTTTGTGTGTTGACATTTTCTTAATAGTTAAAGAACAATCATTTAGATCCAGTGATGTGCTGGAGACGACCAAGTACTAGCTCCCAAGGGCAGACTGTGTACATCTCTTGTTAATTATGCACAATAGTAGCTAAAACTTGAAATTAACTGAAGTACAAGTATTTATACCACAGAACCTGTAAAAATGGTTAAAAAAAAATCTGGACTTCCCTTTCTTACAGAGTTGGTTGTTACACACACACACACACACACCAGACACCACAGACTATGTCACTCTCCCTACAGAAGAAAGTATATCTTCCAACACTGAAATGCAACAATTTAAAAGAAAGAGAAAGTTATAGATTTTCACAAAGTGTTAACCCCAAGAACTTTCCTGATGAAGGATATTATCGGAACTAGTAGCTGAGTCAGATCCACAAATAGATTATTTAGGTAATAAAGCCATAGTTCTAAATCTGAGATAACTAAACACTTTAACTTGACATGATTAAGAATCTCTCATCCTCTGAATTTTTCTTTATACAGTTTATCAGGTTCAATTTAATGTTTTTGGCTTGAATTAAAATTAGTATAACATTTGAAGAAATTATACCAGATGGTCAAATAATTCTTTTAAGGACTTATGATTAGATGGCCAAGTAATTCTTTAGAAAACTTTTAATTTTCTTAATCTGTTCTGCTTGGCTCTTATGCAATAGAAGCCATTAGCTTCTACAGATAGGGTCACATTGTAAATTATTCCTTGTAGTTATATTTCTGATTGTTTGCCTTGTGTCTTGTTCACCTTTAAATGTTTTCAAGGAGATTTAAAGTTTTAGAAGCTAGATTGCTATTATCTTATAGAAAACATTGAAATCGTATTCATGGAACAAGGAAACCATAATCATTGTTCAATAAATTGATGCCTAATTTTAATATTTAACTTTTTTTTGTTTGTTTTTACAAGTGGGAATTGTCTTTATTCTTTTCTTCAGATTTAACTTGTACAAAAATCTTGAAAAAAACTGCACTTTCAAAACTTCTGTTAGGACTGTACTTCTAGAAGGCAAAATCTTCAGACTTTCCAAAAATGGTGATATAAAGTACAAAAAATAGTCTATGAATTAGAGGGGGAGTTTTTGAGTTGACTAGTCACAAAACATGTGATAGCAACCGCGGCAAGCAAGAGAAATTCTGCTTCAAAATGGAAAGATTTTGGCAGAGGTGTCAGCCTCACTTAGTCAGGAAAATTACTTCAGCTCTAACTGTTGTCATCCAACAACCAGCCCACGGATTTCACCCACTTCCTTCTACTAAGAGTAGCAATTGCTGAACATTTCAAGCTCACAAAGAGGTGTAATTCTGAATCACAAAAACTAAAAAATGTAGTTAGGCCAGTGGCAACATTGATGGCCGCAAAACAGACACCTGAATCTGATTAAATTAAGAAAACAACCTTACTTGAATTTGTGCAGAAGCAGACAACCTATGAGTCACCAGAACATTCAAAGATCACAGTGAAAAAGGAAGCTAACAATTTGAGATTTTTTCATTAATAAGTTATACTAGGCTAATTTTTCTAGATAAAAATGTATGCAATTAATATGAATCATTATGTTAATTGGTATTTTTTCAAAGAGCAAGTGTGCTTAACAGTTCCATTCTATGTGCTTTACTTTTGAAACTGTAGACCATAATTCAGAACTCTTACACTAAGCAGTGCTTCTCCTTCCTTAATGTGGCACAAATCTAGAATAATAAGCAACTGATTCTAGGAGATTTAATGCACACACATTCATGTATACCTATAAATACATCTCTTACTCTTCCCATTTGTGTTTAATAGTAGCAGTAGCTAGAAATTATCTGTGGTGCAAATACTTACAACATGGAAACTGGAAAAATGCTATAAAATGGATTTCCTTTTCATAGTGTTGGTAATCTCACACACATAGACATAGACACACACACATCTACACACCATTGATTATATTCCTCTTCCTGTAGAATAAAATATATCTCTCTATATATACATATGTGTCCATGTATTCACACATGTATATAGATACATACATAAATGCATACACATGTGTATATGTCTATATTTATGCATAATGTTACTTCTTGACCTGCATACAGATTTCTCAGGAGGCAGGTAAGATGGTCTGGTATTCCTGTCTCTTGTAGAATTTTCCAGTTTGTTGTGATATGCACTGCCAAAGGCTTTGGCGTAGTCAATAGTGGATGTTTTTCTGGAACTCTCTTGCTTTTTCTGTGATCCAACAGATGTTGGCAATTTGTGAAACTGGTTCCAAATTGGGAAAGGAAATACATCAAGACTGTATATTGTCACCCTGCTTATTTAACTTACATGCGGAGTACATCATGCAAAAACCTGGGCTGGATGAAGCACAAGCTGGAATCAAGATTGCCAGGAGAAATATCAATAGCCTCAGGTATGCAGATGACACCACCTTTATGGCAGAAAACAAAGAGGAACTAAGAGCCTCTTGATGAAGTTAAAGAGCATAGTGAAAAAGTTGGCTTAAAACTCAACATTCAAAAAACTAAGATCATGGCATCTGGTCCCATCACTTCATGGCAAATATTTGGGGAAACAATGGAAACAGTAACAGACTATTTTCTTGGGCTCCAAATTCACTGCAGATGGTGACTGCAGCCATGAAATTAAAAGACACTTGTTCCTTGGAAGAAGAGCTATGACAAACCTAGATGGCATATTAAAAAGCAGAGACATTACTTTGCTGACAAAGGTTCTTTATAATCAAAGCTATCATTTTTCCAGTAGTCATGTATGGATGTGAAAGCTGGACCATTGGGAAAGCTTAGCGCTGAAGAATTGATACTTTTGAACTGTGGTGTTGGAGAAGCCTCTTGAGAGTCCCTTGGGTTTAAGATCAAACCAATCAATCTAAAGAAAATCAGTCGTGAATATTCATTGGAAGAACTGATGCTGAAGCTGAAACTCCAATATTTTGGCCACCTGAAGTGAAGAACTGACTCATTGGAAAAGACCCTGATGCTGGGAAAGTTTGAAGGCAGGAGAAGGGGATGACAGAGGATGAGATGGTTGGATGGCATCACCAACTCAGTGGATATGAGTTTGAGCAAGCTCCAAGAGTTGGTGATGCACAGGGAAGCCTGGTGTGCTGCAGTCCACGGAGTCGCAGTAGCAAAGAGTAGAACATGAGTGAGTGACTGAACTGAACTGATGCATAATGTATATTTATATCTATGATTTAACATTCCTGAAATCTAGATTCATCCATAATATGCTCATTATAATTTTTTCTCTAAACAGCTGTTACTAAATTGTTACATCTCATAATTAATGCTGCTGTAAAAATGAAGGAAATGTGTTAAATTCTCTTATCTGCATCTTAACTTTTCAACCCATGTTTTAGTGACACAAAACCAAAATTATGAACTGATTCTTTGAGTATAATCATATCAAAATCATTTTCAGTTCAGTTCAATTCAGTTCAGTTGCTCGCTAATGAAAAAATAGTAAAAAAAAAAAATCATTTTACATTTTTCCAATATTCCAGGGTATTACAGAGCATTTTTTAAAAGTTATTTCTTTTGTTTGGCAATTTAAATGTATCTGGAAGAATACTCTGATCTTTTGAAAATTTAAAAACTGTTCACCTTGTGATGAATAAGGTTAAACTTTCAAGAACTTGTCTAAAATTAGAAACACTTATTGAATCATTTTTGTTAGCACTCCTTTTTAAGAAATTATTTCTCTAACTATGATGAAAAGTTAATTAGCTTGATCTTTAACAATCATATGTGACATATTATGAGTAAATCTTCAAAGCTACATTTTTGTATCTTTACCCATTAAATCACTCAGTACACAGATTTCCTTCTGCGACCCTAGTTTTAATGATGAAGAGAACAGCTACCTAACTGACAAGTACAAAAACAGAACCAGGAGATTAAGAGAGCATAAATTTCTGCGTTATTACCCTGCTCTTTGAGCCAGCAGAAGAGCCATCATACTATAATATCGTCCCTCCAAAAGTCCCTTAGATCATAAGTTTTCACACATACAACACAAAAAATTATGACAAAGTTAAAACTAGTCTCAAAAGAATTGGTCTAATTCGAGTATGTTTTAAAATAAGTATATTTAATACACACGCTGAAAAGGTAGCTTTAATCAAACTAGGACACAGGTTTTCTAACCCCTGGTAAAATGGAAGAGAAAAGATGTTCAACTTTTTTAAAAACATGGGTAGTAATGTTCACAGTCCATAATATCAAATTCCAAAACAGAAAAGTCCCATAAAAAATATGAAATAATCTGTCAAGTTTGAATTACCAGGATTGTTTTTATCCAGTATTATGGCCATATGCAGTTCAAGGTGGAGAAGGCAAGGGCACCCCACTCCAGTACTCCTGCCTGGAAAATCCCATGGACGGAGGCTGCAGTCCATGGGGTCTCACAGAGTCAGACATGACTGAAGCGACTTAGCAACAGCAGCAGCAGCAGTTCAAGGAACAGAGAGATGAAAGGAATTCTCTGTATCTAAAATGCTTAGATAAGAAAGTTACACTTTGTCTATGCTCAAATGACTGCTCTTTGTGGCATTTTTTGACAATGGATCTTCCTCACATAATTCTAAAATCAAAAAATGTCTTTACTACCTTAAGAATGAGGTTATTTCTCTTGATTCATTTCTGTTTTTATTTCATTCGTAGATATTTACAAAGTGTAATAAAGCTGACCTAATATATCATCTTTCATGAATACATTTCTATCAGAAAATGCACTTATTAATGACTGCACTTATATTTTATCAATTTTACAAGTTCAGAACTTTAAGAAATCACCACAGCCCCACATTAATCTGGGAAATCCTCTTGAGTGCACTTAGCTATTAAACCAAAATTTTAGCTGTGTGCATTGAATTAAATGATAAGAATGATAAATCAATTACCACAGAAGAGCTTTTAGTAGATCACATGGTTATGCCACTTGGAATGAGAAGACAAATCACTGACTTTATAAAGCACTAATCAAATCTGAGACAGTTACAGGGGGGGAAAGGTGAGAAGGACAAATGTAGGTAAAATGGTAGGCAAATGTGATCTCCTGGCAGATTAAGATCTCAAAGTATGAGATAAAACACTAAGGTTGGTGACACCTAGAGTTTTACAAATTCAGGTTTCAATGTGATAATGACGTAAATACATCAGGCAGCGCTTGAAATTCAGTAGGCATGAAAGGGACTGTGAATGCTTGTGGTTGGAATGAGAGAACATCTTGTAAAAATCTAATCTGAAGTGACTGGAGAAGTCTAATTTCGCCTCCAATGGGCCCACTTCAACTACTAAAGTCCCAGCCACTAGATTAGTTTTCTGTCTTCAGAGGAAAAGAGTCAGAATTTCAATGAATTTAAATGTACTACTGGGGTTGGGGGGCAGCGACATTCCAAACATTATTCAAGATGGCACCAGTTAGGCTATCTACAGAGTTGAACTTGAGGAAATGATAGAGAGAGGAGCTTATACAGAAATTTTCTGTAAGAAAATCTTAGAGGCATTCTGTGAACATCCTGCCTTAATAACATGCAATAATCCTACATGCTCTGTCATACACAATCTTTTCCTTTTGGTATGATGCTTTCCCTCCAACTACATTTCTTCTCTAACCCCAAAGTCATTCTCAAATGACAGTGGGACTTTAAATTACAAGTGAATTGTGTAAAATGTAAATAGGAGGAAAGGACCAAACCAGAGGAAAGATTAGTAGAGAAAAGATGGAAACTGGAAGAGCCTAAAGATTTTGGGTGTGCGTGCTCAGTCACTCAAGAAGTTCTGACAGAATTGAGAAAATTTACATATAGGACCAACCTTAGCCCAAAGGAACATGGGAATACATAACAAAAGGTGAAAGTTAACACAGGTATTTTGAGAAGATTTTTTTTTCCTCTCCTCCCTCCTTTCTAAAGGAGATCAGTCCTACGTGTTCTTTGGAAGGAATGATGCTAAAGCTGAAACTCCAGTACTTTGGCCACCTCATGTGAAGAGTTGACTCATTGGAAAAGACTCTGATGCTGGGAGGGATTGGGGGCAGGAGGAGAAGGGGATGACAGAGGATGAGATGGCTGGATGGCATCACTGACTCATTGGACGTGAGTCTGAGTGAACTCTGGGAGTTGGTGATGGACAGGGAAGCCTGGTGTGCTGTAATTTGCGGGGTCGCAAAGACATGACTGAGCGACTGAACTGACTGAACTGAACTGACTCCTTTTTGTTTGTTAGTTTTAACAAATTTGCTTTGCGTTACACAAAACAATTTTCTGACCTCTTCTTCAAGACACTTCAGTAAGTCCTTATATTTATGATCAAGGGAATTGGAACTTGACTTGTGATTCTTTCTGAATGTGTGCCTGTAGAAGATGAACCTTGTGGAAATGACAGAGGCAGGAGCTTGATTAAATGTATGTATGTAACTCCTTGACCAAACTAACACCAGCTATAGAATGGCAGGAAGAAGAGAAAGGAGATAAGAACCTGAATTAAGTGCTGAATTAAAGTGGTTGTTGTTGTTTGGTCACTAAGTCATGTCTGAGTCTTGTGAACTCCTTGGACTGTAACCCACCAGGCTTCTCTGTCTATGGGATTTCCCAGGCAAAAATTCTGGAGTGGCTTGTAACTTCCTTCTCCAGGGGGTCTTTCTGACCCAGGGATCGAACCCACATCTCCTGCATTGGCAGGTACATTCTTTACTGCTGAGCCACCAGGGAAGCCCAGTTTCTTTCTTTAGGGAACTACCTTCAAGAAGGAACAGTAGAGAAAACAAACAGTATATTATTTCACAAAATGACCTGAATCTTAGGAAATTAGAAACAGAGTCCTAGGATTAAAATAAATCTCTACAGGTAATAGAGTATGCTAGAATAGTGATTAAAGTTGCTGTGGCAAATGCTAAACCTCAGTCCTCCAAAGTCTAGATTTTAAGAGTGCAAGCTCTGCTACTGGTATGAAATCCACAGTGAAATACCTTCAGAAACTACTTAAATCCAACCACTTCAAAATTTAACTATCCATCAAAACTTATTTGGAACATCAACATTACTTTTAATTTATTGCCAACAGTACTTATAACTCTTTGTACAGCACATTATAGATGCGACTCTCATAGTGCATCATCTACCGCATGAAACAGATCGATTAAAGTGGTTTCACTGCTTTAAATATCAATAAAAGTTGACTTTGGTTTAGACATTCTAGAACTGTGAACTTTGATGCAATTTTATTTTTTTGGTTCAATTAAACCATTTGCCTATATTCCCTCATGTGATATTAACTACTGTTATGCATCATTCCAAGTGCATTTTCATATGGCTATCATTCTAGTTAATTTATCTTATCCCCTAGACAAGAATTAAATATTTATCTACTTAATATTTCTGTTAACTTGCATTCTCAGAAAGGATATGTAAGGTTATTACAATGCCTACCTGTTTCTCAGAAATCTCTCATAAACTCTTTCCAGTATTATACAACAAGTCATAATAGATAACATGCTTTTTTGCCCATCTAATATTGATAAAATCCTGTCATTTGAACAATTCCTCACAGCATTTCAGAATATTATAATCTATTACACTAATAGTAATATGACATATTAAATTTCATTAATGTTTATATGTTTTCAGTTCAGTTCAGTCGCTCAGTCATGTCTGACTCTTTGCGACCTCAGGGACTGCAGCATGCCAGGCTTCCCTGTCCATCACCAACTCCTGGAGCCTAATCAAATTCATATCCATCACATCAGTGACGCTATTCCAACCATCTCATCCTCTGTCCTCCCCTTCTCCTCCCGCCTTCAATCTTTCTCAGCATCAGGGTCTTTTCCAATGAGTCAGTTCTTTGCATTAGGTGGCCAAAATATTGGAGTTTCAGCTTCAGCATCAGTCCTTCCAATGAACATGCAGGACTGATCTCCTTTAGGATGGACTGGCTGGATCTCCTTGCAGTCCAAGGGACTCTCAAGAGTCTTCTTCAACACCACAGTTCAAAAGCATCGATTCTTTGGCACTCAGCTTTCTTTATAGTCCAACTCTCACATCTATGCATGACTACTGGAAAAACCATAGCTTTAACTAGATGGACCTTTGTCGGCAAAGTAATGTCTCTGCTTTTGAATATGCTATCTAGGTTGGTCATAGCTTTTCTTCCAAGGAGCAAGCATCTTTTAATTTCATGGCTGCAGATAACATCTGTGGTGATTTTGGAGCCCCCAAATATAAAGTCTCTCGCTGTTTCCATTGTTTCCCCATCTATTTGCCATGAAGTGATGGGACCAGAAGCCATGATCATAGTTTTCTGAATGTTGAGTTTTAAGCAACATTTTCACTCTCCTCTTTCATTTTCATCAAGAGGCTCTTTAGTTCTTCTTCGCTTTCTGCCATGAGGTTGGTGTCATCTGCATATCCATACATGTTTTATGGTTTATTAAAGTGCATTTGTATGATTGCATCTTCACCTTACTCAAGTATGAAAAGATTTTATGCAATCAATGTCAATTTTAAGGACTGGCAACTATTATATGATTTTTTTAAAAATCTGAGATTAACCAAACAAGAATGTTGTGATGATTATCAATTTATCATCATATAACAGACTTAATTCAAGAAGTGTAATGACTAACAAGAGATGGGAACACCAGACCACCTGACCTGCCTCTTGAGAAATTTGTATGCAGGTCAGGAAGCAACAGTTAGAACTGGACATGGAACAACAGACTGGTTCCAAATAGGAAAAGGAGTACATCAAGGCTGTATATTGTCACCCTGCTTATTTAACTTATAAGCAGAGTACATCATGAGAAACGCTGAGCTGGAAGAAACACAAGCTGGAATCAAGATTGCCAGGAGAAATATCAATAACCTCAGATATGCAGATGACACCACCCTTATGGCAGAAAGTAAAGAGGAACTAAAAAGCCTCTTGATGAAAGTGAAAAAGGAGAGTGAAAAAGTTGGCTTGAAGCTCAACATTCAGAAAATGAAGATCATGGCATCTGGTCCCATCACTTCATGGGAAATAGATGGGGAAACAGTGGACACAGTGTCAGACTTTATTTTTGGGGGCTCCAAAATCACTGCAGATGATGACTGCAGCCATGGACGTAAAAGACGCTTACTCCTTGGAAGGAAAGTTATGACCAACCTAGATAGCATATTCAAAAGCAGAGACATTACTTTGCCAACAAAGGTCCATCTAGTCAAGGCTATGGTTTTACCAGTGGTCATGTATGGATGTGAGATTTGGACTGTGAAGAAAGCTGAGCGCTGAAGAATTGATGCTTTTGAACTGTGGTGTTAGAGAAGACTCTTGAGAGTCCCTTGGACTGCAAGGAGATCCAACCAGTCCATTCTGAAGGAGATCAGCCCTGGGTGTTCTTTGGAAGGAATGATGCTAAAGCTGAAACTCCAGTACTTTGGCCACCTCATGCAAAGAGTTGACTCATTGGAAAAGACTCTGATGCTGGGAGGGATTGGGGGCAGGAGGAGAAGGGGACGACAGAGGATGAGATGGCTGGATGGCATCACCGACTCGATGGACGTGAGTTTGAGTGAACTCCGGGAGATGGTGATGGACAGGGAGGCCTGGGGTGCTGCGATTCATGGGGTCGCAAAGAGTCGGACACAACTGAGCGACTGAACTGAACTGAACTGAATGACTAACCAAACTCATGGAGTGTTACACTCAGAATCAAAGTCTAGATGCATCCTTGATGGAAACACTGTAGCTTCCAAATACTGTCTTGGTATTTTTAGGAATTCCTGTTGAAGAGTCTAATTTAACTTGGAAATTCAAACAAATGTGAGTATATATTGAGGGTCTGTATTATGCCTGTCTGAAGGTCCCTCCCAAGAGAACTGATCTCTTAAGGGCGATTTCTATTTCCAAGGATAAACATTCATCATTGGTAGGAAGGAATAATTTTAAATAATATTAATACAAATGTGTTTATTACTCAGATTGTCTCACACTCAAGCTTCCATTGATGTATACCTATTTTCTAATATAGTAGTTCCCAAAAAATTTAACAAACACTTCCAGCAAAATTCAAGTCAGGCTACATTCCTCAAACTGGCCCTGAGTACTCACAGGACTATTGAAGTGTGTGCCTGGTGGCATCCTGGAGGAGTAGGTTATGACCACACACAAACAACACTTAGAAATCAATGGCTGGAGATTGAGGGGTTGGCATGTAGTAACCAAATGACTATAATTCTTATTTCATCATGGTCCTGACTTCCTATAAAGCTTATGTGGCTCAGAGATACAGTGATTTCACTGATAATTGCAATGAAGTTTTCTGAACTGTGGATGTAGTCAGAAGGATTGAGAAAACTTTGTTGTAAATGAGTTGTAACAATAGGTGCAGATTATATTTTTTATTTCATTATTATCCCTGAAGAGTTATCTTCCTATTAGAGTTAATGCTGTAAAACTGAATGTCTATTATTGAGTTTTCATTCACTTATTTTATTTGACACTGGCATTGGGCTCATATCATGTACCAGGTACTGTGGTAAATTCTCAAAACAGAAAATACACATCCAAACCTCCACACAGAACAGAAAGGCAAACTCTTGAACTCTGCAAGTTTACAGAAGGGATGTAGACCAGCCATCAGCCAAATTACAACCTATATAGAAGACAATGCTAATAATTGAGAAAAACTACAAGTGTATCTAAATTTCACATTCTCCTGGTTGAATTCAATGACAGAAACTTCGCCTCGATAGGCCTCACTAGTTCTTAAGAAGAGCTCCTGAACCACACACAAGCAAAAGGAAGATGCATAGCTGCTGGTTAAGCATATTTTGCTTCCCACTGTTGGGAAATACTTATGAGGCTGTGCCATCGCAAAAGCTGTTGAGTTGCTCAAATATCTTTCATGACTTATTTGACAATAATCCTATTACTGATACAAGAAATTAGTTGAAAACCATAACCTGGAATTGAATGTGTTGTGCTGTTCTTAGTCACTCAGTCATGTCTCACTCTTCGAAACCCCATGGACTGTAGCCCATCAGGTTCCTCTGTCCATGGGGATTCTCCAGGCAAGAATACTGGAGTGGGTAGCCATTCCCTTCTCCAGGGGATCTTCCCAACCCAGGGATTGAACCTAGGTCTCCATTGCAGGTGGATCCTTTGCCATCTGAGCCACCAGGAAAGCCCACAATTTAATAGGATTAAAAATTAATATAGAAGTTAGAAGATTTGGATTTGACCCCAAGTTCATTGTCAAATTGCCTTTTGATATTTGGTAAATACTTTTCATCTTTTTGGCTCCTAGTTTTCCAATTTTCTGCTTGCATGAGATGATGTTTAGGAACTCCTAAGGCTGGACTTTCATAGCTAATTTAAGAAAGTTTCTGTAAAGATTGATTGTGCTGTGCTTAGTTGCTCAGTCATGTCCGACTCTGCGACCCCATGAACTGTAGCCTGCCAGGCTCCTGTGTCCATGGGATTACATGCTTAAATTTTTCAAAGTTCAGTCAATAACAGCCAACAATCAATCTACCTGATAAAAGCATATTAAATATGTGTGTGTGCTAAGTTGCTTTAGTCATGTCTGACTCTTTGTGACCCTATGGACTGTAGCCTGTTTGGCTCCTCTGTCCACTGGATTCTCCAGGCAAGAATACTGGAGTGGGTTGTCATGCCTCCTCCAGGGGATTTTCCCAACCCAGAAATCCAACCTGCATTTCTTATCTCCTGCAAAGGTGGGTTCTTTACTACTAGTGCCATCTGGGAAGCCCCCATGTTAACCGTACCTAAGCCAAATGTATTTTAGTGCAGAACTTGTTTGAAAACATATCTAGAGACAGAAGATTTTCTGGGTTTCTTACTGTTCAATTATAATAATCATAAAAAAAAACATATTTACCAAAGGAAGTGGTTCTCAAATTTTAACATGCATCAGAATCACCTAGAACTCTGTTTAAACACAGATCACTGAAGCCCAATCCCAGAATTTGTGTTTCAGGAGGTCTGAGATGGGGCCAGACAGGAAACTAAAAAGTGCTTGCTGCTACTGCTGCTGCTGCTAAGTCACTCCAGTCGTGTCCAACTCCGTGTGACCCCATAGACGGCAGCCCACCAGGCTCCCCCGTCCCTGGGATTCTCCAGGCAAGAACACTGGAGTGGGTTGCCATTTCCTTCTCCAATGCATTAAAGTGAAAAGTGAAAGTGAAGTCATTCAGTCGTGTCTGACCCTCAGCGACTCCATGGACTGCAGCCTTCCAGGCTCCTCGTCCACGGGATTTTCCAGGCAAGAGTACCGGAGTGGGGTGTCATTGCCTTTTCCAAAAAGTGCTTAGGGGATACTAACTCTCATGGTCCAGGTATTACACTTTGGGAGATGCCTACTACAAGTCTTATTGCTAGATATTCAAATTACTCTGCACAATAAAAAACACAAACTTAAATATTATTATTTCCTCTCTTTCAATGATTCATAAATATACACACGAATATATATCATATATACATATACTATACACATGTATATATCTCCATATTTCTGTTTTAATAATACAGTTTTTAAAGTTTTAACCACACAGGGTCCTATTCTGTAAATACTCCATTCTCAGCTAGTGTCTGCTGTTAATTAAAATAATTTCTAAACGTAAGATTCATAAGGGATACTCACCTATCAAGCTATAATACTGTCAAGATATGCCACTCTGTGAGTCAAGAAAGCACCGATTCTTATTTTCTATACTCACATGGCAGTCTAAGTGTAACAGATCTCCTGAAAATATCTCATCAAGAGGAGAAAGAGAAAATTATAATTTTACTTATGTTTCTGGCTTTGTAACTTTTATATTTTATAAATCCAATCATCACGATGTCCCCCTAGATGATTTTTAAGATAAAACTGAAATGTCATACATCAAAGTGAATTATGGATAATCGTTCTCTTTAATGACCTATTTAGTATCTTTTAAACTTTGTATAGAGAGTGTTTTTAAGAGGCACTTATATATTGGATTGTTAGCATATGTAGACGTTTAATATACCCTCAAATGTATAGCATCAAATGCCCATTGTTAGTTGTTTCAAAATTTTTCTGGAGATTTGGTTATAAAAATTCTTGTAGACCTCAAGATCTGTGTTTGTGTGTATGCATCTCATATTTAGAGTAGATGTATGCATGCATTTACATAATTACACAAATAAAAGAGAAAAATGAAAAAAAAATTGAAATCTTTCCAAGAAGTCTGTTTACACTGTAAAATAAAACAATACATCTGAAGTACCTCCTACCTTTATAATTTTCTTGGATTTGTACATTTGTCTTGTTTTTCATACCAGCAGCTCTGATTTATCCATTTAAAATTTTTATGTTATTTCAGTTTTTGTTGCTTGTTTATTATCTGCATGTATTTTTGGAAATTTTTCTTTGGATTTTTTTTTTTTAACTGACAAGATTTCATCCTGGTTTGTTAAAGAGAACCAGCTGTTTTCTTGAAAGATAATTTTCTAAAGCTGTGTGTGCCATAATTACACTGCAATTACACAGCAATATCCATAAAAGCAGATGAGGATTCTATGTGTCCTTTTACCTCATTAGAAGTTGCAAAAATGATAGATGCAGTCTATCTTAGTTTGGCTATTGCCCTCTATTGGCAAATTCAAGCTCTGGCGTAATCCAAAAGATTGCAATAAAAGCAGATAGGTTTTGTTTTTTTTTTAAACAATAGTAACATCTAGGGTCACAAGGCAACCCCATCAAAAGTTTTAAAAATTCTTTGACAATTAGAATTTAAAACAAATGGCTTCAGAACATAGTTACTGAGAAAAAAAGATCAGTGAAGCTAGTGATGTGTGAATTGGGGCTTCTTTCCAGCATCAAATTGCAGTGCATGGGATCTTTGCTCCCTTATTTAAAATCTGCCTGAATCACATCCCTCTTTCAGCACAAAGTCAGTTGGATCTTTTCCTGTTCCCACCATGCGTCCTCTTCTCTGAGGCAATCCTCTCTAAGACAATGGAGATGTTTAAGTTTCTCATCACTTCTGAAATCTAACAACAGAATTAATATCTTTTTAAATCAGAATGATTTAAAAAAACTTGAATATTTAGCCATGGGCATAAAAAATCATTTCTAATAAACTGTTGAGGATTTTCATTTTCAACCAATAACATTTTACATATTGTGAGTGAGAAGGAAGATGCGAGAAAGCCAGCTTTAAAAAACTGGTAAAACTGTCTCTAGCATTGCAACATTTAATTTGAGTTCTGTGGTGGGAAAGGTGTACATGTACAAATAAACACCATCTTTTTAATGTACCTTTGGTTCTGACTGGCAGCTGGGGAATATAATATTTTAATAATATTTATTTTGGCAGAAGTGGCAGGAAGTAATCTAGTTTTGTGGCCAGCTAGGCAACCAGAGAAAACAAATCTTCTATGAGTCCTTTTATGACTTTCTAGGAATCAGAACTTTTAACAGACTTGAACATTTTTAAAAGTCAAAATAAATTTTTTTTTCTAAATTTTACTTTTGCTATTTATACCAGGATAGGCTGCTATCTTTTTCTTTAGTATTTTTAATGTAATTGTTGGCTGGGCAGCAAACTTAGATGAGTTTAACTGCAAAGTTTCTGGACTAATGTGAGATTTAGGAGTTGAGAATTAAAATTAGTTCACTTCTTTGCCAACACTAACACAAATCTTGGAGCAAATTTTCTCAGATGCACTAAAATGGTGACAGCTTAGATAAGCACGAGGGAAGTTTTCTGTATGAGAGCTCAGATTCATTTAACAACTTTGGCTTAGCAGGATCCCACCTCTTGTGTCTTCCTTTGTTTAATTAATGATACTATTGCTTCTTTGAGAAGATGTATCTCACAAAACAAATTTCAGGCAGAACCCATAGTTTTACAGAAAAGAAAAAAAAATTATATGCCCATAATGGCTTGTGCTAGGAGAAGGCAATGGCACCCCACTCCAGTACTCTTGCCTGGAAAATTCCATGGACAGAGGAGCCTGGTAGGCTGCAGTCCATGGGGTCGCTAAGAGTCGGACATGACTGAGCGACTTCACTTTCACTTTTCACTTTCATGCATTGGAGAAGGAAATGGCAACCCACTCCAGTGTTCTTGCCTGGAGAATCCCAGGGATGGGGGAGCCTGGTGGGCTGCCGTCTATGGGGTCACACAGAGTTGGACACGACTGAAGCGACTTAGCAGCAGCAGCAGCAATGGCTTGTGCTATTTCTTGTTCAACTTTCTGCCAAATGTCTGTTTGCACCTATAGAACACTCCTAAAGTGAAACAAAACTGCATAATTGACAGACTCTTTTCCTTTCTAGCAATTTTATTCACTATGAACCAGTGTTGATTAGTCTTTAGCAGTTGACAAAACTATGTAGGTCACACATTCAGAAAATAGTCTGTCCAGTTGTTATGAGAAGCCCCGGGTAACAGACAGATTTGGACTCTTCACTATTTAACCTGTGAGTAGAGAAAAATAATCTTTTTCCTTTTTCACTTTTGGATTGGTTTATTTTCATAATGTTAATACTTCTAAACCATATTTCATGCATTTTACTTATCCCTAAACATTGTTACTCTTGACATACTAATACTCTGATTAACCAAAAAACATTTCTTGTAAAATACACAATTATCATTTATCCATTCATTTATTTATTAAATAGGTATGAATTACCACTATGGACCAGGCACAGTTATACATGTTATAAATTTTGGCACAAATACAACAAACTCTCTGCCCCTGCCCCTATGGGGCTTATCTTCTATTGGATATAGTCAGAAAATAAACAATTAAGCATTTATCATGTCAAGTGGTACCCACTTTTAAAAGAAAAAATAAAGCAGAGTATATTCTTTAGGATTCAAGCAAGGAAGGAAAATGGTTATACAGGATGTACAATCAAGGGGCTTGTTATAGGGACTTAACTTGAAATTCCTGACCTTACGAAACTGTGATGCTGATAAGGAATCTATTCAAGGACACTGAATTTGCGGTGGGTCTAAAGCCTCCATTGGTCTTCAGTGCTGGCAGTCAGGAAGAAAATCTAGATATGAGGCAGAGGGAGCTAGGAAAAAACTGAAATTCCTGACACACAGGAACCCATGAGAACATACTGAAACCCGAGTTTGTCTCTCAGTACTTTCAGTCTGGGTGACCTTCATAAAGAGGTGGCATTCTTTCCCAGAGCAGTGCCCAGCTGTCTGGGCACAGGACTTAGAGATTCTAAAGGTGGTGGTGACTGGTGAAGGCAGGGGAACCCTGTAACTCTGGTATCTGCTTCAGGCAAACCAGGCTATACACACAAAATACAGCGGGATTAGCAACATACACTGATTTTTCATGTGCAAAGGCTACTGATGCAGTTCCACTTTTCAAATCGCACAGTTTCTCTTGGGGCCAATCTTAACCCAGAATCATACAGGTAAGGGAATTCCGAGACACATAAGACTAGCTTAGGTGACTGACACAGCACAAAACTGCATGCAGGAAGTGATTCAAATAAGTACTTTGATTTATGAGTATGGACTTCAGCACAGCTCTCTGGTTAGATATATAAACGTGAAAGTCCTTAGCAGAGACATAGCATGTAAAGTAAAAAATCTGGTTGTGATCACCTAGAGTTGGACTGAGGAAGAAAAATAACCTGGGTGATATTCCAATGTTGAGAATCAGGGAGCTGTATGGAATTAGTAAAGACTCAAAATGATAACTGAATGGGTTACAGAAGAACCACAGAGTTTTCAGAAAGAAGAATGTGCTTTAAGAAACAAAGAGGAAAAGCACCCTCTCTGCTTCTGATGGGTTGAATTACATGAGGCTGGGACAACAGCATGGCTGGGTGATGTGCAGGTCACCCCACCCTGGCAGGGGCTCTTAAAGCTAAATCTTACTGAATTGGGTTCAAGAGGAAATATAACAGAATCAGGGTGCCTTATCAACTATTTTGAAGAATTTTGTTGTAAAACAGAACAGAGAAATGGAACAGCAGAGAGAGAGAGATGGAACCAGATTTTTGCCTGTATGTCTGCTTTAAGATTGGATAAATTGCATTAGTTGACAGCATTATTTGTAGGCTGATGAGAATACACCAATACATAGAAAAACATAGATGAAGCGGCTGAGATCAAGGCAGTATTAATGGCCTATTCTAAAGGGATATTTTTCTAGAAAACAACACATATAAAACAAAGTGAATTTAGCCGATGTCAGTGTTATTTCCAGTTCTGGGATTACCAGAGAAAGAGTAAAAGAGACAGAGTGCAAGACAATGCAAAGAAGAGAAATAGAATACAGACACACTGCAAGAGACAGAGAGAAAAAGAGACACAGAAACGCACACACATGCTGGAAAATCTTGTTCCAAAAGGAAAATTCGGAGGAATAAGGCCGTCTTATGGAGGAAGAGCTAACTGAAAAGAGAAGTGTCCCAGAGGCAGTGGTGGTTTACTCACTAAGTCGTGTCCAACGCTTGTGACCCCATGGACTCTAGCCTGCCATGCTCCTCTGTCCATGGGATTCTCCATTCATCCAGGCAAGAATACTGGGTGGGTTGCCATTTCCTTCTCCAGGGGATCTTGCTGACCCAGGGATTGAACCCGGATCTCCTGCATTGCAGGCAGATACTTTACCGACTGTGCTAGGCCTGAAGCATGGCAAGGAACATGTGACCGCGCATGCCCAGAACAGAAAGCAACCAAGAAAAGGAAGCTGAAAGGTGATGGTGAAGGAACAGCTGGTGATCAGCAAGGCATCTCCTATGAGCACCTCCCCCGACAGGTGCACTACCTTGCCTGCTCAGCCACGTGATTAGCGCCTGTCAGCACGTGATCACTACCTGCTCAGCCACATAATCAGCGCCTGTCAGCCGCGTGATCAGTGCCTGCTCAGGAGAAACTATGTCCAGCATCGGACCAGCTACATCCCAGCCCCGATTCCATCAAGTTGTTTTCCTTTTTATATTTTCTTTTCCATGCCAAGGTTGGACCTTCCATCACCTTTCCCCTAGATTCTTGCGCTAAAATATTAAATTCTGTTCCCTGTCTCCCTCCACCACTCTCATGATTCCCCAAGTATACTCTTCAAAACATAGTTCTTATTTTGACATCACTCAGCTAAAATCTTGATGGAGATCCTTCTTTATCTAAAGCAAAGTTGACAAATTTTCCTGAAGGGCCAAAGAGTAAATGTCTGAGGCTTGTGAGACACAGGGACTCTCACCAGTGCTTTGTCAATAGTGTTCAACTTTCATGCTGTCACACAACAGCAGTTTAGACAATACATACACGAATACGGTGTCTGTTCCAATGAAATTCTAATTCCAAAACAGGAGGCCAACTCACAGACCATAGTTTGTAGACCCTACCCTGCCAAAAGCATAATTTATGATGACTCTATCCTAGGTATCTATTCAAGCTCGCCATTTACTCCATAATCAAAGAATTCACAACACTGGTGAAAATGCAATGATGCAATCTATGCCAAACTCCCGACTGGGTCCAAAAACATGTTCCCTGCTACATGAAATACTAAGATCAGCATTTTTTTCCACAAGCATATGAGTACATAGTGATAAAATAATAGCAATAGTCAGCATGAACCTTTACAAACATTAATATATTCTCAGGGTATAATACCCCCCAAAGCTGTTTCAATATATAAACATAATATACTTGATGATAAGTAGTGATCCTTGACACAGAGAAACAATAATCAAGAGTAGTAATTAATTAATTACTTCAATTGTATATTGAATTGTGTGTGTATGCATCTTGTGGCTAGAAACAGAATAGCTCATTAAGGAAAATGAGGATTTTGTAACTATAGAAATTCAAGTTACTATCATAGGTCTGCTGCTGCTGCTGCTAAGTCACTTCAGTCTTGTCCGACTCTGTGCAACCCCATTGACGGCAGCCCACCAAGCTCCCCTATCCCTGGGATTCTCCAGACAAGAACACTGGAGCGGGTTGCCATTTCCTTCAATGCCTGAAAGTGAAAAGTGAAAGTGAAGTCGCTCAGTCATGTCCGACTCTTAAAGACCCCCATGGACTGCAGCCTACCAGGCTCCTCCGTCCATGGGATTTTCCAGGCAAGAATATTGGAGTGGGGTGCCATCGCCTTCTCCAATCGTAGGTCTAGCCCTCCAATTGTCTGTGATTTTGGCTAAGTTATTAATGATTTGATTTTCTATTCTCTACGAACTGCTGTGGTTTTAAATATTATATGAATTAATTCATATAATTTACTTACATAGATTTTTGTTAGTAGCCTAATGTAAATTGTATAAAAATGCAAAAATGACAATATAGATATTCTATATGTATATATGTAGGCATGCAATAAGTGCTTATTTCATTAATAAAACTGAATTTAAAACTTCTATCAGTGCCCTTAGTGATGCCATAGTTATATTGTGATTAATAATGCTGCCGTCCTTTAAATGTCTTTTTGAATATCCAATGACTAATCTCTTCTGAAACCTCTAAACCTTCTCTCTGAACCTGCTATTCCGTTCACCAGACTAACTGACACAAGCTGCCAAAACATGCAAGCGCCACCACAGTGACTTTAAACAACCAGTGAGATGCCTGCACAGCCCTCCTCCAATCAGAGTCCTGGAACACAGGCTGCCCCATTTGCAACCCTGTCATCACCAGATCCTTCCCTTTCAATCACATGCACAGAAAAGAGTGTGTGGAAGGAGCACACAGCTACTAACTGCATTCAACTGGATGTAACACATCGTTTCCCCTTACATACCCCAAACTCAGTTACACACCAACACAATTACTGCTACAGAGAATGGGAAATGAAGTCTTCCTGTGTGCCCAGAAAGAGAGTAAAGAAGGTTTAGAATTTTTTCCCAATATGACTCTTGAGAATAGAATTTCTAAAAGCAGGGAAAATCCATTACAACTGATAGCTGCAAACACAGTAAAGTATGTGAAATAAATACATGAAATTTTGGAAAGTCTTGTAATCCTGAAGATAATTTAACTTCTATGGGCAAAAGTTTTATTATAAATACTTTCTCTAGGGGAAAAAAATAAGAAAAAAATGGGTAAAAAACTTTTCCTTAAAACTTATAATGTGGAACTAATACAAATAAAAAATGATTCTCCTTTATTAGGTAAATTGGGATAGATTTCAATGAAAGGTCCAATGACTCACTTATGGTCTTTCTGTGTATTCTTTTATTTAAATATGCTTTAATAGGTTCCTCATCTCACACATCCTTGCTATATTTCTGATAATGATGGACTGCCACTGCCCAGTGCTCATGGAGTTTGAGGTTTATAGCCCTTAGCCAATGAGACAGTACCTGTAGGAAGCTGGTTCTGTGGTCGTTCTTGCATCCTGAGAACATGATCTTTGATGTAACCTTCCTTGAAACATTAATTCAAGGAATCTTTACCAGTATACAGGGTTCAAGTTAAATGCCATATGCATGCGTGCATGCATGCTATGTTGCTTTGGTCATATCTGATTCTACGTAACCCTATGGACTGTAGCCTGCCATGGCATTCTCCAGGCAAGAATGCTGGAGAGGGTTGCTGTATCTTCCTCTAGGGGATCTTCCCAACCCAGGGATCAAACCTGTGTTTCTTACATCTCCAGAATTGGCAGTCAGGTTTTTTACCACTAGCACCACTTTGGGAAAGATATACTGACATCCAATTTGGACCCTACTGTAAAGATCAGGTTTATGTAATCATCTCTAATTGATGCATACAGCTTCCCCAAAGAATGGGAACTAACCTATTCCTGAGAGGACATAGTTAGCAAGGAACTAAAGGACTTTGAGCCAGTGGCTTCCTGAGCTGAGGTTGCTCATACCCATTCAGTATCATCTTTCATGGCCCTTTACATGCTAAGTAGAGAATGATCGTGGGCTTCCCTGGAAACTCAAAAGGTAAAGAGTCTGCCTGCAATGCAGGAGACCAGGGTTTGATCCCTGGGTCAGGAAGATCTCCCGGAGAAGGGAGTGGCAATCCACTCCAGTATTCTTGCCTGGAAAATTCCAAACACAGAGGAGCCTGGCAGGGTACAGTCTATGGGGCGGCAAAAAGTTGGACTGAGTGACAAACACACACAGAAAATAAAATGATAGAGCATTTGCAAACAACCTGAGAGTTAAAAGGGCTTTGCTATGTTGTTGCTGAACATGGTGATTTGCCTAGCATGTATGTTTTTGTTTTTGTTTTTCCCCCTAAAGTCTAAGTAAGCATGGAGCTGGATAAAGTCTGCTGTGTCATGCAACTTTGAATTCCGTATTACTGCCCCTAGTGAGCAGAGCAAATAATGAACATGTTATGTGAGCATACACACACACACACACACACACACATATACAATAAACAAGAGACAAATGGTATGTTACACAGTTTGTGCATGCTCAGTAGCTTCAGTTGTGCCCTACACTTTGCAATACCATGGACTGTAGCCCACCAAACTCCTATCTCCATGTGATTCTCCAAGCAAGAGCACTGGAGTGGGTTGCCAAACCCTCCTCCAGGGGATCTTCCCAACCCAGGGACTGAACCCCGTTCCCCTGCATTGCAGGCGGATTCTTTAACGCTGAGCCAGGGAGGAAGCCCATGTAACATAGTACTAAGTGCTGAAAAGAACAACTAAAGCTGGGAATGGGAATACGGAAACACCAGTGTGCTGAACTTTTAGAGAGGTAAAATGGAAAAGCCTCACTCCAGAAGAAAGACCTGGAAATAATGGGAGTAAAAACCATGGCAGGGTGGGAGTGGGGAGACTTCATTGTGGAAAAAGCAACCGGAAGTACAAAAGCCTTCGGGAGCCTGCGTGTGTCTGCTCTCTTGCTTTTGCTCTTATGCTGTTGTTTTTTTTTTTTTTTTTTTTTTTTTTCCTGCCCCCTGCTCCAACTGAGTCAGCAGTTAAGTCCTCAAGCCATTGAAAGTAAAGGATTTTTTCCTGTTCTTTTTCGCTTTGTTAGTTTAAGAAACTTCATGGAGAGTCAGAAATACCCTTCACTTTTTTGAGCTTTCTAATTTCACACTATACATATGTCCTAGTTATTCAGTTCAGAAGATACAATACATGGTCATGCCTAACAATGAAAGCTTTCATGTGACTTTCAAAGCGCTCTTGCAGATAATGTTCACCAATCATCCTTCTCTAAAACAATTACTTCACTTCAAAAGTAGCATCAAACTCATCCACACAGATCAGTAACATGTTAAGCCTCTTTTAGCCCACCTGTTATCCATCAACTAATAAAATTTAAAATATGCTGGTACATCTGAGGGAAAGTATTGACTCTAGAGATATTGTATCCAAGAGACAAAGGACAATTGAGTTAGAGTTAGATTCTTAGTTATCTGTATGATCAAGATATTGGCATCACATAAGCAAGTCCTTAGAGCACATTTTCCCTTGCTCCCCACCCTCCTCAGTCACCTAATCAAACCAAAGAAAAAGACAAAGGTGATTCATTGACTAATAGAACACTTCATTAAGAATAATTTAATTTCATTTATCCTTGACTGGCCTACTCTGCATTTGTTCTGATACTTTGCTATTGGACATTATATCAGCTTCCTACTGCTGCTCTAACAAATTTGCCACAAACAGCATTTTAGAACAACATGAAATTATCATCTTATCGTTCTGAAGATCAGAAGTCTAAAGTGAATTTCAGCATGCTTATATCTATGTGTTTTCAGAGCTGCCTTCCTTTCTGGAGGTTCTCCGGTAGAATCTGTTTTCTTGCTTTTTCCAGAGGATGTCTGCATTCCCTGGCTCATGACCCCATTTCTCTGTCTTCAAAGCTAGCGAGATTTTTAGGATGAGTCTTTTCTGCAGCCGTTTCTGTGGTTTTCTCTCTCTTTTGCCTTTCTGGTGCCTTTAGACAGACCCTGTGATTACAGAGAACCCACCTGAGTAACCCAGCACATGCACTCTCTCTCTCAGTTGATTAACAACCTTAATTTCACCTCTAATCTTAATTCCCCTTTGTCCTGTAAGGTAGCACAGTCAGCCACAGGTGCTAGGGTTCAGAATGTGGATATTTCTTAGGGTCCTTTCTTCTGCCTACCACTGACACCTTGATTCAAATAGTACTTACTAAAATAAAATAAAAAACTCATAGGTCTATGCATTTGCTGTAAAAGGCTGAGGTCTGTCTTATTTCTTACAGATTTCTCATAGTCAACCTACTTAGTGTTACTTATCTAATGCTTTCCTCCTTCCTAAGGCAGGGCCTTATGACCCTCATACAGGCATTCCACAAAAGCACATGTAATTATATCAGCAGACTTCTTTCCTTCAAAGAGACTGTCTACTTTTCAGTAGCAAAAGAACTGGTGCTAACTAGATTGCTTGACCAATACACCTGGGTGCTGAGTCCATGGCTTGACTCCCACTTAATCAACAGATCAAATCTTAGCATGCATAATATTGTATGATCACATTAAAACTTATTAAAAAGAAACCCTGGGAATTCATTTCTTTTACTCCTCACAATCTGTATGTTTTTTTCCTGGAATGCTAGGACATAATGACTATTTTATTGGCCCTCTCAATAGTCCCTTCAACATTGACACTTAAGAACAAGTGAAAATTTTAGTGGAAGTAAAGAAAGCAAAACATATTAAATTATGTAGACTTCGTAGAAATGTAAAAACAAGTAAGCCTTACATGAGTTTGGATTTTTCAGTTTCATTATCTGTACCACAAAAGATATGTTAAGGAAGCTGAGGGTGCTTTGAAGATGCTCTCATTTGGGTTTCTTAAGCACAAGTCACTTTGGTTTACTTGTATCATTCTTGTGCTGACCTAATGCAATGACATTTGACTGAAAATAGAGTAGGCTTTATAGGGTAAAGGCAGAGGATAGAAATCAATATCTGTCTGAAATGTAAATCATCAAAGAGATTCTGTACAAATGATAAGGAAGGAGAAAGTGAAGGACTTAGTTATTTTTAATCATCTGTTTTAAATAAACAGTTATTTGTGTTGCAGCTTGAAAACCTGATTTTCAAAATTTCGAGAAGAGATCAGATGACAGCATGACATCTGGGTAAATGCTACTGAGTTTTCAGCTACTGAATAATTTTAAATTACTTAAAATCATTTTGCTTAACATAATCATAAAGCATATCTCCAGATTTATTTCAAATTGCTCAGCAGGTATTACTCCACATGAATTTCTCAAAAAATTCCATCAAGTGGTTTTTGTGAGCCAGATAAAACAAAATGTATTACTTTGTAGTGTTACTCTTTGTCAATTTATTCATTTATATTAATTACTTTTTTTTACTAATTTCAACTCAGAGGCCTCATGAATATAAAGTATAAATACTTTATAGATAAAACTAAAACAACTTAAAAACACTTAAAAGTACAGAATGGGGTAGGTCAGTTGACATTAGGAACATTTTCTCTGGATTCCTAAATAATATCTAGATCTCTGCCTTTAAAGCTATGGTTCCACCTTGAACTGTTGTCAGTGATCCATTTGGTATTCATTTATGCCCTCCCTAAGGAGGTACTGAGAAAAATAAGAGTACCTAGTTTTAAAAGTTCAGAATTCTGTGAGGAAAGAAAGAAATGGAAACAAAACATTAGATAAGAATATTGCATATAACAGAGTGAAAGTGGACACACAGATATGAGGCGAATCAGAAGAGCAGCAAATGGTAACATTTTAGGTCTACACAACTCAAAACTTACCAAAGTACTATGGGAATTTCTTTTTCCTAGCCCTCAAAAGGGCTTTTCAGGTGGGGCTAGTGGTAAAGAATCTGCCTGCCAATGCAGGAGACATTAGAGATTCAGGTTTGATCCCTGGGTCGGGAAGATCCCCTGGAGGAGGGCATGACAGCACTCTCCAGTATTCTTGCCTGGAGAATCCCATAGACAGAGGAGCCTGGTGGTTACAGTCCATAGGGTCACAAAGAGTCAGACATGATTGAGCAACTGAGCACGCCTCCACCCCTCAAAAAAAGCCTAAGCAGCACAAGGCCTAAAGGTATTGATAGTGAACATGTCTTTCATTTATGTTAATTGAATTAGATAAATTCCAGCTGATCACACTGAGTGCTGTAATACAAAGTCATTCCAAAATTATTTTTATCACATGATACAATAAAAAATCTTGACAAGCAAACTGAGTACCTTTTAAAAAACTTTCATAAAGTATAGTTTTGCATAGGTAAATTGACCATGAGAATGTAAATTAGCATGAACCTCAAAAGCAGATCAACAAGAAATGCAATAAACAACATTTTAGCCTCCTTTTACTCGACTTTACAGAATGGACATTTGTGAAGAAAATCACAAGAGCATCAAATAACAAGTAAAAAGACTTGTGCTTTTTATGACAGTAATATCAGGCTCAAAGAAGGAAAAGACTGGTTGTCAATGATAATTATAAAAGCTGAAAATGACAAATTTGAAAAATCAGTAGTTTTTTCTTTGAGCCTATATCTGAGGAGACTACAGGTTTAAGCATGGTCTCTGGGGGAATATTGTGTACCCTTTAAAATGCTTTTATTTCTTTGTTTATTTTAATCAGAAGATAATTGCTTTACAATGTTGTGTTAGTTTCTGTTGTACAACAAAGAATCAGCTTATGTGTGCTCAGTTGCGTCTGACTTTTTGTGACCCCAAGGACTGTAGCCTGCCAGGTTCCTCTCTCTATGAAATTCTCCAGGCAAGAATACTGGAGAGGGTAGCCATTCCCTCCTCCAGGGGATCTTCCTGACCCCGGGACTGAACCTGGGTCTCTGGCATTGCAGACAGATCCTTTGCTGCCTCAGCCGCCAGGGAAGCCCAAATCAGCTATACATATATCTCCTCCCTCTTGAGCCTCCCTCCCTACTCATCCACATTCCATCCCTCTAGGTGATCACAGAGCACTGAGTTGAAGCTCCCTGTGCTATCAGGCAGCTTCCCACCAGCTATCCATTTTAGACTTGATAGTGTGTACATGTCAACGGGACTTTCCACATTTTGCTGCAGAGCCATTATGTGGAGCTGTGCAGGTTGTGCACCGCACAACCCTAGAGGCTTCATTCACATTGTATCATTCATCATAGAATAGTTTTCTAGAAGACAGCAGTAAAGTTTCATATTCTAACACACCACCATATTTCAACAGATGGAAGTAGTGTCTTGAGAAAGGCTCTTTCTATTTTGTGCATAGGCCCTCTTCAAAGGAATCTCATGGTATTCAATAAATGCTAGGGGAAAGTTTTTCTTTTATTATTTTTGCTTTGATGTCAAAGAGATAAAAACCTGAAAAACAGATTAGAAAGTGGACAGTTCAGCCTTGACTAGCACATATATTGGAAAGTGTGCCTTAGCACCAAGGAAAAAGTAGACATTGAAATTCCTCCAGCTTTTAATGTGGTATTCAAAGAAGAAGAATCAGGGGACATGTTTTTTTTTTTTTTTAATAAAGGATTAAAATATATGTATTGGACAAAAATAGAACAATACATGGTTTTAAGATCCATAAAATTGTATTGTTGAAAATTCTCAAAAAATATAGAAAGATTGTATTTAAACAAATAACCTATGGTTATATGCATAGATCTCTCTCTCTATACATATATATGTTTATGTTATATATATATATATATATGTGATGTACTGTATAATATAACCACTTGAATGATTAAAAATTATACAGATTATATGGTATATTTTAGACCTGGTATAGTTTAACAACAAAGAAATCTTTAATAAACCACTATGGCTGATATTATGTTGCCTTACAACTTTTTTTCCTTCCAAAATTCACCTGTCCACATCCTATGGAAGGGATAATATGTGGAATTTATTTTGGAAAGCACTATTTTCATGATATTCTACACATAAGTAGATTAAGAGGTATCTTAATTCTTTTTCCCATTATATTGGCCACATTTATATTTTTTATGACTAAAAATATAAGGAATATAATTAGTAAAAAGAAATTTGACTGGAGAGATGGAAAGAAGCTTGTGTTTTTAGTGTCCTGGACCCTTAGACATCTTTTTCTTTAGATGCTATATTAAAGAAGTTCCACTAATTAACTGACATTGCTGACCTGAATTAATGACAAGATCCCTAGCACCTGTCTCCAGCTTTCTCCAGGGAGCCAGTTGAATGGATAAGGCAGATTGAGACAGTCTCACTGGGACAGTTGAATCCAGAAGATAGCATAGAGGCTAATTTCTGCTATAATACCTCATTAGTCATCTGTTGAATATCAGTTACTGAGTTGGGAATATTGCTCTAGTAAGGGGTAAAAATACCCTTCCTTTGAATAAATCTGTTCTAATGTGTATGATTTAAGCTCCTCTTTGATAAGAACACAAGATTTCAGATACTTCAGTCATGTCTAGTAGCAATGAACTAAAAGTGAAGGTCAGAGGACTGTGCTCTCAGAAATTGCACTGTGCAAAAATTTTACTAAAAGAAAATCAGTATCCTTAACTCTTATTTCCAGACTATTAACATGACGAAACCAAGACTCTGATGCTGCTTTTCTTTTTATCCTGTAAAATTAATTAATTCTATGGATAGTGTGGACATAATTCCTTTCACAGTCACCTAATTCTTACATAGCCCAAAGAACTAATTCTTTACTCTCTTGGCAGTACTGAAAATAACCAAATATCCAAACAAAATTATCTTTATTGTATTCTGTAAGCAAAATTAATTCTTCACTGCATCTCAAATTTAAAGATGGAACAATGAGAGATACTGATCTTTTATGTTCTTTGGAGCTTCCATAGGAAGAGCTCATGGCATGTATTTCCACAATTAGTGGCATTTAATTTTTCTGAAAAGTAAAGCTTATGAGCATAGCTTGAGCTGCAAGTGAAAAATAAGTAATTAGGAGTGAAATTTTAAGAGCCTATGTAGATTTTGGTGTTTGAAGATTACTTGCCTTTACTAAGCATGGATTTTCAAATTTTCACAACTGTTAAACTGTCCAAAAATAACTCTTTCATTTGATAATTCCATAGGAGACAAGAGTGTTAAAAAGTTAATAAAATATCAGGGAACACATAAACTTTAATAGGGTAATATTGTTGTTGTCATTGTTCAGTTAGTAAGTCATGTCCTATTCTTTGCCACCCATGGACTGCAGCATGACAGGCTCCCCTGTCCTTCACTATATCCTGGAATTTGTTCAAATTCATGTCCATTGAGTCAGTGATGTTTTTTAACCATCTCATCCTCTGCTGCCCCCTTCTCCTTTTGCCTCAATCTTTCCCAGCATCAGGGTCTTTTCCTATGAGCTGATTCTTCATATGAGGTGGCCAAAGTATTGGAGCTTCAGTTTCAGCATCAGTCCTTTCAGTGAATATTCAGAGTTGCTTTCCTTTTGGATTGACTTGTTTGATTTCCTTGTAGTCCAAGGGACTCTCAAGAGTCTTCTCCAGCACCACAATCTGAAAACATCAATTCTTTGGCACTTAGCCTTCTTTATGGTCCAACTCTCATATCTGTACATGACTACTAGAGAAACCATAACTTTGACTATACCGCTGGCAAAGTGATAACTCTGCTTTTTAATATGCTGCCTAGGTTTGTCATAGCTTTTCTTTCAAGAAGCAAGAGTCTTTTATTTTCATGGCTGCAGTCTCCACCCACAGTGATTTTGGATACCAAGAAAATAAAATCTGTCTTTGTTTCCAACTTTCTCCCTTCTATTATCCATGAACTGGTGGGACCAGATGCCATGATCTTAGTTTTTTGAATGTTGAGTGTCAAGCCAACTTTTTCACTCTCCTCTTTCACCCTCATCAGGAGTCTCTTTACTTCTTCTTCATTTTCTTCTATTAGAGAGATATCATCTGCATGTATGAGGTTGTTGATATTTCTCCTGGCAATCTTGGTTCTAGCTTGTGATTCATCCAGCCTGGCATTTCACATGATATATTCTGCATAGAAGTTAAATAAGCAGGGTGACAATATATAGCTTTGTCATATTCCTTTCACAATTTTGAACCAGTCAGTTGTTCCATGTCTGGTTCTAACTGTTGCTTCTTGATCCATATACAGATTTCTCAGGAGTTAAGGTGGTCTGGTATTCACATCTCTTTACTTTCCACAGTTTTTTGTAATCCAGATAGTCAAAGACTTTGGCATTGTGAATGAATTAGAAGCAGATGTTTTTCTGGAATTCTCTTGCTTTCTCTATTGTCCATTAAATTTTGGCAATTTAATCTCTGGTTCCTCTGCTTTTTTAAACCCAGCTTATACATCTGGAAATTCTCAGCATACTGCTGAAGCCTAGCTTGAAGGATTTTGAGCATAACATTGCTAGCTTATGAAATGAGATCAACTGTATGGTAGTTTGAACATTCTTTGACATTGCCCTTCTTTGGGATTGTAATGAAAACTGACGTTTTGCAGTATAATTTACAGCATTTTAGATATTAGGGTAAATAAATAATGTATAACAAAATTCCTTATTTTGAGATGGCAATATTCAATTATTTTTTAACCAAAATGTTAATTTAAGGGTCTCCCTCATAGCTCAGTGGATAAAGAATCTGCCTGTAATGCAAGAAACCCAGGTTTGATTCCTGGAGCTGGAAGATCCCCTGGAGAAGGAAATGGCATCCCACTCCAGTACTCTTGCCTGGATGAATGGAGAATCCCATGGACAGAGAAGCCTGGCAGGCTACAGTCCATGGGGTCGCAAGAGTCAGACATGACTTAGTGACTAAACCACCACACCACTACTAGCGATATGGTAGCTAGATATTATAACAAATTGTCCCTTACTAAAATAACTAGGGTCTACATATACTTTGCCAACAAAGGTCTGTCTAGTCAAGGCTATGGTTTTTCCTGTGGTCATGTATGGATGTGAGAGTTGGACTGTGAAGAAGGCTGAGCGCTGAAGGATTGATGTTTTTGAACTGTGGTGTTGGAGAAGGCTCTTGAGAGTCCCTTGGACTGCAAGGAGATCCAACCAGTCCATTCTGAAGGAGATCAGCCCTGGGATTTCTTTGGAAGGAATGATGCTGAAGCTGAAACTCCAGTACTTTGGCCACCTCATGCGAAGAGTTGACTCATTGGAAAAGACTCTGATGCTGGGATGGATTGGGGGCAGGAGGAGAAGGGGACGACAGAGGTAGAGATGGTTGGATGGCATCACTGACTCGATGGACATGAGTCTGAGTGAACTCCAGGTGTTTGTGATGGACAGGGAGGCCTGGCGTGCTGCGATTCATGGGGTCACAAAGAGTCGGACATGACTGAGCGACTGAACTGAACTGAACATATACTTTAGTTTACATTGTATTTCTGGGTTGCTTATAGATGGAAAAAACATTTTAAGACCCTCTTCTCGCTCCCCACATAAATAAGACACAGAAAGTTATGCACTGAAAATAAAGCAATAAGAACAGAAGTTTCTGTTGATGTCAGTTTCTCCTGAAGACCAGTCCAGTACCAATCTGTTACCTGATTATTGTAGATGAAGCGGAGCAGGCCTAAACCTGAAATTTCAAGATTAATTTGTGAACCTGAGAGGGGCCATATACTTTATGGTCCCTGCAGAAGAAAATGTAAATACATTCCATGAGAAAGCTACTATAAGGTGAACACTCAAGACTCCCACTGATTAAAATAATCACCAAAAAACCAAGGAAAAATTCAACATCAGTGAGACTAAGCAAAAGCAAACAATAGTAAACCCTTACCCTCATGAATGGAGAAGGAAATGGCAACCCACTCCAGTATTCTTGCCTGGAAAACTGCATGGGCAGAGGAGTGTGGCAGGCTTACAGTCCATAGGGTCATGAAGAGTCAGACATGACTGAGCAACTTCACAACCCTATGAAATGCAGATTTGAAATGTAAGCTATAGAATATAAAACAATTATATATGAAATGCTTAAAGAATTACAAATAGAAGTACATGATATGATTAAGCATATAAGACAAATTTGAAAAAAAAATCTGAATGGAAATGGTGAAAATTGAATACTACCCTGAGCAAAGAGGTGTCAGTGAATAAATTGAACAGCAGATTAGACATAGCTGAAGAGAGAATAAATTATCAGGAAGGTAGAGCAGAAGTGGCCCAGAAAGTAATACAGAGAAACATGTAGATGGGAAATAGAAGACTTTATAGAGATATGAAGTCTAATGTATTTCAAATCCTGAAAGATGATGCTGGGAAAGTGCTACACTCAATATGCCAGCAAATTTGGAAACTCAGCAGTGGCCACAGGACTGGAAAAGGTCAGTTTTCATTCTAATCCCAAAGAAAGGCAATGCCAACAGGTGCTCAAACTACCACACAAATGCACTCAGCTCACATGCTATTAAAGTAATGCCCAAAATTCTCCAAGCCAGGCTTCAGCGATACATGAACCATGAACTTCAAGATGTTCAAGCTGGTTTTAGAAAAGGCAGAGGAACCAGAGATCAAATTGCCAACATCTGCTGGATCATGGAAAAAGCAAGAGAGTTCCAGAAAAACATCTATTTCTGCTTTATTGACTATGCCAAAGCCTTTGACTGTGTGGATCACAATAAACTGTGGAAAATTCTTCAAGAGATGGGAATACCAGACCACCTGACCTGCCTTTTGATAAATCTGTATGCAGGTCAGGAAGCAACAGTTAGAACTGGATATGGAACAACAGACTGGTTCCAAATAGGAAAAGGAGTACGTCAAGGCTGTATATTGTCACCCTGCTTATTTAACTTCTATGCAGAGTACATCATGAGAAACACTGGGCTGGAAGAAGCACAAACTGGAATCAAGATTGCCGGGAGAAATATCAATAACCTCAGATATACAGATGACACCACCCTTATGGCAGAAAGTGAAGAGAAACTAAAAAGCCTCTTGATGAAAGTGAAAGTGGAGAGTGAAAAAGTTGGCTTAAAGCTCAATATTCAGAAAACTAAGATCATGGCATCTGGTCCCTTGATTTCATGGGAAATAGATGGGGAAACAGTGGAAACAGTGTCAGACTTTATTTCTGGGGGCTTCAAAATCACTGCAGATGGTGATTGCAGCCCAGAAATTAAAAGACGCTTACTCCTTGGAAGGAAAGTTATGACCAACCTATATAGCATATTCAAAAGCAGAGACATTACTTTGCCAACAAAGGTCCATCTAGTCAAGGCTATGGTTTTTCCTGTGGTCATGTATGGATGTGAGAGTTGGACTGTGAAGAAAGCTGAACGCCAAAGAATTGATGCTTTTGAACTGTGGTGTTGGAGAAGACTCTTGAGAGTCCCTTGGACTGCAAGGAGATCCAACCAGTCCATCCTAAAGGAGATCAGTCCTGGATGTTCATTGGAAGGACTAATGTTGAAGCTGAAACTCCAATACTTTGGCCACATCATGCGAAGAGTCGACTCATTGGAAAATACCCTGATGCTGGGAGGGATTGGGGGCATGAGGAGAAGGGGACAACAGAGGATGAGATGGCTGGATGGCATCACCGACTCGATGGACATAAGTTTGTGTAAACCCCTGGAGTTGGTGATGGACAGGGAGGCCTGGTGTGCTGCGATTCATGGGGTTGCAAAGAGTCAGACATGACTGAGTGACTGAACTGAACTGAATATATTTCTAATCGGGACACCAAAAGCACAGAATAGAAAAAATAAAGAAGAGGCAAATTTGAAGAGAAAATAGCAGAAAATTTCATAGAATTTGTGAAAGATAAGAAGCCATAGATATAAGAGACAAAGACAAATGAAATTTACAGTAGACAAAATTTAGTAAAAGTATACAAGGTCAATGTAAAGAGATTTTAGCCAGTTTAGACATAAAGCATAAGCTTTTATCTATGTTTAAATAAAGAAAACTTTTTTAAATTTAAATTTATTTATTTTAATTGGAGGCTAATTACTTTACAATAGTGTATTGGTTTTGCCATACATCAAGATGAATCCGCCACAGGTGTACACATGTTCCCAATCCTGAACCCCCCATCCCAACCCTCTGGGTCATCCCAGTGCACCAGCCCCAAGCATCCTGTATCCTGCATCACTGCTGGACTGGCGATTCATTTCTTACATGATATTATACATGTTTTAATGCCATTCTCCCGAATCATTCCTCCCTCTCCCTCTCCCACAGAGTCCAAAAGACTGTTCTATACATCTGTGTCCCTTTTGCTGTCTCGTATACAGGGTTATTGTTACCATCTTTCTAAATTCCATATATATGCGTTAGTATACTGTATTAGTGTTTTTCTTTCTGGCTTACTTCACTCTGATAATGGGCTCCAGTTTCATCCACCTCATTAGAACTGATTCAAATGTATTCTTTTTAATGGCTGAGTAATACTCCATTGTGTATATGTCCCACAGCTTTCTTATCCATTCATCTGCTGATGGGCATCTAGGTTGCGTCCATGTCCTGGCTGTTATAAACAGTGCTGCAACAGCACTGTTTATCAAGAAGACTTTTAAAGAGAAGTAGTAGGGACTTTCTTTCCTGGTGATCCAGTGGTTAAGAATCTGCCTGCCTGACATGGGCTTGGTCCATGGTTGGAGAAGATCCCACATGCTGTGGAGAAATTAGCCCATGCAGCAAGACTACTAAGCCTGCACTCTAGAGCCTGTGTGTTGCAACTACTGAGCCTAAATGCTGCAGCAACTGAAGCCCACACATTCAGAGGCTACGGTCTGCAACGAGAGCAGCCACTGCGATTAGAAGCATGTGTATCGCAATGACGAGTTTTCCCCTCTTTTCACAACTAGAGAAGCCTGACATGCAGCAATGAAGACACTGTGCAGCCAAAAATAAATTAATTAATTTAATTAAATAAAAATAAAGAGTAGTTAGTAGCCAGTAGAATGAAGGAATGAGTATCATTATGAAAAATTCACTGTCAACTTAGAATGTCATGTCCAACAAAACTAACTTCAAAAAAGATAAAATGAATAAATGTTCAAGTAAAACCAACATTAAGAGTTTACCAACAACAACAGATTTAGGAATTTCTAAAGGACATTTTTAAATACAAATAAAAGGATTTTAGGAAAAAGATCTGATATTCAAGATGAAAGGGTGAGTAAAGGCGTAAATAGGTAATCTTTAAATCTAAACATATAATAACTGCATACAATAATAATAGTTTCTAATATATTGGTTTACAACAACAGAAGTCAGATAAAAATATTGGACAAGATAGCATGTAAATTCAGAGGCAGAATGATGCTATTAAAGTGTTCTATGGCTTTAGAATTGTTTGGAATGGGGTTTATAACAATATCTTTAGACTTTGAGTTAAGCATAGTTGATAAAATCCAAGGTTAATTAATTATTAAAATAACAGACATGGGGTATATATTCAAAAAGAGTATATGCAAATAGGGCAGTTAAAATGAAAAACAATTAACTTAGAAGAGGCAATAAAAAGTTGTAGAAATCAGTGAAATAGAAATAAAAATATGACAAAGATATTTAAATATCCTATGAACTATAATTAATGTATATATGCTAAAATTATATTTCAGGATAGTTAAATAAGTCTAGCTTAGGAAAAGTTCTAGTTTATAGAAGAATACCAAGCTAGCTGTGTTGTGTGTCAGTTGTGTCTGATCTTTGTGACTCCCTGCATTCCCTGCATGGAAGGCAGATTCTTTACCACTGCACCATCTGGGACACCCTTACACTAAAAAGAGAATAGGACATACCTATAATGTCAAATTAACACGATTATACCACACAGATTATTTTTGGATTACAAGAGGAAAGATGTAACTTTACCTAAAGAGATTAGTCTGTCATTACTCTCACTAGTTGGGCATCTAATGTTGGGACACACATATTATATGTCTCCTGATGTGATCTAATTCAAACTTTTAAACATTATTTATGAAGGAAATGGCAACCTACTCCAGTATTCTTGCCTGGGAAATCCCATGGACAGAGGAGCCTGGTGGGCTACAGTCCATGGGGTCACAAAGAGTTGGACACAGCTGAGCAACTGAGCATGAATCTAATCAAGTTGTTTTCTGTAACATCTAGGTCATAGGAAAGATGGCATGCTAGACATTTTGGTAAGAGTTGATATTACAGTTTTGAGTCTGAGATCTGTGAGGCAGACTAAAATAATAGGATGGAAGTCAGGTAAGATTTCCATGCGAAGGTCTCAAGGCAGGATTTCTCATTAATGAAACCTCACTCTTGGCTGTTAAGTCCTTCAACTAATTGGACAAGATACACTTACCTTATGGAGGATAATCTGCTTTACATAAAGTCACATATAAATGTGAATCAACCTTAAAAAATGCCTTCACAACATCTTGACTGCTGCTAAGTCGCTTCAGTCGTGTCCAACTCTGTGCGACCCCATAGATGGCAGCCCACCATGCCCCGCTGTCCCTGGGATTCTCCAGGCAAGAACAATGGAGTGGGTTGCCATTTCCTCCTCCAGTGCATGAAAATGAAAAGTGAAAGTGAAGTCACTCAGTCGTGTCCAACTCTTAGTGACCCCATGGACTGCAGCCTACCAGGCTCCTCTGTCCATGGGATTTTCCAGGCAAGAGTACTGGAGTGGGGTGCCATTGCCTACTCCCTCACAACATCTTGACTAGTATTGGCCAAACAACTGGGCACCATAGCCTATCCAAATTTACAAAAAAACCCATCACAGATGTGATAATGTTTTTGAATGTGTTATTTTGCTTCATTTTTGCTGTTGTAGAAGAATTTTTTATTCTTCAGAAATATTAATTAAGAATTTAGTGATAATCTATGATGTTGACAATTTTCTTTGAAACAGTTCTGAAAAATGAGTGAAGTAGACTGAGTATTCATATTAGATTCACAAAGCTATGAAAAAGGATTGATAAATACATGGATGAGATAAGCAATTATTGGGCTCCAAAATCACTGCAAATGGTGACTGCAGCCATGAAATTAAAAGACACTTGTTCCTTAGAAGAAAAGCTATGACAAACCTAGACAGCATACTTATAAGTAGAAACATTTCTTTGCTGACAAAGGTCCATCTAGCCAAAGCCATGGTTTTTCCAGTAGTCATGTATGGATGTGAGAACTGGACCATACAGAAAGCTGATGCTGAGGAATTGATTCTTTTGAACTGTGGTGTTGGAGAAGACGCTTGACAGCCCCTTGGACTGCAAGGAGATCCCACCAGTCAATTTTAAAGGAAATCATCCCTGAATATCCATTGGAAGGACTGATGCTGATGCTGAAGCTCCAATACTTTGCCCACCTGATGTGAAGAGTCAGGTCATTAGAAAAAACCCTGATTCTGGGAAAGATTGAAGCCAGGAGGAGAAGGAGATGACAGAAGAGATGCTTGGATGGCATCACCGACTCAATGGACATGAGTTTGAGCAAGCTCCTAAAGATAGTGAAGGACAGGGAAGCCTAGTGTGTTGCAGTCCATCAGGTGGCAAAGAGTCGGACAGGGTTGAGTGACTGAACAACAACAGGTATGCTTGATTTATTAGGTTTTTCATTCTTCTGTTCAATTTAAAGTTTCTATTAGAAGATGCCTACATTTGATATTTGAGGATAGCTTGGGGCATATTACTTCATTTCAGCTCAGTTCAGTTCAGTCACTCAGTCGTGTCCGACTTTTTGTGATCCCATGAATCACAGCACGCCAGGCCTCCCTGTCCATCACCAACTCCCGGAGTTCACTCAGACTCATGTTCATCGAGTCGATGATGCCATCCAGCCATCTCATCGTCTGTCGTCCCCTTCTTCTCCTGCCCCCAATCCCTCCCAGCATCAGAGTCTTTTCCAATGAGTCAACTCTTCGCATGAGGTGGCCAAAGTATTGGAGTTTCAGCTTTAGCATCAGTCCTTCCAAAGAACACCCAGGGCTGATCTCCTTCAGAATGGACTGGTTGGATCTCCTTGCAGTCCAAAGGATTCTCAAGAGTCTTTTCCAACACCACAGTTTAAAAGCATCAATTCTTCGGCACTCAGCTTTCTTCACAGTCCAACTCTCACATCCATACATGACCACAGGAAAAACCATAGCCTTGACTAGAGGACATTTGTTGGCAAAGTAATGTCTCTGCTTTTCAGTATGCTATCTAAGTTGGTCATAACTTTCCTTCCAAGGAGTAAGCGTCTTTTAATTTTGTGGCTGCAGTCACCATCTGCAGTGATTTTGGAGCCCCCCAAAATAAAGTCTGACACTGTTTCCACTGTTTCCCCATCTATTTCCCATGAAGTGATGGGACCAGATGCCATGATCTTCGTTTTCTGAATGTTGAGTTTTAAGCCAACTTTTTCATTCTCCTCTTTCACTTTTATCAAGAGGCTCCTTAGTTCCTCTTCACTTTCTGCCCTAAGGGTGGTGTCATCACATACACTATTATTAGAAATGTAGCTGGGATATATATCTTAGAATAAATAATTATGTCATTTTAACATTGCAATTTCTGGTTATCTCCTAAGAGGTAAACTTCAACATGAAGCTCCATATATGAAATAGTCTCATATGCCTTATTAGAATTTTGGAAGAACATTTTTAGACTTAAAATTTTTTCTGATGCTTCATTTTAAGAACTTTCTATTTTAAAATTCTTTATTTCTTCTCTCTTCTGTGTAAATATATATCAGATTTCTATATTACCTTAAGTGCTCATTTGAACTTTACTTTGAATCTCCAAATTATATTAAAGTTTATTTGAGGTATAAAATGCCACCTGGAAAGAGTCTTTGTGGAACATATTTGGGTGTCCAACATCTTTGGGGAAATCAATAAGACTCAAGACTCTACTAATCCTAAGGAAACAGAAAATTGTGATTTATTTGGGGTTTTATAAGATTTCTAAGTAAATGGTGGATATTTTATTTTTAATAATATTTAACTCATTCATCTAGAAAGGCTCAAACTGAGTATTGGAATACTGAGATTAAAAAGTTTATTTCTAAGTCTTTAAATGAAACAAAACATCCTCGTGTACCTGGTGTATTTTTCCACAAGATGAACATTACTAGGGACTTCCTTTTTAATCATCCTGATCCTGAGAGTCACTGTACCTTTTAGAACTGCAATGGCCAAGTGAAAGTAGCTCAGTTGTGTCCAACTCTTTGTGACTCCATGGACTGTCCATGGAATCCTCCAGGCCAGAATACTGGAGTGGGTAGCCTTTCCCTTCTCCAGGGGATCTTCCCAACCCAGGGATTGAACCCAGATTCTCCCGCATTGCAGGTAGATTCTTTACCAGCTGAGCCACAAGGGAAGCAATGGCCAAAAAAGAGAATTAAATTTGAATAAAGAAGTTATGTGTGTTTGTGTTTGTTTGTATGTGAATATATGTGTATATGTTTGAGTATTTTATCTGTGAAGAAAAGGCCACTTTGGTATGTTTTCTTTAGTTTATTAAAATGTAAATTTCCTACATGATGATATTGGTAAAGGTGTAGTATTCTCTATATAGTAACATAGATTCCAGGGAGAGCATATGGATTTTCAAAGCATGTTGATTACTTTCAATGTATTATTTTTTTGAAGAGCTTTATGTTTTCTCTTGTTTTGAAATGCATCTATTCCAAGGAGGTAAAAGCCAGATATTATTCACTGATTTTTATTTCAACTCTGGATATTGCACAAGAACCTAGAAAATGGCTTGATGTGTTTTTGCAGTTCCTCAAAGAATATGAGGTTACATTATGAAACCACATTAGATTGTGTTTTAATTCAATTAAGAGCTTTTACTGAGTTCATACAACTGGAAGATGCTACAAAAGAGGGAAAGGTGAACAAAGTATAGTCATTATTGTCAAGGACGTCTAGAGGGGAAGACAGATGTACATAAATCTATAGAGAATGCAATAACAAAGTAATAAATAAGTTACTCAACGAGTCCTTAAAAAGCAGATGTAATTTGATATAGAGAATCAGAAAATATTATGGAGAATGGGTTTTTTATAAATGCCTTCATTTTTACACATACACTTCATAAATAGGAAATCAACATTCAGGACTTTTCTAGTGAATAGAACCATAGGTTATTTAAGTTGAATGTGTTTATTTCCACTCTTTAAATAGCATCTGGGTTTCCCAGGTGGCATTAGTGTGAAGCACCCACCTGCCAATGCAGGAAATGTAAGACAGGGGTTTGATTCCTGGGTTGGAAAGATCCCTTGGAGGAGGGCACAGAAACCCACTCCAGTATTCTTTCTTGCCTGGAGAATCCCCATAGACAGAGAAGCCTAGCGGGCTACAGTCCATGAGGTCACTAACTTTTCTCAGTTTCACTCATAAATCGTTCTAATCAAAGTAAAGGCTTTATGGACTCCAATCTCAAGCAGAGGAGTTGTTTCTCTTACAGACATTCTGCTCTTGCCCTCAGACTCAGTTAATCATAAGATGCTACAGCCAAAGGTGTATCCTAAAATTTGTTAGTACAGTTGTGAATGGAAAGCTTTCAATATTCCACAGTTGCAGAACACATTAGGTTTCAAAACTCGGAAATTGGGCTAAAGGCATTTTCTGTTTCTGAATAAGACAGCTATAGCCAAGCTTGTTATAGTTCATTTGGTTTTTATATTTTTCAAATCTTGTGGAAATACAATATAATTTTTTTCTATTTGTAATACTTATCTTTAATTTTTAAAAATTGAATCTTAAAAAAAGAATAAAAGTGAACCCAAATGTGTCATAGAACTAGAAAACTTGTGTCCATGTTTCTCAGATTAAATGGAAGGGAGGTTTGCAGTGATTTTTGATTCAATGTGAGTTACTTAATAATTAACACATAAAAATCAAGTACACAATAAAATACAGAGTAATAACTCATGAATAAAGTTAGATTTTTTGAAAACTAGTTAAAAATCCTTAAATTTCTGAGTTTATCTTACAATAATCCAGGTTTATTATGGCACATTTCTGAGGATTACTGGATGCTCTTTGTAAGAAATATCTGGCAATAAAGACTAGCTAACTCTCATGAATGTCTCTTGAATGCTCCCCTCCATAGGAAAATGATAGAATATATAGTAATTTAGAAATGGCTCTGTGAATTTACAAAAATAAGCAATTTTCATATGAAAGAATTGAGGACAATAATGAAAGCAAAAGTAGCAAGCTTGAACTGATACACTGGAAGCCTCTGGGAATTTTAGACCTGAAGGGAAATGTCATGGACCAAAAAACTCCAGAACTGCACTTTCTATGATGCAGATTAGAACTGTTGTCAGTAACCAAGAAAACTAGCATGTATCTGCCACACTGCATGAGGAGAAATGTTGTTTTCAAGCTAGACAACTGTGATGCATGGGAGTGGGGTAAAAATGAACTTGGCCAAAAGAGGGAAGGCAGTCCAGGCTAGGATATTAAACTAAACACCAGTTTGAGACAACACCAAAGCATACTTCCTTTCTATATAGATATTCATAATCTCTACTGAAGACGAGTTTACAACAATAAATTACTGTGTCATAAATTCTATCACCATGAGAAAAATTCTGAAAATCCAACAAAAGTTAGTATATATCCTGGAGAAACAGTGTTGAAAAAGATTATTAATTTTTTTTCCTCAAAAACCTTAAAGGTATGTTAAAGAGAATAAACATCAAGGTAAAAAACAGCATGAAAAAAAGAACAGGTGAGTTTGAAAAAAAGCAAAATGGAATGTTAGAAATTAGAAGTATGGTCATTGTTATTTTAAAACACTGATTAGATAGACTCCTCTTAGAGTTGAGAAAACAGCATGTGAACTAGAATAAAAATCTGAGGAAATGCATAAAATACAGAACAGAAATATGTGACGCGAAATACATGAACTGTTTTAGTCATGAAGGATAAAATGTTCTGATGCATTTGTTAAAGTGTCTTTCAATTCTATTTGTCAATTACAACTCAATAAAGCTGACAAAAGGTTTTAGAGGGGCTCATGAAGTATATGACTACCCAATCAGCTCAACTCAGTCGCTCAGTCGTGTCCGACTCTTTGCGACCCCATGATCTGCAGCACACCAGGCCTCCCTGTCCATCACCAACTCCCGGATTTCACCCAAACTCATGTCCATCAAGTCGGTGATGCCATCCAACCATCTCATCCTCTGTCGTCCCCTTCTCCTCCTGCCTTCAATCTTTCCCAGCATCAGGGTCTTTTCAAATGAGTCAGCTCTTCGCATCAGGTGGCCAAAGTACTGGAGTTTCAGCTTCATCATCAGTCCCTCCAATGAACACCCAGGACTGATTTCCTTTAGAATGGACTGGTTGGATCTCTTTGCAGTCCAAGGGACTCTCAAGAGTCTTCTCCAACACCACAGTTCAAAACATCAATTCTGTGTTGATTCTTCTCAGCTTTCTTCACAGTCCAACTCTCACATCCATACATGACCACTGGAAAAACCATAGCCTTGACTAGATGGACCTTTGTTGGCAAAGTGATGTCTCTGCTTTTCAATATGCTCTCTAGGTTGGTCATAACTTTCCTTCCAAGGAATAAGCATCTTTTAGTTTCATGGCTGCAGTCACCATCTGCAGTGAATTTGGAGCCCAGATAACTTAATTAGGGGTCTAGTTAAGAGAAGAGAGGGGTATAAAATGACTCTTTTTTTAACCTGCTGTCATTTCTTTTTTTAAATTTATTTTTAATTGGAGAATAATTGTTTTACAATTTTAATAGAAGTGTCAGAAGAGTAGGCTAAATAAAGATGCAATTTTCAATAGAAAAGTGGCAGAGAATTTTCAAGAATTAAGGAAAGAAATGATTATTCTGACTAAACTATCACATATTATACTTTTAAAAAGAGTAGCTCTTCAATTAAACATACTGTAAAAATTGAAGAAAATATTTCATGTGTATTTTATTTATTTTGGTAAAAGTAGTTCAATAAAAATATGTAAGGATAAGAATCTTTAATATATCTAATAACACTTTGAACTATATGAGTAAAAATCTGATAAAAGTTAATTTTAAAAAGACAAAAACTCAATGACATTCTTTTGTCACATTTCTGTCAACAATGGACAGATTAAAAAGGCCAGATTGGGAGTTTGGGATTGATATGTACACACTGCTGTATTTAAAACAGGTGACCAACAATGAACCACTTTAAAAAAAAAAAAATGCCATTCCCCAGCAAAAAATAAAATAAAGATAAATAAACAAACAATTAAAAGGCTAAAAGAAAAAAAATACTGATAATTTGGACATCACAATTGATAAACTTGTGATGGTTTATATGTCAGGGGCTAGTGTGTATAAGTGTGTATGTTTACCAAGGAAGAGAGGTAGAGTAGGAGAGAGAGAGCAGAGAGAGAAAGAGAGAGAATGAAAAATGAGAACTTTATGTCTAATATTCTGCAATCAAATATAAATCGAAGAGTCACTAAAGCTGACTGTGCATTATGAAAAAAGAATTTCAATAGATTTAAAAATTTGGAAAATAATATATCACATTATTTGATCAGATTCAATTTAAAAATTATTTTTAAGGATTAGAAAGCAAAAATCTACAACTGTCCACTTTAAAAAATTGAAACACATTTATAAAACTCAGATTTAGTATAATATTAAAATCAAAATCCTAAGTAATATAGAAAAGTATGAGTATGTTATAATTTGAAAATTGTGAGATGCAAACATGTGTACTCAGTAAAATTTGTATTCAAAATATAGATTGTATAAGGAATAGGTACAAAATAAATAAATGAGCATATAATAAAACAAATTCAGGGAAAGTTAAAAAATAAAACATAAGTTTTTAAGATGACAAAATTAATGTATTTCTTGCAATGTGAACAAGAAAGAGAGCAGAGATAAAAGGTAAGAAGACATAACTATAGAGATGTCTACATTATCAGAATATTCAACATATAATTTTATGTGCATATATTTAAGTATCTAAATGATATGGATTATGTTGCAAAATATTATTATCTAAACTGTTAGAAAAAAATATAAATGCTACCATATAATAAGTATGTTAATGGTTAGTTGAATAAATTTTTAAAAATTCCAAAGAAAAAGAAAATGTTACAGATTCTTTATAGAAATTGTTTATAGAAACATGTCAAGAAATTTAAAATTTCTATGTGTAAATATCTAGAACACAGAAAAATAAAACATACTTTCATGTTTATATACTTAGTAGAACACTTATAAAAAAATACATATACATTAGTTTCTTTCTAATCCTGCATCTAAATGTAAAGGCAAAATTCTAAATAAAGTATTACCAAATGAAAACAAGTGATTTACAGAAAGAGTAAGTATAGCTTGCATTATTAGAATAATAATTCCAATTTTCACAAGTGTCATTCATATAATTGAATTATAGCACAAGTAAGGAAACATAAAATAAAAATACATAAAATTAAATATATTAAATTAAATACATTAAATTAAAATATTTAAGGAGGAAAACATGATAATTTTAATATTTAAAAAATTATTAATTCATCAATGAAGTGAAATATAAGGCTTTAGGAAGTTAGAAAGTTTTAGAAAATTACTTCTGGAATTAAGAATATCTAGTAGCACATAGATTAGATATCAAAATAATTCCTATTAAATATAATATACAATTAAGACTGCTGTTACTGTTTCACATCATATAGCAGATGCTTGCCAAAGTTAATAAAACATGAAAAAGAGTGTAAAGGGCAGCACTGTTATCACTTTGCAGACAGTACGATTATCTTCTGGGGCAATCAACACTAAAACATTTTAAACTATTAAGATGATTCAATAACTTGTTTATATACAAAAATTTTCAAAGAAATAGCTTTTTAATATAACAGTGATAAACAGCAAAAAAATATCATTTAATGAAAACTATAGGATTCCTGGGCTTCCCAGGTGTCTCAGAGGTAAATAATTCACCTGCGATTTAGAAGATGGAGGAGATGGCATGGGATTGACCCCCGGGTTGCAAAGATCCCCTGGAGGAGAGCACAGAAACTCACTCCAGTATTCTTGCCTGGAGAATCCCATGGACAGAGGAAACTGGCAAGCTATACAGTCCATAGGGTCACACAGAGTCGGACAGGACAAACACAACTGAAGCTGCTGAGCCTGCCTGCATGTATAGGATTCTTAATAAAAACCATGTAATGTCTAGCCGCAAACCTGAGAAGAAATACACAACATCTGCATTAATACAAGTATGGAGGATTTTATAAGAAATTTAAAAGCTAATTCTAAATTTGATAGAAGGAGAAAGTCCCCAGTAATTTAAAAGTATAGATTTGTCGGAGAAGCATATATTATCCCACCAGATAGCAAACATGTCAAATATATTTCTCAGAAATAGCAATTAAAATGTGTACTGTAGATACAGCTAAAAATATTAGGTCAAAGATAAATAAAGTGTATGAAAACTCATTTCTATTTGTATAGGGTAAATTTAGATTTTGATAAATTTGACTTTATGATTGAGAGTGCTGCTGCTTCAGTCATGTCCAACTTTTTGTGACTCCATGATCTGTAGCCCACCAGGTTCCCCTGTCCATGGATTCTCCAGGCAAGAATACTGGAGTGGGTTGACTTGCCCTTCTCCAGGGGATCTTCCCCACCCAGGGATCAAAACCAGGTCTCCTGCTTTGCAGGCAGATTCTTTACCATCTGAGCCACCAGAGAAGCTGAATAAATGGATTATTCAACAAGTAGCCTAAAGTAATTTGACAGCTATATGAATAGACAACCTCATGTCATGAACAAAGATTTCCTACACATTTCTTCAGTTCAGTTCAGTTCAGTCACTCAGTAGTGTCCGACTCTTTGCAACCCCGTGGACTGCAGTACAGAGGCCTCCCTGTCCATCACCAACTCCCGGAGCTTACTCCAACTATGTCCATTGAGTTGGTGATGGCATCCAACCATCCCATCCTCTGTCATCCCCTTCTCCTCCCGCCTTCAATCTTTCCCAGCATCAGGGTCTTTTCAGATGAGTCAGTTCTTCACATCAGGTGGCTAAAGTATTGGAGTTTCAGCTTCAGCATCAGTCCTTCAAATGAATATTCAGGATTGATTTCCTTTAGGATGGACTAGTTGGATCTCCTTGCAGACACATTTCTTAAATAGTTTTAAATTATTTTAAAATAGCCTTGAAAATATTCAAAGAAAATATAAGAATTTTCTCTTTCTTTTAAATGAGGAAGATATTTTGATTTAGAAGGAAATTGACAAATGTACACTTATGAGACAAAACAAACAAACCTTCATAAAAGCAGAAATGATCAAAAAAATTTTAAAAATCCTATCATTAAAATGTAAAAGTTAATGAAATATTGGGGTAAAACAACAAAAAATAAACAAAATACTTAAAGAGCTGTTAAGAGCAATTTAGAAAAAGATAACTATATAGGCAAAAAGGCAAAGGACATAAAAAAAGACAAAGAAAAAATCTGAGAAACATTTAAATTATGCTCAATCTCACTAGCAATGAAAGAAATGCAAATTAAAAGCAATTAGTTATTTTTCACATGAGACAAAATATTAAGAAAATTACAATCTCAGTATTATCAAGAATTCAGGGAAATAAGAATTCTTCATATAGCAGGAAATCAAAAAATGGTGAAATGTTTTTAGAAAACTTTTTGGTTGAATATTCTAATGTTTAAGTTTTAACTACTTTGATCAATTAATTCTGCTTTTAAAGATGTCTCTTAAACTAATATGCAAAAGTAACTCCAAATACTTTGGATGGTTAGTGCAAAATTATTTAATGAAAAAAATGTATCAATTTAAATGACCATATATATGATAGTAGTAAAATTCATTTTTATATGGATTTTTCATAGAAGTCTATGTATCAATAAAAAGGATAGAGTGATCTGTATATATAATGTCATGAATCTTATGTATGTTAAAAGAAAAAAGATCACAAAGTATTCTATTATTGAAAAAATATAGTTTATGAAAGGATGCACTCTTGAGTATGGTTGCCTCTTAAGTGAGGACAGGAATTTATTCAAAGGAAAAATCATTTTGTTTTAATATATTTTACATTGTTAGGAAAAATAATGGTATTTATGCTATAAAAATGAAAAAACAAAAAAGGTATATAACTTTGACATTCATTTAAATCATTGCTTTAAAGACAACATGAACTATTCTTATTTTTATTTCCTGTCAGTATACAATCTTGAAAATACCTTTAAAAAGTAGAACAAGATTTTTCATTTTACCAAAGCAATGTAGAAACAAAATTAACAACAGAAAATGAAAGAACTTTTGATCAATAAATTTAGTCTCTTTAATGATCTGTTTGGACAAAAAGTAGATACTTTAAGAGATTATGAGAGAGTAGAGGCTCTGAGTCAGAGAAAAAAATACCCGTAAGTAAAATCTTACATAAGAATATCAGTTGTGGTTTCATGTATTATCTGCTTTGAAGCCAATAATATGTATAAGTAGTTGGTTGTTTAGTTGCTAAGTTGTGTCTGACTCTTGCAACCCCGTGGACTGTAGCCTGTAAGGCTCCCCTGTCCATGGGATTTTCCAGGCAAGAATACTGGAGTGGATTGCCATTTCCTTCTCCAGGGGATCTTCCCAACCCAGGAATCGAACCCAGGTCTCCTGCATTGCGGGCAGATTCTTTACCAACTGAGCTATGAGGGAAGCCCATAAGTAGGTAGAAAATATGAATATTAAATTTATAAAATGTTAACTTGTTAACTTTATAAACAAATCTGAATGTATTAATTCAGTAGTATCTTGGGTCTTGTATTTAAGAAGACTGTTTATAACTACATTTAAGCAGATTCTTTAGAAGTACTGTGTAAACTTTGGTCATATGAAAATTCTGCTCTGACAAAACAGTCAAGTGAAATGTCAAACTATCTCTAGATGGTCTTAAGAAATCTAGAAACAAGAAAGTAAAAAAAAAAAAATTTATATATATATATACACACACACACACAAACCAGATTTTAAAGCTAGAAAGAGAGACTCAATAGAAAACTCTTGGCCAGTGGTTTTAAACTAGGATTTACAGACCTCTCATGGGGGTCCTTGAACAAAACTGAACATACTAACCTAAAATTAATGAGCTCATCAAAATTTCTAGTTGGAAATTTATACAACTAGACCTCTTAAGATATGTGCAGTTGTATATTTCATTTTGCAGGTATTCAGTTTCTAAGATCGGAGAAGGCAATGGCAGCCCACTCCAGTACTCTTGCCTGGAAAATCCCATGGGCGGAGGTGCCTGGTAGGCTGCAGTCCATGGGGACGCTAAGAATCAGACACGAATGAGCGACCTCACTTTCACTTCTCACTTTCATGCATTGGAGAAGGAAACGGCAACCCACTCCAGTGTTCTTGCCTGGAGAATCCCAGGGACAAGGGAGCCTGATGGGCTGCCATCTATGGGGTCGCACAGAGTCGAACACGATTGAAGTGACTTAGCAGCAGCAGCAGTTTCTAAGATACATCAAACTCATCAGGTAATTAAATCATGGAATTTGAACATTTGAAGATAGTAACAATCAACTGAACATTTACTGTGCCCTTTGAGGGGAGAATAGTACCTTTCTAATTTGTGGTAGATCAAATAATTAGATATGGTAATATATTAAAAACAATTCCTTTGCTGAAATATCTTAATTAAATTGTTTGAATGATTATCAGTGGCATTTCAATGATCTAATAAGAAAGTGATAGTGAGGGTCATGATTAGAGAATTCCATAAAGAACTAGCTGCTGGCCACCAGTCTAGGTGAAAAGTACGAAACGTAATCATACTTACGGGAAAAGAAAAGAGTAAGGCTGCTTTTTATACCAAGTTTCTGTTTGAACGAAAGAAATCCAAAAGTTAGCATGCTTATACTTGATTAATAATTCATATTTATAAAGTGCTTTCACACACTTAATCTTGTTTGATCTGAGCAAGATTTTGAGGCAGGCAGGGCTTATTGGCCCAGAGTACCAGCAAGGAAGCTGGATCAGAAATGTCAAACAACCTGTCCAAATTCACAGTCCTCCTAGGAAATGGTGAAACCAGAATAGCACTCATACGTCCTGAGACTTAATCTCTTGTTTCCCAGCTGTTTGTGTTGTGAGGCTTGATGAAGAAAGACACTGGGAAAAGTGTAAGAACAGTTACAAATGAGAGTAAATTCACATTTACTTCTCTCTTCTGTTTGTTCAAATATCAAATTTGAGGGCCTACTAGGCAGGCATGCTTAGGTGCTCAGTCATGTCCGACTCCTTGCAACCCCATGGACTGTAGCCGGCCAGTCTCCTCTGACAAAGGGGTTCTTCAGACAGTACTGGAGTGTGTAGTCATTTCCTTCTCCAGGGGATTTTCCTGACTTAGGGATCGAACCCACATCTCCTGTCTCTCCTGCATTGCAGGCAGGTTCTTGATATTCAGAGCGATTAGTGAAGCCATAACAGGATGTCAAAATAAGACTCTTTCAGTTTTGGTTTTGTTGAATTCCCAAGAAAATATGCACCAGTTACTCCTCCATTGCAAAGCAAGGTGCTAAATAACCATGTGATAATGACAAAACAAATATCCCAAAAGCTGTTTTAAGTCTCCTAATAACTTGTTCTCATAAATGATTTACATGAAGTGATGTCAACGGGGTCAGGAGGTTTGCTGGATGTTGGCTGGCCCTTGAGAAAATTATGTTTAAGAGCTGATGGAGGCTATACCAGCTTCTCTGTAATCTTGACTATGTCAGAAAACACAACTGCTCCAGGGTGGAGAGGAGTGAATGAGGGAGAGAGAGAACGCAGCCACACATTCATCCTTTCATTGCTGGGTTGATATGGTGGAACAAGAAGCTGGAAGTTTGAAAGAAGTTTAGTGTTTTGAATATTATCTTGTAGTGTGCTTGTGTGTGTGTTTGAAGCACTCAGAGGATTTGCTTTTAAGTCTGAGAGTGACTAGCAAAGTTTTAAAAATCTCTGGCAAATAGTGGGTTAAAAAAAAAAAACTTGGAGTGTGTTTGAACAGGTAGATATTTGCTGCAGGTTATTGTGGGAAAATGAATGTTTCTTTCTGATGATGTCTTACGAACCTTTGAACTCAAGGCAATGGTTATGATTACTTTACAGGCTCAAAGGCAAAATAGCAGACCTGCCTTCCATCATCCCTAAATCTTTTTTTCCCTTTAGTCTCTCCCATCATTAATATTGATCAAATTTCTCAGTTCTAAAAGCATAAGTGTATACCTTTACTCCTTATTTTCAATACCGCATGCTATCAGAAAGCCACATAGTTACCTAAAATTTGAATCCTAACTTCTCACCACCTAAGTCACTGATGCCCTATTCTGAGGCCTCCCAACACTGTCCAACGACTGGAATAGCCTCCTCCCTGGGATCTTTCTTTCAGCTAAAGGCCTTTTCTGTATGTACATTCACCAAAATTACCTCTTGAAACACAAACCACATCACAGCACCACTTCACTTAAAGATCTCCAGCTGTTTTTTTAATTTTACTTCAGTAAGTCCCTACATTTTTCCCCATTGCTTACAACCTCCTTATGAGATCTTTGTCCTGCTCTCTAACCTTGTTTCTAACCCTCCCCTTCATACCTACCCTTTAGTCACACTGGCCTCCTTCCTGTTCCTTTGACAGACTAAACCCATTACATCCTCAGGCACTTCCCATTTGCTATTTTTCTCTGCCTGAGTTTGTTTTACTAAAATATTCTTATTGTTGGGTGCTATTCACATCTCGGGCTTCCCTGGTGGCTCAGTGGTAAAGAATCTGCCTGCAATGCAGGAGACATGGGTTTGATCCCTAGGTCTGGAAGATCACCTGGAAAAGGGAATGACAACCCACTCCAATAAGCTTGCCTGGGAAATCTCAGGGACAGAGTAGCCTGGAGGGCTATAGTCCATGGGGTTGCAAAAGAGTAGGACACGACTGAGCAACGCATAAACAACACATTCACGTCTATGTTCAAATCTCATCTGCTTAATGGAGCTGCTTTGACCACCCTCTTTCATAGTCATTCTTTATCCACTTGAACAGTGTTCTTCTCATACCACTTGCCATTGTATTAAGCATAATTTTTTTTAAAGTATATTGTTGCATATAATCTTACTTCCATGCTAGAATGTAAGTTCCATGGAGGCAGAAAATTATTCACTGATCAGAGTAAACCTGGCTTACAGTTTAATAATCAAAAATAATTTTTTGTTTTTAAAGGCATGACCAATGATAAGTAGTGATTTTTGAAGTCACATTGGATCACAATGGAATTTTAACATATCAATGGAAATCTTAACAGGACATTGGACTATAACTACACAAAGTAATATAAGTTAATTTTCATAGAATTGGTGCTTCATAATCTACAAAAATTCCAGATAACTTGTTTTGGCTAATTAATGACAGAAGAAATATTTGTTAACCTTCCAGTTGGCTATGAAATTTACAAATTCTTCAATAAATTTATTCTTTGCCTAAAACAGAGGAACTCCTTGGTAATCCTGTATTTCTAATATGTCATTTGGATTTGTCAAACATCTGAAATTATACCTTGATATTCCATGGTGCAAAACAATGGAGTATATTGAGATAAACAGAGGTCTACTGTTTCTCTTAAACTTGTGTCCTTGAAAAACCAGAAAAATGTTGGCAATCCTGCCATCAAAGTGCCATAGAACACTCTGACAATTAAGTTACTCAGGGCTGAGAGTACAGTGAAAGCTGACCCATTCAACAAATACACACTCTTCCTGGGAAAAGCAGGTGTGACCACAGTAAGAATTGCTGCAAATCTGCTGAAGAAGACATCTTTTTGGTATTGTCTCAGAGTGAGGAGATGGATAAGAAATTCAATAGTCTAGATAAAGGATAATGGTTTAGTTACATTTAGAAAATCTTATAGTCCTGCCAGGAAGTAAGCTCCTACTTTAAGATTACACAAAGTTAACCCATTACCTGATCAAGGGAGTAATTTCAAATTCTGACATAACAAATTTACTTTGTGAAGTATTAACTCTCCATGTGATACAGAAATACACAATATATGTATTAGAGAAACCCACTCCATTTTTATGCGCCCAAAACTTAGTGAAGTTGGCTCTAGTTTCAGTTCAGTTCAGTTCAGTCGCTCAGTCGTGTCCGACATCTTGTGACCCCATGAATCGCAGCACACCAGGCCTCCCTGTCCATCACAAACTCCCGGAGTTCACTCAGACTCATAACCATCAAGTCAGTGATGCCATCCAGCCATCTCATCCTCTGTTGTCTCCTTCTCCTCCTGCCCCCAATCCCTCCCAGCATCACAGTCTTTTCCAGTGAGTCAGCTCTTTGCATGAGGTGGCCAAAGTACTGGAGTTTCAGCTTCAGCATCATTCCCTCCAAAGAAATCCCAGGGCTTATCTCCTTCAGAATGGACTGGTTGGATCTCCTTGCAGTCCAAGGGACTCTCAAGAGTCTTCTCCAACACCACAGTTCAAAAGCATCAATTCTTCGGCACTCAGCCTTCTTCACAGTCCAAATCTCACATCCATACATGACCACAGGAAAAACCACAGCCTTGACTAGACAGATCTTTGTTGGCAAAGTAATGTCTCTGCTTTTGAATATGCTATCTAGGTTGGTCATAACTTTCCTTCCAAGGAGTAAGCGTCTTTTAATTTCATGGCTGCAATCACCATCTGCAGTGATTTTGGAGCCCAGAAAAATAAAGTCTGACACTGTTTCCACTGTTTCCCCATCTATTTCCCATGAAGTGATGGGACCGGATGCCATGATTTTCGTTTTCTGAATGTTGAGCTTTAAGCCAACTTTTTCACTCTCCACTTTCACTTTCATCAAGAGGCTTTTTAGTTCCTCTTCACTTTCTGCCATAAGGGTGGCTCTAGTTAGGTAAGGCAATTTCAGTTCACCATATATCTCTCAAGTGTCCACTGTTCTAGGCCTTGAGGATACAGGGGCAAATAATGCCATGTCCTTGCCCTGGGGGAGTCTTTCAAAAGGGGCCATTTAACTATAGTACAGTGAATATTAAAATAAAAATTTGACTCTTCCAAGGAACAATAGGCCTGCAATGGAGGGCTCACAAAAGACATCCTGAAAGAGTGGCTATGGAAAATATGCAACACTGGAGTTGAACTTAACATCCGTGAATACAACGTTAGTCTTGAGGCATAAATCAACAAAGAAGGAAAAGGATATTATAGGATGTGCAGATGATATGATTAGATGCCTTGTTGTGTCAAATGTGTGATGCCAGGAAATTAAAAGCCTCCAAGGTATTGAAGTATACAGTTCTAAGGAGAGTTCTGTGGAAGATGAGCCCTTGACTGGTAATCTCAGGTCAGTTCCAAAAGGCCACTTCACAGTAGTTGGGATCAGTGGGAGAATCAGAAAACCCTTCACTTTGGAACTTCTGTATGCATCCACTTGTAATGCTGTATTCTAACAACTGTTGCCAAAGACAAAGCTGCATAGAAGAAGAGGGTCTTAATTTAGAGCAAAAGGAGTAGAAAGAACAGGCAGTCATAGTTGGAAAAGCAGGAGACAACAGGGAGGGACTAAGATTCAAAGGCATAACTCCCTCCTACTATTCTGTTGGTTACTAGCAAGTTGAGTTCCCCACCAAAGAATTATACAGTCAGCACAGATTTTATAAGATAGTATTTCCAGAAGACTCAATATTGGCAAATATAGAAAATGCTATATTCTTTAAGAGGAATGAAAAGTCATTGAGAGCAGAGACTGTGAATACTTTGATCACTATTATATGACCCCAAACTACAATATCTAGCATATTTTAGTTGCTTAAGGATTGTTGAATGAATGAGTGAATTGAAGTGAATTGAATGAGTGAATTGAATGAATGAGTGAATTGAAGACTTTCTAGTTTAAACTAATTTAAAGTTATAGGCTATATAAAGAGACAGATGACTCTATGGTAAGAAACAAACCATGAGTAAATTTCTGGAGGTGAGAGACAAAATCTTATTGATGGAACTGTGAGAGCAGTTCGGTTTCAGCGGCCTTGAGCACTGTAGGTGAAGGTGAACTTAGTCACTCAGTCACGTCTGGCTCTTTGCGATCTGATGGACTGCAGCCTACCAGGCTCCTCTGTGGAATTCTCCAGGCAAGAACACTGGAGTGGGTAAACATTCCCTTCTCCAGGGGATCTTCCCAACCCAGGGATTGAATCTGGGTCTCCCTCATTGCAGGAAGATTCTTTAGCGTCTGAGCCACCAGGGAAACCCTGGTGGGAGAAGTTAGTATGTTTGAAATAGCCCATGTGGAAGGAAGAAGAAAGCTTCACTAAGGAACAGAGAGGGGTTGGGACTGCTGTGTTATAGTGGAGGGCTCCAGGAGATAGCAAGTATGGATATGAACTAATCCTCATAGATATATTACTTTTTCCATAATGCTCATAAGCCTAGATATGGAGCAGAGAGATATTATCACTAACGGTTTGACCTTGTTCTAATACTGCTTGCATTTTACAATTCTAAAATGTGATTATCAGAAACATTTAAATGGAAATATAATTTTACAATCATGTGTTTTCAGTTGATCAAATTATAAAATAACTCAGAAAAAATTAATTACTTCTTTACAGGTGATTTACTATTAAAAATAATTTTTAGGGGTAAGAAATTCATCATTAAAGATCTTAAAGATTTCCTTGTACTTTTATTTTGCTTATTTGTTTTTAATCTATGGTTTTATTCTTTGGAATAAAAAAATAATATTTCCTTGAAAAATTTGAAATATTTTTATATATGATAGATATACAAAATATAACCTTGTTTATAATTATTTGGGTGCAACATTTTTTATCCAAATGATATATTTATTTTATATACTGTAAAAATAGACATAATGATAGGAAGATGTATATGAGGGTTTTATGTATTTTTTATGCAATTGTATTTGTACTTTGATAGTTTTTAAAAAGTTGTCCTGTGGCTTACTCATCTCATAAGATTTAATAGTGAATTAATCATTTGTATACCAGGGGAAGATGGTTTGATCAATATCAGAAATATAGTCTCTATAAGGAGAATGTTTTGATGAGTACACTTTGAATAAACCTCTTTTATGAACTGAGTCATATTTCTTAAACCGTTAAACCAATAAGCATTAGATTTGGTTTGGAATAAGAGTGATCTCAGAAGTACATTTGACCAGCCTAACCTAAAGCATGTCCATCTATACATCCGTATCTATCCAGTAAGCCCATCTAATACATTATTAACACAAACTGCAAAAAATAATGGACCAAGGATTAATTTTTTATGTGCAATATGAATCTTTGATCTTGTAAGGCCAAGAAGTAAATGAATTTATCCAAGCTGGAGAAGAGTTTGGAGGCAAAACTAATGGTAAAAAAACAATCTAATTTCAAATAATTTACTGATTTAAGTCAAATTATCAAAATGGTTCAGAACAATAACTTTTAAAAATTTATGACAAATAGGACAATAAGCACAGAAACATCATTCCATGAACACTGATTTGCTTCTTGAGTAATTCACTACGCTGTGCTTTATTGAATCTTTTATCTTTCTAATACAATGTCTATTTCTCAAAGTTCTTCACGGAAGTAATATAGACATTGGAAGGAAGCTCAGAAATTTCAACTAGGTAGTTGTCTGCTATTTTAAAAAGAGTATTTTGAAAACACATCTCTCTCTGTATTTATTTTTTAGCAAAGTAATAAGTAGCACATGTGGCATAACCCAAATCACCACTGTGGCACACTTCTTGAAACACAGCAGATATTGCTTTGCATTGTGAACTGAGAACTATCTCCATTGTCTAAACAAGAAAAATACATGCATACACAGAAAACGAAACCCCTAAACACATATACAGAGCTTCCCCCATAGCTCAGCAGGAGAGAATCCGCCTACATTGTAGGAGACACAGGAGATGTGTGTTCAATTCCCGGGTTGAAAAGATCCCAGGAGAAGGAAATGGCAAGCCACTCCAGTGTTCTTGCTTGGGAAATCCCAAGGACAGATAAGCCTGGTGGGCTACAGTCCATGGATCCAAGAGCTGGACACAACTGAGCAACTGAGCGGAGAAGGAAATGGCAACCCACTCCAATATTCTTGCCTGGAGAGTCCCGTGGACAGAGGAGCCTGGAGGGCTGCTGTCCATGGGGTTGAAAGAGTCGACACGACTAAAGCGACTTAGCATGCATGCATGCATTGGAGAAGGAAATGGCAACCCACTCCAGTGTTCTTGCCTGGAGAATTCCAGGGACGGGGGAGCCTGGTGGGCTGCCGTCTATGGGGTTGAACAAAGTTGGACACTGAAGCGACTTAGCAGCAGCAGCAGCACAGCAACTGAGCACACATCATCGTCATAAACATATATGCAGGCTACTTAGGCAAGTTACCATTTAACCTTTTAGAGCCTTGGTGTTCTATTTTTAAAATAAGAAAATATGGAGACTTGTTGTTGTTGTTCAGTCACTCAGTCAGATCTGATTTTTTGCGACCCCATGAACTGCAGCACACCAGACTTCCTTGTCTTTCACCATGTCCCAAAGATTGTTCAAACTCAGGTCCATTGAATTAATGATGCCATCCAACCATCTCATCCTCTGTCTTCCCCTTCTCCTTCTGCCTTCAATCTTTCTCAGCATCAGGGTCTTTTCCAGTGAGTTAGTTCTTCCCATCAGGTGGCCAAAGTATTGGAGCTTCATCTTCAGAACCAGTCCTTCCATTAATATTCAGGGTTGATTTCCTTTAGGACTGATTGGTTTGATCTCCTTGCAGTTCAAGGGATTCTCAAGAGTCTTCTCCAGCACCACAGTTCAAAGACATCAATTCTTTGGTGCTCAGTCTTTTTTATTGTCCACTCCTCACATCTGTACATGACCACTGGAAAAACCGTAGCTTTGACTATATGGACCTTTGTAGGCAAAGTAATGTCTCTGTTTTGTAATATGCTGTCTAGGTTTGTTATAGCTTTTCTTCCAAGGAGCAAGCGTCTTTTAATTTCATGGGTGCAGTCACCATCTACAGTGATTTTGGAGCCCCCCCAAAAAAAGTCTGTCAACAATAGATTGTTTCTCCATCTATTTTCCATGAAGTGATGGGACTGATCCAATGATCTTAGTTTTTTGAATGTTGAGTTTTAAGCCAGCTTTTTTACTCTCTTCTTTAAACTTCAACAGACTTTTTAATTCCTCTTTGCTTTCTGCCATAAGAGTGCTGTCATCTGCATATCTGAGGTTATTGATATTTCTCCCCACCATCTTGATTCCAGCTTGTGCTTCCTCTAGCTCAGCATTTCGCATGATGTCCTCTGCATATAAGTTAAATAAGCACGGTGGCAATATACAGCCTTGACCTACTCCTTTCCCAATTTTGAACCAGTCTGTTGTTCCATGTCCAGTTCTAACTGTTGCTTCCTGACCTGCATACAAGTTTCGCAGGAGGCAGGTAAGGTGGTCTGGTATTCCCATCTCTTTCAGAATTTTCCAGAGTTTATTGTGCTCTACACAGTCAAAAGCTTTAGCAATAGTCAGTGAAGCAGAAGTAGATGATTTTCTGGAATTCTCTAGCTTTTTCTATGATCCAACAGATGTTGGCAATTGCATCTCTTGTTCCTCTGCCTTTTCTAAATCTAGCTGGTACATCTGGAAGTTCTTGGTTCACAGACTAATTATTAGCTCATTTTTTTTTTAAATACATGCCATGTACTTTGTACCATTTTCAATAAAAATTAGCTATCCTTTTTCAGTTTTACCACAAATTTTCCTCCTATTTATGTTCTGTGTTGCTAAACCTTCTCTGATGATTCAGAAGATGAATTATGATAAAACCTGATGATGAGTGTCATATTAACTAAAATGTGATATGTATTCTTTGTTCTAATGGATGTTTCTATGATTATTAATGAGAATATTTTACATACTTATTTTTGTATGTCTATATATGTTTTTATTTTAAATTAATTTTTTCTTTCTGTGAGCTTTTTTTCAATACTAAATTTATATGATTTACAGTGCATATCTCTGTGTTAATGATATTGAAAAGTTGCCTGCTTTTTAATTAGCTTCGCATTCTCTTTGCTTTTATACATAGTCAAAAATTTTTGAGTGAAAACATGAGCATATTTTATGCCACCAAATCCACTTCTGTCTGTCTTTACTGTCACTTGGGAAGGCACTCTCTAACCTAAAGGTCCCCAACCTCCAGGATGTAATGCAGTTGAATAATCCCAAAACCATCCCCCCACTAATCTGTAGAAAAATTGTCTTCCACAAAACCAGCCCCTGATGCCACAAAGGTTGTAGACCACTGCTGTAATTTCTATACTTCCTTCTAGTGAGTTTATTATTTCTTTTTAAATATTTAATATTTAAATCTTTATCTTCCTAAAAGTTTTTTAGTATATGTACCATATAAGTATGATAAGTCATTTTTGGTATAAATATGATTTAACTTTGTTTTTAAAATTGTCAGTCATTGTTTTAATACCATACGAAAATCATATTTTCCCATGAATTTGAAAAAAACACATTTTCTTATAATAAAATCTTTAAATTGTAACTGCTTTTGTACTTTAGAAATTTTTTTTTTGGCTGTATCTCTGACTATGCTGGATATGTTTTATTTTCATTCTGATAACTGTTAGAATATGCCATTTTCTAATTTCTCTTTTCAAAATGTATTTGATGCTGTTTGTATATTTCAATTAAATCTTAGTTATCCTACTACATTTCAGTAAAACTATGATTATTTTAACTAGTTTTGCAAATATTCATAGCTTTACCTGAGATAAATTAATATTTTTATAAGGTTGTGCCTTCTCAAAGGAAAGAATTGATCATACTTCTCTATACATGTATTTTATAAATAGGATATTGGTTCTTAATTATTAACTAAACTTTGGAAGAGTTTTCTTTAAAAAATGATACATTTTTGGCTCATGTATACTAATATGTTCATTATATGCTTAATTTTGATTTAGTATATTTTGTTCCCAAAGAGAAACTTGCTATAAAGCTAAAGGTTATATTATTTTTTTGAGGAATATAATTGTTTTCATATCTTTAATAAAACTAAAATTTTAATAAACTAAATCATAGAATTTTTAAAAGTTATTAAGAAAAGAGTGAATCAATTCACAAACACTGTTTAAAATGTCGCTCATCAATTTTTTTCCAATATTAAAAATTTAAATCCTTATTCTAGGAAACAGTAGGCTAAGAGACATAAATATGTGTTATTTAAGATGTTACTCTCCAGACTACTTTCTGATCATTGATTCAAGAAGGATTCTGGGTCTTGCTTTTTTAGTCTTATTAATGTCAGTGATCTCATTATCAAATACACTTGTATTAACAAAAACTTCCTACTATTTGCTATATGAGACTGTCTAAATAAAAAGTATAATACAAATAATTCACCAATAACTTTACCATAGAACATTTAAACACAATCTTTTATTCACTGATTCCATCCTTATTATACAGAAACATAAAATGGGTGTGGCTTGTCCTATTTGTAAGATTTGTAACTTCTGAACTACCCATGCTTTTTCTGATTATAAGGATGATTGAAGAATTTGTATTTTGAAAAGCAATGTTATTACACCCATGAAACTATCTGCTCTTCAGGGATTGCTTTGAAATGCTTGATTATTTCATGTTCCAGCCATAGTTTCATTTTTTCAATGAAGTTCATCCTTAGAATTAAGGAAAAAAAACAAAAAAAGATGTTCAATACTAAAATTTGGGGATCCATGTAATCTTGTATATATCTGCTATCTTGTATATATATATTGTATAGAATCTGCTATAGTCTTGTCCTTGGAGATGAATTCACAAATAGATATAACCAACTTAATCTGAAGTGTTTTAACCAATTCCATGTTTCCTGCCTTATTTATCTTTTCCCAAGTTTATATGAAGCCATTTGGTGGCTACAGATTTTAAATTCACAAACCACAAAGTTCACTCTGGTGTACACATATTATCACTTCATAAAACTCATTCCGCTCCATCCTTCCAGTAAAGATATGACAAGGCTGTTTATCAGTAGGTAATAAGACAGATAATTTAACTGTACAAGCTCTAATTGGTCTAATTCACTAACTGACCTCTCACCACTTGATTCACTAGTACAATTGAGCTCTGATAAAGCCTTTAATTGTAAATTGCACACAGCTGTGAGCTGCTTCTCACGCTGGCACAAAAACACTATCATCGACTGTTTCATCTCGGCGACCTGCTAATTTGGAGCATATGTAACTGTTTTTAATGCTGAAGGCTTGACATACCACAAACAGCAGATGTTGCAGCTGCCCCTGAGACGCTTTATTTAATTCAATTACGTCTTTTGGAGATATGTAAAAAAGCCAGGCGAGATGAGAGAGGGCAGGAGAATGTTAAAAATGGAGCCCCTGGTTGAGGCCCAGGTGGCTCGATAGGCAAATGATTGGGTGAATGTCTAAATGATCTTTTTAATTGAGTAGACTGACGGCTAATCAGGGTCATGAAGTGTTATCACACTGATGAGCTGAGTGGAGCCCTGGGCTGCTCTGCAATTAATGCCGCTTTTGTGAAAGGAGGAAAAAGAAAGATAATATATACCATCTGGCAATTGTTTATGATCAAAGCAGCAGTTTGCTGCAAATTCAAGTTAAATGCTATTCATAACATTATTTTTGCTGCTGCTGAGGGCAAGGACATGAAGCCCAGGCCTTTGTCTGACTTCTCATTCTCCTTCTCAACCAAAACATTCATTTTCTTCCACGTGTGTTATTATTAATTACTTGGCTGCTTGCTAACGTATGGCCTGAATGGCTCCCTGTTTGATATGCCAATAAAAAGCCCAGCATATACTCCTTGGAATCTACTTCAACTTTCATGCCAGTGTATCTGATTACAATAAAACAAAGCGAGGGCTAAAGTCACAGCCAAAACCCAGAGAAAACAAACCAGTTTTGCTTGTCTCTTTGGCATCTCTGGGATTAAAAAGAAGGTGGGTGGAGTTCTTGACAGCAGTGGCAAAATGAGTGATTTTTTCCCCCTGCCTCCAGGAGATCAGCATTTGCAAACTTTAAAGCAGCTAGAGATTATTCCAGAGATCCCTAATATTTTCATTGTTTGTCACCTAAGGTCATCAAAATTAATATAAAGGTATAAACTGAAAATAAAACCTGAAGATAATTGTTAACATGAGGGCTGTTTACAGGTTTCTCAGACACAATCACACAAAATATAGTCTTGCTTTTCATCCTGAGTCACTGGCAAGACTATAAAAGGTAAATAAGCAAAAATGGAGACTTCCAGTGAAAGCTTTGAAAAGCTCGCCTATGATTTAGGAAAGGAAGAAAAATATAATTTCTTTTAAGTGCATAAAAATAAAGTGTCACTCTCACTTTAAATTATTGAAGCACGCAGGGACATACATATTCAGGAGTATGTAGTGTGAAAATAAAACACAGCCGAAAATCAAGGAATTAGCTTTAGAGTAGTAAAGTGAACTTAGAAGGCAAAGCCATAAATATGGTTTATGCAGCCAGATTCCATCACTTTGAACTTTTTGATCACTTTAGATGTAGTTGAGATGAATGCTGACCTTAACTCTTATTTACTAGTAGTACCTGATCCAGAATCTACTTTTGGAACTACAAAGGTATCACCTAGTATAATGTATCAGGCATTTTTGGAAACTTACTACATTCTGGGCCCTGTGCTAGGTGCTGGGAATACAATGATCATAAAGACATCGAAACTCCCCTTAATGACATTAAAGTCTACTGAAAGAGACAGATACATAAGTGGAATTTACCATGGAGTGTTGAAGACAAATGCTGTAACTTACAGGTGGGAAACCCAACCCAGACATTGGGGAGGCACAGGTGGCTGTTATAAGGTCCTTCTGGGACAAGTTCTTTGTTATTGTTTAGTCACTAAGTTGTGTCTGACTCTTTTGCAACCCCAAGGACTGGAGCCTACCAGGCTCCTCTGTCCATGGAATTTCCCAGGCAAGAATACTGGAGTGGGTTGCCATGCCTTTCTCCAAGGGATCTTCTCGCCCTAAGGATCAAACCTGCATCTCCAGCCTTGGCAAGCATATTCTTTACCTCTGAGCTACCTGGGAAGGCTTAATAAATATTTTTGCTGAATAAACATGGATACATTATATAAGTGCAACAGTCATGTGACTTAGTCATGTGAGGAGTATTTCTACCCACAGTCCTCATCTAGGTATGGAGAAACACATACCCCAGAAAGATGACAAATAGATTAGTGAACGTAATTACTCGACAAGCAGAATTATTATAGATATGCAGTGAGTTAGTTGTCTTGTCTGTGTCAGTGTTGTTACCTTAAGTGCAGATCATGGCCTTATTGAAAGCAAGGATGATACTTCCATTTCTTCAGTTGTTTCTGAAAGAATTTCCAAAATATCAAGGTTGCAGACCAATGTCAGGGAACCTAGTTGATGAAGGAGCAGAACACTGTTTAGCCAAGTAAAGGTTTTTCTCAAGGAAGTGTTTTTATTTGATAATAAAATGGAAAGTGAAAGGAAAAGGTACAAATAAAGAACTTGTATAATGATTGCAAAGTTAACTAAGACAAATCAGATCTACCATTGTAAGAGCATTGTAATAGAGCATTTTTAGAAGACTCTCTATCCAGCTAAAATTTAACAATCACAACAAAACACACACACACATATGCATACTCACACTAAAAAGTCACTTTAGTTTGAAGGAAGCATTTAAGCTACCATTTTGTATGTAGAGATGAAGGAAAACTAAATTTGACTTTCCTAGAAAAGCATGCTGAACAGGCCCTGATTATTAGTAGCAGAGTCAGCTTATAGACCTCAAACACTCTTTATACAACAGGATGTCAAAGGAAAAAGTTCTAGAATAAAAGGTATTGAGGTTAGAAATCAACTTTCAGTGTCTGAACTTTAAAAAGACTAGTTTATTTTAAACATTCTGAGAAAATGTAATTCTAATAAAAAATAATTGGTCCTTATCATTTGCCAAGGATTGTGCTAAGTGCATTTTACATATATTATCTAATTTGATCTTTACAATAGTCTGTCAGATGAATGTTATTATTTCTATATTTCTAATGCAGAAACAGGGACACAGGAAGGTCCTATAACTCAGTCAAATTTATAGTTAGCAAGGGAAGAATACAGGATTTAAGCCAACTGCTGACTCTAAAAATCTCATGCTCTTCAGTGATAATCTTTACCTCTCATCCTGGGAAAAGTTTAGGGACAAGAGAATTATTCTTGAGATAAAAGTCATTTTTGTTCACTTTATACTGGTTTAAATGAATAGTCTGTAAATTCTTTTAATAGTTTACTTTATAATGGGGCTTCCCAGGTGGTGCTAGTGGTAAAGAACCTGTTTACCAATGCAGGAGACATAAAAGATGAGGGTTTATTATATTCTTTTATTATAACTTTTGGTAATAATTATAGGCTAACTGTAAAACACTAATTTATTAATAGTATTCAATAGAATACTATTTAATATAAATAGTATTTCTCAGGCAATAAAACTTCCAATACAAGGTAACTCAAAGACTATCAAAGAATCCACTCTCCCCCACCTTACCACATTTATAAAAGGCTTTTTAAAAAGTCTTCTGATGAGGAGTTGGAATACTTATTCTTTCACTGATAAAACCCAATAAATTTTATTCTACATTTCTTCATACCATCACATATTTATTAAATATTTATTATGTAGTAGATGTGGAGAGTCCAGGTAAATAAATGAAGAATTTTTTTCCTATTTTCAAGGAGCATCTAGTATAGTTTAGGAGACAGATGCCTGAAGTAATCACAGTGATTACAAAGTTTATCAGTTTTTCTTGCCTAAATTAATTTGATCCCTGGGTAGGGAAGATCCCGTGAAGGAGCATCTCCTTCACACACTCCAGTATTCCAACCTGGAGGGTCCCTTGGACAGAGGAGCTTGGTGGGCCACAGACCACAGGGTCATAGAGAGTGGGACATGACTGAAGTGACTGAGCACTCATACAAATTCATTTGAAAATCTAATGGGAGACAAGATTCCCCTATGAGCTGATTTTGCTCTTCAAGCAAAGTTCCTGAGCCCTGCTGGAGGAAATGTCAGAGCTGTGCTCAAAGCAAGCAACTAGCAATGAAGCACACCTGCAGAAAGAGTAGAGCTGGAGAAGGCTCCAGAACAGCATCCAAAAACAAACAAGCGGCCAGTCCAAGGCAACCTGTATGGGAAAAGTACATGAAAATAGATTTCATGAATCGCAGGGTCAGTCAACCAGGTGATAGAAAGAAGGAGGAAAGGAAAGAGAATTTACACAACATTTTAATGTTATAGTTCACTGCAGAGCATTGACAGGGGAGCACAATATTGAATGTCTCAATGAAACATCACAATAACAATGGAGACTCTATGAGAAAATCATCTCAATTGAGACCTAATGACAGAAGACTCTTCTCACCTTTATATTACCCTTCTGGCATTACTAATCCTAACCAACAGTACTGACTGTCAATAGGCACATTATGTTCAAACACAACAGGGTTTCTTTCTCTCTCTTCTCTTGTTAATCTTTACGCGAATTTGAGGTGACTCTGAAAGACTTACATTTTGTTCATAAAAAATACTGTGGGAATTAACCAAGACTCAACTCTGGTAGAATGGTATTAACATCTCAGGAAGCAGGTAATTATTTTTAGGCTATGCAATATACAGAGCCCTTTGACACTGGGAAAGAAGATGAGAAAAGGTCTTACTCATGTGGAGTAAAGTTCAAAGGGGAGGTAGATTTGGGGTTTGCTTTGGAAGACTGGTAGCACAGTGGGGAAGACCAAAGGGTTTCAAAGTATCGAGTTGGCCAAAAAGTTCATTCAGGTTTTTCCATAATATCTTATGGCAAATCTGAATGAACATTTTGGCCAACCCAATATTCTTGCCTACCTTCACATTGGTTCTGCTACACCCATGCTGAGTAACTTTGAACTGGACATCAAATCACCTTTGTCTCAATTTCCTGGTCAATAAAGTAGAAAAGATAAAATACCAACCTCACAAAGTTGTCTCAAGGATTAAAGATACGGAGGCATTAAGACTTAGCACAGAGGCTGGCAAATGTTAAAATTCAAATATTAGTGCTTATTTTTTTCTTTCTATGGAACAACATGAAAAAAAAAGAGGCTGGTGGAGGTGGCACAAATCATACATGCAAAATTGTTAGTGCAGAATGAGATTATGATCTATAAAATTCAGAAAGACCAGAAAAACTAGTAGAGGGACTTTGAGATAGATTAAAAGAGTAAGCATATTGAGACTTTATCCTAGATAAATCTTAAAGACATAAAGTTATCATAAAAGTAAGTACTAGGGACTCCTTGTCTCATAGCAACATGGGGAGAAATGGAGCTCATTGTACTCATGCAACACGTACTGAGTGAAGATTATGTATGAAGTATTTGGAGTTCAGTAGAAACTAGTTGAGCAGATAGGAAAATTAAGAGTTTGGAGATCTTATGGCTACAGGAACATTTGGCTATATGAGAGTGATTTAAAGTCTTTAAAAATCTAAGTGTGTCTTTTCCAAAGAACCAGGTATCCAAGAAAGAACCTTAGATGTTCACAAATCCCAAGTGCTAATAGCTTTCTACAAATGAGATTACAGTAACTGTGATTATATGTTGTAGGATATCAATAATTACCAATAACAAGCCAGAGGGTATCAAGGCGGTAAGATTAACAATAAAGGAGAAAAGAATAGGATTAAACTTGGGTACAATGGGTTGGTAGATGCCAAGAGCAAGAGAAGCCAAAAGAGTATTATTCAGAAAGGAATTAAAAAATAGAGGTATACACTTTCAAAGCAACAAGGGAATAAAGCATTATTTTAAAGATGGAAGGGAAAATTAACAGTCTTATGTCTACATTTGAAAGGGAAGATTAAATGCAACCAACAAATAAAAGAGGATGGGAATTGAAAGATCCCTTGCATTTGGAAAAAATGAAGGAAATGTTAAGTTCCCAGGGAACAGTTTCCATAAATACAGGAATCCATGAAATCTGCTACCATAGAGCAATAATGTTGATTTGTGATACTGTTTGAAGACTATTTCTCTCCAAAACTCCCTCTTCCTCACACAGCTCGAGACCTCGGTGTCCTCCTTTCTTATTTTACCCATCCTCTCAACTCACTTCCCCACTTATGGCCAGGAAGCTAGAATATAAGGTCTTGAAAATCAAGGCTGCTTTTTTTTCTTTTCATTATGCTTGCTGCATCTAGTAGACATTTAACCTAGAAATGAATTCAAAAAAGGAAGTCTTAACTTGAAAAAAAAAACTTTCATGATCTCTTTATACAGAAGACTATTCATCTTAATCATGGGAAACCAGCCAAATTATGACAATGTTAATTTTATCTTCAATGTAGAGTCAATGTATCTACTATAATTATATTAAAAATAAATGTAAATATCAGGTTTTTCAGATGTTGTACAGACAGAGTCCCTGGCCAAGGGTTCTAGACACTGAAACTCCTCTTCCTTCTATCCCTTTTTCCCTAACCCTAACCTTGAAGATACAGTTTCACTAGTGGTATATTTTTTCATGAACTAGGAGAGCCTAACATATTTAATGATTCCCCTAAATGGAACCCATAGTTTATAGTGTGAAATTTTCTGGAATGGTTACATAACTTTGAGAATAAAAAAGCAGTGGTTAGCAAGAATTTAGTTCCTAGACACAGGAAGACCTTCTCTTGCACTGGCAGGTGTATTTCAGGCTATTAATAGAAGACCTGAGGCCAAGAGAAGCTATAGTGAGACAGGCTGCATTTTCTCCTGCCATAGTCACACTTCCTGATATCCATATCCTTTGGGCACTGTGCTTAGTCAGTCACGTGATTTGTTTGACCAATGAGATATGAACAAGTGTGCCATAAGCTGAGGCCTACATGTTGAGGCTGGCTTCACTAAACCCCTGCCAGTTGTCACATGAAAAAATCTGGTTAACTTCCTAGAGGATGAAAACTTTATTTGTATTCATAGGTAATGAGCATTCTGAGTTCATGCATTAGAGTCCAGTGTACCCATAAACTTGAGAGAAATAACGTTTAAAATCACTGAATTTGGGTAAGACTTGCCAGCTAGCAGTAGACAGCTAACAGAAAAGTGGCCATTTCTCTTTAAATATTTTATATGTCAAGCTATTTAAAGTAGACACGTTCAGTGGGCAAACTCACAACCCACCCTAAACTCTCTAACAGCTGTCCAAATGGACTTTTCCTTTATGAAGGACTGCGAGGAAATTTTACAATATTTCAAGAATGTCTCAATCCTCCATTTATTTGAGACAATCATTTATTTTACACCACATATATTTTAGATACTGTAACTACAAAAATGAATGAGACTTTACATTTAACAATGGCCAGATACATAAATAAAATAACTTCAGAGAGTGGCAACCGCTATGAAGGAAATAGAGGTTATTGAAAATAGGGTAACTGGCAAATGAGGGGAAGCTAGGTAAAGTAGTATGGTCAGGGGAGATGCTTTTGAAGAACCCATTCTCAACTTACATCTGAATAATGAGAAAGATCCAGCCATAGAATTATCTGGAGGGTGAACAATGCAGGAAGATGGGTCAATAAGAGCAAATGCCTGGAAGGGAGAAAAAACTTAATATGTGAATAAATAGATCAATGTGGTGTCTGAAGAAAATGAATAACCCGGAGCGTTGAATGAGATAAGGTAAAAAGAGGTAGGCAGGGATCAGTTTATATGATATTTTTATGTATACAGGAGGGATTGGGGGCAGAAGGAAAAAGGGAGGACAGAGGATGAGATGGCTGGATGGCATCACTGACTCGATGGACGTGAGTCTGAGTGAACTCCTGGAGTTGGTGTTGGGCAGGGAGGCCTGGCGTGCCGCAATTCATGGGGTCGCAAAGAGTCGGACACGACTGAGCGACTGAACTGAACTGAACTGATATGTAAAATATATATCTATAGATTATAAATACATACACATGTAAAGACAGACGGATAGAGAAAGAGAGCCAGAAACCAGAGAGAGCAAACAGACACATACATACACACATACATACAGTGGGGGAGACCTTAAACATTCGAAAAACTAGGATGAGAAAAAATATATATAAATTTCATTTACTGAGCTGTCACCATCTGACAGTCAATCTACAAATGTCTCATGGAAGCTTTTTCATATATATATCATATCAACACCATGAGGTAGTATTATTTTCCTTCTTTTACAGTTGAGAAAACTCACCATGTAAGCAAATTTTGTAAGCAGATTTTCTAAAGTTACATGTTTACTTCCAAATCCATTTCTCCAAACCAGGTTCATTTGACTCAACCTATAGGCAAAGAGTAGCACATCCTTTTTGATTAGTTGCAAACAGTTTAATCTGCTCCCTTCTGGAAGAGTTCCCAACTAGCATAAGTCACCAAATGTTGATGTGGTTGTGATATGACTTTAGGGAACAAAGTGATACCACAAGCATGTTTTATGTCAATTACAACAAAGGTGTAAGGCACAACATAATCTCAGAGGTGCAGTCACGGAGCATGTGGGCCTATTGATATGCTAAACCTTGCCAGCTACCTAAGAGATCTTGCTGACCTGATGGAGCCATGATCCCAAATATTTCTGACACTTTTACATTAACCAGGGACTGAAAGAAGTTTGAATTAATCCAACCTATGTTAATCTGGTTTGGGCCATAAGACAGAAATTTGGTAATACATATTTTCGGTTCCCCAAATAACAAGGAGCACAAGTAGGTTTTAAAAGTCCTTGAGAAACCAACACGAGGTCTCTCATCTTACACTTGTAAAGTGTTAGTCGCTCAGTCATATTCAACTCTTTGCAACCCTATGGACTGTAGCCTACCATGTTCCTCTGTTCAGGAGATTCTCCAGGCAAGAATACTGAAGTGCGTTGCCATGCCCTCCTCCATGGGAATCTTCCCAACCCGGGGATCAAACCCACTCTCCTGCAGGTCCTGCATCATAGGTGGATTCCTTACTACTGAGCCACCAGGGAAGTCCCCACCCCCCAGCCCAGTACCACCCCCCCTCCCGCCCCCACCAAGAACTAAGTTTTTTCAAGTCAAAATCACATAAGCTTTTCATTTTATCATTTTACTGAATAAGCTTTATCAGGACTTTTATTAAAACTGGAAATCTTTCTCACTGTTTTTTGTTGTTGTTCTTTTTGGTTTTGTCCTGTAAGAACAGAAAGCCACCACTTAATTCTGCTATTAAGGCAACAAAATGTGATTATAATTTGAATTGATATCAGGAAGATTGTACTAATTATCAATTTATTGCCCCTGAGCTCCAATTCACCCCTTTTGCCTGCTCTGTAAAAATGGATTTGGGCCTTTTTACTGCTTCTTCATAGCAAGATGCACAATGCCGGGCATTGACAGTAGAGGGCGATGGAGAGACACTGAAGAAGAAAAGGATTTTCTCCGTGGTTCTGATATGTTCACTTCTTCAGCCTCAGACTCTTACTGAGTAGGGGGGTTGACAGTCTCAGGCTCCTGCAGCTTCCCCAGGGCCCTGCTCCTGCAGTGCATAGCAGCCAGCAATACCCAGATTCCAGAAGTTCTCTAAGTCACCTCATTAAGGTTTTGTGAGATGCGACAGCGCCACGTGGACACTTTTCTCAGTACCCTCGGGAGCTGAATTCCCACATGGTCTGGTGGGCAGGTTTCCAGCAAGTCCTGTCAGTCACCCCAGAGTGGTTTCTCTGTGGCTAGTACGTCATGACTGTGTCCTCAATGTCAAGGCCTTAATCTCAGTCCTGGGCCAGGGTGGGGAGGGGCTTTTTCCCAGGGGTAATATCTGCTCCTTATAATCAGCTCTTCCTGTAATCTATATGGAAATAGATTTTTCCCTATTTCTTACTAGCCAGTCTCTCATTACTCTAGTTGTGTGCTATAGTCATTAATTCTTTATAGTGCACTTTCCTTTTTGTTTACTCTTTTCAAATTTCACCCAGCCTGATTTGACTCAGACTAATACAGATACATATGTGTATCTGGTGTGTGTGTATGTGCTCAGTCACTCAGTCCTGTCTGACTCTGTGACCCCATGGACTTCAGCCCACCAGGCTCCTCTGTCCATGGAATTTTCCAGGCAAGAATACTGGAGTGGCTTGCCATTTTCTACTCCAGAGGAACTTCCCCACCCTACCTGGGAAGCCCATACACACACACACACACACATAAGTTTTAAAATTGAACTGTCAATGTAATTTTAAATTCTCTTGCTAACTAGAGTAAGTAGAGTGTTCCTAAGCATTGCTCCGTACATCACAGACATCCTCTTATTTACTCATCACAATATACAGTTGTTACTTTGGAGTGGATCTATGTCCCTAATTGCTATACTTCTAAACTCAAAGAGGGACATAGATTTACCCCCAGAGTAACAATTTTGTATTGTGATAAGTACTATAGGAAAATCATATAAATTTTTATGCTACTTAAGTGACTTAAGTTTTATTATTGGTTTGCTTAAGCATATCACCTATAGGATATGAGAGGTAGTCTGGACTAATGGAGAAGCCCTGAACTTGGTGACCGAATACCTGAGTTCTAGCTCCAGACTGTGTCAACTTAGGTAAGTTTTATTATTCTCTGGCTTCCCTTATGGCTCAGCTGGTAAAGCCTACAATGCAGGAGATCTAAGTTTGATGTCTGGGTTGGGAAGATACCCTGGAGAAGAGAAAGGCTACCCATTCCAGTATTCTGGCCTGGAGAATTCCATGGACTCTACAGTTCATGGGTCACAAAGAGCTGGACATGGCTGACCGACTTTCACACTGGCTCTTTACTAGGTAAGGGACAGGGTGAACAATACATCAAGAAAATAAAATCAACGTGATATCATACAAAATAGAAATTACCTACCACAGTGTCTGCCTGCATCTTCAGTAAATGTTCACAGACCTATCATTCCTTATTCACATTCACTTTTGTGAGGCTCAAACTAAAAATAATGATAATATATATCAAAGTACTTTGAGTAGTATGAAACACTCTATGAAGGACAAATGTAGTTATTTCATTTTCTCTCTCTCTTTTTTTTTTGTTACCCCCCCCACCCCCCGTATTTTGAAAAGCCATTTTTAATGTTAAATAAAATCCAGTGAGCACATGGCTGTGGCAGGACAAGCATAGGGGACAGATGAGAGCAAGATTAACTGGTAACTGCCGCATGACAAGTTAAAGTGTCGTGACAGAAAAGAGGTTAGAGAATTTGTTCAAAGGCACACTGAAGTGCAGCTTCAAAGACAGAACAGGGATGTGAGTGGCCAGGAAAAACAGCAGCGACAGACAGCTCACCCTGGCATTTGGCAATCAGTGATGGGTGACTGAGAACAAGGGCTCTGAAGAGAACAGGAGGCAGAGGCATAAATAGTGCCATGCTCTGCAAATAGCAGCTGCAGCTGCAAACCCACGTGCACCTTGTCGAAAAGATGATGTGTTGCATGTCAGTCCCTCAAGTCCGCGTGCACTGGCTGTTACCATCGTAGTTCCACACAGCAACATAACGGTGCTGCTTCTTATGCGCTAACATTATTTTCAATGATTTTTAAAAAAATGATATCCTTTAATATTGAACATTTTACATGAAACTTGAGGACTGATTAAACTTCTCTTAGTATTTTGGGAGAAGTCAAGAAATGTGTTGCCTGTTTAAATAAATTTGTGGTTTGACCCTATGCTTCTATTTTTGATGTGAACATGAAAGTGAATTTGTAGAGGAGTTGGTTTCTTACATATATACATCATGTATGTTTGTGTACATAATACAAATATGTTGGTTGAGTATAATAAAAAATGCTCTGTGTGTGTGTGTGTGTGTTTAAATGACATAAAAGTTACTTTGGAGATAAAACACTGATACAAATACAATCAATGATTTTCAAATTTGGTAAATCTCATTTTCATGAAGAAATATAATTTTCTACTATTTAAGAAAAAACAATAGAATATAGATGAATTACCTGAATAATATAAGGTAAGTTTTTTTTTAAAAAAATAGGAAACTCAAAAAGGGGCTCTGTAACAACCTAGAGAGGCGGGATGGGGAGGGAGATGGAAGGGGAGTTCAAGAGGGAGGGGATATGGTTGAATCAATCATATCGATCAACCATACGTATGGTTGATTCATGTTGATATTTAGCAGGCAATGGCAAAATTCCATAAAGCAATTATCCTTCAATTAAAAAATAAATAAATTTAAAAAGAAAATAACAATACAAAATCTACCTTTTGTAATTTAATAAAAAATGGAATCACGCACTCATACACAAAATAAGCTTTATTATTGAATCACTTCTTTGGATATCCTTTGCACTAAAATAGCCATCTCAAAAGTCACTAAAGAACCCCGATGTGTGTGTGTGCATGCACATACTCAGTCATGTCTGACTCTTCGCAACCCCATGGACTCTAGCCCCCCAGGCTCCTCCGTCCATGGGATTCTCCAGTCAAGAATACTGGAGTGGGTTGCCACTTTATTCTCCAGGGGATTGCCTTGATCCAGGGATGGAACCCATGTCTCTTGAGTCTGTATCCTGCATTGGCAGGCAGATTCTTTACCAGATGCACCACTTGGGAAGCCCCAAAGAATTCCTAATCCACATATTAAGTGTGATGTTGCCACCTATCCCTATAAGACTTTCTGCTACATGTAAAATTCTTGAAAATCACCATCCACTCTACATCCCCCTCCTCCAACCCATTTTGATTTATGCTCTATGACCTTTGACGTTAACATTAACATTTCCTAGTTTCCCAAGACAAACTGTCTGAAACAAAGCTTTCATCTGAAGTATTGGTGGATATGATTCTAGAGCAAAAAGGTTAAGAGGAAAGACTTGTCAGGTTTAAATGAGGGAAAGTAAAACCAGAGAGTGTTTTACCAAGTTAACTACAGCTTCAAATGTGAACACAGCTGGTCATGCAGCCATCTTAGATGTCTGTGAAAACTATTATACTTCTGAGTCTTGGAGCAGACCATCAGAGAACAGGCAGAGAAGGATAAGAGTGCTATCCTGTTTCCTATCCCTTACTGGTCATATTTTGACCATGGGAACATTAAATTGTCCACATTTCCTGCTATGCTGCTGTACTCTCCCTAGAAGATAAACCAGATCCTCAATAGTGAGTGCTGTGATTCACATGGGTCCATACGGATGGAGGAAACTTCCACAAGTCTGGTCAAGAGGAGCCTGTACACTAGGCCTGTCCCATTTCCTTCTATGATAGTTGAGGTGGTGCTGTACCACAGGCCAGCCCTCACACAGGGGCAGGCTAAGACTTCAGTGACATCAGAAAATGAGGCAGTGTGCTGTCTAATAACCCTTCCTTTAGCAAGTGGCCACCTGCAATGCAGGAGACCTGGGTTTGATCCCTGGGTTGGGAAGATCCTCTGGAGGAGGGCAAGGCAACCCACTCCAGTATTCTTGCTTGGAGAATCCCCATGGACAGAAGAGCTTGGCGTACTATGTCCATGGTGTCACAAACAGTTGGACATGACTGAACAGCTAAGCACAGCACAGCACAGCAAGTGGTTGAGGACCTAGAGATAAGTGGATTTGGTAACTGAGACAGAGGAGGAGGAAGTTACTTAAATGTGGTCTAGTTCAGATGTCTATTCTTCATGCACTCTTTCTCTAAAAGAATCTCATCAAGGTTTAATGTTACAACTATCAAATCTATATAAAAACAAAGCAAATAGATAAATAACAGCACAAATCACTACCATTAAAGCAGCTTATAATCTTAAAATTTCTAACTGCTTGAAATCTCTGCCAGTATATCAAACTGACCTCTTAAATTCCATAAATGACTCAATATACCAGTCTGTGGAATGGATATAGCATCCTCGGAAATCTACACAGTATTAAATGACTGTTGAAAATAAATAAAAATTGTATTAAATGAGATAATATATATAGTATAATAGCACAATGTAAGGACATGTTATGTATTCAATGAATGCTAATTTCCTATGTTCTCATGTTTCATTCTCCTTCAGAATATGTCTTAAAATTATGATTATCTTCCCAGTTCATAAAGAGGAATGAGCACTTTTGTTTTCTATTTCAACCATACTCATATCTGAATAACACTAAAATAAGATCTGGCATTCTTAGAATCTTAATCTTAACTTGACAAAAGACCCTGTTACTGTAGTACTCTAGGTGGGAGAAACAGTACACTTTGGCTTGAAGTAACCCAATTGTGGAAAATGTTTTCCTTTATAGCTTTATCAGCAATCTCTATACAGCTGTTTAAATGGTCATTATGGAAGAATCAAGGAAGGTTTTGAAGACAGAAATAAAAAGTCTCCTGTTACATGTGCTCTGTTTTCTATGCAACCCTCAGAGGTAGAGCTTGTAAAAATAGTTTCTTTACAAAGATACATGGAACAACTGATTTGAACCAGATGTTGCTGTAACTGTTAGTTTCATTACAAAGAAATAAATATGATTAAGAATTGGGAAATATATATGTGAAACATTTAATTAAACTTAATCAATTCCAGTTAAAGGGTTTTACTTATTATTTTCTTGATTATTTTAATGCTTTGGCAGTCTTTATAGCCTAGAAAAATACTAGGTAAAGAAATTATCTCACTTTTAATACATTTTGAACAAAGAATCCTGCAAATATCAATTTAATATTGAATTGGATAGGCAGATTTGAAAAATAATGAATAAAGCATGCCAATAATGAGAACTGCAATAAATGAATTTTTTAAAATGGTCAGCCATGCAGCATATTAGACATAACTGAAGACTTAGTGATCTGAAAGATAAAGAGAAATACTCAGGATGTTACAAGAGAGATAAAAAAATAGTTAATATGAAGGGGAAGATTATAAACATATATAAATAGATGACAGGTTTAAAAAGTCTAACAGATGTCTAATCAGAATGAGATTATAGAGAGGATGGAGGTAAGCAAAAAGGACTGTGGCTAAAAATATTCCAAAATTGGTGGATGATCTAAAATCATGAATTGAAGAAAACCTGTAAAACACAAATATTGTTCAAAAAAGAAACTCACACTTAAACACATTATAATGAAACTCTTAGAGTTCTAAGAGAAAGAGAATATCTTAAAAACAACCTGAATATAAAAGATGTCCAACAGATGATTGGATGTTAGACTAAAAGCTTTTTTGTCAACAGCTATGCATATTAGATGGAGAAGGCAATGGCACCCCACTCCAGTACTCTTGCCTGGAAAATCCCATGGACGGAGGGGCCTGGTGGGCTGTGGTCTATGGGGTCGCTAAGAGTTGGACACGACTGAGCAACTTCACTTTCACTTTTCACTTTCATGCATTGGAGAAGGAAACGGCAACCCATTCCAGTGTTCTTGCCTGGAGAATCCCAGGGACGGGGGAGCCTGGTCGGCTGCCATCTATGGGGTCGGACAGAGTCGGACACGACTGAAGCGACTTAGCAGCAGCATGCATATTAGAAGTTTATATACGAGGAGAAAACATAACTGTCATTGGAAAATTTTACAACCTATGAAATAACTTTTCATGAATGATGTCAGAATCAAGATTCTTTAGAACAACAAATTGAAAGGATATATTACTAAGAGATCAACTGAAGAGTCTGCTAAAGGTTGCACTTCAGGAAACTGGAAAATGAACCTAAAAAGTGTTCTGAAGATGCAGAAAGGAATATTAGCAAAAATAATCATAAACAAATTAATCTATAAATATCAATAAATATTGCCTGCTTTAACCAAGAACAGTAATATTTAATGATCTTTATTTTCAATGATTAAAAAATCATGATCAAACTAAAATCCTGTACACGAAAACGTATTTGAGAGAAAGATAAGTTGAACCAAAGAATTCTTCAGTTCAGTTCAGTCGCTCAGTCATGTCCAACTCTTCGAGACCCCATGAATCGCAGCACGCCAGGCCTCCCTGTCCATCACCAACTCCTGGAGTTCACTCAGACTCACGTCCATCGAGTGGGTGATGCCATCCAGCCATCTCATCCTCTGTCGTCCCCTTCTCCTCTTTCCCCCAATCCCTCCCAGCATCAGAGTCTTTTCCAATGAGTCAACTCTTCGCATGAGGTGGCCAAAGTACTGGAGTTGCAGCTTCAGCATCATTCCTTCTAAAGAAATCCCAGGGCTGATCTCCTTCAGAATGGACTGGTTGGATCTCTTTGTAGTCCAAGGGACTCTCAAGAGTCTTCTCCAACACCACAGTTCAAAAGCATCAATTCTTCGGCGCTCAGCCTTCTTCACAGTCCAACTCTCACACCATACATGACCACAGGAAAAACCATAGCCTTGACTAGACGGACCTTTGTTGGCAAAGTAATGTTTCTGCTTTTGAATATGCTCTCTAGGTTGGTCATGACTTTCCTTCCAAGGAGTAAGCGTCTTTTAATTTCATGGCTGCAGTCACCATCTGCAGTGATTTTGGAGCCCAGAAAAATAAAGTCTGACACTGTTTCCACTGTTTCCCCATCTATTTCCCATGAAGTGATGGGACTGGATGCCATGATCTTTGTTTTCTGGATGTTGAGCTTTAAAAAGCCAACTTTTTCACTCTCCTCTTTCACTTTCATCAAGAGGCTTTTTAGTTCCTCTTCATTTTCTGCCATAAGGGTGGTGTCATCTGCATATCTGAGGTTATTGATATTTCTCCCGGCAATCTTGATTCCAGTTTGTGTTTCTTCCAGTCCAGTGTTTCTCATGATGTACTCTGCATAGAAGTTAAATAAACAGGGTGACAATATACAGCCTTGATGTACTCCTTTTCCTATTTGGAACCAGTCTGTTGTTCCATGTCCAGTTCTAACTGTTGCTTCCTGACCTGCATACAAATTTCTCAAGAGGCAGGTCAGGTGGTCTGGTATTCCCATCTCTTTCAGAATTTCCCACAGTTTATTGTGATCCACACAGTCAAAGGCTTTGGCATAGTCAATAAAGCAGAAATAGATGTTTTTCTGGAACTCTCTGGCTTTTTCTATGATCCAGCGATGTTGGCAATTTGATCTCTGGTTCCTCTGCCTTTTCTAAAACCAGCTTGAACATCAGGAAGTTCACGGTTCACATATTGCTGAAGCCTGGCTTGGAGAATTTTGAGCATTACTTTACTAGCATGTGAGATGAGTGCAAGCCTTTCTTTGGGATTGGAATGAAAACTGACCTTTTCCAGTCCTGTGGCCACTGCTGAGTTTTCCAAATTTGCTGGCATATTGAGTGCAGCACTTTCCCAGCATCATCTTTCAGGATTTGAAATAGCTCAACAGGAATTCCATCACCTCCACTAGCTTTGTTCGTAGTGATGTTTTCTAAGGCCCACTTGACTTCACATTCAAGGATGTCTGTCTCTAGGTCAGTGATCACACCATTGTGATTATCTGGGTCATGAAGCTCTTTTTTTTACAGTTCTTCTGTGTATTCTTGCCATCTCTTCTTAATATCTTCTGCTTCTGTTAGGTCTATACCATTTCTGTCCTTTATCAAGCCCATCTTTGCATGAAATGTCCTCTTGGTATCTCTAATTTTCTTGAAGAGATCTCTAGTCTTTTTCATTCTGTTGTTTTTCTCTATATCTTTGCATTGATTGCTGAAGAAGTCTTTCTTATCTCTTCTTGCTATTCTTTGGATCTCTGCATTCAGATGCTTATATCTTTCCTTTTCTCCTTTGCTTTTTGCTTCTCTTCTTTTCACAGCTATTTGTAAGGCCTCCCCAGACAGCGATTTTGCTTTTTTGCATTTCTTTTCCATGGTGATGGTCTTGATGCCTGTCTCCTGTACAATGTCATGAACCTCCATCCATATTTCTTCAGGCACTCTGTCTATCAGATCTAGGCCCTTAAATCTATTTCTCACTTCCACTGTATAATCATAAGGGATTTGACTTAGGTCGTACCTGACTGGTCTAGTGGTTTTCCCTATTTTCTTCAATTTAAGTCTGAATTTGGCAATAAGGAGTTCATGATCTGAGCCACAGTCAGCTCCTGGTCTTGTTTTTGTTGACTGTATAGAGCTTCTCCATCTTTGGCTGCAAAGAATATAATCAATCTGATTTCAGTGTTGACCATCTGGTGATGTCCATGTGTAGAGTCTTCTCTTGTGTTGTTGGAAGAGGGTGTTTGCTATGACCAGTGCATTTTCTTGGCAAAACTCTGTTAGTCTTTGCCCTGCTTCATTCCGTATTCCAAGGCCAAATTTGCCTGTTACTCCAAACTTTTGTCACCTCCAAGTCAAGGTGTTTCTTGACTTCTTACTTTTGCATTCCAGTCCCCTATAATGAAAAGGACATCTGTTTTGGGTGTTAGTTCTAAAAGGTCTTGTAGGTCTCCATAGAACCGTTCAACTTCAGCTTCTTCAGCGTTACTGGTTGGGGCATAGACTTGGATACTGTGATATTGAATGGTTTGCCTTGGAAACAAACAGATCATTCTGTTGTTTTTGAGATTGCATCCAAGTACTACATTTCAGACTCTTTTGTTGACCATGATGGCGACTCCATTTCTTCTGAGGGATTCCTGCCCGCAGTAGTAGATATAATGGTCATCTGAGTTAAATTCACCCATTCCAGTCCATTTCAGTTCGCTGATTACTAGAATGTTGACATTCACTCTTGCCATCTCTTGTTTGACCACTTTCAATTTGCCTTGATTCATGGACCTAACATTCCAGGTTCCTATGCAATATTGCTCTTTACAGCATCAGATCTTGCTTCTATCACCAGTCACATCCACAGCTGGGTATTGTTTTTGCTTTGTCTGCATCCCTTCATTCTTTCTGGAATTATTTCTCCACTGATCTCCAGTAGCAATTGGGCCCCTACTGACCTGGGGAGTTCTTCTTTCAGTATCCTATCATTTTGCCTTTTCATACTGTTCATGGGGTTCTCAAGGCAAGAATACTGAAGTTGTTTGCCATTCTCTTCTTAAGGTCCCTGTATTATTCCACAAAGTATATAATATTGGCTCATATTAAATTTAGATTAAATGCTCATTTGCATTTCAGCAAAGCCACTGAAAGAATAAAAATACACTATTAGAAAAATTGTAAGGAAAGAAAAGGAATGTGAAAATATTCAACTTAAAAGAATTTACAAAAAAGAAAAGCTACATTAAAATATATTAGAAAAACAGCAGGCACTCTAATGCTCAAAATTAATCCAAATATACAAACATCATAATCAATTAAATGAACTGAACACTGCTTAAAATACACAGGATATCAGTCAATCTAAGGACACACAAAGGTTGTGTGTGTGTTTTCAGCCATCTGACATTGCAATAAGTTAACTTATCGTGTGTGGCCCAATTGAATGTAATTACAGGTGACAGGATGTGGTATCCGAGCCCAGGCTTAAACAGTACTCGTGTTATACTACTATTGCTACTTTCCCATTGGCATAATAATTGGTTTTTTAGGCTGGATCCCAATAAGGCACTGATACGTAGAGCAGAGCCTTGTAGCAGGACCACAGTTGCCTGGTAGTCAGTAGGCAACATGAATGAGAAACATGTCTATTCTCCACTGCATATTCTTGCCTCTTGTGTTGTTGATTAATTGGCCATGATGTCAAGAGGAGCCTGCTAGGCTCCTCTGTCCATAGACTTCCATTCCTTTCTCCAGGAATCTTCCCAAACCGGGGTCTTCTCCATTGCAGGTGGATTCTTTACCAGATGAGCTACCAGGGAAGCCCATCACATATATATAGAATCTAAAACATACAAGCTAGTGAATATAATAAAAAAGAGACAGATTGACAGAAAACAAATTAATGGTTACCGGTGGGGAGAGGAAAGGGAGGAGGGACAAAACAGGGGTAGAGGTACAAATTATTATGTATAAAATAAGCTACACAGATAAATTGTACAACACAGAGAATATAACCAATGTTTTATAATAACTATACATGGAGTATAACTTTTACAAATTGTGAATCACTATTTTGTACATACAATATATACTATGTGCAATATATTCATACAATATATACTATACAATACTATGTATTGTGTAATACAATACTATATAGTCTATACAATAGTATGTAAGTTATATAGTGTAACTTACATAGTATTACACACCAACCATATTTCAAGAAAAAAGATTAAGAAATCACAACAGACATCAGAAGACTTAGGTTTAAATCTATGACATTACTTATAACTTGGGGGTGTAGGCAAATTTATAGCTTTAAATGGTGTATGCTTAATTCAAGGTGCCTTAACTGACTCACACCAGAACCTACCAAATAAATAAAAAATAAAAATCCCTTCCCATGGCTCTTTCCTATATTTAAAGGAGGTTATTTGTTATGCCTATGTATATGAAAACTCATTATGCATGCGGCCCTTTAATAATGTCTTCCTCTTTCCTTACAGATCTTTGCTTCTTCCCCATCTCATAAGAACTGGAGGCTAAATAAATGACATATACTCCCCTGGGATCCATTAACCATAGACTATCCTAAGGGCCAGACACCTGCACATTTGGTATAGGACCGATTTGAGCCTGAACTTTTGCCACCCAAAAGACTTCCTCAACATTTAAGTTAAAAGGGGTGGACAGTTAATCCACATTTCTCTTTGATCCAATCTCTCTTTGACCTCTTCTACTAAATTGAAATTAGTAGTCAGGCCATTTTTCCCAGACAACCTGGTCTGCTAAGAAGAGAAATAGAAAACCCCACTTACTAAATAAAAATCATATTTGAAGATAATAGTAAAATCAATACCATAATCCATAATGATGAAACCAGGCACTTCCCACTTTGATAATCATTCAAGGAGAATCAGCATTAGGCAACAAAGATCTGTCAGGCACAGCCACAGACCATTATGTTGACTGTTGGTCTTCTTACTATCTGTCTGGGTTCTTTCACTGGTTAGTAAACCAGAGGCTCAAACACTTCAGGTCAGATCAGATCAGATGAGTCACTCAGTCGTGTCCAACTCTTTGCGACCCCATGAATCACAGCACGCCAGGCCTCCCTGTCCATCACCAACTCCTGGAGTTCACTCAGACTCATGTCCATCGAGTCAGTGATGCCATCCAGCCATCTCATCCTCTGTTTTCCCCTTCTCCTCCTGCCCCCAATCCCTCCCAGCATCAGAGTCTTTTCCAATGAGTCAAGTCTTCGCATGAGGTGGCCAAAGTACTGGAGTTTCAGCTTTAGCATCATTCCTTCCAAAGAAATCCCAGGGCTGATCTCCTTCAGAGTGGACTGGTTGGATCTCCTTGCAGTCCAAGGGACTCTCAAGATCTTCTCCAACACCACAGTTCAAAAGCATCAATTCTTCGGTGTTCAGCCTTCTTCACAGTCCAACTCTCACATCCATACATGACCACAGGAAAAACCATAGCCTTGACTAGATGGACCTTTGTTGGCAAAGTAATATCTCTGCTTTTGAATATGCTCTCTAGGTTGGTCATAATCTTCCTTCCAAGGCGTAAGCGTCTTTTAATTTCATGGCTGCAGTCACCATCTGCAGTGATTTTGGAGCCCCCCAAAATTAAGTCTGACGCTGTTTCCACTGTTTCCCCATCTATTTCCCATGAAGTGATGGGACCAGATGCCATGATCTTCATTTTCTGAATGTTGAGCTTTAAGCCAACTTTTTCACTCTCCTCTTTCACTTTCATCAAGAGGCTTTTTAGTTCCTCTTCACTTTCTGCCATACGGGTAGTGTCATCTGCATATCTGAGGTTATTGATATTTCTCCCGGCAATCTTGATTCCAGCTTCTGTTTCTTCCAGTCCAGCGTTTCTCATGATGTACTCTCCATATAAGTTAAATAAACAGGGTGACAATATACAGCCTTGACATACTCCTTTTCCTATTTGGAACCAGTCTGTTGTTCCATGTCCAGTTCTAACTGTTGCTTCCTGACCTGCATACAAATTTCTCAAGAGGCAGATCAGGTGGTCTGGTATTCCCATCTCTTTCAGAATTTTCCATAGTTTATTGTGATCCACACATTCAAAGGCTTTGGCATAGTCAATAAAGCAGAAATAGATGTTTTTCTGGAACTCTCTTGCTTTTTCTATGATCCAGCGGATGTTGGCAATTTGATTTCTGGTTCCTCTGCCTTTTCTAAAATCAGCTTGAACATCAGGAAGTTCACAGTTCACATATTGCTGATGCCTGGCTTGGAGAATTTTCAGTATTGCTTTATTAGCGTGTGAGATGAGTGCATTTGTGCAGTAGTTTGAGCATTCCAGGTAAGTCATTGTTTAAATCAAGCATGGCAAATTCTGAGGCCTAGATGCCACGGACTTTGGCTAATTCAAGCCCAGGAGCCCAAAGAACTTGATTGCTGGCCAGTCATCGACTGAACGAACAACTTAGGCAAATAACCCATTATAATCATCTAAATTGGAGGACTTGCCTACAAAGACTGGAGCTCCAGGCTCAGATACAGACATTTTAATTGGCAAACCCAGTACCCTATTAATATTTATATCATGCACCCAAATTAGACCATGTCATTTAAAACCTTTTCCAGCATAATTCTCTCTTCCCTCACTGAGGTAAAACCTTGAACTATTGGAAGCCTTTAGACTTGATCACCAGAGAAGGCAATGGCACCCCACTCCAGTACTCTTGCCTGGAAAACCCCATAGATAGAGGAGCCTGTTAGGCTGCAATCCATGGGGTCACTACGAGTCGGACACGACTGAACGACTTCACTTTCACTTTTCACTTTCATGCATTGGAGAGGGAAATGGCAACCCACTCCAGTGTTCTTGCCTGGAGAATCCCAGGGATGGGGGAGCCTGGTGGGCTGCCGTCTATGGAGTCGCACAGAGTCGGACATGACTGAAGTGACTTAGCACAGACTTTATCACCCTTACTTAGGTCAGTTGGGTTCTGGCACTTTTGTTCAATTACTGCAGTACCCCTGATACAGGTATCACCTTTGTCGGGTGTATATTCATAAATCCCCTCGACTTAGAGATATTTTTAAGTCAAGCTCCAAGATCCAAAAATGTTATCTTCAAATTCCAAGAGTAGCTATATAATAACACAGAGCCCCCCAAAACATACTTATATCAACTCAAGTTGATATTTACTTGGAAACATACCTCAGTCCCGCATCCCAAATAACATAGCCCCAGCCCAGGATCACCCACTCCAGTATTCTTGCCTGGAGAATCCCAGGGACAGGGGAGCCTGGTGGGCTGCTGTCTACGGGGTCGCACAGAGTCGGACACGACTGAAGTGACTTAGCAGTAGCAGCACTAGCCCAAGATCTTGCCTTGGAGATGACTTCAGGTCAGCACCAAGACCACTGTCCTAGCAACGTCCATTGACTCTTTCCCCTAAGGTGCTGACAAATTGGACAAAGAGCATTTATTATTTTTCTTCCTGCCAAGTTAGGGATTATGTTACATTTCCTGAGCTTGCTATTTGCTTGGTCTATAATCCTGGTATGCTCCTTGTTCTCTGCTCAAACATATATCCCTACACTCCATGCCTAGAAGGACATCTTTAAAGATTATTACTACTATTTGTGCTGTCCTAAAAATTAATGTAGACATTTGCTTTCCCCAGGAGACAACTGCCTCCTGTTGGTCTAGCTCTTGATCCATGAAGATAAGACCACCTGTCCCATAGTGCTTTCTACTCCCCTCATCCCACTTGCCACCATGACCATTTGCCTTGTGTCTGTGACCATAACCTCCACAATAACCCCTTCCTCTTTGTTTTAAATAAATACCACTAATGTTTAGATACACTTTACTGGGCTATAAGTTTACAACGTCCAATAATTTAATGGCAGGATCTTCCACCCTGATCCAAGGACTATACCAAGATACTGTCATAAAGAAGTACCTCATACTTTTAACATACTTTACAACTTCACTGTGATATTGTTAGGGACCCTGAACATTTTCAGTGCTTTTTTTGTTTTTTTTTTTTCATGTAAATAGCATGTTAGTGGGGAATCTGGTTATAGGACCAGCCTCCAAAGTCTTCTAATACTTGTTTTACTCCTTTTTACTCTCATAATAGAATGTTGTCTATGCTATTAAGGGCAATGTATACCCTACTCACTAAAATTCTCCTCTACTCTTTACGCTACACAAATACTTTACATATTTAAAACTGAAAACTCACATCAAGACATCAAGGGATCAATTGTAATATAGCTTTTTCTTAATGCTGCCTGGACCCAATTTTGATGTCCTGTCAGTTGATGTCCTAGAGACCAGTCAGTTTCTTATCTTTGGCAGCTGATTAAGTCCACAGTCCAACCATTTCCGTTATTTGAGTCTCACTCTCCAGGTCACTATGCAATGCCCTAACTGTCCCAGGACCAGATACCAGACAGCTGGGAACACTAACCCTAGAGAGTGAACACTTATTCAAATTAGCCAATGTAGGGAAGTCCCTGGTTGTCCAGTGGTTAGAACTCAGTACTTTCAGTACAATGGCCTGGGTTCAGTCCCTGGTTAGGAAAATAAGATCCCACAAGCCATGCAGTGAAAACAAAGAAAAACAAGAATAATAAATTAGCCAATCTACTGGGAGCCTGTGAAACATAGCTAACCTTCCTTTTTGCCTCCTCCCCTTCCCACCACCATACACAAGCTCTTCCCAGTGACTCTGGTTTGCTGTCGTCCTGTCCCATATATAGGTCCCTGGATAGCCCTGTTAGCCACCTTCTTTTCTTTGGAGTAGTAAACAGAGTTCTGCCTTCCATTGAGCCAAGCGTCAGTGTTTTGTGTCCTGCCACCAAAAGAAACCTGCACACACACAAAAAATACCCCTGGGTTATCTCCTCAACCAGACTTGGCTTCATCTAGATGTGGTCCATGCACACCAAAACTAAGGGAATCTAAGTCAAACCACACGAAAAAGCCTGCCACTCTCAGGTTTTCACAAATGATGCTTTATCTCAGGTTGGTATCCTAAAAGATGATCCTCCTCCAGAGTCTCAAATGGCTTGGATATATCTGGATGGTTCTAAATCCTACTATCTGACTGGAGCTCCCATTATCTGACTGGAGGTCAGCTCAAGCTTCTGGAGTGGTAGGGGACAGGATGGGAAGGAGAGGTGGGCATCTACCTACCGCTTCCTTCTTTGATGTCTTCCTTGATGTCTACTTCTGTCTCTTGTCTAATTGCTATTCCCATTATTAGTCCAGAAGTGGGAAGTTCTCCTTTGTTTTCAATTAACTTTGGGAATGCACTCAAAAATATACATTTAGGAGTCACCTGGACGTGATATTGTAGTTCTTTGAAGCTTGAACTAGTCAAGAGAGGGCTAATTTGAAGTGTTGTATTCTGTGTCGTGCATTAGTTGCTCAGTCTTGTTCAACTAATTATGGAAAAATTGAGCAACCTCACAATCTTCTTATACTGAAGAATCATCCTGAACTATATTCATACCAATTTTATTCTGTCCAAGAAAGGCAGCTAATTTTAAAGCCATGATCAAAAACTCATCTTTTTCTATCTTAAAGGTCATATCCTTTGGCTGAGCAGGTATATTTTAAAGGAACTCAAAAAGAATATTGAGCAAGGCAGCCAAAACAAACAGGGTGATCTCTGGACAAGAAATATCTCAGACAGATCACTTTCAAACAAATTTGATTGACTTGAGGCCTATCTCGTTTCTTTTCTTTAGATGAGCTGTTAATAAGCAACAACAACAAAAAAACAACAAAAAAAAACACAACAACAAAAACAAATTCAAAGTATAGTAAATCCTCAATGCAGATAAAATAAATGTTTAAGTAGCTGGAACCTGATTGTTCTTTCTATTGAAAAATAAAAATCAGGTTTACTAAAGTATTAGCAAATCATAACAAGTGTTAGCACAGAGATCTTAAAAACATCCATTCAAGACTTTGGAGTTTGGTGCTATAATTAATCTCCTGTATCCTCTATTCCAAATATTAAATACACATTGTGAACTTAGTTTAAAAACTTTGAAACGTATCACAAGATAATTCTTAATAGATTCCTGGAAACAAGTTGAATTTATCCACTTATGTATATAAAATATGTCACAATGAAAATAACCACCTAAGAGATCATGTTTATCTCTGAAATCTGTGGTCGCACCACAGGTTTATGTGACCATCTAAATCTCTTGCAAGTCATGTAGGATTATGTTGAAATACATTTCCAGAAAAGATATTTACATAACCACATGTTCATTGTAAATCTGCAAAGAAAAAAATTCATTTGGCAGTCAATAAAGTTTAATTTTAAAAGTTTAACTTTTAAATATTTCTTAATTCTTTGTAAAAATGAAAGCATAAGAATAGGAAATAGACCAAATTTATCTGCAACATCTCAGTGAAAGACTCCGTTTGCTTGTAACTTGATACATTGGTCTTCTATCATATAAACTGGATAGTGATTATATTATAAGCTTCTCCATGAACAGAGAATTATTTCTAATCAAAGCATTCACAAATATTTATAACCAGTAGCTCTGATTGGAAACTAAAGTTGTGGATTTTAGAGTGCAATCTGTAGAATTCTGATTAAATTGAGAAAAAAAGAATCTCATAATGCATAATAGTCTTATTTGTGGAGTCTCCAGACTTATTTTGGCTTGACTCTTTTTTAGCCTAACTGAATGTGGCTATAATTAAAAAGATGGAACACTTAACTACAATACTATAAAATGTTTACTGTGAGTATTATTCTTTAGAGAAATATGTAAGAAGGGAAGAAACTTCCTTAACTATTTCTTGTAGAATTTATTAATATTTATGCCCTTGAATAAAGAAGGACTTATGGACAACTATGCTGATCTGAGCTATATTGCACTCCAACTATTAAAAACAACAGCACCAATTTACTGTCTTTGATTTACAAAGTACATTAATAAATGTTGCCTCAGTTACTTTCACGGAGAAGGCAATGGCACCCCACTCCAGTGTTCTTGCTTGGAGAATCCCAGGGACGGTGGTCTGATGGGCTGCTGTCTATGGGGTCACACAGAGTCGGACACGACTGAAGTGACTTAGCAGCACCAGCAGCAGCAGTTACTTTCAAGGCAGACAAGATAGTCTGAAAAGTCCTCATTACTGTCATTTTTATAAAGAGTAAACTGAAATTAAGGTGAGATTAATATGAACCAAAGGTCACAACCTCATCTGTGATGGAACCAAGAATATAAGCTTTGTAAACTCTGTAATTTTACCCCTTTTGTCTGTCCTACCTTTGTGCCTTAGGACACCCTCTGTGGCATGAGTATAGAATATATCTGTGTTTGTATATCTATTTCCTTCTTTCATTTTCCCTCTCTCTCTCTCTTCTATATGCTGCTAAGTAGCTTCAGTCATGTCCAATGCTGTGCGACCCCATAGATGGCAGCCCACCAGGCTCCCCCATCCCTGGGATTCTCCAGGCAAGAACACTGGAGTGGTTGCTCAGTCATACATACATATGTATGTGTATACACATATACCAGGGCTTCCCTGGTAGCTTAGATGGTAAAGAATCTGCGTGCAATGCAGGAGACCTAGGTTTGATCCCTGGGTCCAGAAGATCCCCTGGAGAAAGGAATGACAACCCACTCCAGTATTCTTGCCTGGAGAATTCCATGGACAGAGGAGTCTGGTGGTCCATGGGGTCACAAAGATCAGACACAACTGAGCAACTAACACACACACACACACACACACACACACACATTTATATAGCTATGCTTAATATATTTAGAAAATATGAGCAAATATTGCACCAGATATTATGTACATATATACATATATATGGAGAAGGTACTCACTCTTGACTGGAAAATCCCATGGACAGAGAAGCCTAGTAGGCTGCAGTCCATGGGATTGATAAGGGTCGGACACGACTGAGCAAATTCACTTTCATTTTTCACTTTCATGCATTGGAGAAGGAAATGGCAACCCACTCCAGTGTTCTTGCCTGGAGAATCCCAGGGACAGGGGAGTCTGGTGGGCTGCCGTCTATGGGGTCCCACAGAGTCGGACACGACTGAAGCGACTTAGCAGCAGCAGCATATATATATATGTATTTATATTTTTTGTTCACTATCATTTGACAAACCATGAGAAAATGTTTAATAACCTTTTTTAATTCTATAGGATTAAAATTTAAAATGTGATAGAACTCATAGAGATCTAGAGAGGCTAGGTGAGTCATTCAAGGTTCCATTGCTGTAGAAACATCAGCTCCAGAAACACTTCTTCATCTCCACCTGATGTTCCCTATTCATACATTTCTTGTTTTCAAATGCTACTAAAAACTGTGATTAGGTTCATTTCTTTCTTTAAATCTTAAATTGTTTTTGGTTTTCAAACTGTATGGCATGAATTAGTGTATTATTTTATATAATCACATTGAGAAAGGTAGACCACATGAAATGTCTCCTTTTCAGTGTAAAATACGGAGGTTCCAGCACATTAATGTCAGCTGTAAACAGCAGTCCTCTTGGGAAAGAATTGAAGGTTCTTTCAGTTATTATAACAATGATCTCTGAAGTAAGTTTTGTGAGCAAATCATTGCTTTAATTATATTGTGTACATAATAGTCAGCCTCCAAATTTGTTGTTTAGTTGCTCAGTCCTGTCTGACTCTTTGCAACCTCATGGACTGTAGCACACCAGCCTTCCCTGTCCATTACAAACTCCCAGAGCTTGCTCAAACTCATGCCCATTGAGTTAGTGATGCCATTCAACCATCTCACCCTCTATCATTCCCTTCTCCTCCTGTCTTCAATCTTTCTCTGCATCAGGGTCTTTTCCAATGAGACAGTTCTTCGCATTAGGTAGCCGAAGTATTGGAACTTTGGCTTCAGCATCAGTCCCTCCAGTGAAGATTCAGTATTTATTTCGTTTAGAATTGACTGGTTTGAGCTTCTTGCAGTCCAGTTCATCTCAGTTCAGTCACTCAGCCATGTCCGACTCTGTAACCCCATGGACTGTAGCACGCCAGGCTTCCCTCTCCATCACCAACTCTTGGAGCTTGCTCAAACTCAAGTCCATCAAGTCAGTGATGTCATCCAAATATCTCATCCTCTGTCATCTCCTTCTCTTCCTGCGTTCAATCTTTCCCAGCATTAGGGTCTTTTCCAATGATTTGGCTCTTCCCATCAGGTGGCCAAAGTATTGGAGTCTGAGTATTGGAGCCAAAGAATTGCTGTCCAATGGACTCTCAAGAATATTCTCTGGCACCACAGTTCAAAAGTATCAATTCTTCAGTGCTCAACTATGTTTATGATCCAACTCTCACACCCACACATAACTACTGGAAAAGCGATAGCGTTGACTAGATGGACCTTTGTCAGCAAAGTAATGTCTCTGCTTTTTAATATGCTGTCTAGGTTTGTTATAACTTTTCTTCTTGTTATAATTTTTTTTTGTTATAACTTTCTTCTCCAAGAAGCAAGTGTCTTTTAATTTCATGGCTGCAGTCACCATCTCCAGTGATTTTGGAGCCTGAGAAAATAAATTCTGTTACTATTTCCACTGTTTCCCTAACTATTTGCCATGAAGTGATGGGACCCAAATCTGTGGTTTATTAATCTCACTGTTATTTGTGTTGGCTGGGGCTTCACTGATCTGAACTGATCTCAACTGGGCAACTGTTTTTTTTCAATAATGATTAATAATAAATGAGTGGCTCTGTTCCAGGTTCTTCCCATTGTCTTCGTCCCAGCTGCTTACAGGAGGGGTGTTCCTTCTATGATGGTGGCAGAGGTGAGAGAGAACAAGCCTGATTGCACAAGCATTGTTCAGGCCTCCATTAGCTTCACATTCATTAAATTCATTGAACAAAGATGTTGCATGGCCAGGCCAAGAGTCAAGGGGCTGAGATGAATACCCTACTGACAATGGTAGATTCCTTCACAGTTAATGTGGCAAAAGAAATGGATGCCTAACAGTATTACTGAGGAGGGAGTAAAGAGTTGGAACACTAACCCATTCTACCATTTATTTGAAGAACTGTGTTCAGGTGTGATACATCACTCAGTGTATATCCCTGAATTTCTCATCCGTATTTTGAGAGATATTTTTCTCCTAAGATAAGGAAAAGTTTCCTATGAGATCTTTCAATTCTTACTTGAAATGAGCGCAGCTTACCAAATAACTTCTAGATTCATGATTTCATCAAAACTCCTGGATTTGCTTACTCTGGTCAGAGAGTGCACTACTCCCATACTAGAAATACGGTTATCTCACAACATCATCTTATTGGAAAACTTTGTTTTTTACCATGATAATTTTGTAGGTTACTTCTGCAAAGCTTTGGGAAATATATCATTAAATATCCACTACGGTGCTCCATATCAGCCTCTTTGGAAGGCAGAATACTCATCGAGGCACTTGTAAAATAAAAATTTGCACAGGACCAGTTAAATAGGCAAGGAAGACTACACTTAAGATTGTTGCAATTGGGGCTGGTGCACTGGGACGACCCAGAGGGATGGAATGGGGAGGGAGGAGGGAGGAGGGTTCAGGATGGGGAACACATGTATACCTGTGGCGGATTCATTTTGATATTTGGCAAAACTAATACAATTATGTAAAGTTTAAAAAAAAAAAAGATTGTTGCAATTGGAGAGAGAGAATAAACTCAAGTCAGTTGAAACAAAAGGCTGGAGAGATTTTAAAACCTTGAGTGAGTTAGTGGAAAAGTACTGGAGGATGTTAAGTGGGGAGGCTGGCTAAAATGATTAGACTCTGTGTTTGCTAATTGTCACTTAGGGAAGCCAGGCTCCCATTTCCTGAAGAGACTGGGAGAGAGGGGTTCTATCACCTTTGCTGATTATGTTCAAAGAAATGAATTCCAGGTCCTAGAGAAAGGTATTTTTGAGTTGTAAAACTGGTAGGAGGCTATGAGAAGATTCTCATCTCAAATGGGCAGAGTAGAATGTGAAATTACAAGTTTTCTGAGATAAATGCTCTAAGAAAAGGGAGATCAAAAGCCTAGAGATATGAAGAAAGATGTCTAAAATTCTGTGAAGCTGATTTAGACTTTTAGACCTTTTGTTCACACTCAAGTTTGGCAAAGAAGAGAAAGAAGACTAAGAATTTGAAGCAGAATCTGACAATTTAATGGCTCAAGACCTCAGGATTTTCTTTGACTGTATCTGTTAACATTTGTAGAGAATACATATATATATATGTGTGTGTATGTGTGTGTGTATTAATATATATGTGTGCATATATATTATGCACACATTATGAGCTTCTCTGATAGCTCAGTTGGTAAAGAATCTACCTGCAATGCAGGAGACCTTTGTTTGATACCTGGGTCAGGAAGATCCTCTGGAGAAGGGAATGGCTACTTACTCTAGTATTCTTGCATTTTCCTTGTGGCTCAGCGGGTAAAGAATACGTCTGCAATGTGGGAGACCTAGGATCGATCCTTAGGTTGGGAAGATCTTCTGGAGAAGGGAAAAGCTACCCACTCCAGTATTATGGGTATATATATATACATAAATTCTGCTCTTTAGCGTAGTTATCAGGTAAATATAAGGGTATTTTGATGAAATCAGACTTTTGGTTCAGTAATTTTAAAATTTATGTCCTAAATGCAAACAAGTTGCCTGAAAAATCAACAAGACCACATATTTCAATTCTTGGGGAATTCAAAAATTATCATTCTTTATCTCCATGTCTCAGTCCTGAACTACCTGTTAAGACGGAGATAAATTATTTCTCAAGGCAAGTTAGACCTTGGGAAATCTTGGGTCATATCTGCAGGGACCTGGGCTTCCTAATACTAAACCCAGACCCAGAAAGACTTATCCACTGTGTCCCGTATGGACTCTTGACACAGGGCAGCGATGACCCAGTAAGACTGATGATGGCATGGAAGAGCAGAGGAGAATGTGTGCTCCCTCCTCACCAAAGAGTGAAGAAAAGAGACAAGGCTGGCCTGTTTACTCCTCTTTCTAAACCAGCCAATCAGATTAGGTGACTTGGCCTCCCCTTGGAGAGATGCAAGTGAGGAGATTGAGAGGACCTGGAAAATGAAACAGGGAGAATTCATTCTAACTATCATAGGAGGAAAAAAAATTGCTCAGTGACCTTAGCTGACCCACAACCACACACTAATAGATGTTTACTTGTGAACTTTTTGTAACTGGAGTGGTCATATGCCTGATGGGGCTTCCCAGGTGGTACTAGTAGTGAAGAACCCACCAGCCAGTGCAGGAGACGTAGAGGTGGGTTCGATCCCTGGGTTGGGAAGATCCCCTGGAGAAGGGCATGGCAACCCACTCCAGTATTCTTTCCTGGAGAATCCCGTGGACAGGGGAGCCTGGCGGGCTACAGTCCATGGGTTTGCAAAGAGTTGGACAAGACTGAAGCAGCTTAGCGCAGCATGGCACATATGATTAGTGGCTCATAGTCCTGGTATATTACCTTATATGTACATATACATTCTGGGAGAAGGAAGTTCTTTAAAAGTGTAAGTGTACACCTGAAACTAATATGTTGTAAATCAACCATAATTCAATAAAAATAATATTTTTTAAAAAGAAATTATATTTGGAGTATTTCATTAGTTGTCCTCTATTATGTAATTTTCCTCTCCAAGGGAGGAATTAGGCTTGATTTTAACCTATGAAATTCCTAACTGGGAAGACAAATCTGATGAAAAAATACACTAAGTTCAAAGCTAAAGATATAATTCCATTCATTCACTGTTTTTTATTTGGAGTTTCATAACTATCTGCTGTTATTTTCTTGGATAATTTAGGATAGACAGGGATGTTGGATAAAGTATATGATTATTAAACAAGAGTAAGTATTGATATGTTCTCCTCTGGTAAACAATCTGGGGTTTTCTCAGATCATCAACAGAAATACTGGTACTTGATGAAAGATACCCTAAAGTGACTTATGGTTATAATTTCGATATTGTAACACTTTAGTAAAATAGAAATAACAAAGCTGATTTTTCTCTCAGATATGATATTTCTTAAGTAGTGAGTCAGACAGCCATACAGTAATTTTTTAGGACCAAAGTCTGGACCCTTAGAAAATCTTCCCCATGTATAAAAGTTTTCAAGGAGAAGGAAATAAAAGTTGAGAGAACTTTCAGACAGAGTCAAAAGTAATAACACTATTCTTGGTACATAACCCATCATTAGTTTAACAATAGTAGAGAAAAAGAATTCCCAAAAGCACTAGAAGAGTGTTGTCATTATGGGAGTCATGAATTGATGTGAAAACACAGGTCTCAGGATATAAGGATGCACTGTTGGAAAATCACATGGTAGAGTGTTACAAGAGAGTGTTTCAAGAGATGGAGCTTGGAGTTGAACAGTATTTCTAAAGGTACATATTGATTTAGTAATGGATATCTGGATGTATGCTGTGTCCATGTTTATTTAAGTAACTATATTTAAGTCTACACTCAGAGTTATTATCTATATATCTATACTTGTGCATATATTAATTTCCTAAATTGAAAGTTATTTACTAAGGATTTTTGTACTGTTATTTTAAGTAGCATTATTAAAATAGTTTTGCTCATAGATCTAAAGTGAGCACATTCATGAAGCATTTTTAAATAGCTCTTTTAAATTTTACTTTTATTTTTTGGCCTCACTGGGTCTTCTTTGCTGCACGCGGGCTTTTCTCTTTTAATAGTTGCGGCAAGAGGGGCTACTCTCTAATTGTGGTACACAGGCTTCTCCTTGTGGTAGCTTCTTATTGCGGCTCATGGGCTCCTGCAAGGGCTTCGTCCCGTGGCATGTGGTTCAGAATTGGATTGGATGGCATCACTGACTCAGTGCACACAAGTCTGAGCAAACTCAGGGAGATAATGAAGGGAAGTCTGGTGTGCTGAAGTTCGTGGGGGTCGCAAAGTGTCGGACATGACTTAGCAACTGAACAACAATAGCAAATGTGGAATCTTCCTGCACCAGGGATTGAACCTGTGTTCCCTGCATTGCAAGGCAGATTCTTTACCACTGGATCACCAGGGAAGTCCCATGAAGCATAATATTCTGCATCTGGGTGAGGAAAATCATTACTCCAAGTGGCATATATTTTATATTTAATGAGGAAACAGGGATTTATGCAACTCCTTGGCTGTTTCTATTATTCAAGTAGTTGATATTATCTTGAAAATGGTGCTCAGAAAAAAATCATGTGTTAAAATTACCTTGTTTATTTCATGATATCTACATCATTTACTTTAAATTTTACTTTGCTATGAAATATTGGGAACCTCACACTGGCAGAATTCAAGTGGTGGTATTTTAAATGCAGACACATTGCATCATTAGTCTACACAGTGAGTCTTACACCCAAAGATGCAGATTTCTTCTGGCTGGACCCCCTGGGCGATTGGCATTCTCTTTGTGATGCTTGCTATTAATGAGAAGGGCTCTTGTGGAGCTGTGTACCTCCCACTAATCAGTGTAAGACAGTTGAACAAACCATCTTCAAATTTTCTATTCTTTAGCATTTTATAAAAATAAGGATAAGATATCACTTTCTTATACAGAATTTATTTTTTTGGAGTCAAACAGGTAAAATGGATTTAAAATGAACAAACTAAAAAGGTACTGGCATATGGCTCATTAGTGAAATAAAATCAGCTGTTTCAAAACCTCAATTTCATGTTGTGCAGAAGATATTTTCTTAGTAAAGAACAAACAATGTTAACTAACCCAGCTGGAAAGTACATTCTAGAAGACATTTGGATATTTGGTTACTTTTCAGTTACCACTGACTCATTTGTTATCTGGAACTTTGAATCTGACTTTCCCATCTAAATGTTTAAAAACCACTTTTGGAAAAACTGGAAATAGACATGCCTTATGATCCAGCAATCCCACTGCTGGGCATACACACTGAGAAAACCAGAAGGGAAAGAGACACGAGTACCCCAATGTTCATCGCAGCACTGTTTATAATAGCCAGGACATGGAAGCAACCTAGATGTCCATCAGCAGATGAATGGATAAGAAAGCTGTGGTACATATACACAATGGAGTATTATTCAGCCATTAAAAAGAATACATTTGAATCAGTTCTAATGAGGTGGATGAAACTGGAGCCTATTATCCAGAGTGAAGTAAGCCAGAAAGAAAAACACCAATACAGTATACTAACGCATATATATGGAATTTAGAAAGATGGTAACAATAACCCTGTGTACGAGACAGCAAAAGAGACACCGATGTATAGAACAGTCTTATGGACTCTGTGGGAGAGGGAGAGGGTGGGAAGATTTGGGAGAATGGCATTGAAGCATGTAAAATATCATGTATGAAATGAGTTGCCAGTCCAGGTTCGATGCACGATACTGGATGCTTGGGGCTGGTGCACTGGGACGACCCAGAGGGATGGAATGGGGAGGGAGGAGGGAGGAGGGTTCAGGATGGGGAACACATGCATACCTGTGGCGGATTCATTTTGATATTTGGCAAATCTAATACAGTTATGTTAAGTTTAAAAATAAAATAAAATTTAAAAAAAAAAAAATAAAAGGTAACTAAATCTGTGGGATAAATGCCACAGGAGATAATAAGTAAGATTACTTTCTAAATCCCCCTCAAGAGACTAGAATTACTAGGAATGTTTCTTTCCCTATTGGCAGAGGATGGGGGAGATAGCAAGATGATGATGACATCACTGATAACACAAACAAAGTGATATCATCATATAGACATTGAAGACACATCTGAGAAAACCATATGCCAGTCTCTTGGAAGGTTTCAATTATTTTTCTTTTTTTAAATTTATTTTTAATTGGGGTATATTTGTTTCACAATATTCTGTTGGCTTCTGCAGGTTTCAGTTATATGTGAACAGTCTATATCAAGTGAAAAAAGCTCACTTGTTCCTAGAAAAACTATAAAATTGTCTTGGAAAACGGTGATAAATCTTTTGAGAGAAGAGAAAGTATAGTGTGTACCTAAAAATAGCAAGAAAGAGGATGAAAACAGGAAGGAAGAAAACAGACAAGATACTTTCAATACTTGGTAAAAGTTCTTTTTGCTTCTTTCACCATGATAGCAGTCTTTGCTTCTCCTTCACAACATTTGATACTAATAATTATCCAGGCATTTATAATTAATTGAAGTAATTTGTCCTTGGGTTTCACCACCAAAGGACAGACTTTTTGAGAGTATGATATTATATTTGCTCATATACTATACCTTTTCTTTGCTACAGTGTGAAATGTACAGCTGTATTATATCCAGTAAATATTTGTTAACTAAAAAAAAAAAAAAAAAAAAAAAAAAATAAAAACCACTTTTGATGATTAAACAAAAAAATCTGTAACTGATAGAAGAAAAGTAGGAAATTTTTGCTATTTTATTGTGGTGGCTGACCAGATATAATAATAAGCTCTTAAAATTATAGGAATCTGAGATTTCAAAGTAGCCTTCCAGGCTCCCCTGTCCATAGAATTCTCCAGGCAAAAATACTGGAGTGGGTTGCCATTCCCATCTCCAGGGAATCTTCCCAACCTGGGGATCAAACCTGGGTCTCCTGCACTGCAGGCAGATTCTTTACCATCTGAGCCACCAGGGAAGCCATATATATATATATATATGTCATAAATATAAAACATCTACTTATGTAATTTAATTTGAATTATCATACAGCATAATCATAAAACCAATCCAATAAGATAGGCATTGTTTGCATTATTAGTGATACTTGACTAAAGTTGAAGTTATTTAACCAAGAATACAAAAGCAATCATTAATAAAACTAATACCATAATCTCAATCTCATGGCTCCCAGTCCTTTTTCATTAATATGCTTTTGCCTTATTAACAGTTTAATTTTCCTTCATTTACCAGGTATTTATTGAGTATTTGTATTATATAATCCCATTGCTTATGTAGTTATGAAACCAAAATATGAGTCATATTTAAAAATCATTATTTATTTGGGGACACTGATAATGAAAGAACATTAATGCCTGGAATGATTGGTGTGAAAATAGAGAAAGATGTCAGTAAATGTGATGGTTGAAGGGAGGAAGTAATGAACTCTGAAGGACTGGACTAAGGAGAATTTTCAGGGGGAAAGCAATTGGACAAGGTATCAAAGGATGAGCACACGTTTCCTATGGAAAGGAAAGCAGAAGGACTTTCCACTTACACAAGAATCATCATGGGCTTATGAAGCAACTCAGGGTCTACAGAATTATCAGTAATTCTCTGGCTGGCTGGACAAACAGGAAGGGGCTGGTAATGAAGGGCTCTCTCTTTTGAGGAATTATTTAGAAAGCAATACACTTGGAGCATTATAGAACTGCAGGAGATTACTCAGATCACAGAATCCAATTTCTTTATTTTACCCATGAAAAATCTAAGCTCCTAGGAAAAAAAAAATAACCAACTGCCTAAGACTAAACTAGTTAAAAGAGAGGCAAAACTGACCCCCTGAACAGAGATTGGCTTATTCTAGTTGGAGAATCATATCCAACTAGAATCATACCTGGGTCTTTTTGAATCATATCTGAAGGCATGTTTCTAAGGAGATGTGAAAAAATTAGATGACAAAAATAATCTGTGTGAAATAGAAACTTAAGAAAAAAACCAACTTACTAATTCTGAATTCCTGACTCTTAGGGAAATAGCCAGATATTCTACCTCTGGCTAAGTGGATTCTACTACACAGAGGACCAGTATATTAATATTTTTTTGTATTTACACTAAAGAGATTGGGTAGCAACTATTTAAAATAATAGACTTCACCCCACATGGAAAAATTCAAAAATTAATTCATGGCTTAAAAACATTAAATTTCTAATCATCTTCTAATACCTTCAAGGGCAGTTCAGTTGCTGAGAATTCTCAGGATGTCATTATTATCATTATGCTGAATTATTTACAAACTTGTATCAAAGCACCAGATTAAATTGCTTTGGTCTTATGTAAAATTCCTCTGATCTTTGGCAATCATTACTTATTTACAGCTTCCATAATTTTCCCTCTTTGCAGAAAAAAGAAAGTTTCTTAACTATAGCTAAAAGGCCCTATTTTACTTTTATAGTAAAAACTGTCTCTAATATGAAAAAAGTTAAAATGAAAAGCTATAGTCACTACGATTTAGAAGCATGATTTTCTATGTGAAAAGCAGATTGTCTAAACAGTTTCTTTCCCTGAGAGAGATATTCATAATATTTATTATAAAATATAAATATTAGGTTTCTTGCTTCGTGTGAACTATTTGTAGGTATAGTAAATATAATACTTTTAAAATAAAACTAGGATAATAGCAACAGTTAATGTTTACATTTATTGGAACACACGTGAAGAGTACTTCAAGAAAATGTTAGAAAATTAAATAAAAATTTCCCATATGACTGGAAAAATATTCAGCATGTGATCTTGACCTGAAATTGGCTGTCGTTTCATACTGTGGCTTTAAACAGAAAGGGTCTATGTTTAATATGGATGTTTTCCTAAAACCTGGAGTTGAGTAAGTTTGTACAAGAAAAATTGATGCTGAATGTTCTAGTTTACATATTGATCTCTAGCAACCAATTTGTCTTTGACTTAGACCTGTCTACTATTACCTTGACAGCCTTAAGCAACTTAAGGAACAGCTTAGATAAATAAAATGAATTTTTTTTTTGTATTTTTGATTCATCATTGTTGCTAAAGCCTCACAAAAAGTCTCTATAAGACTAAGCATTTTTTCTAAAGAATTAAATGAAAATGTCTATGACAATTACAATTCAGAACCTTTTACTTAAACAGAAAACCAGATTTCTTAGGATAAAATTAGTCCCAGAAATTAAAATACTGTTAATATCCAATTACTTTGTAATATATATGATTTTAGACCAGCAGAACACCATTTACAAATGTAACTTATTAATAACTAAAGTTGACCTTTAAATATTTGGAGAAATTTGTGGTTGTTCAGTAGGGATAATTAACAGGAATAAACTATGAATCAAATGTCTAAAATATTCAGAGTAGTATGAAATGAGAGTTTGCTACAGTATTTTCTATTTTGTCCTTCCTCCCTGCCTGGATATGAGAATAACGTAGTAGGAACAGCATTCAGGTGAAAACAACAAAATTTAAGTCCAGCTTTGTCCATAATTAGTAATTTGATTTTGAATAATTGAATGAACTCTCTGAGTACACTTCTTCATCAGTAATTTGGAGAACAATACTAATAATAGCTAGTAGCTGGTGGAATGAGCACTATTATTAGCTTCCTTAGAAAGATGAATAAACTGAGGCTCAGAAGAAATGCTGGCATTGGTTTCATATCAAGCAGAGCATTTGTCCTTAGACCCTATGAAGTACTGACACCCTGGCTGATTTGTTCATTTGCACTTGGTTGTCAATTATTTATTATCAGGGCTTGATGAATTAGAAAGATTTTGGTGAATTGAAAATCATATTCCACGTGTTTCCTAGATCATTTTCTTATTTTTCCAAATGGAGGATGAGCTCATTTTGTTCATAATATATCTATTTGGGACAGGGTAGATAGAGTGAGTAATCTCTAGTCAACTGTAGATTGTCAATGTCATTTCCTGGTTTAGCTCTGTAAGATGTTATTAGTAAGAGAAACTGGATGAAGGGTAGACAGGAACTTCTCTTTACTATTTTATGTAATTTCTTGTGAGCTTATAATTCTTTTAAAATAGAGTTTAAAAAAGAATTGGTTTTCCAGGTTGTTTTTATAGAAAAGTGCACAAAATATTTCAGCAACATAAAGCAAAAAAATATTAGAACCTCTATTTCTATCTTTTCTGTCTTTATTCCTTCAAATTTTCTGTTTTTATGTTTATTTTGTAATGTACATAACATATTGCAGAAATACATTCAACTTTAGAAGTTAAAATACAACTGGGCATCCTAAATCAAAACTATTATTTTCTTTTTACTATTATGTATGTGTTATGCAATGAAAAATGTAAAGATCTCTTTAGAGTAGAAAATCAGATACTTTGGAGCTAAATTGGGGTTATAAATCAGGCTCTTTCAGTTATTAACTAAATAATTCAAGACAGGGTTCTTGAGTCTCAATTTCCTCATCTAGTTAAAAAAGATAAGAATAGTACTCCTTGTATTGAAATATTCACATGAGATTTTTTTTTTTTGCTTAGCATATAAAGACCCCAATAAATATTAGCTTGCTTTCCCCTCTCTTTGAGAAAACTAAGACTTCTGCAATACGTATTTGTGCTATGTCTCCATTCATTACAATGAGTGGTTGAAGAATCTAGAGGTAATTAGAGAGTATCTTTAAAATTAACCAAAATTCCCAAATATCATGGAATTCCTGCTTTGGGCAAATCACTGTTTTAAGTCTGTATTGCAATATTATTGAATGGTCCTCAGTTAATACTTTCCTCCCAAATGAAAGACAATTCTATTGAGGAGGAAAAAAAAAAGAGACTTGCCAAGTTTTCTAGTGTTGCTTTATTTTTTAGTTTCCCCATCTTATTTTATTTTAAAGTGGTTGGAACTGACAGAGTAGCATGTTAAATTCTAAAAGAACTGAACTTTGTAATGTAAACTGTGTTTACACAATGATGAATGTGTTGACTTAAGAAGTGACAGGTTACTCTTCCAGGCAGATGACAACAAAATCAGTGAATGCAATCTTTCAAAATATTGAATTCAATACTTCTGTCTCTCTTATTAGGCCCAATAACTTACAATGTTTAATTGCATTTGTGGAGTTAGGTACCACATTCTTTTTTGATGAAAACTTTTCAATGAAGGTATAGCTTTGGTGGAAAAAAGAAAGACTTTCAATGTTGAAGTTTCACAGTCAGTTACATGCATTCATTTGTGTTCCCCAGCTAACCTTAGAGTTAATTTGGGGCCATAAAAGTACTTCTGACCAATGAAAAGTAGAGAAGGGGCATGTGTCACCTCTGGGCTGAGTCAATTAAAAGCCACTGTGCCTCTAGCACCAGGCTCAGGATACCATGAGTTTCAGAAGACATGGCAAACAGGAGGAGGACCAGCTGCCTGAATCAGACTTCATCTCAGGAGAGCCACTGAGGTTTCAGAGTTTAGTTATTACAGCAGCGAGCTACCCTGATTTGAACTATGGTTTGGCTGTTGTAAAATTTATATTTTGAGAAGTTAGCAGGTTTTTTGAACCATTTAAAGGAACTGATTTTTGGTTCTTTTTAGAAAATGTAGTAGTTTTTGTTAGGACAAAAATATTTTTTGAGTAAAATGTGATGCAAGGTGGAACTCAAAAATATATTCCAAATTATCAGTAAACATGGCATGATTCAAAATATCTCTACATACAGCCCACACCTCTCAGAGATTTGCTAAATTTCTCCAGAATGCTCAAATTGAGAACAGATCATCACAGGAATGAAAGAGGAATTCTGCATATATTTGCTATTTTCCACTTAAGATGAATTATCTTCTCCAAATAAATACATATTTATTGGGCTTCCTTGGTGGCTCAGCTGGTAAAGAATCCATCTGTGTCTATGGCCATATCACCCTGAACTTGCCCGATCTTGTCTGATCTCAGAACCTAAGCAGGGTCGGGCCTGGTTAGCACTGGATAGGAGAATCCGCCTGCAGTGTGTGTAGACCTGCGTTTGATCCCTGGGTTGGGAAGATCCACTGGAGGAGGGCATGGCTACCCACTCCAGTAAGGCTTCCCTGGTGGCTCAGATGGTAAAGAGTCTGCCTGCAATGTGAGAGATCTGGCTTTGACCCCTGGCTAGGGAAGATCCCCTGGAGGAGGGCATGGAAACCCACTCCAGTATTCTTGCCTAGAGAATCCCTGTGAACAGAGGAGCCTGGTGGGCTAAAGTCCATGGGGTTGCAAAGAGTCGGACATGACTGACTAAGCAAAGATTCTCTATGACAAATTTTATTTTTTAATAATGAATAAATGAAAAAGTCATTTTCACTTGCAGATATGTTATTAGCCGTTTTTGATATCTTCATCAAAGTACTATAAAATAATTCTATTTAAAATATATTTTCTGACAGGCATAGTATATATTGTACTTTGAGATAGAAATATAATCACTTTGTTATGAAAAATGCTTCTCTTAGTTACAAACAGCAAGATTCATCCTTATGCCCTAAAAACCAATCCCAGGAAGTAAGTTTTAAGCTCAAAGACCTGGGTAAAAATTGCATCTCTAGGCAACTAGACTAAAACATTTTTTCTATAGAAATATATAGCATATCTTTGGAGTTTATAAATCTGAGACTCATCAGGAAACTAAATGAATAATGTGTCTCTACAAAAAAAATACTCAATATGTAGAGCCAATTGCTATGAATGATAGCAAATGAAATACCATTTAATTCTTTTCTAGTTCAATTTGGCTTCAAAAACAGGTGAAAAAGTTATTTTCCAAAGGAAAAGTTCAGAAAAGCCTCTAGAAAATCATTTGGTTTTAGATGCATTCTCTTTACCAAATCTGCCTAGCTCCCCAAGGTAAACATTCTGAGAGTTTTGTAAATAGCCAAGGAACCTCTGATGCTCTAAAGCAATCAGAACCTCAGCTATGCAACTGATTCCAAATAAAACAGATTTTCATGGAGAAGAGCAAAATAACAATTCTTACAAGGATACACGTTCTGAAAGCATAACTTCTGTACAACTGAATATTAAAAGCTGACCCATTTACTTTATTACCTAAAAGTTTCTGAGATGATTCAATTCAGTTCAGTCACTCAGTCAGGTTTGACTATTTGCAACCCCATGGACTGCAGCATGCCAGGCTTACCTGTCCATCACCAACTCCTGGAGTTTGTTCAAACTTGTGCCCATTGAGTCAGTGATGCCATCCAACCATCTCATCCTCTGTCATCCCCTTCTCCTCCTGCCTTTAATATTTCCCAGCATTGGGGTCTTTTCCAGTGAGTCAGTTCTTCACATCAGGTGGCCAAAGTATTGGAGTTTCAGCTTCAGCATCAAGTCCTTCCAATGAATGTTCAGGACTGATTTCCTCTAGGATTGTTTGGTTTGATTTCCTTGCTGTTCAAGGGACTTTCAGGAGTCTTCTCCAACACCACAGTTCAAAAGCATCAATTCTTCAGTGCTCTGCTTTCTTTATAGTCCAACTCTCTCGTTCATACATGACTACTGGAAAAACCATAGCTTTGACTAAATGGACTTTGTTGGTAAAGTAATGTCTCTGCTTATTAATATGCTGTCTGGGTGTGTTATAGCTTTTATTTCCAGGAGCAAGTGTCTTTTCATTTCATGGCTGCAGTCACCATCTGAGATGCTAAAAATAAACAAATGATACATATTGAGACTTAATAAAGGAAGGTATTCCCTCATTTTTCACCCTGAAACAAACCTAACAGAAAGGAATATTATGGAATGTGATTTTTCAGAAAGTACCTCTGCTTACATTTTCTTTTTAATACTAGATTATGCATTATTTTAAATTTACAATAGAGCTGCAAATAGTTTGAATGTTTTACCATGCACTATTTCAGAGATAAGTCTCAACCTCCAGGAAGAGAAAGTAACACTAACTTAAGCAAAAGGTACCCATTAGGAGTATATTGTTGCCTCAAAAGTCAATTGAACTTCAAGCTAAGAAATGGTTAAAGTATTAATATAATAGACATCTGGAAGCCTAGTGAGCATGAGCCACAACAGTGAGTTTATAGAACAAACAAGCTGGTGAGAATGCAGTATTTGTAAAGACTGACCTCAGCCTTATTTTGCCTTTGCCTCACTGTCCTCATTTTGGTAAAAGCTGTTCAGCAGGCTTAACTTGTGGCATAATCCACCCTCTGGATGAACTCATATTCTGATTAGTTTGGAGTGTGTGAGCTTGCACATATACATGTGTCTATGGAGTGAGCAGAGGGGAGGGAATTGTCCAACACATTCTACCCCTTTGACTACCCAACATTTTTATAAACCCTTCTACACATTTATATTCTCAAAAGTGTCCCTGTTCAATATAATGGGGCTTCCCTGGTGGCTCAGATGGTAAAGTGTCTGCCTGCAATGCAGGAGAACTGGGTTCAATCCCTGGGTTAGGAAGATTCCCTGGAGGAGAAAATGGCAATTTTCCAGTACTCTTGCCTGGAAAATTCCATGGACAGAGGAGCCTGGTAGGCTACAGTCCAAGGGGTTGCAAAGAGTCAGACATGACTGAGCAACTTCACTTTCACTTCACTTCAATATAATGAAAAAGTCATATTGAGCTAAAGTATACTTGTATCATCCATTTCCACATTATTCTTCAAGTTCAGATAGTTCATTCCTACAGTAGTGATATCTTCAGATAGTTCATTCCTACAGTAGTGATATCTTCTCATTTAGTATTATTTTCAAGTAAACTGGGTGTGCATCTTCCTACCTGAGCCAACAAGAACATACACATACTAATTTTATATATATGGAATAAGATCATCAACACCAAAGAGAAGTCTTGGTGGCACTAATGCTAAAGAATTGGCCTGCCAGAAAAGGAGATGCAAGAGACACAGGTTCAATCCCTGGGTTGGGATGATCCCTGAAGGAGAAAATGGCAAACTACTCCAGTATTCTTGCCTGGGAAATCTATGGACAGGGGAGCCTGACAGGCTACAGTCCATGGGGTTGCAAAGAGTTGAACACATCTAAGCAACTGAGCATACACACCTTAGCCAACAAGAACATACACATGTATACCTGTGGCGGATTCATTTTGATATTTGACAAAACTAATACAATTTTGTAAAGTTTTAAAAATAAAATAAAATTAAAAAAAAAAAGAACATACACATCTAATTTTGGATATGTGGAATAAGTTTATCAACACCAAGATAAGTGTTGAAAAATAGATGACTCATACAGAGATACATTTACTAAAATTAATATTGCTGCCCTGGGCAGCATTCAGTTCAGTTAAGTTCAGTTCAGTCGCTCAGTCGTGTCCGACTCTTTGCAACCCCATGAATCGCAACACACCATCCCTGTCCATCACCAACTCCCGGAGTTTACCCAAACTCATGTCCATCGAGTCAGTGATGCCATCCAGCCATCTCATCCTCTGTCGTCCCCTTCTCCTCCTGCCCCCAATCCCTCCCAGCATCAGAGGCTTTTCCAATGGGTCACCTCTTTGCATGAGGTGGCCAAAATATTGGAGTTTCAGCTTCAGCATCAGTCCTTCCAATGAACATCCAGGACTGATCTCCTTTAGGATGGACTGGTTGGATCTCCTTGCAGTCCAAGGGACTGTCAAGAGTCTTCTTCAACACCACAGTTCAAAAGCATCAATTCCTCAGCACTCAGCTTTCTTCACAGTCCAACTCTCACATCCATACATGACCACTGGAAAAACCATAGCCTTGACTAAACGGACCTTTGTTGGCAAAGCAATGTCTCTGCTTTTCAATATGCTATCTAGGTTGGTCATAACTTTCTTTCAGAGGAGTAAGCATCTTTTAATTTCATGGCTGCAATCACCATCTGCAGTGATTTTGGAACCCAAAAAAAGTTTGACACTGTTTCCACTGTTTCACAGCATTACCAAATTTTTAAACATCATTTTAATAAGACTTCTTTATTCATGTATTAGATAGTTCATTGTTACTTTACAAATGTATTAATTTACAAATTAATTTCATACTACACCAGTATACTACACCTAAATTTTATACTACACCAGTATTATTTTGTTAGCTAAATTCTTGATTATTAAGACTTTTCCTTTGACTACCATAGAATATTCAGTTATTGATCAAGTAACTTTTCTAGTACCTCACAAAAACTGACACTCATTTTTTTTTTAGAATAATGTTGGGTTAATCAATAAGGAGCACATGATTGACATGAGATAGCCTGTCTTAGCAAGGATATAACAATGCGGTCCATCCTTGATGTTATTCTATTCTCACTCTGTGGTTACTGGGTGAGTTCCTAAAAACTTGACTTCAACTACCATTTTTATTTTGATGTCTTCTAATTCCAAAATAAAATCATATCTTTTTTTCCCCTCAAACTTGAAATAGTTTATATTCACAACAGTGTCCTGTTCATTTTCCAGGCTCTTTTGAAGTCAATTAATCTAAAGAAGAATTCATCTACTTTCTAAATCTGCCATTTTTCCTGATGTATTTTTATATTGGTGAGTGGAATTATTATTAAACAAGACATACTTATCAGAAATTTGTAAATTAATACTTCTCATGTTTTCTTATTCAATCTATATCTAATATATCAAATATAATTGATTTTAACTCAACTATTTTTCAACTTGTTTCTGTCTTTTTCAAGTATGTTGTCATTAACTTAATTCAAGACTAAATATTTTCACCTTATTTTAATAAATCATATTTAATATTTAAATTTATCATATTTAATAAATCATATTTATTTAATAAATCATATTTCAGATTCCATTATTTCATACTTAAATTCCATTTTCCGGCACAGTAATTTTTTAATAAATTATTGAATGAGGTTATGATTTTCTCTGGCTTAAACCATTCAGTGGTCCTCCCTTACATTAAGGACAAATTTAGAATGTTTGGGGAAAACCATATAAAAATCTTTATAAAATAGTCCATGCCTAACATTCTAGGTTCCTTTGCTATCATCACTATATATCCTTTCCTTTAATTATAACAATTTTAGGTCTTATGATATATTCTGTCTTTGCTCATTATCTATCCTCTATTTTTTTTAATTTTATTTTATTTATCTTTACAATATTGTATTGGTTTTGCCATATATCAAAATGAATCTGCCACAGGTATACATGTGTTCCCCATCCTGAACCCTCCTCCCTCCCCATACCATCCCTCTGGGTCGTCCCAGTGCACCAGCCCCAAGCATCCAGTTCTAAAATCAAGTGAATAATTTCCCCTTCAAGGGAAGGAGTACCTGCATCCTTTGGAAATGACAGGCTGCGATAGGCACACCCTCTCTATTTTTTCTGTCTCTTATATTGAATGTGGATGTGGATTTCCACAAATTTTATTCAACTGAATGTCATCAGGATCAATCACATTATATGAATTAACCCTGACAACAGAATAACACCAGCCTTTGCTGACAAAGGTCTGTCTAGTCAAGGCTATGGTTTTTCCAGTAGTCATGTATTGATATGAGAGTTGGACTATAAAGAAAGCTGAGCACTGAAGAATTGATGCTTTTGAACTGTGGTGTTGGAGAAGACTCTTAAGAGTCCCTTGGATGGCAAGGAAATCAAACCAGTCAATCGTAAAGGAAATCAGTCCTGAATATTCACTGGAAGGACTGATGCTGAAGCTGAAACTCCAATACTTTGGCCACCTGAAGTGACAAACTGACTCACTGCAAAAGAGTGAAGGCAGGAGGAGAAGGGGACAACAGAGGATGAGATGGTTGGATGGCATCACCAACTTGACAGACATGAGTTTGAGCAGGCTCCAGGAGTTGGTGATGGACAGGGAAGCCTGGCGTGCTGCAGTCCATGGGATAGCAAAGAGTTGGACATGACTGAGCAAATGAATTGAACTGAACAAAATAATAATACTAAACATTTATTGTATTCCCATGAACTAAATATTAGGCTTATTGGTTTACTTGTCATGTCATGTATCCTCACAAGAATATTTATAAACTGGTCATTGTTATTATTATTGATGGCTCTGTCTGTCTTTCTTTGCATTTTCTGGCAGCATTTAGTATAAGTGACCACAACCTCCTTTTTGAAGTACTTTTTCACTTGAATTCCAGACACCACTAACTGTTTATTCCATTTCTTCTTACTAGAGCTAGAAAGTAAGAACCTTCCTTTCTGTCTCTCTTTCGACTCCCTTTCTCCTTATACTGTTATATTTTGGAATATATGAGCCTTGCTTATCAAATATTTCTCTAATTTTCAATCACTTCCCAAGGTACCTTATTCAGTTTCAGGGATTTAGATTTATTAGAAATGCAGGTGATTCCATATATTTATCTTAGCATAGATCTTCCATTTTAACTTCAGACTTAAAAATCCAGCAACTTACTCTAACTCTTCACTTAGATAGCTATTCAACCTTTCAAACAGCACTTGTCCAAAATGCAACCATTCATTCCCAACCTTTCACCCTACTTCTCCAACTCAATAAAGAAACAACTACATTCTTTCATCTTATCACAAAACATTTTTCATTACTCTCTTACTTGAACATCCTGATACATTTGGAAATTTTGTGGTCCATAGCTTATAAATACATTCAGAACTAGTCTACTGCCTACCACTTATCTCTACCATTCATCCTAGAATAATTTTCAATTGCTTCTTGCCTGATTTCTTACAACAGCTTCTTATTCCACCTTCTATTCTCACTGCCAAAATCTATACTCCACACAGCAAGGGTGATCCTTTTAAAATTTTGGTCAGCATTTCCCTGGTGGTACAGTGGTAAATCATGTGTTTGTCAATGCAGGAGACATGGATTCGATCCCTGGTCTGGGAAGTCTCCACATGCCACAGGGCAACTAACTTGGCACACCACAACTAATGGAAGCCATGCTCTAAAACCCACACACCACAGCTAAAGGGTAGCCTCCACTCACCACAACTAGAAGAAGCCTGCACGCAGCAATAAAGACCCAGTACAGCCAAGAAAAGTCAGTCAAATCATACCATTTTTCTGCCCAAATTCTTGACTTTACTCAAAGCTTTGCACTTGCCAAGACCTTTGAGGCCTTACAAGCACTCACCTCTCTCTGACACTCTGAACTCTTTGTATTTATGTTCCTGCTGACTCATTTCTAGCAACTATGCCTACATATTTGCTTCTTGATATTCTAAGCCACAGTCTTATGTTCCACATAAGCCATTAAGCTGCACAAAAAATAAAATCATAAGCACCTACTGCCAGCTGCATCTTTCATTTTCTATCCAAGTTATCCTAATTTCTTTTCCCCCATAATGCTTAGCACCTTGTGATTTATTGTACATATGTTTATCTTCTGTTAGCCTTGCCCTCACCACTATGACTACAAGATTCATGGTCTTAAATTTATACTTTTCTGTTCATAGTTCTAACTGTTGAGTTAATAATGGCATCTGACACCTTAATGGTGATTGTGGTGAGCACTTTTACAGCCTAATGAGAGCCAGTCCATTCTTTTGTCAGATGGAGGAACAACTATTTCCTAACACTCTGAAGTTAGAGGAAGACATATCACATAATTATTAGTCTCCCAGTCATGTCCAACTCTTTATGACCCCATAGGCTATACAGCCCACCAGGCTCCTCTGCCCATGGAATTCTCCAGGTAAGAATACTGAAATGGGTAGCCATTTCCTTCTCCCGGAGATCTTCCCAACCCAGGGGTCAAACCCAGGTTTCCTGCATAGCAGGCAGATTCTTTACTGTCTGAGCCACAGACAGTAAAGGGAAGCCCAGACATATCATGTGCTCACATTTTTTGAGCAAGACATATCACTGCTTTCCCCCAAAACCATGAATGAAGATGCTGAATGTCTCTTCTAGGTGGTTGCTTGTAATCGTTGACTCTTGACTCTTCAGTCCCTTTTATTTCCTCCTTGCATAAAGATCTTGGAAGCTCATGTTCATAATGGAGACGCCAAAAAACTGAAGCAGCTTGGAATGCTGAGTGGATTCATGGTGGACAGCTGTTCTAGAGAACTGCCCAAACCCTGAGTGGATTTTCGGGGCAGTGAAGTAAACTAGTGGTATGTAACCACTGAGAATTCGGGAGTTTATTACCACAGCATAACCCATCCTATGTTGACAGGTGTAATAATCAATAAATATGTGTAGAATGAAGGCATAAATGATCCCTATTTTGCAGAGGGGGAAGCAGAGTCACTGTAAAAGTATGTTATTAGCTCAGTATCATCAAGGGCAACCTGGAGTCAAAGTCAGGCCACATATAACATGTAAAACATGCAGTGATCATTTTTAACCAAGAAAGATAAACTGTGTATTTTACAGTTACTTCTAATATAAATCAGTGACAAATAAATCATGATCTAATAACTTACTTAAGGCGATGTTGACAGAGACATACTATAGGACAATTATCTGGCATTTTCAAGCTTTTTCTTTGTATGCTTAAGTCATTGGAAAGTACATGTGTAAGCCTTTAGCCTAGCGCCCTGGTGGCTCAGAGGTTAAAGTGTCTGCCTGGAATGCAGGAGACCTGGTTTGATCCCTGGGTCAGGAAGGTCCCCTGGAAAAGGAAATGGCAACCCACTCCAGTACTCTTGCCTGGAGAATCCCATGGAGGGAGGAGCCTGGTAGGCTACAGCCCATGGGGTCACAAAGAGTCGGACACGACTGAATGACTTCAAAGAGTAGCGAAGCGCCGTAAGGTTTAGATAAGTATACATCACTCTGTCTTTACAGGTCTGTGAAATACTCATAAGATGGTAGTTACTTGTTTCATATATCTACTTTATCTATTTTTGAGTGGAATGTGTTGTACATTATTGTTTCTCTTGTAAGGATTTAATAATTCTTACATGAGGCTAATTCTAGGAAAAGTTTGTATGTACTAACAAAAACGTTTGCTTTCTTTTAGAAAAAGAAAAAAATAGATAAGACAATATATCTCTAACAACTTTAGCTTTTAGCTCTTGAAGCCAATTTATTATTTAATTATAGAAAAGAAAGCTCTTGGTGGTGTTTATGTTTCTCTTAATCTTATATTCCAGCAGCCTTTTTCTTTATTTCTCTCTCTTTTTCTTTCTCCTTTGTTCCTTTAAAAATCCCTATTTGACTTCCTTTGGACTAAATTCTACATTTTAAGCACTTGATTTCAAAATGAACAGAATCTTCATTCCAAATGAATTGAAAATTCTTTAGCGCTTATCAATGAATTCAGTAAAGTTGCAGGATATAAAATTAATACACAGAAATCTGTTGCATTTATACATAGAGCAAAAGATCAGAAAGCAAAATTAAAGAAACAATTTCACTTACCATCACATCAAAAAGAATAAAATACCTAGGAATAAAACTGCCTAAGGAGACAAAAGACCTGTATTCTGAAACCTGTAAGACATTGAAGAAAGAAAACAAAGATGACACAGAGAGATGGAAAGATGTACCATATTATTGAATTGGAAGAGTCAATATTGTCAAAGTGACCATACTACCGAAAGCAATCTATAGATTCAATGCAATCCCTACAAATTACCAATGGCATTTTCACAGAACTAGAACAAAACAATTTTTTAAATTTCTAATGAAACACAAAAGACCCCAAACAGCCAAAGCAATCTTGAGAAAGAAAAAAAGAGCTGGATGAATCACTCTCCCTACTTCAGACTATCCTACAAACCTATAGCCATTAAAACCATATGGTGGTGGCACAAAAACAAAAATATCAATGAATGAACAGGACAGAAACCCTAGAAATAAGCCCACATACCAATGGCCAATTAATCTATGACAAAGAAGGTAAGACCATACAAAGAAGAAAAGATTCTTCAGTATATAGTTCTAGAAAACTGAACATGTGCATGCTCAATCAATTAGTCATGGCTGACTCTGTGTGACTCCCGTGGCTCCTCTATTAGAATTTTCCAGGCAAGAATACTGGAGCGGGTTGCCAAACTGAACTGCTACAAGCAAAAAATGAAACTAGAACAGTCTTTAACACCAAATACAAAAATAAACTAAAATTGAATTAGAGATATAAATGTAAGATAAGATAATAGAAAACTCAGCGGAAAATGTAGGTAGAACACTTTTTGAAATTGTAGCAATATATTTTATCAAGCTATCTTCTAGTGTAATAGAAATAAAAATAAAATTAATAAATTGGACCTAATTAAATTCAAAATCTTTTGCACAGAAAATAAAACCATGAATAAAATAAAAAGACAATCTACAGAATGGGAGAAAATATTTGCAAGCAATGCAACTGATGAGGGATTAATCTCCAACATTTACAAACATCTCATATAGTTCAATATAAAAAAAATCAACAAAAAAATGAGTGGAAAACCCAAATAGATGTTTCTCCAAAAAGAATATATACAGTTGGCTAAGAGTAACATGAAAAGACACTCAACATCATTAATTATAAATGCAAATCAAAACTATCATTAGTTATCACCTCACGCCAGTCAGAATGGCCATTATCAAAAAGTCAATCAACAATAAATACTGAAGAGGGTGTAAAGAAAAGAGAACACTTCTACACTGTTGGTGGGAAAGTAAATTGGTATACCCACTATGGAGAACAGTATGGAGGTTATTTAAAAACTAAAAACAGAACTACCATACTATCTAGCAATCCCACACCTGGGCATATATCCAGACTAACACATTATTCAAAATGATACAAGCACCCTAGTGTTCATTGCAGAGCTGTTTACAATAGCTAAGACATGGAAGCAATCTAAATGTCCACTGACAGATAGATGCATGGCTAAAAACATAATACATATATACAATGGAATATTACTCAGCCAGTAAAGAGAATGAAATAATGCCATTTGCAGCAACATGGATAGACCTGGAGAATACCATACCAAGTGAAGTAAGTCAGGCAGAGAAAGAAATACTGTATATCACTCATATGGAGAATTTAATTTTTAAAATGATACAAATGAACTTACCTACAAAACAGAATCGACTCACAGAGAATGAAACTTATGTTTACCAGGGAGGAAAGATGGGAGAAAGGAATAGATTGGAAGTTTGGGACCGACATAAACACACTACTATATTTAAAATAGGTAATCAACAAAGACCTAATGTAAAGCACAGGAACTCTGCTCATACTCTATAATAAACTTAATGGGAAAAGAATTTTTAAAAGAACAGATATATGCATATACATAACTGAATCACTACTGTACACTTGGAACTAACACAACATTATTAATCTACTATATTCAATATAAAATTAAATAAAGAAAAATGTTCATTTAAGTAATTTTTTATTAGTGAATGCTGGAAAATTCAAGTAATCAACATTGGAATTTTTTTTCTTTATACACTGAAACCTGGTCATTCTGTAAACTTAGAGAAGTGAATAGAAGGAAATAAAAAATGAACAATATCTTATAATCCAAAGATAAAGGGTGTTATAATTTAGCATTTTATTTTTACCTATTATACATTTTAATGTTTTTATTTATAATATATTTTAATTGCCTCATGTGAATATAGAATAATTAGAAAACACAAAAAAGGGGGAAAGAGAAATATTTCATATTATTAAGCTCTTCCATATTGCTCTACTCTATGGCATTTAAAGACTTTTAAACTATCTCTTCCTATTATCACTCTCATATTAACAGAATTAGCTTCTTTGAAGAAGTATGGGGATGAGGATTTCTTTTTAGGCTTTTACAAAGTAACTGCTATCAATCTCTCATTGTGTTGATTTTTATCAACTTGTGAATATTTTTGATGTTAAAAAATGTTTAAGTTGAAGTGTAGTTGATTTATGATGTTTTGTTACTTTCTGGTGTATAGCAAAGTGATTAAGCAACTTATGAGTTTATCAGCCGGCTAAAGCCCAACATCATAAAATTTCTATTAGCTAAGATTTTATTAAATCATTGACCATTTTATAATTAATTGTAAAACATTCTGCCTAAACATACACTTTTGTAATAACACTGCTACTGCTACTGCTAAGTCGCTTCAGTCGTGTCCAACTCTGTGCGACCCCATAGACAGCAGCCCACCAGGCTCTGCCGTCCCTGGAATTCTCTAGGCAAGAACACTGCAGGGGGCTGCCATTTCCTTCTCCAATGCACGAAAGTGAAAAGTGAAAGTGAAGTCGTTCGGTCGTGTCCAACTCTTCGAGACACCATGGACTGCAGCCCACCAGGCTCCTCCGTCCATGGTATTTTCCAGGCAAGAGTACTGGAGTGGGTTGCCAGTGCCTTCTGCTATTAAGTATCCTAACTGCTAATAAAACTTACACATCTCTAGTGGACTAAGCTGGCAAAATATTTTAAATACAGTATGACATTTTAAGTCCCTGAAGGCTGCCAAGTCTCCTGAAGTTATTAGAAAGGTAATATTACATAATCCCATTTTACAGGTAGAAAGGCAGATGCAAAGGGGCTGTGCCCATCTGTGAGATGAAAGAGATGTAGCTGAGTTTTTCACTCCCAAAATTCTATGGGCCTATGAGAACTACACCGATTAGAACTCAGGATTTGTGATTCCAAGATCTCAGTTCCCTCATAATATCACAACACCAACTAATATATTTGGCTCCTGTGGAGTAGGTAATGGCAATCCACTCCAATGTTCTTGCCTGGCTGGTATCACAGAAAGTTGCTTGTTGTGGGAAAGACCCCACATATCTGGCATCAGAAGTGGGGCAATAGTGTGATGGTAAAAGAGGAAAACTGAGTTTTTTGATATACTTACAAGTGTTACTGATCCTTATAATGATGTTTCTGAGTAACTTTGATATATTAACTGATATATATAGTAACTGTGATATATTATACTTTCCCGTCATCAATAAGAGATAATAACACTAATCTCATGATATAATAAACCACCTATGTTGTATGAACATAGTCTATTTATTCATGAAGTGAAAGTGTTAGTCTCTCAGCCATGTCCAGCTCTTTGCAACCCCATGGACTGTAGCCTGCCAGGCTCCTCTGTCCACAAAATTCACCAGGCAAGAATACTAGAATGGGTTGCCATTTCCCATGTATGTCTACAAAAAACCTTTATTTTCATACATGCAGAAGATGTACAGACATTGTTTTAGAGATTTGACTCAATATTTTCCATCTTCATCCTACTTTTTTGATTTACTAATATATCTACTTTTAAACTTATCTAATAATTACAATCATCTTATTATTGAATGAACCATTTGGTAGATCCCTTGAAAATACTCATACATATAATATTCCTTGAAATTTACTGGTTCATCAGTTGTGTGTGTGTGGAGTTGATTACTGGGGGACAGTTTGGCTGGATATAAACTCCTGACATGACAGCTGACTATCTGGTAAATACTACTTCACTCTGTTTTTTGCAATCAGTGTTGCAGAAGTATTTGACATCATATTGATTTTCTTTCCTTTGTAAGTGACTTAGTCTTTCTGCCTAGAGGAACTGGATGGAGATTTTTTTTCTTTGAAACCTAATATTACTAAAGTATTTCTCAAGTTGTCTAACAATTTTCTCAATTGAAAGGCATAGTGTCCCTATATGTACATTGTCTATTCAGGAACATAAATTTTCTTATTCAGGAAACAACACATTTTACATTTTGGGAGGCATTTTACTTATCTTTTTTCTTTTTCTCTGCTCTCTTCAGTTTGATCTTTTAAATCTCTTATGATCACTTAATCTACTTTGGCTCATCATATTCTATATTTTAAAATTTATTCAGCCTTTAATTTCTTTCCAAAGTTTTACAGTTTCCCATTTTTCTGATTACTTGTATATCTTCTTTGTTTTTCATTTATAATTTTATTTATTATTATATAATGATATAGTTATATAATATATAACATTTATGCTATATTATTTTATGTTCTATTTATACAGTATTATAATTATGTATTATACAAATAATATATTATTATAAGTATAGTTTTAATACTTTAATCATTTCTTTCATATGCTTTTCACACATAATTATTAGTCAATTCATTTTATTTCATGACGATTTCACAGTCTGCAACCAACCTCAAATATAAAACAGTGTACCTATCTCTCTCTCAGCTTCCCTCTTGTTCTCTCCTTCTCTCTTTCTCTCTTCCTTTCCCTCTCTCCTGTTGTCTTGCTTTCACCGTCTTGGAATGCTTCCATGATCATCTAAAGAAGCTTGCTATACCCCTGGAAGATGGGAAATCATACAGAAGAGAACCAACTTAGCCACATTAAGAGCCCAGAGATCAACCAGATATGTCCATGTGGCTCTCCAGGACAATCCAACTCAAGCAGATACTACAACTGACCCAAACTGCAGGACCGAGATCAGCCAGAACGATGTGATACACAGAAGAGGCATCCTAGATCAGTCCTGTTCAAGCTGCTAATCTACAGAATTATGAACATGTGCAATGTTATTGACTTAAACCACCAAGTTTTAGTCTAGTCTGTTATGCAACAAAATTAACTTCTACAATGAACATTTATATTTGCCTAAAGAAAAATGAGAGAAAATGCACATGAAGTTTTATAGTGGGTAATTAAAGGAAGAAGAAATTATCCCATGTCTATGTAAAGCAGAAAATATTAAACTGTTTTTTAAAGTAGTATGTCAGAAGAGAATGCTTATTGGCCATTTTCACTCTTTCCTCTGTGTAGACGTGCTCAAATAGTGGGACCCTCCTTTTTCCACCAATATACTCATCCTGCCCAGGGGAGAAGTTATTTGAAGAATAAATGAGTCTGCTCAGCAGATAATTTCCATTTTCAACTTTGAAGTTAGCTGACTTGTAGCAGCAGTCCCTGTGTCAAACTGCATACCAGAAGCAGATTCTGCCCCTGCGAGGAATAAGAAAGCAGAAGTGGGAAGACCTGCTCTGGTCAAGATCCTAGAACATGGTAGTTTTGCCTAAGGCAGTAGTTTTGTATAGAAAAGCCATGTCTAAGTACAACAAAAATTGTAATGATTTGGCCCCTCAATTGCAACTTGCTTTGTTTTTCAATTAGTTCAGAAATATGTGTTACTTTCTTACAGACATTGTACAATAATATAATAAAGTGAAAATTGTATAGTTTGAAAATATATTTTATAAGTTAATGCTTTTATTATGAAAATTAGTGGTGCCCTCCAGGGCAAAATGATATGCTGTTTTGTTAAATTAATTTTTAAAATATATCTCTGTAGGTCTTCATTAATTTTTCCTCTGAAATTTTCAGTGGCCAGGACAAATATCTAAGCAGATGATCCATTTACTCACATTCTTTAAATATCTGAAGAAGTTAATATTTAGACAAAACAGTAGATGAAATAATTGTTTATTCAATTCAGCTGTATTTTAGACTCCCCTGGAAAGCACACAGAGCAGTGATCCAGAGTGACTTAAGTGTAATTGATCTTTTAGATTGGTCACATAACCCTTTGACTTTGGTTACTATATAAAGCTGCAGACTTTCCCAAAATATTTTTGTATCATCATGTTTCATTTATTTTAGAAAAGGATGCTGTTTCCAGCCAAGCTAAATGGATATACTTGAGTTTACAAAAGCATTCTATACTGTGACCTTTAAGTCACCTGGAATAAAGCTCAAAGCACCTTTGACTACCTAATCAAATTATGAAACACTGAATTTCACTTCTTTCTCAGAAGCAAAAATACACAATAACCAGATTCTGAAATAGCTAATCTCTCCATAGACTTAGATGTTATATGGAACAAATTCTGTCCCCCTCCCAACCATCACCACATGTATATCTGTATTCTATAAAAGCTGAATTAGCAGTTCACTCAATGTCTTCCCTGTTAACACCAAATGACTCAGTAACCACAATAGCAGCAGGCAATTTTAGAAAAATGTCTCATGTCTTTGAATAGGGTTACTCAATTTACAAAATAATGTAATCATCTATTGTAATCAAGCCAGGTAGCCATTTAGCCCATCTTTAAATAAGCACTTCTAGGAAAATAAATGCTTCAGCATCAAATGAGCATTAGTGAACACCAATTGTGTGACCCTGCAATGACCAACTCCAAAGTCTCAGACTTGAAAAGACTGAGTAACTTAAAATAGAACAAGAGAACAGCCAGCTGGAAACCAGTACAGCTCAGTGTATAGAATGAATCTACCAAGGCAGCAGGAGATATACCTGCAGGCTGAAAGATCACTACAGTAGTTTAGGGCAACACCTTGCAAAGTCTAGCATGAGCCCCTCATGCACCGCACATGTTCAAAATGAAATCCGGTTTAGCAAAGCAATGGGGCTTTGCATTGCTAGTATATTGTTCACTTAGAGGCAAATATTCACTTGGGGTAATTAGCTGGAATAGTGAGATTTTAATCATTTCATTCTCAACATAAAAATTTGGCTAATCGATATGAAAGGTATTTATTTTCTCTATAGTTGGCTCTGCTTCCCAGCATTAGTACTGTGTGACAGATGGCTGATGTCATCCCTGCTTGGAAGAACTCAGTTGGCAATATTAGCTCGGCATATTTCTGGGGACTCGTGACATGAGACGAGATGATGAAAAATAAAAGGGTTCAAAAGGGAATTCCCCAAAGCAAGTATATTTATATGATTTGATACTGTAACTTCCTGGTTCATCATAAAGAGATGTATAGGCAAGTTAATTAATATTTTACTTAAACATATTCTGGCGAGTATTAGAAATACTTTAGAACATATCTTTTTTGAACACTGGTAGTTAGCAATATCATCAGTCCATTGGTTGTTTCTATTTTCTTTGTCCTCATCTTTGTTCAGTGTACACAGATAGAACAATCTTAGTGCTAGCAACCTGGGCTCATACTGAATACCAACAGTTATGGCAAGGAAACAGATGGGTAGAGTTTGCTGTGTCAGAAGTAGTCTTTTATGAAATTCTCATCTGATAAGTCAAAAATGAAAGTATTTTATGAAATTCTCATCTGATAAGTCAAAACTGACCTTCCTACTTGGCCCAATGTCCTGCAAGTTGCTGTTGTTGACAGAGAGTCGATAATGATATTCTTCACTCTGCACTGCCTTTCCCTCACTGCCTGCTGCCACTAAGTGACCTCTGTTAAAACCTTTGGTTCTGGAAAGGAAGAAGATGGGGGTCAAAATTCTGGTGCATAGTGGGGAGGCTAGAGGAGGGAAAGATCTCCAAACATTTTCTTTTAGTGGAAGAATGAATAACCTTTAAATAATAATAAAGCACTGACTATGTTCTCGACACTTCACATAAGTTAACTTATGTTATGTGTTGAACAACCTAGTGAGGTAGTAGTCAGTAATATTTCTGTAAGGAAACTAAGGCTCAGAATTCTTTAGTCACTTGTCCAGGTCTCAGACCTGGTTTGTGATAGAGTTGACTTCAAACTGAGGCAGTTTGGCTTCAGAGTCTGTGCTCTAACTACTAGGCTAGAGACAAGAAAGCTGACTCCATCTTTGAATGGAAGGGCAGAGTAGTAATTCTTATCATTACACTTGAATATTTGATTTTATGCCTTATAGGAGAGTAGAGGGCTGCCCTGGTGGCTCAGATGGCAAAGAATCCTTCTGCAATGCAGGAGACCCTGTTGATCTCTGAATCCAGAAGATCCCTGGGAGAAGGGAATGGCTAGCCTCTCCAGTATTCTTGCCTGGAAAATCCCACGGACAGAGGAGCCTGGTGGGCTACAGTCCATGGGGTCGCAAACAGTTGGACATGACTGAAAGACTGACACACACGCAGAAAATTATAACCTCCTTGAAGAAAGGGATTATGCTTTATTATTTTTCTCTCTCTTTTGTTCTCTCTATAGTACAGTACACTACCTTAAAAAAACACATACAATAACTATAATAGAAATGGAGAAATTTTATAGATCTGAAGATAATTTAAAAATTTTTTTATAATATACAGCTATGTTTAGGTGAAAGTAAAGGATGAAAATAACAAGATAATATTTCCTTTTATAATAAGACCATTTCTTGTAAGGGATTATTATTCCATTGATGCCTACACATACCTTGCATAGAGTTGGAATCTGTTTGTGCTGTTAGCAGTATTTTTGAGAAGACTCTTAACTTAAATAATTTTGACAAGTTTCCTGAATTTAAGACTAGACTGCTACTAGTAATTCCTTTCCTGAAGATCCATGTAATCAAGTAGAGGATCCATGTTTCTTTTCTTTCTTTCTTCATTATTTTATAGCTCCAATCATTTAGGTACCTCTGAGTTATTCCATTTTTTGCTATTATTTCAATTCCCCACCAAGAATCTCCCAAGTAAAATATTCATTGTCATTCATTAAAGAAGAAGTAAGGTAATTTTCTAAGATTTCACATTTCCAACTGTTTAGTTGCTTAATGGCAACTGCATAATGTAAAAATATGATCCCACATATTTGTATTTAAAATATCTTTTTCAGACACCATAGGAGTTTATTATTAAAATTTTAATCTCAAGTTAAAAGCTAAAAATCATTATACATACACACACACACACACATTCTCTAATCAAAAATCCTATACTGTTGTTCAGTCGCTAAGTTGTGTCTGACTCTTTGCGATCCCATGGACTGCAGCACACCATGCTTCTCTGTCCTTTACTATCTCCCAGAGTTTGCTCACACTCATGTCCATTGGGTCAGTGATAGTGTCAAAGTGAGGTATTTAGCAGATGCAACATAAAGATGACTAATACCTTGAGACAGATGACTGTCTCTCATATTTAGCTCTCTCTGTGTACCAGAGGAAATGTACAAATAAAATATGACCCTGACACTTATCAGAAAGTGTTTTATTAATTTTCTAGTTTTGTATAAGGAGTAAAGTGAAATTATTCAAATGACATCATTAAGGAATAAGGAAAGTTTATCTATTATCTGAAAAGCAGTATATCCAACAAATTATTATTAGCCCATGACACAAGTATCTATGTCAGCTTTGACCATGAATTACACCGGCAAATTTGAAACACATCAGCCTTATAATGGCTGCAAAAATGTGCTGCCTTTTACCTTGCTGGTGTTCACTGCGCATGGCTGACAGCCCCAACCCCTGCAATGGAGAGATGGAGACTGACAGGAAAATGAGGAAACCAGCTTACTGGGTGCTGTGTGTTTCTTCTCTAAGGATGATTAAATAATCATAAGAACTTCTCTACAGGCTAATCTGCTATATTTTCCAGATTTTCACCTTGGGGACATATTGTCCCTTGTCACTGAAACCTCGGGGACAGAAGGGAACGCCACAGGGTGGCACAACAGGAAGCTGAGACTCTGATGAAACAGTGTTCAGTTAATGAAGGCATGGCCCATGGCCTCCGCTGCTCTGCCATATGTTTCAAGAAATGCTAATGACTACAATTCAAATACCTTTTTCATCTTAACTATATGTAAATGTGTTTATAAATGCTCTCTTATAAATATATGATCACATTTTTAAAAGCCAAGTGCTAATGTTGCTTTCAACATCTATAATACACAATAATTAAAACTTAAGCAATTCTGCTTAATTATACCTTATGGGAAACTGTACAGTAATTTATAGAAATTAAGCAGAAAAACAAAGATCAACAGAAATAAAGCAGCAGTTGAACAACTGAATAATAAATCACTTTAATCATTAATTTACAGCAGCAAAATCATTGTAAGTAAAGAGACTTCGATCCTAATTCTTAAACAGCTGACTTGTGAAAAAGAAGGTGTTAGAAATTTGGGTATTCCTTGCAAGAGCACAGCTTGAACCAATGGTATCATTGTCTATGTCTACACGATTTGTTTCAGTGCTGCCCCTCCGAAATCAAGCAGTTTGGGGTTGAAATTTTTCATTACCATAGCTCTGATATGAATTCCTCTCCTGCCCATTTTCCTGTATTTACCCTTCACATTATAGACGATTATTTACTAGAATGTTGTCCCTTTAGGACTAACCCATTCTTCAGTGACCCATCCTTCATAATGGCTGTTTATTTAAAAGAACCAGTTGGCAATTAGCTTGGGATGTTTTGTACATTATACCTTTTTTTAAAAGCTATTCTGAGGGCTCATCTGATTAAATCTATGACAGTTCAGCTAACTGCATTCTAATTATCAAAAATGGCACATTTTCCCAGAAATCCTCCTTCCCAACACTAAATACAATGGCACCCCACTCCAGTACTCTTGCCTGGAAAATCGCATGGACGGAGGAGCCTGGTAGGCTGCAGTCCATGGGGCCGCTAAGAGTCGGACACGACTGAGCGACTTCACTTTCACTTTTCGCTTTCATGCACTGGAGAAGGATATGGCAACCCACTCCAGTGTTCTTGCCTGGAGAATCCCAGGGACGGGGCAGCCTGGTGGGCTGCCGTCTATGGGGTCACACAGAGTCGGACACGACTGAGGTGACTTAGGAGCAGCAGCAGCAACACTAAAAATGCTCAGCTTTATGGATGATATTTCCATTTAATTAATGAAAGCAATACATATATGTATATATTAACAGAAATAAAAATCTCAAGTTTGAATAGGCATCATTTTTAAATGTTTCAAAAGAAATATTTATTGTCATTTGTTTTAAGATCTAAAAAATATTTAAACTCTTCTTCACCACATTTCTCTCTTTTCTTTTATTAATAGAAGTACTTTTTAAATGTTTATATGATTAATTCTTTTATCTTTAACAGCTGCTGAATTTCTACCATTCTTAGAACTTCCCCCACATGGAAGTCTTGAAAGTAACACTTAATTTTATTCTAGTGCTTTATAGTTTCTATTTTAATAGTGATATACTTAATACATTTGGAATTTTTCAAAAAAATATGATGAAAGTTAGGGATCTAATGTTATATTCATTTAAGTAAATAGTGTTTCAGTACCATTTATTCCATGCATAAATCACTAGATTTATCTGCAAGCCTCATCATATATTAATTCCCATATATACATGTATCTGTTTCAGAATTATCTGTCCTGCTTCTCTTGTCTGTTATTTGTCTTCTAATATTACACTTTAAATTTCAGAAGCTTTATAATTTAATACACAGTAGAACAGTCCCTTATTCTTTCCTCTTTTTTAATCCCAAGTTTCCCAATATTTCCCTTATATAACTTATAGAATTTTTGATCTTGATCCACACCTGCCTTCCCCACAATATCATGCTTGGTTAAAAATATAGGTACAATATTATGAATGAGAAAAAAATATATCACCCTGAGTTGAAGATCTGTCCCAAGAGCTAGATAATTAGAATGAAAATGAACCTATGCTATGTTTTCCAAACCCCAACACTCTGACTTCAGCTAAGAGGTAACTACTATTTTGAAGTTTGTATTTATCATTCCTTTTATTTAGTATACAGTATACATAAATAATACATATTTGGGAGAATATTTAAAACGATATCATAATGTGTTCGTCCCTTATACTTGTTCTTATCAACATTATGTATCTAAGGTTAATCTTTGTGATTTCATGTACATAGAGTTCATTAATTTCTACTGCTACATACATATCATTTCATTATGGGAACGTGTCTCAGCTTATTTTTCCCTTTATTTTGGCAAACATTTCAGATATCTTTTATGATTTTTTTACTATGACCAGGATTGCTATTAACATTTTATATATATTCTGGTACACAAATGCAAGAATTTCTCTAAGCCAAATATCCGTTGGTGGATTTGTGCAGTTATAGTATGTCATTCGGAGAAGGCAACGGCACCCCACTCCAGGAGTCTTGCCTGGAAAATCCCATGGACGGAGGAGCCTGGTGGGCTGCAGTCCATGGGGTCGCTAGGAGTCAGACACGACTGAGCGACTTCACTTTCACTTTTCACTTTCATGCATTGGAGAAGGAAATGGCAACCCACTCCAGTGTTCTTGGCTGGAGAATCCCAGGGACGGGGGAGCCTGTTGGGCTGCCGTCTCTGGGGTCGCACAGAGTCAGACACGACTGAAGCGACATAGCAGCAGCAGCAGCAGCAGCAGTATGTCATTATTCAACTTTACAAAACAATACTATATTGTTTCTTAAGGTTTTTGCACCAAATATCCACGCATTTCTATTGTATCTATATGTGTGCCTGTGTGTTTGTGTAATGCTTGTTGTGTTACTATAGTATTTTAATTTGACTATGCCTTAAATTATTTCACTTTTATTCCACAAGATACACTGATTAGAAATTTTGTCCCATCCCATTTAAAAGAAATTTCAATCACTACTATCATTGAAAAAATTAATATCTGTAAACATTTCTTCAAAAATGCATAAGGAGTGGAACCTATTGCTAAAATGAAATAAAAGGGATAGTTCAGGGATACATTGAGCACATAGTCTGAAACTGAAAATGCTCAGTGAACGCCAAGTGCTTATTTCAGTTGTTGTTGTTATTACATAGTGAATACAATTTCTGGGCCTGTTTTGTTCAGTGATTTGAGGGAAGCAAATCATTTGTATCAGTTTGACTATATGAACATTGGAGAAGGGAAAAGATTTACCTAAACAATTTTTAATCTAGACAACTCTACAGCTCATTCTCCAGTGAAAATTTAAAAAATCAATTATCCAGATATTTTAGCTATGTATACTCTACCACAAAATATTGCTATAATATTTATATGAATGTTTAAGAATTGTGTTAACAAATTTGGTAAAGTTTTCTAATTCCTCCTAAAGTCTATTTTCTTAACACACCAAAAATATTTACCTTATTAGGAAGACAAAAAAAAAAAAAACGAGGTGGAAGATGACTAATGCAAGCTAAAAAACAAAAGAAAATAGTTAAGCAATTTTCTCAATGCAGGAAAAAGAATGAGTGATGAAAAGCCATTAGGCTGATCTAGAAAATAAAGGTCAATGATGCTTCTCTAAATGGGTTTGATCACAAATTTATCAGGATGTATTTGAAAACAAGCTGATACATTCTTGTCCCTCCCTAGGAATATCATACGTGGATATATCCCTCTTATCAGTTCTCCTTTGCTTTAGGTATGTACTAAGGAATTCTGATTATCCAGGGCCACCCTGTACTTTTTCTAGCAAAAGCCTCTTAGTAAAGATATGCCACATGGGCAAGACAAAAGGTGACAAAGGGCGAATTCTTCTTCTTTCTTCATGGAAGATAATTAGAGGGTGGAATACATTCAAAGACATAATGTTTGCAATTCATTTCCCAGACAAGACTCACAGGAAAGAAATATGAAAGGATCAGTGATAGAAGTGGACATTGTTTACTGGTAAATCATTTGCATAATGTTTACATATGAATATATTACTTATGAGTATGTACTTTTCTCATATTATTTTTCTTAATGAATTTGATTTTTTTTAAACTACAAGGGTCAGTGTCTCTCTTTCTCCTTCTGTCTGGTATTGTTCCGGGTTGTAATAGATTCTATCAATTTATTTTTCTCCATATGGCCACTTAGAGAAGGGAAAATGATACATTTGTCCTGAGGTTTGTTAAAATGGCTTAATGATGCAAAGCATATGGAAATGCTTCCAAACAATGTGTAATAGCAGGTTAAGGAAGTGAAGGCTATCTTGAAGTTTGATGACTTACTAGGGAAAAATTGATGATTGGGAAAGTTGGAGGTTTAAGGGGAGAGAATTAAATAATTTACATATGTGACCTGGAAACTTAATACCTGTTCCTTGGGCCTCAGGGAAGATCTATAATTCTCTTTTTTGAGAAAAGTAATCTTCCTTATGGTTCATATTCTGCCTGGTGAACCACCCAAGTGCTTCCTTCACTGTGAAATGAAACACGAAAATATTTCAGCACAGACGGAACAAAGCAGAGATCTTGGGAATGGGATTCTCTCTTTGCATGGCAATAGAATTTATGTAAGAACTTGAAGTGCCAATGAACAATTACTCAAAATTCCCAATAATTAAATACAGATTGCACAGAGTGAATGAGAGAAAACTAGGATGTCATATAGGGGAATATTACTTGCTGGTCCTGAAACTGACCTGACAAGAAATGAGTCTTCCTCAGTCAAACTTCTACCTGGGAAGAATGTTGCCATCTTCCCATTAATTTCCCCTCCCCACAGGCCCTCTCCTTTTAACTCTTAGCCTTCCTTTCCACATATAATCCATACTTTAGCAGTTGGCAAAACTCCAGCCTCTTTCATCGGGGACTTCAGTTTTCAGAACATGTCATAATTGAAAGCTCTCTCTGTTTTGGAGAAGGGAAAATTTGAAGTCCAGGGTAGAATAAACATGGAAGCAATCTGTTTTTTTTTTTTTTTTTTTTTTTGCATAATATATTTTAGTTATGCCTCATTTATTAAAAAGTAAACAAAAAACTCCCCAAACACAAAACAGACATTTTTTGCTAAGAGGTAATCTCTGCCAAAAGTCTTCCCTAAGTCTACGTAAGAAATGATAAACTACCCCAGCTGCACTGACTCACTATTAACTCCTGGAGTACATTAGACTGAAGGACTGAAATCCGTATTCATTTTGCTAAGTCCTCTGTTTTACTCAACTGTATAAAAATTGGGCCTTCTCTTTAAATAAGTGATTGACTTCAGTTATTTTAATTAATTGTGAATTCAAGTTTCTTTGATGAAATGAGGATGAAATTAAAACAAGAGCATTTTTAAAATAAATGGTCTGTTTTGCTAATCTTAGCGAAGTTTATGCATTTTTCATTGTTTTCTAATCATTTTATCTATATTTGAAGTGCACTTGTATTTTATATGCAGTTTTCCATGGAATTCAAAAGAATAAATAAAGTACAAGTAAATATTGGCCATGAATATCCTTCTAAATAATATTTTAAAAAGTAAGAGACTAAAGCCATTGTGTTTAAAATAAGTATGAGTTGGAGAAAAAAAATTAATCCCCAAGTATCTGAACATCTATACCTGGCTTTAAAAAAAGCTTGGTTAGCCATAACAAGAAGGAAATAACAAATATGCATTTTTCAATAAAACCATATGTCAAACACATGAATTATACTGCCAAAAAACTTAAGCTTCATAAGAATATGTATATTGATATATAGAATATTTTATGTATATAAAATCATCTATGAGGTACAATGTACCAAGTATTCTAAACCACATAAGCCAAACATTTTAATAGGACTATATACCAATCTTGAACTTAAAAACTTGGAATACTAGGGAAGAGCCCAAATATTATTAACCCAAATTTTATCCCTGTGTTACAATTTCTAATGTGTTGGTCAACATATTCATTCAGATTTTCCCATAAGATGTTATACAAAAATCTGAATGGAATTTTTGGCCAAGTCACTATTTTTAGAGCATTCCACAGTCTTCCCAGGTGGACTCAGTGGTAAAGAATCCGCCTATCAATGCAGGAGATGCAGGTTCTATTCCCTGGATTGAGAAGGAAATCCCAATTGAGGTTGCCGTTGAGGAGGAAATGGCAACCCACTCCAGTGTTCTTGCCTAGAAAATCCCATGGAGAGAGGAGCCTGGTGGGTTACAGTCCCTTGGGTCGCAAAGAGTTGGACGCAAGTGAGTATATACACATGCACTGAACATATATATTTCAACACAGTGATATCTTAATGTAGAATGGTAGTATATAGGCCTGACACATCAAACAACGGACCATGTTTGAGGGAAGGTAGTGAATGATCAATCAGCAGAACTAGTCAATAGAAAGTGTTGATTATCAAGTAAGTTTTAAGAAAATATTATAAGGTTCTATAGTAGATACATTGAATGTCCATGCATATAAAACACTTAGGGAATTCTACTATTCTTTTCAAAATGAAAGTAATAAGATATATACCAACTATTTTTGAGCTTCCTCATTTTAACAAGCGAGTTAAGAGTCAGAGACACATACACAGAGAGTAAAGGGTAAAAACAGGATTAAACACAAGTCTTCTGCCAACTATATGAGTATAATTAGTGGTATTTCTTACTCATTAATGAGTCATAAGAGACTACCTTTTCATTTCAAACAATGGATATAAATGTTGCTGAATTTGGCCCAGTTAGAGCTTGATATTGTTAGAAACTATAAGAAACAACCTAGATAGCTGGTTATCTAGAAAAACAAACTATGAAGGTCAATTTTAATGTCATTATTTCCTTATTTCTGAGTTTTGCTTTCCTCCTATGTAAATGTGGGAATTTGAATGCTGACTTTCAGTCTTTTTTCTAATTAAAATTTGAAAGTTGTAAAATAAAAAGACCAAAATTTAACATCTTTAGTTGATAGCTGGTATTGCGCACGTGTATGCTTAGTCGTTCAGTCATGTCCAACTCTTTGTGACCCCAAAGACTGCCAGCCAGACTTCTCTGCCCATGGGGATTCTTCAGGCAAGAATACTGGAATGGGTTGCCATGCCCTCCTTCAGGGGATCTTCCCAAGCCAGGGATCGAGTGCAAGTTTCCCTCAATGCAGGCAGATTCTTTATCATCTGAGCCACCAGGGATGCCCAAGAATACTGGAATGGGTAGCCTGTCCCTTCTCCAGGGGATCTTCCCATCCCAGGAATCAAACCACGGTCTCCTGCATTACAGGTGGATTTTTTACCAGCTTAGCTACCAGGGAAGTCCAGCTGTTATTACAGATCCCCGTATTTGATGCATTATAGGCAGTTTTGGTTTTCTGTACTGATAGGTTATTTTTCTTCCATCCAACTTGATTGCAAAATTCTGACAATTAGTTGGGCAGCATGCCACCAATCAATCTCTTATACATGTATATGCATGTTTTATTTTACATTTGTTAGGTGGTAGAAATGAACCATATATCATAATGAACCATATACCAAAACTATAAGAATTTTTTCTGTAACTGACACTAATTTCTTAAAAATCCTAACTACGCTATAGGGCTGAAATTCAGTTTCAACACACTTATAGCCCCCCCACCCCGCCCCCGTATTTCCTCTAAGGGTTACTTTGAGGTGGATGAAAAGTCATTTAGTGCCAAGCCACTGGGATGGACTCCTTGGCCTAGGTCGGTCACCTGTAACTGCTGGCCCTGATCTAAGTCCTTGTTCCAGTGGGGGCTTCACACACAGGCACCGATTACATTAGCACTTATAAGTTTCTCTCAGCTTGCACCTACATTTTATCATCTGAGTCAAATAAGTTCCTGTTTGATGTTGCATCAATAGCTTCTTGATCATGAGGGCCCATGTGATACTCTCCAAGACGTAAACATTATTTCTCTGCTCTCATGCCATGTTTGGAACAGGGCAAACTACCCATCTGCCTATACAGAGCAGGTGATCTTTGTTGCTCTGATGTCTTGAAAATTTGAAGGACTATCCTTAGAAAATCAAAGAGCGAATCATCTCGGCACTAAGACCTATTGCTATTTGTTTTTCTTTTTTTTTTAATTGGGGTAGAATTGATTTACAGGGCTTCCCTGGTGGCTCAGAGTGTAAAGAATCTGCTTGCAATGCGAGAGAACTGGGTTCCATCCCCAGGTTTGGAATGTCTCCTGGAGAAGGAAATGGCAATCCACTCCAGTATTCTTGCCTGGGCAATTCCATGGACAGAGGAGCCTGGTGGGCTATAGTCCATGGGATCACAAAGAGTCAGACACGATTGAACGACTAACATACACTGATTTATAATATTGTGTTAGTTTCTGCTGTACAGTGAAGTGAATCAGCTATATGCATACTTATATCCTGGAGTAGGAAATGACAGCCCTCTCCAGCATTCTTGCCTGGAAAATCCCACGGACAGAGGAATGGGCTATACAGTCCATGGGGTCACAAAGAGTTGGACACAACTCAAGCGACTTAGCACTCACACATACATATATCCCCTCCATCTTGAAACTTCCCCCCAACCCAGGCCACACCCAAGTACCAAACTGAGCTCCCTGTGCTATATAGCACGGTCCTATTAGCTACCTATTTCACACATGGTTCGGTTTTGTTAGCTGCTCAGTCATGTTCAATTCTTTGAGACCCCATGGACTGTAGCCCACCAGGCTCCTCTGTCCATGGGCTTCTCCAGGCAAGTATACTGGAGTGGGTTGCTGTTCCCTTCTCCATCACACATGGTAGTAGAGATATGAATTATAAAAACCCAGGTAGGTGGTTTTTATATTATAACTCATAACTCTACTACATCATACACTGGATCCAAGCCCACTTTAGTCATGGATTTAATACTCATTCTGTATGACTGTATTTCCTCCACCCCTTTTTGACTAATTTTTATCTAATCTAGTGTCTGAGTTACCACATTTTCTCAGTGTTTTGAGTACCCCCTGGGGGGGGAGGGTTGTCTAGGCTGGCTATTAACAACCAGGAGCACTTTTAGTATTTTAATCTCTAACAATATATTTCATTGTCAGTGCATGTCTCATAATCTAGCTTCCTAAATTAGAAAAACAAAAAGGAATCATAAAAGGCAATAAAGTTAATGTTTTGAAATTCTACCCTACCTTGTCCATATTTATCTATTTCAAAATGAGGAAAGAAAATTTGGTCAAACTGGACCTCCCCAGTGTACTGATCATTTGCAGATTCATACCAAAAAAAAAGTTATCAATTTTCTCAACCTATGGGCTATTATACATTATTCAGTGTACCTTCTGACACTTACAGTTCAGGTGTCATAAATGTGAGGATTTGGAATGATTTTGTTAAAACACCATATAAGATTTTCTTTGGAGAAAGGTTTATTAAGGAAATATACCTATATACCTAGAATAATCATCCTGAAAAGGAACCTATTCATAGACAATTATTCATTTTAGTTTATTAAAGTTAATGTATTAATACTTTTTCTAAATAATTATTAATGTATAATTTATTATTTTATAATTAGTCATTCAGTGCTTGTGCTTAACTCCATCTCCTTAAGCTGAAACTGAATATAAGCAGGCTGTCCCAACTTTTTGATTTGCTGGGAAAATCCTGTTTTGCCTGTTGTCCTAGGAAATTATTTATCATGTCTCCTTTTATTCTGAAAAATGCTTGCTTTGAACTAGTTTATTTAGTGCCCTAGTTATAAGGTATTATATTTGTCTTACATTTTCTTGTGTAGAGCATGAGTAGATTAAGGAATTTAAAAGTTTCTCTTGGACAGATTATACTTTGTTACTGATGATGATTCTGGAGTATTTAAAATTCTCCATTGTCCAAAATTCTGGGAAACATTTTTTTTTCTGCTGTTCAAAAATAGGGCAAATCGTTAAGGAAAAAGAGGATATTTTGATAACAGTGATTATGGGTGATTTTACAGGCTTCTCTGGTGGCTCAGATGGTAAAGAATCTGCCTGAAGTGAAGGAGACGCGGGCTCAATTGCTGGATTGGGAAGATCCCCTGAAGGAAAAAATGGTGACCGACTCCAGTATTCCTGCCTGGAGAATACTATGGACAGAAAACCTGGCAGGCTACAGTCCATGGGGTCACAAAGAATTGGACACAACTGAGCGACTAACTTTCACTCTCACTTTCACGTGGGTAACCTCAGCATTCACCAACCTTAAACACAGTATCCTCAAAATTGCCTTGAACTGACCTGTTCCTTAGAAGTCCACAACATGGAAACCAAAGATTGGGGCCCTCGGCCAAAAGAGCAGCCTTTACTACCTTTAAGTTACAGAAAAAATCTTTCATATGATTTCTCAAAACTCACCACAAACTTCGTCTAAATTAAGTTTTATAAAATTTCAATCAAGTATCCTACAGGAGGGATACAATTTTTGTTTCAATCATCATTCTCTTTTTTGTTGTCTGTATCACATAATAAAAAAGGTTTTCAAGAATTTATTGATATGCCATATTTGCTGTATTGATTTTACCTTTGAACTAGGAACTATATGTAAGATCAGTTGTAGAACCTCAATATTAATCAAAACCTTTGAATATTTATCTAGAATTGTTATGACATTACCCTAAGAATCATGATGGTCAAGAATCAACTTCAGATAGAGTAAGTATCCTAGTCCTTTCTCTGAACTGTTTAAATAATGCTTGTCCATTTAATGCAGTTATTCATACACACATCTGTAGCAGCTAGGAAGCAAGTATATTTCCATATGATTCTAATCACATTCCAGAATTAACCTTAGGAAGTAACTGAACATATTGGGAAACCATTTTAAATGAGAGTTAAACACCACTTTTATTAAACCTATAAACATCAGTTTTAGAAAAATAAATTCTAATTTACAGTTAAAATATAATAAACAAACATTCAAATTGTCACATTTAGCTATATAAGACTAATTTACCTCTAAGACATGGAGAGTCTGTTATTATTTATTTAGTTATGCCCAAAAATGAATTTTATTGCAACCATGTTAATGATAACTTTTAGTCATTCTTTACAATTACTTATAATCATCAAGACAAAGATTGTTTTTATAGCTAATGAAACTGAATTCTGGAATATTCAGTTCAGTTCAGTTCAGTCACTCAGTCATGTCCAACTCTTTGCGACCCCATGAATCGCAGCACACCAGGCCTCCCTGTCCATCACCAACTCCCAGAGTTCACCCAAACTCATGTCCATCGAGTCAGTGATGCCATCCAGCCATCTCATTCTCTGTCATCCTCTTCTCCTCCTGCCCCCAATCCCTCCCAGCATCAGAGTCTTTTCCAGTGAGTCAACTCTTCGCATGAGGTGGCCAAAGTATTGGAGTTTCAGCTTTAATATCAGTCCTTCCAATGAACACCCAGGACTGATCTCCTTTAGAATGGACTGGTTGGATCTCTTTGCAGTCCAAGGGACTCTCAAGAGTCTTCTCCAACACCACAGTTCAAAAGCATCAATTCTTTGGTGCTCAGCTTTCTTCACAGTCCAACTCTCACATCCATACATGACCACTGGAAAAACCATAGCCTTGACTAGACAGACTTTGTTGGCAAAGTAATGTCTCTGTTTTTGAATATGCTATCTAGGTTGGTCATAACTTTCCTTCCAAGCAGAGAACTAATTACAACACTTAAACAGAACAAAAGTGATCCTGAGGAAAAATCAGGTCACAGAAGACTCTACTTTTGTAAAAGTGGTGGGCTATGAGTTTAAAAAGTACAAATCAATCTACTCATTAAAAAAAAAAAAATTTACTGCCTAAAATTCTCAGCTGTGCAGAGTATACAAATTATCTTTCAATAAATAACAAAATACCTGTTCTTTGAGTAATTACTGTTTACCACAAGCCTGGTTGATAAGTTGTTTTTTTTTTTTTCCTTTCTTTATTTTTTTTTTACTGAAGGATAATTGCCTTACAGAATTTTGTTGTTTTCTTTCAAACCTCAACATGAATCAGCCATAGGTATACATTTATCCCCTCCCTTTTGAACCTCCCTCCCATTTCCCTCCCCATTCCACGCCTCTAGCTTGATACAGAACTCCTGTTTGAGTTTCCTGAGCCATACAGCAAATTCCCGTTTGCTATCTATTTTACATATGGTAATGTAAGTTTCCATGTTACTTTTTCCATACATCTCACCCTCTCCTCCCCTCTCCTCATGTCCATAAGTCTATTCTCTATGTCTGTTTCTCCGTTGTTGCCCTGTGAATAAATTCTGCAGAACTATTTTCCTAGATTCCGTATATGTGCATTAGAATATAATATTTATTTTTATATTTCTGACTCACTTCACTCTGTATAATAGGTTCTAGGTTCATCCACCTCATCAGAACTGACTCAAATGCATTTCTTTTTATGGATGAGTAATATTCCATTGTGTGTATGTACCACAACTTCTTTATCCATTCATCTGTTGATGGGCATCTAGGTTGCTTCCATGTTCTAGCTATTGCAAATAGTGCTGCAATGAACAATGGGATACATGTGTATTTTTCAACCCTGGTTTCCTTCAGCACCAATTTATGATTAAAACTCTTTAAAAAATGGGCATAGAAGGAACCCACCTCAACAAAGTAAAGGCCAAATATGATAAGACTACAGCAAACATTATTCTCAAAGGTGAAAAACTGAAAGCATTCCCCCTAAGATCAGGAACAAGACAAGGGTGTCCATTTTCACCACTATTGTTCAACATAGTTCTAGAAGTCTGAGCTACAACAATCAGAGAAGAAAAAAATAAATAAAAGGAATTCAGATTGGAAAGGAAATAAAGCTCTCACTGTTTGTAATGACATGATACTGTACATAGAAAACCCTAAAGATAGTATCAGAAAATTACTAGAGCTAATCAGTGAATTTAGCAAAGTTGCAGGATACAAAATCAATACACCAGAATCACTTGCATTTCTATATACTAACAATGAAAAATCAGAAAGAGAAATTAAGGAATCAATCCCATTCGCCATTACAACAAACAGAATTAAATATCTAGGAATAAACTTACCTAAGGAGACAAAAGAACTGTACACAGAAAATTATAAGATATTGATGAAAGAAATCAAAGATGATATAAACAGATGGAGAGATATTCCATGTTCCTGGGTAAGAAGACTCAACATTGGAAAAATGATTATACTAACAAATGTAATCTACAGATTCAATACAATCCCTATCAAATCACCAATGGCATTTTTCACAGAACTTGAACAAAAAATTTTACATTTCATATGGAAACACAAAGACTCTGAATAGCCAAAGCAGTCTGGTTGATAAGTTTTGATTCATGAGAAACACATTAAAGTTTTCATAGAATATAAGATTTCTGTATTGATAAAATTTCAAAGATTATTGGGGATTAGGAGGTATCAACATGAGATTATATAAGTGTGCTTCAAAATTTTTCAAGAAAACACATTTAAAAACAAACATGAAACAAAGTTATGATATACTATCACCATAATTCAACAACAAAAACATCTTAATGTGAATAATTAAAATAATAATATTGCTAAGATATCAGTAAATTAAGTGAACTAGACCTAAGATAAAATACTAAAAACAACAGCTTTTTTTCTTGTATGATGTATATGATTGAAAATATCACAAAGACTCAAAATTCTTTCACCAATTTTGAAGAACCGTGGGACCAAGGGGTATAGTAGTTATTGCTGAAAATTCTCAAATACTTCCCTTTCTATTAAACCTCAAGACCAGAAAGCTATGCATATGAACATATGACTCTGGTCAGCTACAGTACCATATTAATAAACTTATATTTATTTTTCTCGATAATCTACTGATTATTAAAGGACCTTGTACACTATTAAAAAATTATCATCAAGCACACTTTCTATCAAGGTATTCAAAATTCTTAAAATTCTGTCGTAAATATCTCTCAGGTTTTGGAAACAATGAAATGGAATACATTTTCTCTTAGATGACAAGTGTCAGTTTTTGCTCTTATTTTTAAAGAGCTTAAATTTATTTTTTACTACAGGTTGACAACTTTTCTTGGTCTGATTTTGGGAACCTCAGTCTATTTTCTTCCTCAAATACATCCTACTAATAGCTGTTTCCTTTTCCTAAAGATTGGATATATATTTAGTTACAAGGTAGCCCCAAATCCTTTGGAAGAATGGTGAGAGACATTTCATTTCAGAGACATATCATAAATAAATAGCATGGTTTTGATTAGAAATGAAGTGTCTTGAGAACACTGTTCTCTAAGTGAGAGTTGTGCAATTAGCCTGTATGGGAGCTTGAATTCTGATGTAACTTCAACCCTCAGGTTAGGCTTGTCTACTCACTTGTTTGTTGTGGATAAATGTCACACTATTAAGTGTGTTATGCCATTAAGTGTAAATTGTATTCACCCCTCTAATGCTAAAAGACACCAGGAGGATTTCTTGTTACTTAAAATTAAGAAACCAAAGTAGGAAGCATGATAGTTAGAATTTAATCCACACATTTTATGCCAAACTTTTTTTTCAGAGGGTTAAGAAAAGTTACAGATTCTTCATGAGTCATGAGATTCTAGCATGTATACATGAATATCTCCTCAGAGCCTCCCAAACATTTCATATGTACCTGCACAATATGTGACATAAAGATCTCCCACTTTGCTTTTGTTTTTGTTTGTTATTGTTGCTGCTGCCTCTGTCTTCTGGGTCTGGAGATGCTGGGGGTCCCAGGCTAAACATGTAAGATGTTGGCAAGAAGAATGGCAAGTGAATGATCCACTATCTTCACTCTTTCAAGTATTGTGTCGTGTATGATGAAAGCACTCTTTCTGCCTTGCTTTCAAGATGTAGCAATGAGTGAAAGTGAAGCATGTTTTCTTTGGAACTCCTACTTCATTCTGATTGGAATCAGACCCTTCTGTAACTTAAAGTACCATTCAGCTCTAAGGTCTCTGTCCCATGAAAAAAATCTAAAACTTGTTGAGTTCCACAGAAAGAAGAAAAATTTAAACTCATATATTTCTTAGCATTCTCATTCTGAAATAAAAGAAGCTGTAGAGGAGTTAAGTATATATAGGTGACAGTGAGTGGCAAGCTTCCTATTATTCAGCTTTATTCTGAAGATAGCTTTTTTGCTATCTTAGAGTTTAGTTATATCAAGAAAAGAAAATATTCTGTGACAATAAATATTTCTTCCATTTTTATCTGCTGCAATTCTTGAATTTATCTGATTTAAAGGCATTTTCCTGTTACTATTCCTGAGAGTCATTGCTAAAACATAGTTCATTTTATTATAGAAACAGAGTAAGCTAATTATCTCCTGAGAACTTGTGATAATTTTAAGGGTTATGCATAAGATGTTAACTAATCACACAGCTCCCAGATATTTGTAACATGCAGTGTGACTCTGAGGTCGCATTTAAATGAGTGCTAGGCATGACTTGTGATGTGTTGTTTCTGGTGCCGCATAGAAAAAAAAAAAAATGGTGTATTATGCAAAATTAAATTTGTAATACTTGATATGTCTTGTTTCAGATTTAATAGAAGCATACCATATTTCATCACTGTCTAATAACCCACAGGATTTTCTTTTAAATATAATAACTTTAGTTTAAAATATTCATAAAATAAAATAGGAGAAATTAATTGCCAATTGCAAATATGATGCAAATTAATGCACACTAGCATGAGTTAATATACATGTGTTAAGATAAAGTTTCTTTTTAAATCATATCTTAGAATGATTCAGTAATGTGAATGGGGAAACTTGGGTCCTTTTTTTTTTTAAACTTATGTTGAAGTCAATGTCATTGCTGCCTGTAATATGGAATTCATTAGGACCTGTTCAGCACTGTCCGATTTAAATGAAAATGTGTAGAACTGACATATTTGGTTTGCAAATCTATTAACTGGATATCATTCTGTCTATCAGGACAAATTTTTAATTTACAAATTTCTTTAAAAATATGTCAACATTCTCTATGCTTATTTAGTCACTACTTGTCTCTTCATTATAGCTATGCATTCGATATACCCTAACCAACTATTGAACTTACTCTCCTTAAAGTCCTAATACTCTTTTAATTCTCAAACATAACAGCAAATGAATATACAGTGATTATCCTCCCAAATCTATCTGAAGCTTGACATGGCTGCTGCTGCTAAGTCGATTCAGTCGTGTCCAACTCTGTGCGACCCCATAGATGGCAGCCCACCAGGCTCCTCTGTCCCTGGGATTCTCTAGACAAGAACACTGGAGTGGGTTGCCATTTCCTTCTCCAATGTATGCATGCTAAGTTGCTTCAGTCGTGTCCAACTCTGTGCGACCCTATGGACAGCAGCCCTCCAGGCTCCTCTGTCTTCAGAATTCTCCAGGTGAGAACACTGGAGTGAGTTGCCACTTCCTTTTCCCATTGACATGGCTACCTTTCTATTTTCATTGAAAACTACTTATCTCAAAATATCTGTCTTATTTCTTTACTTATGACTCAGAATATTTCTCTCTTTCACACACTCTATTTTCCCCAGCTTATATTAAATGTTCTCAAATGTTCTATTCCTACAACTTTCTCTTCATCAACATTTTCCTTGCTCATCTTATTCTCTCTTTCAATCTCCCCTGGTATTTTTTAACTCTAGCAACGTTTTCCATGTAGTAGCTTGTATTGTGTTTGTGTACATTTCCTCTATGAGATTTATACACACAACAGATTAGTAGACTTACCCTAAATAAGCACAACTCATATATGTATTGTCATTGTTGTTCAGTTGTCCAGTCATATCTGACTCTTTGCAACCCCATGAAATGCAGCATGCCAGACTTCCCTGTCCCTCACCATCTCTTGAAGTTTGCCCAAGTTCGTGTCCATTGCATTGGTGATACTATCCAGCCATCTCATCCTCTGACATCTTTTTCTCCTTCTGCCTTCAATCTTTCCCAGCATCAGAGACATTTCCAATGAGTCAACTTTTCGAATCAGATGACCAAAATACTTGAGTTTCAGCGTCAGCTTCAGTCCTACCAACAAGGATTCAGGGTTGATTTCCCTCAAGATTGACCAGTTTGAGTTCTTTGCTTGTCCAAGGGACTCTCAGGAGTCTTCTCCAGGACCACAGCTTGAAAACATCAATTCTTCGATGCACCACCTTCTTTATGGTCCAGCTCTCACAACCACATGTGACCACTTGGAAGACCATAGCCTTGACTATACGGACCATTGTGGACAGAGTCAAGTCTCTGTTTTGCAACACTGCCTAGGTTTGTTGTAACTTTCCTGCCAAGAAGCAAACATCTGATTTCATGGCTGCAGTCACCACCCGCAGTGATTTTACAGCCCAAGAGGAGGAAATCTGTCCCTACCTCCACGTTTTTTCTTTCTATTTTCCATGAAGTAATGGGGCCAGATGTCATGATATTATGTTTTATTTTTAATATTTAGCTTTAAGCTGGCTCTTTCACTCTCCTCCTTCACCCTCATCAACAGGCTCTTTAGTTCCTCTTTGCTTTCAGCCATTGATTGGTATCATTCACATATCTGATGATTCCAGCTTAAATTGATCCAGTCCATCATTTCTCATGTTGTGCTAAGTGTATAGATTAAAGAAGCAGAATGACAGCAGACATGTATGGATAGAAACATTCAAGTTTTCAAAATGTTTTTACATTCAGTTTCTCTTTAGACATTAAATACCCCATCTTTTTTATCTTTTATTTTTAATTTGTATCCAAAACACTGGCTTACATCTCAGACTTAAAAACTATTCATGGATAGAATAAAAAAAGATAAAGGTCTTTTTGCTTTGAATTTGGTCCTAAAATTTGATGAGGTTTCAGTCACTTGAGATAGCTTAGGTTACTATTTGTGTTCTCAAAGAAATAAAGACTTTTTCTGTATCTGTCAAATATATTTTTTGAGAATTACAGAATCCAAGAGAATGAAAACTTTTAAATTTAAACAGCTTGTTTATATTTTATCTGAAATATATTATGGCTTATTTTTAATTCACGTAATTACTCATCAGATCAGATCAGTCGCTCAGTCGTGTCCGACTCTTTGCGACCCCATGAACTGCAGCACGCCAGGCCTCCCTGTCCATCACCAACTCCTGGAGTTCACTCAGACTCATGTCCATCAAGTCAGTGATGCCATCCAGCCATCTCATCCTCTGTCATCCCCTTCTCCTCTTGCCCCCAATCCCTCCCAGTATCAGAGTCTTTTCCAATGAGTCAACTCTTCGCATGAGGTGGCCAAAGTACTGGAGTTTCAGCTTTAGCATCATTCCTTCCAAAGAAATCCCAGGGCTGATCTCCTTCAGAATGGACTGGTTGGATCTCCTTGCAGTCCAAGGGACTCTCAAGAGTCTTCTCCAACACCACAGTTCAAAAATATCAGTTCTTTAGTGCTCAGCCTTCTTCACAGTCCAACTCTCACATCCATACATCACCACAGGAAAAATCTACTCATAGTTTTAAAATAAATTAGAAATTATTTTTATTTTTTAGTAAAGCAGTTAATAAACTGTCAACCACACAAGAGCAAAACTCTGCCTTAATTCAGTAGCAAATGGTTTTTTCCTACTTGTAGACAGTATTTTTTTTTTTTTTGTAGAGAGCATTTTTGTGAAACATGTATACTGGAGTCTACTAGGAAATATAATACAGAAATTTTAAAGCATTATTTACAAATATAGTATCTAATGACTCATGTAAACATCTTGAGGAAATAATCAGATATACATATATTAAGGTTAAATATATACTTAATTTCCTTTTTTACCCTTCATTCAGAATACTCAGAATCTAATATGTCTATTTCATCTTCTTTTCAGTTCCTCTGTATTTAGCTTATCTTATCCCCAGAATATATACCTACTTTGTAGATTTTATGATTTCAATATATGCTTTTTAGTTAAGATTTTCTTGTCAAGCTCACTTTTTAAAAAAGAAAAAAAGAAAATGGCATAAAAGTCTTTCTTTTTGTTAATGTGTATGACATGGAGAATATATGAAGTCATTCTAGGCACAACCAGCACTAAGAACCCCATTCTGATAACAAGCAAGGACTCTGCTGAGAATATCAGGTACAGAGAATAATACAATCTACATAAAACAGGAAGACATTCAACTACATGTTCCCACAATGTCTTTCCTTCCCACCATACCCAACCAAGACTTTTCCAGGTTGTAGAGTTTAGAATCAGAGAAATTATTTTAGAAAGGTGATGGACATACTGTTTAAGGGTTCACACGCTACTTCATTTTTTCTGTGCTAATTCTGTCTACATTTACTTGCAGAAGCAGCTCCTCCTCCTATTCTTCCTGATTCTCACCCAACTGGGCTGTATTATGTCAAGAAAACACACAAAAATTGGCTCTCTTTTTATATTTTTTCTAGTTTTCAGAAAATTAGCTGACACCCAATCTCCCACAAACTGTCTATTGACTTTGGCTAATTCCTTGAACAATGCCTAGAGGTTCTCCCACCTCTGTCTAATCAGATACAAGGAAAGTTAAACTGAAGTTGAAAAGAAAAGAAATGGCAAAGTGCTATGAGGCCCTCAATTTTTACAGGCAGATTATGAGTCAAGGTCAAACCATATGGGAAATATCCTTCAGTCTGTCAGTGAAAATGGAACAGATCTTTTGCAAACTGGATCAACTGTTTAAAAAAGCATAAGGTGACCATATGTACATCTGTTTACCTTCACTTCCTAGCTATTCTCATATCCTGGGGAGAGAAACAAGTTTCATATTAGTCTTGGCTTCCATCAAAGTAGCAGCACTGCTTCTGGAGAGAAGTTTTTGTTTCTCCCACAAGAAAACTGTTTAAGATGCATTTTTATTGAAAAAACAGAAACAAAAAATCCTAAACAACAACAAAAACCACCGCTGACCTGAGAACCAGGATTAAAACAGCACAATGGTCATGTATATTAATGTTTAAATATTTTTAAAAAAAGCATTGTAAACCTGGGGACTCTCAGAAAGAGTTGGACATGACTGAGTGACTGAACAACAACAACAACAAATCTGGGAAATATGTATCCCCAGGAGTATACAATACGGTACTAAAACATGTACAGGTCCACAGTGGATACTTGAAAGGTATATTGAGCACCAGAAAATGAAATTTATCAGTAAGTTAATTGGTAATTGATTTAAAATTCTATTTCAAATTTAAATTATCGCAGATATGATGCCTAAAGTGGAAGTACCATCGTGTGGATGCATGCTAAGTTGCTCATTCATGTCAGATTCTTTGCTACCCCATGGACTGTAGCCACCAGACTCCTCTGTGCATGGGATTTCCTAGGCAAGAATACTGGGGAAGATTGCCATTTCTTACTTCAGACGATCTTCCTGACCCAGGGATCAAACTCATTTTCTGCATTGGCAGGTGGATTCTCTACCACTGAGCCACTTGGGAAACTGAAGTATCACCGTCAAATGCTAAATTCTTATCCATGTAATTGGATACCAGGTAAATAAATCCACAGCATTTTCGATTTACACATAATGTAAGTAATAAAGTCAAAGCTTTCTCCACGGCTGAGACAGCCCTGTGTCAATTCATAACAAATTATTCTTTGGGTTCTAGGCAATATTACCCTATTTTTCATCTGTCTTTTATAAAATTTGGTGAACACGATTTCAAACTATAGTTGTCCCTAAAGAAGGAGAAATTAGATGTGGCCTGGCCTATTCTAGTGATGACATCAGGAAAAATTTCCATTGACATTTCTGCCTATTTTTTTGAGTGATCATTCAGACCCTGGTGTTCAGATGGTCATGGTAACACTGAAGCGGGAGTTTTCCAGTCACTACAGTTCCTTAACTTGACTCCTTCCTCGGTGGGCTCTAAGCAGGGAGGCTATCCACCCTGAAGCAGATTTTAGAATGGAAGGGGTGTTAATAACTGTGTTGGGACAACACGGATGTCCTGAGGCGGTGGGGGTAGGGAACTGAGATCAATTTTCAACATCTAAAGAGAGGGTATGAGGAGGAGGAATTAAAATCTAAGTTAATTTGACACAATGATATTGAGAGTGGTTTTCAAGACAAAATGCATTAAAATAGAAGAGGCTGATGCTTCTCACACTGTATGTATGTTGTAGAAAATGCCACAATCACATCAGATTTAACACAGAGCACACAGGGGCTCACAGAATGTACTTGTTATCCCCAGGACACATTAGTTTACTTCCCCAAGACCGTAGGGTTGCTCTTATATTCCCCTTGATCAGAAGAATTGCTCAATGAAAACCTTAGAACACATTTAAGAACCTGTAGGAGACAAATAGTAACCATTTACCTTACTCTGCAGCCCCAGACTTAACAGCCTCCTAAGGTTATTCTTGCATAACTGTAAAGAGGGAAGGGGCAACTGGTCATTTAAGTTAACGTCCATGTTATTTGGTTAAAGTACAATAAATAAATTAAATAATGGAAGTTCCTTTCAGTACCATAAGACAAAAAGAAAATTTCTACAAAAGTCAAGTGATGCATCTTGGTACAAATACATGACACTGACATATTGGAGAAGCAAAAGTTAGAATTTATTTTTTCTCTTGGAGCAGAATTAACTTTTGAAAGTCATAATCTTCTCTCTCTACACACACACACACACACACACACACACACACACACACACACACACACATATAGGTAATACACTAATATAGATCTATGCCTTTAAAAATGCTTATATAATTTCAATATGTGGATATATGTGTAAATACAGTAATTTCCCTATATATGTGTATGCATTCCTATCTATATATATAAATTATATATATATATATATGCCTAAAAGTAAAATTAAAGTGAAGTCACTCAGTCATGTCCAACTCTTTGCGATATGTACATATAGATAATAAAATATCTGAAGTGAATAAGTATTAGTCCTACTGTGTTAGTCTTAGAAAAATTGCTTTAAGATGATAATGTATTTTTTTGTGTGCAGCAGCACCAAATATATCATGCTGAAAATTTCCCAAAGTATGTGTTGATTAAATATATTTCAAAACTCTTTTACTTCATTTTATCAATGTATATCATCCTTTGTTAAAATCTTTAATAATTTTTGAAGTACAGTTTACTTTTTCCTGTGATTCTAAAAGTATCAAATTGAGTATAATTTGCATGTAATTTTAAGAAATTTTCAAGAAAATTAAAGTTGGAAATTAAATATCAGAAAAATATTTATATTAGTATCAATGTTTACGACCCAGCAATCCCACTACTGGGCATACACACTGAGGAAACCAGAAGGGAAAGAGACACGTGTACCCCAATGTTCATTGCAGCACTGTTTATAATAGCCAGGACATGGAAGCAACCTAGATGTCTATCAGCAGATGAATGGATAAGAAAGCTGTGGTACATATACACAATGGAGTATTACTCAGCCATTAAAAAGAATACATTTGAATCAGTTCTAATGAGGTGGATAAAACTGGAGCCTATTATACAGAGTGAAGTAAGCCAGAAAGAAAAATACCAATACAGTATACTAATGCATATATATGGAATTTAGAAAGATGGTAATTATAACCCTGTATATGAGACAGCAAAAGAGACACAGATGTACAGAACACTCTTTTGGACTCTGTGGGAGAGGGAGAGGGTGGGATGATTTGGGAGAATGGCATTGAAACATGTATAATATCATATAAGAAACAAATCGCCAGTCCAGGTTCGATGCAGGATACAGGAAGCTTGGGGCTGGCGCACTGGGATGACCCAGAGGGATGGTATGGGGAGGGAGGTAGGAGGAGGGTTCAGGATGGGGAACACGTGTACACCCGTGGCGGATTCATCTTGATGTATGGCAAAACCAATACAATATTGTAAAGTAATTAGCCTCCAATTAAAATAAGTAAATTTATATTAAAAAAAAAAGTATTTTCCTACAATCTCAGGACAGTTCCAATAAGGGACTTTAATAAAATAAGTTTCCTGTGACATATCTTTTCAAATTTCAATTTTATCATCTGAAATTGGGTTAAAATTTTTCACCTTATAGGATTTGGTTGAGGGACTGGTTAGTGATATAGGTCATTAAATTTTTATGTCTAACTTAATGATCATCTTGTAGCAGAGTCAGTGGCCCTAAAAAAATGGAATTTGGTACACATATGATTTGGTTGGGGCTTCCCTGGTGGTTCAGCATTAAAGAATCTACCTGCAATGCAGGAGTAGCAGGAAACACAGGCTTGATCCCTGGGTCAGGAAGATCCCCTGGAGGAGGGCATGGCAACTCACTCCAGTATTGTTGCCTGGAGAATCCCATGGACAGAGGAGCCTGGTGGGCTACAGTCCATAGGGTTGCAGTCATACACAACTGAAGCAACTTAACACACACGCACATGATTTGATTACTATAAAAGTATAAAAAGTTTGGAGTTATGGGCATTAAAGCAGGGTTCCTTTGTAAATGTCATTCCTTTTGTGTGGACCTTCTTTTTCTTTTTTCTTCCCAGGCTAATGCTGGTGTGTCCTTTAGGTTTGATTGGCATTGCCTCATCTAGGAAGCATGCTCCAGTGATATAGATGGTGTTAATTTTAGTGCACTTCTGTAGTATTACACATATAATCCAACACAGCACAGTTGCCACATCTTTTCATAGTATTTAGCATAAAGTGATGTGTTTACTTGGCTTCTCAGTTAGAATTTGAGCTCTATTTTCACACTGTTCGTTTCTCAATTCTATCACTAAAGTGGTGGTCCTAACTTCTGAACCCTATTCAATGACTCTAAACATTCACCGAGCCCCTACTGTGTTAGGCATTATACAGGCTCACTGAAAAAGCTAAATGCAAAGTACATGCTAAGTCTTTCCTCCTGGTGGAAAAAGTGTGGCTATTCTAAACAGTAAAGATATAACCATCATATCACTGATGTAGTAGTAAGTACCAGCTCAGTGTAGTATTTCTTCTAAAGGATTATTAAAATTCCCCATTAATTAGAACATATATATCCTCCAAACAAGCTGTATGTGTTTGGTTTGGGTTTTCAATTTGTTTGTCTGCTTTATAGCTGTTCACATTCTCTTTCTCTCTGTGTAGTAAAAGAAGTCATTTTTTTTTAATCCTAAAATAGAGTTATGCCTTCCAAAGAAGCCCTAAACATGATATGAATTAAATGTAGACTGATTACAAGTTGTTAAATGAAACTACTTCAAAAATACCATGATATGAGATTTCTGTTAAAAACATTTGGGGGAAAAAAAACAGGGATGATTGTAAATGGCTATAAAGTTGAAATTTGAAATATTATTTTCAAAGCATAATAAAGGCATTTAAAACACTATATGAGGATTAAGATTTCTAAAGTGACTCTTTCATAGTTTTATTATTTGTCAAGTTTTCTAGACACTTGCAAATTGCAGGGAATAATAGTATATTTGGCTATAACAAAGTATTTGGGAAATAGTTACTCAAGTTAAAAAAAAACATGTTAATATTATATACTTGCTCTAGAAAATTTATAAAAATACAATAAACAGAAAAGCCCATAATTTGACATCTCTAAAATAATTAACTATTAAAATGTTGTATGTTAAATTCATTAATTATTTTCTATGCAAAGCATTTTCCTTGTAATATTTTTACACAGAAACATTCTAATCACCCAAAGACACATTTTATTATTGAGTTATAGTCTTTTAATCATACAGAGCTCGTATACTAACTGCTTAGAGCAGAGATCTCAGAGGGTGTAGTCAAATTTAAAATTTTCTTGTGGCATCTGGTCCCATCACTTCATGGGAAATAGATGGGGAAACAGTGGAAACAGTGTCAGACTTTATTTTTTTGGGCTCCAAAATCACTGCAGATGGTGACTGCAGCCATGAAATTAAAAGACACTTACTCCTTGGAAGAAAAGTTATGACCAACCTAGATAGCATATTGAAAAGCAGAGACATTACTTTGCCAACAAAGGTTCGTCTAGTCAAGGCTATGGTTTTTCCTGTGGTCATGTATGGATGTGAGAGTTGGACTGTGAAGAAAGCTGAGCACCAAAGAATTGATGCTTTTGAACTCTGGTGTTGGAGAAGACTCTTGAGAGTCCCTTGGGCTGCAAGGAGATCCAACCAGTCCATTCTGAAGGAGATCAGCCCTGGGATTTCTTTGGAAGGAATGATGCTAAAGCTGAAACTCCAGTACTTTGGCCACCTCATGTGAAGAGTTGACTCATTGGAAAAGACTCTGATGCTGGGAGGGATTGGGGGCAGGAGGAGAAGGGGATGACAGAGGATGAGATGGCTGGATGGCATCACCGACTCGATGGACATGAGTTTGAGTGAATTCCGGGAGTTGGTGATGGACAAGGAGGCCTGCCGTGCTGAGATTCATGGGGTGGCAAAGAGTCGGACACGACTGAGCAACTGAACTGAACTGAACTGCCTTGCCCATTTACTACTAGAATATTTTTGGATAATAGCTTATTTTTCTACTTGAATGAAACCATTTCAGACTGACAGCCTTTCAGAAGTAAACTGCAATCTACTCCCATGTAAATAAGTAAGCCCTAATTGTTTTTTGTTGTTTTCAGTCCCTAAGTTGCGTGTGACTATTTCTGAGCCCATAGACCACAGCCCACCAGGCTTCCCGGGCCTTCACTATGTCCCAGAGATTGCCCAAGTTCATGTCCATTGAGTTGGTGATCCCATCCAACCATCTCATCTTCTCTTACCCCCTTCTCCTCCTGCCCTCAAACTTTCCCAGCATCAGGGTCTTTTCCAGTGAATCGGCTCTTCACATCAGGTGGCCAAAGTATCGGAGCTTCAGCTTCAGCATTAGCCCTTCCAATGAATATTCTGGGTTGAGTTCCTTTGGAATTGACTGGTTTGGCCTTCTTACTGTCCAAGGGACTCTCAAGAGTCTTTTCCTGCACCACAGTTCAAAAGCATCAATTCTTAGGCGCTCAGCCTTCTTTATGGTCCAACTCTTACATGACTACTGGAAAAACCACAGCTTTGACTATACGGATCTTTGTCAGCAAAGTGATCTCTCTGCTTTTTAATATGCTGTCTAGGTTTGTCATAGCATTTCTTCCAAGGAGCAAGTGTCTTTAATTTCATGGCTGCCAGTCACCATCTGCAGTGAGTTTGGAGCACAAGAAAATATAATCGACCATTTCCATTTATTCCCGTCTCATTATTGGTGAGAAAGTAAAAAAAAAACAACAAAAAAAAACCAGATTTAAAAAATCTTGAATTGAGTTGTTCAATTCTTGAGGTTTTTGAGATTACAGGTCACCCTTTAAAAATCATAAAACACTAAGAACTCACAGGATTAGATAGGAGAAGGCGATGGCACCCCACTGCAGTACTCTTGCCTGGAAAATCCCATGAATGGCGGAGCCAGGTAGGCTGCAGTCCATGGGGTCGCTAGAGTCGGACACAACTAAGCGACTTCACTTTCAATTTTCACTTTCATGCATTGGAGAAGGAAATGGCAACCACTCCAGTGTTCTTGCCTGGAGAATCCCAGGGACAGGGGAGCCTGGTGGGCTGCCGTCTATGGGGTCCCACAGAGTCGGACATGACTGAAGCGACTTAGCAGCAGCAGCAGAGATCTCCTAAGATGAAAGAGGATGGTTGATCTCTCTCCTGACAATGTTTCTTCACTCATACACTCCTTTCTCTTTGTCATGTGACTGAAAGCGACTGACATCTAATAAGGTGGAAGAGCTGGGAAGGCACTTGGGATGGTACTACAATATGGAATTTACATAATCTTTGCAAAACCTTCTATCTCTGAAACATTATCAAAACCCCCAAGGTATAGTACTTAAACTGTCCTGCAATTCTGTCGAACAGAGATCTTGGTTTTTACTTGTATAACCTCAGCAGCTAAGGGCCGTCAGAGCAACAGCAAGGGAGACACGGACAGCCCTAAGAAATATTGTATGTCCAATACTGCACCTTGTTTTCTTACTTAACATGGTGACATTTACATGGATAGATTTGCATGAAGAGACACAAACCAGGCACTCTTGCTCAGCTCCCATGGGAGAAGAGAAAGGAAGAGGGATAAGCACAAGTGTTTGTATTCCACTGCATCTCAACTCCTGCTTTATTTTGCCACCTCAATGTTTACTCTTGATATCCCTCCCATGGCTTTATTGGGGCATGGAGATCTGGTCCTCATAGACAGTGTTGTAATATGGTAAAAATTTGGCCACAGATCTTTTCTGTTACCTCATCTTTCTTAGTCACAGGAATATTTGAAGACTGGTGTCCAAGCCTTGTAATTTACATGGTATGACATACCTATGGATCAATCTGTCACCTCAGCATTCTCCCACAATCAACTGCCTTAAACATGATGCTGAAGCTGGTAATTATAGAGTTCTTCAGGAGGCCAGCTTCTTGTCTGGGAGGCCTGATTACTAGGGCTCAGTCAAATTAAGTGTTACTTGTTAGTTGATTTGCTTAATCTCAAGAGATGGCCTCTAAATCTAATACACCTTTAAGTTAGAAAACAAACTTATATCACAAGGGTTGTGAGGCTAGTCCCAGGAGGTGCTGGAGAGTAGTGAAAAGTGGTCCAGTGACTAACTCCATGGTGTGCTCATATTCATCTGAGGTGGACAGGGGCAGTGGTAGGGAAAACAACCTGGGAGGGATATTTTATCTGATGGCTGGGTTCCCTAGTGATGAACACAAGTATTGTATGGAATTGCACATGGCTGGCAACACAGCTCTAAGGCAGAGATCAATTAAAGGAAAATCAGGACCTGCAGCATTCCTCCCAAACCTCTTCCAAAGACTAGAGATCCTGGAGGTTCAGGGTGCCTGGGGAAAGAGAAAGAGAAGTCCTGTGTGACTTATTCAACCACAGGCCATAGAGCATGGTTGCCCATCAGGGTGCATATGAAGGTACAGAAATACCACAAGCAGGGTGGCATCACAGGCCACACTGGGATGCTTAACAACTTCCTTTGAGTGACAGCCAGTACTGAATGGCAGCTCCTGTCACAGGAAAGATTACCTTACCCAGGGAGTTCACTATCTGTGGGGTCTTCCCAGGTAGCACTGTGGTAAAGAATGCACCTGCTAATGCTGGATACATAAGACATGCAGGTTCAAGCCCTGGGTCAGGAAGATCCCCTGGAGGAGGGCATGGGAATCCACTCAGTATTCTTGCCTGGAGAAACCCATAGACAGAGGAGCCTGGTGGGTTACAGTCCAGGGGGCCACAGTCAGATATGGCTAAAGCAACTTAGCATACACGCACGCCACTATCTGTGAAAGATTCACCAAATAACTCAGAGAAGCCTGAGCGATAATCCTAATTGGGGTCTAATAGCAATACAGTGAGACATGCTCCTTTTACCCCTCCAATAGTTTCCGATATTCCATTCTTACAAGGAAGAGGCTCCCCTCGCCTTTTTTCCAGAAATAGCCGTATCATTTGGCCCATTCCTTAATCTGTCTCCTTGGCAGAGATCCTGAAGTTACTCCATCCCTTCTGTACTCGGTCACCCTCCATGGTCCTGTGAAGTTGGAGCACACGCATCGGCGCCCCTCCCAGACTTGCGATCAATAGCACTGTTGTAACTGTCTTGCCATCTGGATATAGAAGTATAGTGTCTTCTTGTGTGTCTATAGTGTCATATAGAACTATAGTGTCACTGTGGTTGAACCAAGTAACTGGAGTGGTTGGGTTCACCAGTGAAAGTCCACCAGGTCAGCAGTGACTCCTGGTTTATACTGATACTCTTAACAAAGAGTGTTCTGGACTTCCAGACTTCCAAAGGTGTCAGGATAGAGGAAAGAAAACAGGAGGTATGAAAGCAGATGACTATATCCAACCACTGCAACTGTACCATGTACAAGCGTTTAGAACTAGATGTGAGCAAATGAGAACTTCCATGAGTCGATTGTATTGGGGCTTGTGTTAGGCAAGAAGCTCAATTCATTTTCTAACTGCTTTCAAAGTTTTTTCTCTGTCTCTTCTACAACAGTTTGACTATGATGTATTTATATGTGGATGCTTCTGTGTTTATCCTAGTTATTAAGTTTCCTATTATATGTATTGAGTGTCTTGAATGTATTTCTTTATAAAACGTAGCAAATTTTCAACAATTAGATCTTCAAATATTGTTATGGGCCTTTTTCCTCTCTATTCTGAGACTGTTTTTTGAATATGTTGGTGTTCTGGTGGTACCTCACAGGCTTCTGTGGGTCTGTTCATTAAAAAAAAAAATTAAGTGTCTCTTTTTCAGGTTAGATTCTTTCTGCTGAAATATATTCAAGATTTTTGACTTCTACTGCCATGGGAAATATATTTAAGCTTACCCAGTAAAATTTATGTATCAGTTGTTGTACTTTGCAACCCAAGATTTTACATTTCACTTTATTTTAAAATTTCTATTTTTTTGAGGTTTCCTAAATAAGGATTTATTGTTGACATATTTTCAGTTAATTCTTTAAAAATGACTTCCTTTAGTTCTTGAACAATTTATAAAAATTATGTTACAGTCTTTGTCTGCTAAGTCAACATCTGGACCTGTTCAGAGATAGTTCCTATATCTGCTTTTTTAACCCCTTAGTGTGGATAACAAGACTTTAACATTTTGTCAAAAACATTTTGTCAAAAACTAAGCATGTATATAATACATTCCAGCAGTTTTGAGTTCTAATTACTCATAGGGATGTTGTATTTGTTGGCTTTTGATTTCTGTTTGGTTTCTAGTTCATTGTGAGGACTAATGTTGTAGAGTCAATATCTCTTGTTTCGTATGCAGCATCTAAATTCTTTGTGTGGTATATCTTTTATCCTCATTTTAATTTTAAGCCTAGATTCCCAGGGATTTTTTTTGCTCTGTCAGCATAGATTAGTGTTTAATATTTGGATTATTATTGGCCAGACACTGTGTTCAAATACCTGGAGCCATTACGTCATCCACTGTTTCTCCACGGATCTGAGTGAGTTGAGGAACACAATAATTCAAGCAATTTTCAAGTCTTCTCTATCTTTCCTTTTTCACTGAGCCTTTTTCATGTTTCATATGCCCATACATAAGGTTTCACATTTAGCCAGGGATGTATGAACAGCTACGGCACTCTAGTTTCTCTACTGAGGGTGCCGTATAGCTTTCCAGACAGCTAAAGATATTTGGGGGGTTGCCGAGACCAAATTTGTTGGTCTCATTTACCAGGTAACTGTGTTAAATTTCTGACTGATTTGATGTTTGCTCCCCCCAGGTTTTCAGTGTTAGACTTCAGTGTTTGTTTGCCACTGAAATCACTGCTGCTTCTGATATAGGGTTTCTCCATGTTCCTAAAATTCATATCAGCTCCTCTAGCAGTGATACTCTAGTTTACATGGCTTGCTCTGATTTTGATATGGAGGTACCTTGATGCACCTGAGAGAGCAAGGGTGAACTGGGAGCGAGAATAGGAATGGTCCCATTCTAACACACAGCAGAATTCCTGGTTATTATGTAAAGTTCACTGAATATAAAAGTGCTTCTCAATTTCTTCAATGCTTTTGATTAATATCCAGAATCTTGAAATGGTTCTCTGACACTTTACTGTTGTCTTTTGGAGAGAGGATTTGCTGAGTTCCTTCTATCATTCTAGAAATGTTCTTTTGCCCCCTTTAGAGGACCTTGCCTGGTGATAGACTAGGTGCCTCGCTTGCTCCATCAACCATCAGGATTCAAATAATTTGAGAACACATTCACCAGGTCTTCTAAAATACACTTACTAGAGGAAACAGAAAAAGTAGCAGGTATAGATTCTGGTGGCTTAGTGGTAAAGAATCCACCTGCAAATGCAGCAGTCACCAGTTTGATCCCTGGGTTGAGAAGAACCCCTAGAGAAGGAAATGGAAACCCACTCCAGTACTCTTGCCTAGGAAGTCCCATGGACAGAGGAGCCTGGGAGGCTACAGTCCATGGGATCTCAAAGAGTTTGACATGACTTGGCGACGAAACAACAACAACATAGTTTCCTTATTATTTGTTGCATTGTTGGACAACACACATGGATACAGTTGGCTGAATATCAGACTCCAGGAGAGGATCACAAATATTTTTCAGAATGTATGGTTTAGGTTTTTTTGTTTGTTTAAGATAGTTCCTTTAGAGTAAGTGCTGGAAAGCATTATTGGACTAGTGGCAATGAGTATTTTGCAGTCTCTTGATAAATGGCATCAAACCAAATTTTAAATTTTTTATTGCTTTATACTTCTAACCAGCAAATCATGAAAGTGTTTATCCCAGTATATAAAGCCAGTTGAGACTGGAACAAATAAGGTTAAAGACCTTTCTGCATATTTTTTACAATTTGCATTTTTTTTAATATCATCATTCTACTTTTTCCATTTTTGTCAAATTAATGATAAACATATTTTAATTTATTTGACATCATACCATATAAATCCTCAGTATATTTGTTGCTTTTTAAATTTATATACTTATAAATTAGAGTGAATTAAATTAATATGATCAAACTATACAGTAATTATTTTATTATTAAATATATTTTATCATGTAGGAAAAGAGATAAGATCTAAGAACATTTAAATGGTTAAATTTAAGTATTGTTATTTAACTCTTACGAGAATTAATTTAAGTATGAATTGGTGCATATTAATCAGATATTCTCTATTTCCAACAATGGCAGGAGAAACTGACAGAAGTGTATATTTCCATATATGTTAACTAGATTTTAGAAGAGATAAATTTAAGAAAGGGATTGTGATATTTCCTTCATATATATATATATATATATATATAACCCTATATATATATATATATATATATATATAGCTTCTCCAACCACTAAACTATGATATTTTTACTTTAGTGGAAACTTGTGACATAGAATAATACATGTTTAGAAAAAAAATCATTTGAGAAATAAATCAGTGTAACTTTCCCCTGTAGCTAAATACTTAACTATACAAAAATACTTTTTGTTAGTATTATAATGTCAACAGATTTCAATTTCTTGGCTTCCAATAAGGCTTCCATACATTTGCCCCTCACCTATGACTCAGATTATTTTCTATTAATATTTCTCTCATTGTCTGGAAATAGGTAGAATCTGCTTCTACATAGATTATACATAATTTATATGTTTACATGATTTTTTCCAATATATTTAATCATAAAATATCAGCAATTTTTGCAATATTTTCAATGAACATAATCATTTTTCTTAAAGGCTGACAAGGACATCTGTTTATCCCTAGAGTCAGAAGGCCAGATAAGTCTTTGGCTAGACATTCATCACCCCTACTGACTTTAGAGGAAATATCTAAAACTCATCCAAGAACAGAATTTAGCTCATTAAAAAAAAAATGAAATATCAAAGATTTAGATTTTATACTCAAGGTCCTATTTTTGTTATTTTTAGTTATTAAAAAGTTTGAACACTGGAAAGGAAGACGCTATAAATACATGCACATAATTATTATTTTAATTTATAATTAATTCTTTCTTGTTCTAGTGATATTTCTACTCACTGATCTCCCTATCCTAAAATCATATAGTATATCTGTTTCATTACAATATCTAATCTGTTTTAAAGTAGAAAGATGAATATAATAGTTTTTTTTAATGTTTTGCTTTCTTGACTATCCTTTTTTGGAAACACAAGTCTTTTTCTTAGTTTTATCATCCTTCTTTCTATACATTTATCTATTTTCAGAAATTACATAAAAGCATGCCTTGCATTTACAGAAAGAGTTTGACAAGTCTATTTGTATAGCTATTTTCTTTTTAGTTATTTTATTCCTTCCTCTCTTCCTTTGTTTTCTCCCTCTTTCCTTGCTCTGTTTTGAAGCACACTCCTCCATATCCAAGTATTTAACTAGATATCAACCTCCATAGGAATTATGACATTTCATACGGCATATTTTAGAGCTGAAGTAGCTTCAGAGGCAGGAAATGTAAATAAAATATTTTGTGTGCTTTTGTGTTCATGTTATTCATCTACCCATATGTAAAACCTGGCAGCTTGGAGCATACTAGTAGGATTTTAGTCATCTGTTTGTAAGGAGTTTACATAAAACTCAAAAGGGTATTTTTCCCTAGATCTAAATTCTAAGTACAAGCTATGTAATCAATTTAAGCTAAATACACCTGGAGAAGAGAACTGATTTTTTAAATTAATTCATAATTATTTTATTGCATTGTTCCTATCTCTATTTATTACATAGTGTTCCTGTATTGCTATATTTTCTTTAGGGAAGAAAGGGCAGTTGGTTCTGCACTGGACTTTGCTGGTACTTACCTCCACGAATGGTTTCTCACTGGATGTGTTCCTAACAGATATCTCTGTGCTTTGTATTTCTTTCTTTGAAGGGCCTGTCACCTAACATGTTTTTACTTTGTAAAAGCTTATGCTCATGGAAATGGTCACACCTGGTGTGTATATGGGATGCAGAGAGCAATAATAATAAAATATCCCTTGAGAAAGAAGCAAGAGAAAGTTTTCAGAGAATGGGTTCTATGCTTAGAGGAGACCATGTCTCACTCTACCTTAGAGTGTTGGCCAGTTGGTAAGACCTCAAATGATGCAATGAACCAAGAAGGATGACCCTAAGTTAAGAGTTCATGAACGAGGCGGGGCACACTGCTGCAGAAACACTGAACTGTGACAAGACATTTCACTGGGCTGCTACCAAACAGTAACGACTGACCGCTAGAGGGCCTCTCTGCTTTTTGGCACTGCAGAATATCCTGAGAATTTATTTAGAATGATTCTAGGCAGCAGATGAATGGATAAGAAAGCTGTGGTACATATACACAATGGAGTATTATTCAGCCATTAAAAAGAATACATTTGAATCAGTTCTAATGAGGTGGATGAAACTGGAGCCTATTATACAGAGTGAAGTAAGCCAGAAAGAAAAACACCAATACAGTATACTAACGCATATATATGGAATTTAGAAAGATGGTAACAATAACCCTGTGTACGAGACAGCAAAAGAGACACTGATGTAGAGAACAGTCTTATGGACTCTGTGGAGAGGGAGAGGGTGGGAAGATTTGGGAGAATGGCATTGAAACATGTAAAATATCATGTATGAAATGAGTTGCCAGTCCAGGTTCGATGCACGATACTGGATGCTTGGGGCTGGTGCACTGGGACGACCCAGAGGGATGGAATGGGGAGGGAGGAGGGAGGGGGGTTCAGGATGGGGAACACATGTATACCTGTGGCGGATTCATTTTGATATTTGGCAAATCTAATACAGTTATGTAAAGTTTAAAAATAAAATAAAATTTAAAAAAAAAAAAAAGAATGATTCTAGGGAAGCCACGGTGAAAATTAATTTTTTCCCAACATATGAGGATGCTTGAAGTTCAATTTCAATGGATTTAAAGAAAATTCTTGCTATGCAAGAATCATATTTTTTTTTCACCTGGGCACTCAGTTCACATGTACTTCTCACGCACATGAGAAGTGGACCCAGGAGTGGTCCTTATGGTCCTTTTTTCCTTATGGAAGGATGGTGCTGCACCTCAGCTTCCACTGAAACCAAAGACTCTCATCTACTGGAAGAGAGACTTTATAACCCCATATGCTCCAAAGTTCCCAAATCCCTCTAACTACAAAGAAACTAACTTTTCCAGATAACCCTAATAAACAGCTGGCACCAACAACCTACCTAATTGTTCTTGCAAAAGAAGGTTATTCTCAAGTTTGCATTATTTAAAAAAAAAAAGAGCAAAAAGCGGAGGTTTCTATGCAACAGAATAGTGTCCAAAAATAAACCCAAGCACTTCGAGTCAATCAGTGTACAACAAAGGAGGCAAGAATATACAATGGAGAAAAGATAGTCTCTTCAGTAAGTGGTGCTGGGAAAAATGGAAAGCTACATGTAAAACAATGAGATTTAGAACATTCTCTAATATCACATACAAAAATAAATTCAAATAGATGAAATACGCAAGTATAAGACCTGAAATCTTCAAATTTCTACAAGACAACATAAGCAAAACATATGACATTGAAATAAATCATAGAAATAGTTTTTGGATCTGTCTCTTAAGGCAAAAGAAGTAAAAGCAAAAGTAAACAAATGGGGTCTGATTAAATTTAAAACTTAAAACCTTTTACATAGCAAAGGAAATCACTGACAAAAGTAAAAGAAAACCTACAGAAATGGAGGAAACATCTACAAATTAATATGACAAATAAGGGGTTGATATAAAAAATACATAACCAGCTCATAAAAACTCAACATCAAAAATGAATAAATAAATAAACAACCTGATTGAAAAATGGGCAGAAGACGTGAATAGAGACTTTTCTAGAGAAGACACACAGATAGCCAACAGGCACATGAAGAGATGCTCACCACTACTAATCAGAGAAAGCTAAATCAAAATGCAATGAGTTGTCACCTCACATTTGTCAGAGTGGGTGTCATCAAAAAGATGACAAGTAACAAGTGCTGGTAAGGAGAATGTGGAGAAAAGGGAACTCTTCTACATTCCCATTGGAAATGTGAATTGGTGCAGCCACAACGGAAAACAGAATGGAGGGTTCTCAGAAAATGAAAAATAGGGCTAGTCTATAATCCAACAATATTGCTCCTGGGGATATATGCAAAAAAAAAAAAAAAAAGGAAACCACTAATTTGAAAAGATACATGCACCCCAGTGGTCATAGCAACATTATTTACAATAGCCAGGTAGACAGGATATGGAAGCAACCTAAGTGTCCAGCAACAGATTAATGGATAAAGATGTGCTAAGTGTGTGTGTGTGTGTGTGTGTGTGTGTGTATGGGCTTCCCAGGTGGCGCTAGTGGTAAAGAACAAGGCTACCAATGCAGGAGACATAAGAGATTCTGGTTCAACCCCTGGGTCAAGAAGATCTTCTGGAGAAGGGCATGGCAACCCACTCCAGTACTCTTGCCAACAGAATTTCATGGACAGAGGAGCCTGACAGCCTATGGTCCATGGGTTCTCAAAGAGTCCAACATGACTGAAGTGACTTGGCATGCACACATGTGTATGTATCTGTGTGTGTGTGTGTGTGTATATATATATATATATATACACACACACACACAAACGGAAAATTGGCCATAAAAAGAATGAAATACTGCTATTCACAGCAATGTGTATGGACCTAGAGAATATTTTGCTTAGTGAAATGTCAAAGACAAATACATATAGTATCACTTATATATGGAATCTATAAAATAAAGCAAACAAATGTATATAACAAAACAGAAGTAGACTCACAGATAAAGAGAACAAACTAGTTCTAAGAGTTACTATATCAAAGAGATATGTATTACTATGCATAAAATAGATGTGCAACAATGATATATTATATAGCACAGGGAAATATAGCCACTATTTTGTAAGAACTTAAAATCCAGTATAAGCTATAATCTCTATGTTATAACCCTGAAACTTATATAATATTGTAATTCAACTAGTTGTTGTTGTTGTTGAGTCACCAAGTCATGTCTGACTCTTTGTGATCTCATAGGCTATAGCCTGCCAGGCTCCTCTGTCCATGGAATTTCCCAGGCAAGAATACTGGAATGGGTTGCCATTTCCTTCTGCAGAGGATCTTCCTGACCCAGGGATCAAACCCACATCTCTTGCATTGACAGGCAGATTGTTTACTGCTGAGACACCAGGAAAGCAATTCAACTATACTTCACCTAAAAGCTGTGTAATGGAAGCTTATGTAAGTATCTGATAAAACCTGATTAAAAACAGCATTAAGCCAAAAAAAAAAAAAAAAAAAAAGGTGGAGGGTTCCACTTGGAACAAAATTCATTATCTGTTCAGGTCTCACTGGCTCCCTATGAAATAATGGCAGACTGGAGACAGAACTTGACCTTACGAGCTTTTGCTTTCTCTAATGAAGCCAAAGCCCTTACTCATGCTCTGTGACACTGTAAAATATTTTTTTTTAATCATTTTGATATCCTAGAAGATGGGACTCACTATGAACAAACTTACCAAAGCATTTTTTTTTCAGGTAGAGCTGAATTATTGGACTGATATGCATCTTTGCTATATATATATATTATATATGACTTAGTTACAAGTGAAATGCCCATCAACGAGAGTGGCTTTGTGAAGGAGTACATTGTACCACTGGATACAGGACCTATTATAATTCTATGTTGTTGTTCAGTCACCCAGTTGTGTCCAACTCTTTGCAACCCCATGGAATGCAGCATGTCAGGACTCCCAGTCCCTCACCATTTCCTGAAGTTTGCCCAAGTTCACATGCATTACATCGGTGATTGCTATCCCGCCATCTCATTTGCTGACACCCTTTTCTCCTTCTGCCTTCAAGGGACTTTTCCAGTGAGTCAGCTGTTTGCATCAGATGACCAAACTACGGGAGTTTCAGCTTCAGCATCAGTCCTTCCAAGGAGTGTTCAGGGTTGATTTCCCTCAAGATTAACTGGTTTGATCTCCCTGCTGTCCAAGGGACTCTCAGGAGTCTTCTCCAGCACCACAGTTTGAAGGCATCAATTCTTCAGCGTTCTGCCTTCTTTATTTATGGTCCAGATCTCACAACCATGAGTGCCCACTGGGAAGACAATAGCCTTGACTGTATGGACCTTTATCGGCGGAGTAATCTCTCTTTTTCAACATACTCTCTAGGTTTGTCACAGCTTTTCTGCCAAGAAGCAAATGTCTTCTGATTTCATGGCTGCAGTTACCGTCTGCAGTGATTTTAGAGCCCAAGGAGAGGAAATCTGTCACTACTTCCACCTTTTCCTCTTCTATTTGCCATGCAGTAATGGGGCCAGATTCCATGATATTGTTTTTTTTTTTTTTTAATATTTAGTTTTAATCCAGCTCTTTCACCCTCATCAAGAGGCTCTTTAATTCCTCTTAACTTTCTACCATTAGTGGTATCATTCACATATCTGAGGTTGTTGATGTTTATCCCACTTATCCTGATTCCAGCTTGTAACTCATCCAGCCCCTCATTTCTCATGATATGCTTAGTGTATAGATTAAACTGAGTGACAGCAGACAGCCCTGTCACAATTCTTTCTCGATCATGAACAAATCAGTTGTTCCATACTGGCTTCTAACTGTTGCTTCTTGACCTGCAACAGGTTTCTCAGGAGACAGGTAAGATGGTCTGGTATTCCCATTTCTTTAAGAGCTTTCCACAGTTTCTTATGATCCATACTGTCAAAGGTTTGGCATAGCCAATTAAACAGAGGTAGATGCTTTTCTGGAATTCCCTTACTTTCTCTATGATCCAGCAAATGTTGGCAATCTGATCTCTGGTTCCTCTTCCTTTTCTAACTCCAGCTTGGACATCTGGAAGTTCTTGGTTCACATAATGCTGAAGCCTAGCATGCAAGATTTTAAGCATGACCTTACTAGCATGGGAGATGAGTGCAGTTGTCCAATAGTTTGCACATTCTTTAGTACTACCCTTCTTGAGAATTGGGATGAGGGTTGATCTTTTCCAATCCTGTGGCCAGTCTTCCAGATTTGTTGATATATTGAATGCAACACCTTGATGGAATCATCCTTTAGGGTTTTGAATGAAAAGTGAAAGTTGCTCAGTTGTGTCCAACTCTTTGCAATTCCTTGGACTATACAGTCCATGGAATTCTTCAGGCCACAGTACTGGAGTGGGTAGCCTTTCCTTTCTCCAGGGGATCTTCCTAACCCAAGGATCGAAACCAGTCTCCCACATTGTAGGCGGATAGTTCTACTGGAATTCCTTTGTACCCACTAGCTTTATTAACAGCAGCGCTTCCTAAGGCCCACTTGACTTCACTTTCCAGAAGGTCTAGCTCCTGGTGGCTAACTACCCCACTGTAGTAATCAAGTTTATTAAGTTTTTTTTTTTTAATAGTTCTTTGTATTCTTTCCATCTCTTCTTGATCTCTTCAGCATCTACTAGGTCTCTACCCTTTCTGTCCTTTATTGTGCCCATCTTTGGGCAAAATGTTCCCTTGATAACTCCAATTTTCCTGACGAGATCTCTAATCTTTCCCTTTCTGTTGTTTTCTTCTAGTTTTATACACTATTCATTGAAGAAGTCCTTCTAGTCTCTCTGTGCTGTTCTATGGAAATTTACACTTGGTTGGATATGCCTTTCCCTTTAACCCTTGCTTTGCACTTCTACATAATTCTATGTAGTAGAGCATTAAAAATAATGGTAGACAGAAGATAATTAGACTTAAGTCTGAGAAACCTTTACAGAGGCGTTAGAACAGAGGTTGGCAGATAATTTTTTTTTACATTTTTAAAGTAAAAAAGAGTAAGAATAAGGAGGAAGGGGAGGTAGAAAAAAAGGAGGAGGAGGAAATAGATGGGAGAAGTAACAGAGATCAAATGTGGCCACAGACCTAAATATTTACCATCTATCCTTTTACAAACAAAGCCCTGCTTTAGAGTAAAAAGAATTTTTTTATTTTAGATAACAATTTAGTATTTTCATATGATTGTGTATGTGCATTTTATAGGGAAGAGAGAAGTGTGGATATATTGCTGTAAAAAAAAAAAATTGTATCCCCATCTAGTCAGCATGATAAACTGTAGAGCAAAGTGGATCAGGACACACAGAGGAGGCAGCCAACCATCAGTCTGAAAGCTAATTTGCATTTTAACAAACGCAAGCCTTGAACCCCTTGTCTTTACAACACTTCCTCATGTGCATCAAAGCTCAAGAAAGCTCTCTCTTACCAACACTGTGTTAATATTTTCAAATGCTGTCTAAAATGACTCTGTTTCCCTCTCCTAATCCTTCACACCATTTCAAAGCCTCTTTGGAAATGATGGCACGTTCAGCCCCAAGTTCCCTGATAGCTCAGTTGAGTAAAGAATCCGCCTGCAATGTAGGAGACCCCAGTTCGATTCCTGGGTGGGAAAGACCTGCTGGAGAAGGGATAGGCTACCCACTCCAATATTCTTGGGCTTCCCTTGTGGCTCAGCTGTAAAGAATCCACCTGCAATGCAGGAGACCTGGGTTTGATCCCTGGGTTGTGAAGATATCCTGGAGGAGGGAAAGGCTACCCACTCCAGTATTCTGGCCTGAGAATTCCATGGATTATATAGACCAAGGCACCACAAAGAGTTGGACACAACTGAGACTTTCACTTCATATCACTTCAGCCTTATTAGGTTAGTACTTCCAACAGTTAAATCTAGCTTTAAAAGGCTTCAAATGGTAATAATTGTTCTTTAGGCTTCCAAAATATGTATTTCCCTAGTCTTTTGTTTGATAGTATCTTCAGTTAGGATATAGCAACATATTTCTTATCTGTTCCCTGCCCTGTTTCCAATCTTCTAGAAGCATGACTTCGAATCTTCTCGAAGGATGTGTTTGCTAAGTTGCTTCGGTTGTGTCTGACTCTGTGCGACTCTATGGACTCTAGCTTGTCAGGCTCTTTTGTCCAGTGGAATCCTCCAGGCAAGAATACTGGAGTGAGTTGCTGCTAGAAGGATAGGTAGGTTCTTTGCCCCCATTTTTGTTAGCAATAGTCCCTAGAATCTTTGTTTCCTAATCTGAGACCTTAACTTTTCTTTCTGTCTCCTTTGGATGGTCAGATCTTATAGCCTATAATTTGTTAGGTGAACAAATAATTTAGGATACAGCCTTTTCTAAAGCTAAAACTATATGAGCATTTTTTTCTTAATTAGGTACAATGTTGGACCATAATTTTATGTAACAACTAACACAATTGAATTTTAGTTATTTGAAATTCATATAGCACTATTTTTTAAAATCTGAAGTATAAATTTTATTTATAAAATTATAATAAATTTAGTTGTTTATTAAGCCAAATTCAATAATTATTTTAGGCCAAAACCATGTCATCAATTTTAATCTATTTTAGTGCACGGTACATAGGTCATTGATAGCTTTTAAACTTCTTCCCTATTTGGAGGTATAGATTGAGTGCGCATTTTTATCTGTTTTTGGAAAACAGAAAATGAGATAAAGTGTGGGAGGATGACTCATCAATTGCCACTTGGAAGGTCAAGATATTAAACCTGAGAAGGTAATATTTGGTTCATATTCGTTCCCAGAAAGAAGAGGTAGCAGGTATTTTAACCTTACTAATGTATGTACTGTTACTAGTAAGGGAATAGAATTCTTGCATTTTTCTCTCAGTTAATTAGTTAAAACAATTAAGTACACCTAATGATGTTGACCTTGTATATTCTGTTTCTAGATTGAGACTATAAAATCCAGTATACTTGGTACAAAAGAAAATGCAGGTTTAGGATGTTAGTGGCATGTCAGATTTCTTAGCTGACTTGCAAGTTTGATGCTCATCAAGTAACATTCAATTGCTGTTCCTAAATTTGAGTGAAAATCATATATTTTAAACTTTTAGAACTTGATACTATGTTTAACCTGACATAGGAAGAGTGCTGAATTCACAAAAATATTCCTAGCGTTTTCCGTTTTCAATGTTTTATATTTGTACAGTCTTCACAATTATTTTATCTGAACTATTTCATTTGATTCTCTTAAAGTCTTAGATGGTAGTAAGGGTATATATATATAATTTTCACCTTGCAGACAATTTAAGGTTACACAGTAAGTGTGAATATATTGACTCCTATTATTTTTTACATTTAACTCCTTTTCTGAAATGGCTCCATTGTACTCTTTCCCAAATAATTTGAAAGAAATTATGAAGAACAACCCTTAACATTTTTGTTAATTGAGAAAAATGAATTAGGGACATGTGTTTAGATAATTTAACTGTATTTTTCTATTAAAAATATGAAAAAACAATGAAGTTGTTTTTGAATGTCAGAATATTTAGCTAGACTGCAATGTTGTTAACTGGTAGGTGTTATATAGCTCAAGAATTTTTGGAACTGAAACGTAATGAACAAGGAGGAGATAATGGGCACTAAAATCCACTTATAAATCTTTATATTTGGCTCTCCCTCTATGAGGCTTCTCTATATAACTGGCTCCTCCTTATGTGTGTTTGATGGCCTAGATTATGAATGATGGTTGTTCTAATTAGAATTGTGAGACTCTAAAAGATCTCGTACATACTTTAGATATACTGGCTCAATAAGAACTGTTTTAATACAAGCTGTTCCTTATGGATGCTGTTCAACAGTATCTTTCTGTGCCTTTTTCCTTCGATAACTGCTGAAGTCTTTATTTACACTGAACAAATTATCCTGAGCAACGAGTAGGAAGCAATCAGCAAGGTATAGTTGGGAAAAGGTCTATTTTCTTTTCATTACAGGTTGGAAAGGGCCAGGGGATGTGCCATTTGTCCAGCCTGGTAAGGAAGTACTCTATTAAGAGGAAAAAACCAGAAAACATAAACAAAACAAAACACAAAAAATAGTAAAAAACGTAAACATGATTAAGCTGCTGTCTTTCTGAGAACACAGATAAAGGGAAGTTTGAAGAGTACGTAGTTTATTCTGCAAACATTTTCTGCATATGATGGCATATGATAGCAAATGAAGACAAGTCTTTTAGGGAAGATTTTCTCCTTTTTTATAGGTAATTTCAATTTTACTTTCTCTTAGGGATGCAACAAATTATATTTTTACATGTAAATAGAGGAAAAAACAGTGGGCAAAGAAACAAATATTCAAAAGAAATTTAGAAAAAGTATTTTTCAAAAAATGGATAGAGGTTTAGTTCTATTTCTGAAAAAAGTAAAAATATAAAAATTAGATTATAAGGTTGATTTGATACCGAAGGCTGCTGACTTCTTTCTGAGCTTTTCTGAGTAATAAGATTGCTTATTCTTCATCTGCTACAGTAAGGAATAACCAGTCAAATCCTGGAGACATACTTCATTTCACCATAATAAAAATCCCACAAAAATCTTTTACCCCAAAGTATGAGTAGAAAGGTTGATTCATCACTTTTAGAAATACTACAACTTTTAAAAGTTCATTTTATCAAATGTTTCCATATTAGTTATAGAATCGTTATTCTAATTAAAGAAGAAACCATCAATACTTATTTGGGGTGAATATATATATATTTTGCTCATCCAAGACGATGCAAGTTTACTTAAAATGGACATGATAATTGACTATGCTTCATGTAATTCCAGCATCATGTCTTACTATTTATATGGTGAATTTAAAGAAAATTTGTAGGTATTAAATTATACTTAGTGGTAGATTAATTTTCTGCTTTAAGATTTAAACAAAGGAAATTCACATTAATAGCGGAGATAATTCTACCTTTCTGAAAGCTATTCCAGTATTGGATGGTATTGAACACCAAGTAACAATTTGTGAATGACACTCTACTAAAATACTCTATTGTTTACAAAGGATTATCTGGAATAACTAGTCTACAAAAATTGCTAAAACTAGTAAATGAATCAGAATTTATATAGCTGATTCCTTGTGGTAGTGGCAGGAATTGGAGACAACTGGATTATTTAGATACAGAGAAAGTCAAAATTGTATTTGTCCTACTTTGGTAACTTTTAACAAAATTATCTATACTTCTAATTGATATAATATTACTTTCTGAATCTGATTAGTGACATGAGAAATGTACTCACACTTATCACTAAATTTTCAAAATTTCTTACTATTTCAATCGACATTTCACATCATTTATATTAGGTTGGGAAGAACATAGCCAATATCATTTTTATAAAAACTAATTAGTTTTATTCTTTTCATATTTTATATGTGAGGTTATTATTTGAATGTTATTTTTGTTCTTTTCCTTTTTCTTTCAATATACATACATTTTTTTGTGTGATTCTATTTAATGCCTTGAGGAAGGAAATGGCAACCCAGTCCAGTATTCTTGCCCAGAAAATTCCATGGACAGAGGAGCCTGGCAGCCTACAGTCCATAGGGTCACAGAGTCGGAAATGACTGAGTGACTTTCACTTCACTTCATGACAGGTTCTACGTTCATGAACAGGTTCCACCTCAGTTCAACTGATGCAAATTCATTCCTTTTTATCAATCTCAGTTTATTATCAGTTGTCACAAAGACTTGGACACAATTTAATGTCTGTAGTTGACAACTGTAAGTAATTCTAAATTCTGTTTCACTGTTTCTTTAACAAATGTTTTCAACTTAATATTTTTCTTCATGGCCTTTGTGTCTTATTTTAGAAAAAAGTATAATTCTATTTCTATGAAACATTTTTTTTGTGAAATCTTTTACTTCTATATCAAAGTATATATGAAATATATATGAAAGTATATATATGAAAAGTATATACAAAAGTATATATATGAGAGTATATATATGAAATTATATATGAAGTATATATGAAATCTTTTACTTCTATATCGAAGTATGTATGAAATATATGCTCAGTTCAGTTCAGTCTCTCAGTCATGTCCAACTCTTTGAAACCCCATGGACATCAGTATGCCAGGCTTCCCTGTCCATCACCAGCTCCTGAGGCCTACACAAACTCATGTCCATTGGGTTGGTGATGCCATCCAACATGCTCAATACATTGTTACAAAGAGAACACATTTCAATCACCACCAAGATCAAGAAAAAATATATAATTTACTGTAGATTATATGTGACTAACACACACAGAGATTATAGGTTTACCAGCATAAATATACACTCCCTAAATACTATGGTTTAGTCTTATTTTTACATTTCATATACATGATGCTTTAGAATATATATTATTTTGTATTTGGCCTCTTTCACTCAAAAATTTTTAAAATAGCCATGATATTTAATGTAGCTATAGTTTGTTTACTTGAATTGCTCCATTGTATTTCTTATATGAATATCTTTCACCATAAATTCTTTATCCATTATGCCATTCAGTTCAGCCGCTCAGTTGTGTCTGACTCTTTGCAACCTCATGAATCGCAGCATGCCAGGCCTCCCTGTCCATCACCAACTCCCGGAGTTCACCCAGACTCATGTCCATTGAGTCAGTGATGCCATCCAGCCATCTCATCCTCTGTCGTCCCCTTTTCCTCCTGCCCCCAATCCCTTCCAGCATCAGAGTCTTTTCCAATGAGTCAACTCTTCACATGAGGTGACCAAAGTACTGGAGTTTCAGCTTTAGCATCATTCCTTCCAAAGAACACCCAGGGCTGATCTCCTTTAGAAGGGACTGGTTGGATCTCCTTGCAGTCCAAGGGACTCTCAAGAGTCTTCTCCAACACCACAGTTCAAAAGCATCAATTCTTTGGTGCTCAGCTTTCTTCACAGTCCAACTCGCACATCCATACATGACCACTGCCATAGCCTTGACTAGACGGACCTTTGTTGGCAAAGTAATGTCTCTGCTTTTGAATATGCTATCTAGGTTGGTCATAACTTTCCTTCCAAGGAGTAAGCGTCTTTTAATTTCATGGCTGCAGTCACCCTCTTCAGTGATTTTGGGGCCCCCAAAATAAAGTCTGACACTGTTTCCACTGTTTCCCCATCTATTTCCCATGATCTTAGTTTTGTGAATGTTGAGCCTTAAGCTAACCTTTTCACTCTCCTCTTTCACTTTCATCAAGAGGCTTTTTAGGTCCTCTTCACTTTCTGCCAGGGTGGTGTCATCTGCATATCTGAGGTTATTGATATTTCTCCCGGCAATCTTGATTCCGGCTTGTGCTTCTTCCAGCCCAGCGTTTCTCATGATGTACTCTGCATAGAAGTTAAATAAGATGGGTGACAATATACAGCCTTGATGTACTCCTTTTCCTCTTTGGAACCAGTCTGTTGTTCCATGTCCAATTCTTACTGTTGCTTCCTGACCTGCATATAGGTTTCTCAAGAGGCAGGTCAGATGTCATTAATGGACATTAAAATTGTTCCCAGTATTTAATTATTATGAATAATGATTCATTAAACCTTCTTTTATTTGGTCACAATGGGTATGCATTTCCTTTGTTTATACCTTGGAGTAAGTTTTCTTGGCTATAGAGAATATAGGACATAAAACAATGCAATAGAGAAGACAAAATGAGTTTTACAGAGTGACTGTGCCAATTTGTACTCCCACCAATAAGACAGAGAATAGTTGCCTGTGCTAGCTCATTTGTCCATATATGATAGTGCTGGACTAACTTTAATCATTTGGATGGGTATGTTGTTGCATTTTATGGCTGCCTTTTGGGTTTCCCTGATAACTGATGATGTCAAAGACCTTTCCATATGTTTATTGCCCATACTGATATCTTTTCTGAAGTACCTGATCAAGTCCTTGGCCATTTTCCTAATTTCGACTAATTTCTTTTTCTTATTAATCTGTAGGTAATCTTTAAATCTTCTCAGTAGAAACCCTTTGCTGGCTGTAGATTTTGGAAATGTCTTTGCTTGCTATTTGCGTTTTCATTATTTTAATGGTGTCTTTTGTGAATAGAAATTTTTGATTTTAAAGAAAAAAGATGTATAATTTGACCTTTAGATTAGTGTTTTTAGTGTTATGTTTCCGAAAATGTTTTCCAAGGTCACAGACACTTGCTCTTGTATAATTTTCTAGAAGGTATATCGTTCTTTCTTTTACAGTATTGGTCTGCCCACTATGGGGTCGCACAGAGTCCGACACGACTGAAGCAACTTGGCAGTAGCAGCAGTAACAAGCTCACTAGAGCTGTATTTTCTGTGTTACAAAGAAGAGGTCATATTTCATATTTTCCATGTAAATATCCAAATTCCTGAGTAATATATATTGAAAATACCAACCTTTTCTCACTAATCTGCAATATTTCCTTTGCCAAAAATCAAAGATACTTGTATCTGGGATCTGTTTCTAGATTCTTTTGTATGTCTATGATTCATTACTTTTTATAATTTTATACTGTCCATGATTGTACAAATCAAGTCTTTGTATCAGATAGAAGAAAGACCTCTCAATTTGTTTTGTTCAGAAGCATCTTGATGGTGATGGTGATTTTAATTTTCATATATATTGTTAAGTTCATTGAAGTTCAAAAAATATTTTAGGATAACATTGAATTTTCAAATCTATACAGTATATCCTGTTTTATATCACTCTTCTTTAATTTCAATATTTTATATTTTTATACATATGAGCTTACATATCATTTATTTTTTATATATATTTGTAGAGTATTTCAAATGTGATCTTTTTTAAATGCAATTTTCTGTTTCTTGTAAGTAGAAATGCCATTGACCTTTTTATTGCTGAACTTGCAACCAGCAAGTAAGGTAAACACACTCAACTACTTCACCTGTTGGTATTTTCTGGATTTGATATGAGCATAATAATATCATATCAAATGAAGAAAGCTTCATTTATTCCTTTTCAATTATTTTACCATTAGTCTCTTCTCACTTGCCTTATTGCACTGGGTAGATTTTACACATAACTAACAAGAGAAGATGTTGTTGTCTGTTGCGTAATCTCAAATATTTTAATTATTCTTTATTAATTATGTTAATCACAATGGTGTGATCACTCAGCTAGAGCCAGACATCCTGGAATGTGAAGTCAAGTGGGCCTTAGAAAGCATCACTACAAACAAAGCTAGTGGAGGTGATGGAATTCCAGTTAAGCTATTTCAAATCCTGAAAGATGATGCTGTGAAAGTGCTGCACTCAATATGCCAGCAAATTTGGAAAACTCAGCAGTGGCCACAGGACTGGAAAAGGTCAGTTTTCATTCCAATCCCAAAGAAAGGCAATGCCAAAGAATGCTCGCACTACCGCGCAATTGCACTCATCTCACATGCTAGTAAAGTAATGCTCAAAATTCTCCAAGCCAGGCTTCAGCAATACGTGAACAGTGAACTTCCTGATGTTCAAGTTGGTTTTAGAAAAGGCAGAGGAACCAAAGATCAAATTGCCAACATCCGCTGGATCATGGAAAAAGGAAGAGAGTTCCAGAAAAACATCTATTTCTGCTTTATTGACTATGCGAAAGCCTTTGACTGTGTGGATCCCAATAAACTGTGGAAAATTCTTCAAGAAATGGGAATACCAGACCACCTGACCTGCCTCTTGAGAAATCTGTATGCAGGTCAGGAAGCAACAGTTAGAACTGGACATGGAACAACAGACTGGTTCCAAAGAGGAAAAGGAGTATGTCAAGGCTGTATATTGTCACCCTGTTTATTTAACTTCTATGCAGAGTACATCACGAGAAATGCTGGGCTGGAAGAAGCACAAGCTGGAATCAAGATTTCCAGGAGAAATATCAATAACTTCAGATATGCAGATGACACCACCCTTATGGCAGAAAGTGAAGAGGAACGAAAAAGCCTCTTGATGAAGGTGAAAGAGGAGAGTGAAGAAGTTGGCTTAAAACTCAAAATTCACAAAACGAAGATCATGGCATCTGGTGCCAACACTTCATGGGAAATAGATGGGGAAACAGTGGAAACAGTGTCAGACTTTATTTTGGGGGCTCCAAAATCACTGAAGATGGTGACTGCAGCCATGAAATTAAAAGACGCTTACTCCTTGGAAGGAAAGTTATGACCAACCTAGATAGTATATTGAAAAGCAGAGACATTACTTTGCCAACAAAGGTTTGTCTAGTCAAGGCTATGGTTTTTCCAGTGGTCATGTATGGATGTGCGAGTTGGACTGTGAAGAAAGCTGAGCGCCAAAGAATCGATGCTTTTGAACTGTGGTGTTGGAGAAGACTCTTGAGAGTCCCTTGGACTGCAAGGAGATCCAACCAGTCCATTCTAAAGGAGATCAGCCCTGGATGTTCTTTGGAAGGAATGATGCTAAAGCTGAAACTCCAGTACTTTGGCCACCTCATGCGAAGAGTTGACTCATTGGAAAAGACTCTGATGCTGGGAGGGATTGGGGGCAGGAGGAGAAGGGGATGACAGAGGATGAGATGGCTGGATGGCATCACTGACTCGATGGACGTGAGTCTGAGTGAACTCCGGGAGTTGGTGATGGACAGGGAGGCCTGGCGTGCTGCGATTCCTGGGGTCACAAAGAGTCAGACACGACTGAGCGACTGAACTGAACTGAACTGATAGTTTTTAAAAATCATTTCTTAGATCAAAGTTCTCATTATTTCTAATTTAATATGAGGCTTTGCATAAAGGATACTGGCTTTAATAAAATGCTTTCATTCTGTACCTACTAAGATTTATGAATAATTTCTCCTTTATTTAGTTAATGTGGATAATAACATTTTATAAATTTTGAATGTTAAGCCAATCCTACATTTCTAAAACATACATAACTAGGCTGTGAAATATTACTAGTCTCATTTCACATGTATAATAATTTAAAATTAAAGATACAAAATGATTTGCTGAGGAATGGAACAAAAGCATAAATTTGTTTCTTAATCCTTGTTCACTTTACTATTAATTTGCATGGTGAAATAGGCAGAATCTTTATAAGTGCATTCAAATCTTTATAAGTGCATTCAAATCATATTTGTGTATTATAATTTCATAATTTGGGTACATTTCATCCCTCACAGCCTAATTTTTTTCCATAAAATGAGGTTTGTATTTGGTATTAAAAATAGAAAAGATATAATACATAAGAATAGTAGATATTTTAAAATATATTTATTATAAATTATGATGGTTTTAACTTCAAGTGTAAATATTTTCTTTTTAATAACCTAGAAATTATAGAAAACAAGGTATATTTCTCACAAGTGTAAATGCTCCTCCTGTAAATTTAAAATTATATTATCCTTTTTTTTCTCCTGTTTTATGCACAGATTTTTTTTCTGTGTTGTGTTTTAGCTATACCTTATATAGACTATTATTGTACTATAAGGCACTTTGTCAAAAAGTGTTTTACACCTTTTGCAAAGACCCTGTAATACATTATAAATTGTATATCACACAATTGAAAACCAAATATTCTTGGGTGAAATGAAAGATAGAAACACTGTGTAAAAGTCAAGAGAGGAAAAACAAAATGAAGTGAGTGGTGGGCAACAATCAGGTTCACTGATGGATGACTGAATATTGCTACAGAGGCAATACTACCCAAATTAATCTATAGATTCAACACAATCTCCATTAAGATTCAATGTACACATTTTGTAGAAATTAACAAGATGATTATACACTCATATAGTGCAAGGCAACTGAGATAGCCAAATAGTACTGAACAAGAAGAACCAGCTTAAGAAAACTCATAATTCCCATTTTTAAAACTAACTACAAAGCTACAGTAACCAAGACAGAATGGTACCACCACAAAAATATACATATAAATCAACAGAATACAGTTGAAAGTTCAAAACTAAACTTACATTTATGGTCAAATTATTTTTGACAAAGATGCCAAGATAATTTAATGGGGGAAGTTATAGTCTTTTGAATAAATAGTTCTGGAACAACTGGACAGTCACAGACACGTGAAAGAAGTTGGACTCTGCCTCACACCATGAAGAGAAATTAACTCAAAATTGCTCTGGATTTAACATGAGTTAAAGCTACAAAGCTCCTACAAGAAAATATTGAAGTAAATCAAGAAAATATTGAAGTAAATCATTATGAATGACCTTAACTTAGGCAATGGTTCTTAGAAAGGAAAACAAAAGCTTATGATTAAAAAAAGAGAGCTGATCTTTATAAAAAAAAAAAAAAAAAAGACAGAGAGAGAGAACAACTTGTCCTCTGAAGGATATTATCAATAAAATGAAAAGACTATAGAATGGGAGAAAATATTATTTGCAATTCATACATCTTGTATGGGACTTGAGAAGAATATATAAAGAATACTTAAAACAACAATAAAATATAAATAACCAAATTTTAAAATGGGCAAAGAATTTAAATAGATATTTCTCCAAAGCAGATATACAGATAGGCAATATGCACAAGAAACAATGCCTGGTATCATTATTCACTAAGAAATCTCAGATCTAAAAAATTTTATATGAAGTTAAGTCTCATGTAAAGAGACTTACAAACACACGTACATACACACATACACACTCTCACACAAAAGCACACAATGAAACTTTTGGTAGTGATCGATATGTTTGTTTCCTTGGTTATGGTGATAATATCACAGGTATATACATATGTCTAAACTCATCAAACTGTATTAAAAGTTTAGTTTTTTATTCTGCATCTCAAGTATATCTCAGTAAAACTATTTAACAAGCTGCAAATCAAAACCACAATGGAATACCATTGGCACCCATGAACACAGAAAAAGAAAAAATATCAAGAGTTGACAGATATGAGAATTTAGAACCCTCATTTATTGCTGGTAGGATTGTAAAATGATGCAGACACTTTAGAAAATTTTTGGGACTTCTTCACATATACAGCTATATTATCCAGCATTTCTAGCCCTACAGAATTGAAGAGAATTGAAAATATCTCCCTCTACAAAAACTTCTACACAAATATTCATGGCAATATTATTCATGATAGCCCAAAATGGAAATAACCCCAAATTCCATCACTGAGTAATGTTTCAGCAGAATGTGATATATCCATAAAATGGCAAATTATTTCATCATAACTACGCTCCAATGTAAAATAATTTTTTTTTAAAAAGCAATGAAATACTGACGTGCTACAGCCTTGAAAACATTATGAGAATTTTAAGGAGCCAAAAACAAAAGGCCACATTGTATGATTTCATTTGTGTAAAATATTTATAATAGGCAAATCCATAAAGCAGAGTAGTAATTGCTAAGGAGGAAGAAGAAATGGGGAATAATTGTTCAAGGGCATAGGAATGGGGAATAATTGTTCAAGGGCATAGGTTTCTTTTCAGGGTTATGACAATGTTCCAAAATGTGATGATGACGGTTGCACAATTCTGTGAATATAATAAAACCATTTCAAAGTGTAAATTTTATTGTATGTAAATTATATATCAATAGAGCTGGGATTTTCAGGGGGAAGGGTGGATTTTTTTTTTTAAGTGCAGTGAGAGTAGGAAATGTGGGCTTTTGAATTACACAGATTTATTTCATATCCTAGATCTCCTTATCAATTAGTCTAGATCTCCTTATCAATTGATCACCTTATCAATTAGTATTGGCCAAGTTTATTGATATACTTGAGTTTTACTTTATAAAATGATACAATATCTATATGAGAAATAGAAATTTAAATGAAATCTTTTCAGTTTTTCCTCCAACTTCCTGATTCAAAACTCACTGTCATAAATGGATAAATTACAGATTTCTAGGTACCCACTCCTGGAGTCGATTCAGTAAGTCTAAGGTAAGGATTACACATTTGTGTTTAAACATATGCCTTTTTTAAACATAAATCAGCTTTATCTGATTTAGCTTATGATCAGACAAAGCTTAGGTAAATAATGATAGCCTTCAGCCTTGTTAAATGTGTGCTCAATAAACACTAGTTTTTCTCTATCTTCTCCTATGCCAGTACCCCTTTAAGAAAATGTGTTCATTGGAAGGACTGATGCTGAGGCTGAAACTCCAATACTTTGGCCACCTCATGTGAAGATTTGACTCATTGGAAAAGACCCTGATACTGGGAGGGATTGGGGGCAGGAGGAGAAGGGGACGACAGAGGATGAGATGGCTGGATGGCATCACTGACTCGATGGACATGAGTTTGAGTGAACTCCGGGTGTTGGTGATGGACAGGGAGGCCTGGCGTGCTGTGATTCATGGGGTCGTAAAGAGTGGGACATGACTGAGTGACTGAACTGAACTGAACATAATATTATTGGGCTTCCCTGGTGGCTCAGTGTTAAAGACTTGCCTGTTAAGCAGGAGACCAGGATTCAATGCCTGGGCCAGGAAGATCCCCTGAAAAATGAAATGGTAACCCACTCCAGTATTCTCCAGGTTTTCCTGGAAAAGGAAATGGCAACCCACTGCAGTATTCTTAACTGGGAAATCCCATGGATAGAGGAGTCCCGTGAGCCACAGTTACCAGACTGTACAGCTACAGGTCACAAAGACACAACTTAGCAACAGACTTTCACTTTTCATTTTCAACATAATATTGCACGTCAACTATATTTCAATAAAAAATAAAATGTGTTTGATGTGTATGTGTTTATTAGGTATATTACATATGTGATTATACACACATTCGTATACATCAGAGTTTCGATTTCAAAATTTCTATAAAACTATGCGTTAGCTGCTTCAGAAATTCCAAGGTTGAAAATGCACATATACAACTTTAGCTAATATTTTTTAGAGCCTAGAATATGCAGATGTGATGTAGATCAACCTTAGAATGTAACCATGCCTTGCCAATGGCGCATTTTTTTTCTCTTTAAAAAAGGCAAACAACTTTGTAATAGGTTTTAAGCACTGTAGTCTCAAGCATACCTTGATTAGATACTTGCTTTCTATATATACTAAATAATTTAGCAACATTAGCAGTCTTTGCAAAATAGATGTCAAGTAATTGAATAGCAGGGGTGTTATAGATTTGCTAAAAAGGTCTGTGTGAGTAGAGATTTGTGAACAAACCTGGAGCAGAGCCATATGCAGTTTCCCAAACTGTACTTAGGATTGTCAGCATCACACACTCTCATGAGCACCAAATTTTATGAAATTTATTTGTACATTATAAAAAATGTAGAATCAAATATAAATAGACTAGAATAAACATCTGTGATTACTGAAATCAACACATTTCCTCTATTAAATAGGTTTTCCCTAAGGAACATCTTCCTACAGAGCAAGAAAATTATTCCAAATTCCCTTTAGGTTTGCATATGAAGAAATAACCTCTGTCTTTTCTCAAAGATGCTTGAATGTCTATCAGAAACAGTATTCGTTTTAAAAAACACAAATAAAAAATAATGTTTCCAAGTTAGTAGTTTCTGGGCAATGTTACAGAGAGAAATATACACAGTGTTCTTTTTGAAATTCATTATCATATTATATCTACTTTTAATTAGCTTTATCAATTAATATAAACAGAAGTGTCTGGATGCATATATCAGGCCTTCATTAACATTAAGCATTCATCTGCTCTGTGGCTTGCTTAGTTTCTGCCTTTTAGTTAAGCACCATAATTTTCTTTGCTTTTACCACACCTTCCAAAAAAAGTGCTGGATTTTGTGATGCTTGCTTAAAAACACTGGCCACAGAACATCAAGAAAACCTGTGCTTCAGAAACAGTGTAGAATGAAGACAAGTGAATCACATGAAAATTTGTATAACTTTATTTCTTCAACTGAAAGTCTTCTAATAATCCCAGTATTTTTTTTTACCAGATTTCAATTATTCTCAACACCATTTTTCTCCGTGAACTCACAGAAAAACAATCTTCATAATATGGAAAATCAGAATACAGGAGGTCTCTTACAATATGACTAAAAATATTAAATCAAATTTCATATTATCTGTGCTTTTCTATGTAGACAGAGCCAGAAGAAGCCACACTGAGTATATAACCACACTAAAAAAATTATTTTGACAAGATACTGCTTTAAAGCTAATCAGACTTATTTTAAACAGAAATTTGCCTACTCACTCTTTTTAAAATAGGCATCATGTTTAGGAAGGAAGAATATTAGATTATTTAGGATGAAAAGGGAAATTTTAGGTCAAATTATAGAAAATTCACAGTTTTATTAATATTGAGCTTTCCAATATGTATTATTGCTTATTATTAGAAATTCTTTATATCCTTTAAAAGGGTTTTATCATTTGTTATGATCCCTGGGTTGGGAAAATCCCCTGGAGAAGAAAATGGCAACCCACTCCAGTATTCTTGCCTGGAAAATCCCATGGATGGAAGAGCCTGGTGGGCTACAATCCATGGGGTCACAAAGAGTTGGACACGACTGAGTGACTTCACACACACATCATTAATTATATGCAGTTTTAATCTATCATTAGAACATATAGTGGGAACAAAGATATAGATCTCTATCTATATATATGTATTGTGTGTGTCTTCATGATAAGTTGCTTCAGTTGTATTGGACTCTATATGACCCTAGGGACTGTAGCCCACCAGGCTCCTCTGTCCATGGGATTCTCCAGGCAAGAATACTGGAGTGGGTTGTCATGCCCTCCTCCAGGGGATCTTCCCAACCCAGGGACTGAACCCAGGTCTCGTGTCTCCTGCATTTGCAGATGGGTTCTTTACCACTAGTGCCACCTGGGAAGCCCCATATATAAGTATTACTGCTACATATTATATATCATTATATACATTATATTTCATATGTTATTACCACTATGTATCATATCATTTTTATATATCATATATATATTACTGTTATGATTAGGCTTATAGTCATTTATTAAATAATCTGAATGTCCCATATCCTAGTTGGGCATTTGTATCGTGGAATGCTATTCATTTCTGTGCATTGTGATTACATCATTGTAATTACTTTAGTTGAAAATATATTTTTGTTACTACTTTTGGACTTTGTATGTAGACAGCTGTTGATCTGGCAAATAATCAAGTTATTAGAGTATTATATACCAGCTTTCAATCCACCCACTATATTTTCTGTGTGATAATATTTGTGGAACTCTGAAAACAGTGTTTCTGCTTTGGCATCTGACTTCCAGTTTGGCTCTGTCAATAGACAGTGCTAGACACAGGCTGGGTAACTGGTGTAGGAAAAAGGAATACGCTCTTTTGCGTCTCTTCACTATTCTTATTTTATTTTTATTTCTCTATTAATATTTCATTACGACAGTAGTAGTTACCCTTATCTGTGGAAGCAGCTTATTTTAGTTTGCAATTTTCTACTTTTCAGATACATTTTCAGAGCTCTTGGTCCACCTATAGGATCTCACCTCTAAGTTTAGAAAAAAATAGTAGCAGTCAAGTTGTACCATTTCACAGAGGTTTAAAGCCCACTTAAAATTAAAATAAAACAACTTCATTCCTTCATTCTTCAATCCTAATTCTGGTAATTAGGATTTCTGCTCTAATTACTGAACACAGTAGCTCATTGCATTCCACATGTGACTTTTATCTCCTAACTAAATCCAAGACTCCATAGTATGGATACATGAAGACTATCTGTAAGCTACTTTTCAATTCTTCCAAGTCTTGGCTCTAAATGGTGAAAAATCATGATTATCTTAATGTAGACACTGGAGCTAAAGTGTAAAAATTCTTATCAGTGTTTTGTTCATTATTATTTTGATTATTTGATGAAGATAATTCCTTTTATTGCCAGCTTTCATAGTTTTTATTCTTTCCCTTTCTTCTTTTTCTTTCTTACTTTTTTAGTTTAATAAATAACCATTGACTTACATTGAATGGATGATTAATTTTTGGCATTTATTTGAATGATTTTTATCTCATGTATCCCCTAAGTTGAATAATAACTCTAATTCTCATTTGTCTACCCATATGTCAATATCACAATGTCTTAACCACTATCCCTTAAAATATATCTTGATATTTGGTTAACTAAGATTCTCCATCTTATTTTTATTCTTTACAATTGTCAAAGTTATTCTTTATCTTGTAAGTTTCCTTCAATTCCCTTAATCTTAAACATGAGTCAAAAATATCTAATTTTGTCTGCTTTTGTGCATCTAATCTTATTCATTCAACTCTTTTCTTTTATAAGACTTGATATGTGGTATTTGTATTTTACTTCAAAAATCTGTAATGATCTTTGTGGCTAACTTTTTCAAAATGAAAAACAAGACTTCATTTTATAAATTTTGAGAAATTTTATCTTTTTTTTATTGTATTTTACTTGTATTTACTTGTTTTATTTGTATTTTACTAGCTTTTATATATTGATTTTAAATGTGTTGACTGAATTTGTTCTTATTGCTCAGTAATTATTTTATACAGATGTATCTTTTAGATCACTAATTCTCTTTTATGATTGTCTATTATTTTACTTGTGCTTTTTAAAAAGTTCTATTTGAACTTCTTTTCATATATTCCAATTCTTTGGTTAAACTTTAATAAAGTTAACTATATTGTAAAATATTTTGTCATAGTTTCACCTATTTTTGAACATTGTCATTATATTTCATTTGAAGTCTGTGACTGATAACTCCAACATATAAAATATATGTGGATCAATTTCAATTGACTTTCTCCTTTTAATTTCCTGATACTTTGGCCTAACCTCTGGCATGCCTAATAATTTCTTATTTACTGCTGGCCATTGCCTATAAAAATAAATGTAGAGGCACTGGAACCATTATATTGAATACAGGATTTAATTTTGTTTCATCAGGGAGATAATAGCAGGTAAGTCTTCTGAAGGAGAGAACAGAGGATGAGATGGTTGGATGGCATCACCAACTCAACAGTTTGAGCAAACTCAGAGAGATGGTGAAAAATAGGGAAGCCTGGAGTGCTGCAGTCTATGGGGTCACAAAGAGTCGGACATGATTGAGCAACTGAACAACAGCAAGTCTCCTGATACAGGCAAAACTGGTCTATTTTAATATTTTTATTACTTTTAGGAATACAACCTCCTGGTTGGAAAGGTCAGAGTATGTTTTCTTATTTTCCAGGCCATATCTGTAAGTGACCATTAGTCTTTTCTTCTTTAACCTTATCTTCAAAATAAGTCACCAACCCCTCCTCCTGCTCTGGCTCGGAGAGTAAGGTTGGTTCTGACTCCTCTTCTCCAGGGTAGTCCTTCAAGTCACCTTTTCCATATATGCAAAGTAATATCTGTTCACAAACCCCAAACCCTGCTGTTTAATGACCTTTGTATCACCATGTTTGTTCTGGTTCTGGGACATGAGTGAAATTATCTTCTTTTCCTAGAAATATTTTCCTAATTTTTCTCTGTGTATTTTACCTGCCCTTACTTTGTGTTTTGAGTAAATCCATGGTCAATAATGTTTTGCATGCTTATTTTTCTATTCCATCTTCTTCAGATCTTCTAAACTTTGAGGAAGGATTCAGATATACTTTACATGAAGTTTATTTATGATTATTCATTATATCTATCACATTATTAAATGATGCATTTAACAATATAGTTATACAAGTAAAATTCTAGCAAACCAAATTCAACAGTATATTAAAAAAGATAATATACCATGACGAGTAAAATATGTTCCTGTGATTCACGGTTACTAAAATATATGCAAATCAATCAATGGGCTACCTGCATTTAAAAATGAAATATAAAAATTGCATAATCATCTCAAAAGGTTCAGAGAAAATATTTAACAAACTTCAACACTCTTTCATCAGCAAATTAGATAAATAATGAAAGTAACTCAACACAACAAAGGCTGTATATGACAAGCCCACAGCTAACATTGCCCTTGATGGTGAAAAACTGAAAGCTTTTCCCCTAAGATGTGAAATAAGGCAAGGATATTCACTTTCAATATCCAACACAGTATTGGAAGTCCTAGCCAGAGTGATTAGGCAATAAAAATAAATAAAAGACACCTAAATTAGAAAAAGAGTGAAATTCTCTCTGTAGGTAACATGTTTTATACGCAGAAAACCCTAAAGACTATGTACATACCAACACACACACAAACCTATTAGAACTAACAAACAAATTCAGTAAAAATTCATGATACAAGATCTATCTATCTATGTACATATAAATCAGCTGAGTTTCTATATACCAACAACAAACAATGCAAAAGGAAATTTAGAAAACAACCTAATATACTGTACCATCAAAAAGAATAAATTATATAGAAATAAACTTAACCAAGGATGTAAAATTCTTTTACACTGAAACTGTAAATCAGTAATGACAAAAATTAAAGCAGACTTAAATAAATGGGAAGATGCTCATGCTTATATATTAGATTGGTAGAATATAGTTAACTGTGCATAATTTCTAAATTGATCTATAGAGTCAATGATATCTCCTTTGAACTTCCACTGTCATTTTTCAGAAGTAGAAAAAAACTATTCATGTATACCTGTGGTGGATTCATTTTGATATTTGGCAAAACTAATACAATTATGTAAAGTTTAAAAATAAAATAAAATTTAAAAAAAATTAAAAAATAAAATTCAAGTGGAACTACAAATGACACAAATCTTTTAAGAGAGAAGAACAAAGTCCAAGCATCACTCTTTCTGATTTCAAACTATATCACAAGCTATACTAATCAAAACAGTATGGAATTGCATAAAACAGATGTATAATATCATACACAGATCAATGGAGCAGAATGGAGAGCCCTCAAGTAAATCCATACATATGAGACCAACTAACCTTCAACAGGGGCACTAAAAATACACAAATGGGAAAACAATAATCTCATTAATAACTAGTGTTTAGAAAACTGACTATCCACATACAAAAGAATGAAAGTGGACCCTTATTTTACGCATTACACAAAGATTTAACTCAACATAATTAATTTTGAGTTAAAAGTAAAAACTGAAATGTAGGAACTGAAACCATAAATTTAAGAACTAAAACCATAAAACTCATAGAAAAAAAACACATTCCTTGATAAAAAAAAATCTTGGCAATGATTTCTTAGCTATGATACTATGGCACAGGCAACAAAAGCAAAAATAGGTAAATTTGACTAAACAAATTAAAAAGCTTTCACACAGCAAAGTAAACAATCAGAACAGTGAAAGGATAACCTATGGAATGGAAAAAATATATTTCAAGCTATATATATGATTAGGGGTTAACCAAAATATATATTAAACTCCTAAAACTCAATAACAAAATGCCAAACAACCTGATTTAACAAATGAGAAAAGGGGGTCAATAGACATTTTTCCAAAGACAAACAACTGGCCAACTGGTATATGAAAACATGTTCAGCATTCTTAATCATCAAGGAAATGCGAATCAAAATTGCAATGTGGGAAAAAAACATTTTAAAAAAATTCACAATATGTGAGACAGCAAAAGAGACACAGATGTATAGAACAGTATTTGGACTCTATGGGAGAGGGCGAGGTGGGATGATTTGGGAGAGTGGCATTGAAACATGTATATTATCATATGTGAAACAAATCACCAGTCCAGGTTCAATGCATGATACAGGATGCTTGGGGCTGGTGCAATGGGATGACCCAAAGGGATGGGATGGGATGGGGAGGAAGGTGGGAGGGGGGTTCAGGATGGGGAACACATGTACACCCATGGCAGGTTCATGTCAATGTATGGCAAAACCAATACAATATTGTAAAGTAATTAGCCTCTAATTAAAACAAATAAATTTATAGTAAAATATATATATAAATAAATAAATTCCAAATGGAAAAAAAATTCACAATGTGATATCATCTCATATGTATTAGGATGAATATTATAAACAAACAAACAAAAACAAAACAAATGATACCAACTTTTTGTAAGAATGTAGAGAAAATAGAACACTTTATCCTTGCTGGGAGAAACGTAAACTATTACAGCCATTATGGAAAACAATATAGAGATTCCTCAAAAGATTAAAAATAGAACTACTATATAATCTAGCAATCCCACTTCTGGGTGTTTATGCAAAGAAATTAATATATGGATCCCTAAGAGATATCTGCACCCCACGTTTATTGCAGCATTATTCCCAAAAGCAAAATGGAGTCAAATGTCCATTAAAAAGGAAATATATAATGTGGGATATAGCAAAAAACTGGAATATTATTCAGAAGAAAACTTGTCAATTGGTCAACAACATGGATGAATCTAGAGAACACTACATTATAGGAAGCAAGCCAGACACAGTAGAAGCCAAACACTTCATGGCAAATAGATGGGGAAACAATGGAAAGAGTGACAGACTTTTTTTTCCTGGGCTCCAAAATCACTGCAGATGCAGGCATGACTGCAGGCATGAAATTAAAAGATGCTTGCTCCTTGGAAGAAAAGCTATGATCAGCCTAGATAGCATATTAAAAAGCAGAGACATTATTTTGCCAACAAAGGTCCGTCTAGTCAAAGATATGGTTTTTCCAGTAGTCATGTATGGATGTGAGAGTTGGTCCATAAAGAAGGCTGAGTTGCCATAGAATTGATGCTTTTGAACTGTGGTGTTGGAGAAGACTCTTGAGAGTCCCTTGGACAGCAAGGAGTTCAAATCAGTCAATCCTAAAGGAAAGCAGTCCTGAAGATTTATTGGAAGGACTGATGCTGAAGCTCCAATACTTTGGTCATCTGATGCGAAGAACTGACTCACTGGAAAATACCCTGATGCTGAGAAAGATTGAAGGCAGAAGGAGAAAGCGATGACAGAAGCTGAGATGGTTGGTTGGCATCACCGACTCCATGGACATAAGTTTGAGCAAGCTTCAGGAGTTGGTGATGGACAGGGCAGCCTGGCGTGCTGCAGTCCATGGAGTTGTAAAGAGTCAGACAGGACTGAGCGACTGACTGAGCTGAACTGAACTGAAACACTGTAAAACAATAAATCAGGCATTTATTTAACCAAGTAAGGTTTGTTGAAAGAAGGAAACTTTGATTCATTTGAATGAGACTTTATCAATATGGTTGGTTTTAAACATAATGGGCATGATAGAGGGAAGAGACTGAAATGAAAATAGATAAATCTAATCCCCTTACAAATCATACAAGGCCTTTTTCAAATCTAATTTCTGCTATCGTTTCAGACCCACGTCTAACCATAAACTTCCTTGAACAGTTTTGCAATGTTTCACACACTTAATGAAGACAAATAGAATAATTTAAACTAAACCTAATGATTTTAAAAACAACTACTTGCAATTCCAGAACATATCACACTCATTTATCTTTCTATACATTTTCCGCTTAAAGGTTTCTGTTAATCTTTAAACATAATGTCAAGTGTTAACAAAAATGCAACCTCCTTGAACCTGTTCTTAACTTCTAAACTCATTCACTCAGACATGGGAGCTTTTTTATTTTTATATTTTCTTCATAAAGTGATGCCATATTTATCACTATTGAGGCAAATTTGCTCTGTAACTGAGAAAGGTATTATTATTTTAGAGGAATTTCTGTGAGTATTATAAGGAAAGGATAAATTTTGAAAATCTGCAAATATAAGCATTTGGTTACTGACGAAGAATAAATATTTAAACTATAAACAAATTTAAAGTACTCATGTTGAGATCAAAATATATAAAGTGATGATACAATATGACATATTTTGAAAAATCAACCAAGGAGCACATGTTCTTGTTGGAATTCTAGTTTTTACTTTGATCTAAATAGTTTCATTCATTTCTCTTTCTAGTTCTACTTCTTGTTGTGTAGCTAACTCATATCTGACTCTTTGAGACTCCATGGACTGCAACACCCCAGACTCCTCTGTCCTCCACTATCTCCCGGACTTTGCTCAGATTCATGGCCGTTGAGTCAGTGATGCTATCAAACCATCTCATCTTCTGCTTCCTCCTTCTCCTTTTGCCTTCAATCCTTCCCACCATCAGGGTCTTTCTAATGAGTTGGCTCTTTGCATCATGTGCCAAAATATCAGAGCTTCAGCTTCAGCATTAGTCCTTCCAATGAATATTCAGGGTTGATTTCCTTTAGGATTAACTGGTTTGATCTCCTTGCTGTCCAAAAGACTCTCAAGAGTCATTTTCAGCACCATAGTTTGAATGCATCAATTCTTCATTACATAAGTGTTCACATATATGAATGTACAATACATGCATATTTGCATAAAATTTGTCACTTAGATAAAACTTCAAGTTTCTTTGCTTTGAATGTTTAAAAATTGTTGAAACTGTTGTAAAAATATCATTTTCCTATATTTAAACTGTGTTCTCAGGAACAGATACGCATTAGTCAATTAATATCTGAAAATTCCTTTACTACAATTTTTATCTATAACTCAGTTCAACTCTATATTATAATTCCTTTCTATACTATAAATCTTATCAACATTATGAAAATCCCAGAGTAACCATTTAAGCTGGAATTTGGAGGGTTATTTATAATTAAGTTTAATATACAAGCTAATTGGAATAGGAAATGGCAACCCATGTCAGTATTGTTGCCTGGAAAATTCTATGGACAGAGGATCTTGGTGGGCTACAGTCCATGGAGTTGTAAAGAGTCAGACATGACTGAGAGATTGAGCATGCAAGTTAATATTCAATACTGTTGTTTCATTTATACCTTCTAAGTTTACCTCATTTTAGTTTTATTATTTTGTATTTCACTCTTTTGTTATCAATATAAAGCAATAAATATGTAAATAAAATTGTGAAAATAAAAAAGTAGAGAAAGATTCACATACAATTTGCAATAACATCAGTCAATACTTTTATATATATCCAAGTATTCCCAGTCCTTTTTTCTATATATCCACTGTACAAGATATAGACACTCTCAAACTAGCTTCACACTGAGAGTCCATGAAAACTTCAAGCACAGTGTTCATTATAGAAAGATGTAAGTACAATGGTCAAAACCATAGAAAGTTGTCCTCTCCCTCTCCTTACAACTTTTTAAGTTAAGAAGGTAAAAGAAAATGCAATTAGAATAATCCACTAAGAGCTTTATTTGCCACCTGCCATTCTCCTAATGCCTGCTGATAAAAGTGAGTTTTTAACTTGCAGATTTTCCTTGATAGACTGGAATTAGGAAAGTTTTCCTCTAAAGTGAGTGCTCCAGCTGCCACATGGGGATAAATATAGAATCAATCAAATCAAAGTTTGGCAATATGGAAGCAAAAACTGCATTTGATCTGTCCCAAAGACTTGTTATTTGCATAGAAATAAAATCATTAACTCATTTGCTTTTTAAATTTTCCAAAGCTTAATTATAGCTTATTTGTTATTTGACCTGATTGTCTCTCACCTTTGGCTAGGATGGCAGATATAGCTGTTCTTATTTTCACTGCTTGTGAGTGGAATTACTTTCCAGGCCCTAAACCCAACTGCTAAGTGACAGTGATGTATCACATTTTTTCCTGGTCTATATACCAACACAGAGTATGCAAGTCACATGATTTTAGCAGCTCTGGTCAGGGTCCTGAGAACTCACATTAGAGGGAACAAAACTGTCTCATTGGTTCAGCAGCTACAGTGTGCAACCTAAAGTTTTGTGGGTTTTTTAAATATCTAAACAGTAACTCTTTTAGTTTAGCTACTGGGGCAAAATTATCTCTACAAGGGCGCAGATCCCATTCTACAGTTCTTTTTTTATTTATTTTTAACTGAAGGATAATTGCTTTACAGAATGTTGTTGTTTTCTGTCAAACCTCAACATGAATCAGCCATAGGTATTGATATATCCCCTTCCTTTTGAACCTCCCACCTATCTCCCTCCCCATCCAACTACTCTAGGTTGATATAGAGCCCTTTTTAGTTCCATTCTACAGTTCCTAAAAAGCAAATGAGTGGCATACAGAAACAGATTCTGTCTGCATCAAAAAGCTCCATACTTTGAAGCTTTTTAAAATTAAGAAGCCATCTCTAAGAGGCAACTTGCATGAAGGTATATATGTGTCAATTATTTGTCATTACTCTTGACATTTCTGGATATCATGACTAATATCAAGGCTTCTATGGGGGAAGATGCTCTGGGTTGATTACAGCCAAGAAAATTAAGTTCAGATGTTAAATTGGATATAGATTAGGTTAGTTTCCAATGAGACTGGACCTAGTGACTCAGAGTTCTTTGGGCACTTGGCAACATTCCCTGCTATTTCTCAGAAGCTGCTGCTTCCTTACCAAGCTGAGCACTATTTCAGGAAGTAAACTTTCCTGTGTGTGTGTGTGTGTGTTTATACACTATCCTCCCCTTTCCTCATCCCTAGATAAAAACAAATGAAAAAAACAAACAAACAGAATGTTTACATTAATTTGGCCTTTTTCAAAACTTTTCAGTAAAAACTGTCAAAATGAACAAATGTTACTTATCAATTAATTTTAAAACTAGTTACCTAAGTGCTGGTAAAGAATTCACCTGCACGGGTTTGATCCTTGGGTTGGGAAAATGCTCTGGAGGAGGAAATGGCAACCCACTCCAGTATTCTTGCCTGGGAAATCCCATGGACAGATGAGCCTGGCGAGTTACACTCCATGGGGACACAAAGATTCAGACATGATCGAGCAGGCACACAACCACCACCACATCTAAGTACCCAGAAACATGAAGTATTATCTTGTTATCATTGTTGTTGCTACAATTTTCCTCCTGGAACAAAGATTATTTGCTTTTTCTACTCATGTGAGTAAGCACTCCAAGTTCATGTTCTCAGAAAGCAGAGACAAGGAAGCAAAGAAATAGAGTTAGGAAATGGGAGAATAAAAAAGTAGATGGAAAAGAAAGAAGCAAATCATAGGAATATCCTTAGATCATCAGTAATTTCCTTAGGAGTCAACTCTACCAAGAATATAATGTGCCCTATCACCTGGAAAATAATATATTTTCTGTTTCCATGAGAAATTATATGGGGCCTCCAAAAGCACTAATTTCTAGTAGCATCTGTCCTAAGATGTGAAACTTGCTTCATAAAGCTCAAGACCTAAAATTTTGTGTAGTTGATCAATAATTCATTTCAGTTCGCAAAACCACTCTGCAATAATGACCCGGGAATTGTCTTCTCTTCATGCAGAGACTTTTAATACATGGATTACATTTTATGACCAATAACTCATTAATCTTTGCAATAACCATAGTCAGTTAAACATTATTATCCCACATTGTAGGTAAAGTGATTGAGGGGAGTTTTTGACTTGCTGAAGGTCAAACTGAAATCAGAAGAAGAAGTCAGATGAGGTATGTGAATGTGATTCCATGACTGTAAATCCTAACTCATGATATTACTTAGAAAAGGACAACATTTTTATTTTTAAATTGTTTTTTTGCCCCCTCAAAACTTGCCCTTATTAGATAGTTATAGCTAAAATGTCATCATCTCATATTAATAAACTTTTAATTGGGAAATCGGAACTAGAGGCTTCAATACTAAACATCATTGCAAAGTAAAATTCTATTTTTTTCAATGAGCTTTATGTTTTAAAACAGCAACCACAAGAAATGAGGGTTTATATTAAAACATACAGAAATCAGTTTAACTTCATTCTTTTCTTAAAATTACTGACTAGGTACTAGAGAATATCTATGTGGGGAGATGCTAGGATAAATGGGAAGTATGACAGAGAAATGCCTTTGAACTGTGGTGCCGGAAAGACTCTTCAAAGTCCCTTGGGCAGCAAGGAAATCAAACGAGTTAATCTTAAGGGAAACCAACCCTGAATACTCATCAAAAGGACTGATCTTTAAGCTGAAGCTCCACTATTTTGGTCATCTGACGTGTACAGCTGACTCACTGGAAAAGACCCTGATGCTGGGAAAGACTGAGGACAGAAGAAGAGGGTGTCAGAGGATGAGAAGGCTGTATGGCATCACTGACGCCGTGAACATGAACTTGGGCAAACTTTGATGGTGAGGGACAGGGAGGCCTGGCGAGCTGCAGTCCATAGGGTCACAAAGAATTGGACACAACTGGGCAGCTGAACGACAACATGACAAGAAATAGTAGAAGAGAGGTGGAGAAAGGGAAAAAAGAAAAGAAAAAAATATCATGAGTTTCTTTCAAACCTTAAAAAAAACTGTGGAAAAGTTTCTCTGATGAAATGAGCTCTTTACATATAAATGATATTGTAATAACAGAACTCCTGGGTGGAAAAGAGTTCCTTCTCCTGCTGGCAAAAATTAAAATAATCACAGATGGCTAATGATCAAAAATACTGACTGACAGCTCTGAAGTATAAGACACAGAGTGCATTCTCAGAGGAGTGAGAGTACTCTCAGAGTTTCTTGAGCCAATACTCAAAGTTGATTTTAAAAAATCTATAAAACTTTTTCCCACTGGATATTCACATAGGGGAAGCTCTTCTATTTTGGAAAGTGCCATACAGATCCCTGAGTTGGGAAAATCACCTGGAGAAGGGGATGGCAATCCACTCCAGTATTCTTGCCTGGAGGATCCCATGGGCAGAGAAGCCCGGTGGGCTCAAGTTCATAGGGTCGTAACGAGTCAGATACCAATGAAGTGACTTAGCACACACGCACACACATATAGTCCCAGACACCTCTTTCAAGGAAATTAATGGAAGTCTTTGTGATTACATTAGCATTTGGGGATAAAAATGTAAAGAACTTAAGGGGAGCACATAGTGCTTTCCAAAATGGTATGAAAAAACCTTTATAATTCAGGCATCAGGAAATATAGGTAGAAAAAAAAGGAGTCTATGCACAGCTGAATCATCTAAGTCTTTATAAAAAATGCCAAACAATATTAATAATAGCAATAACTAATTGTTATTAAAGACTCATTATGTACCTAAAACTCTTTGAGGCATTTACTTATTCATCTCATTTAGTTTTAACAGATAGCCATGTGAAACATTATTATTCACATATTTTAGACAAGGAAACAAACTATAGAAATGTTTAAAAACATGACCAAGTTCACACTATCACATGTGCATAGTCAAAGAGGGGCTCAGACTAGCTTTCTAGGTATTGCTTAATTCTAATACAGCTATTACATTGCACTATTAGGATATAAATTTAAGAGCATCCATGATGAGACAAACAATGAAATGTCATGTTCTATTCAACTTTAAAAATATTTAAGGACCATTTGACCTCACAACTACTCAATAAAGCAAATATGATATTACTGCTACTGCTACTGCTAAGTCACTTCAGTCATGTCCGACTCTGTGCGACCCCATAGACGGCAGCCCACCAGGCTCCCGTCCCTGGGATTCTCCAGGCAAGAACACTGGAGTGGCTTGCCATTTCCTTCTCCAATGCATAAAAGTGAAATGTGAAAGTAACATCCCTCAGTTGTGTCCGACTCTTAGCGACCCCATGGAACGCAGCCTGTCAGGTTCCTCCATCCATGGATTTTCCAGGCAAGAATACTGGAGTGGAGTGCCATTGCCTTCTCTGAGTATGATATTACTAATGGCTAATTATATAATTATTAATTATAGGATTAATTAATCATGTTTATTCACTTACTTAAAAATCAAAAGATAAGTAATATATTGAAACATGTAAAATATCATGTATGAAACGAGTTGCCAGTCCAGGTTCGATGCACGATACTGGATGCTTGGGGCTGGTGCACTGGGACGACCCAGAGGGATGGAATGGGGAGGGAGGAGGGAAGAGGGTTCAGGATGGGGAACACATGTATACCTGTGGCGGATTCATTTTGATATTTGGCAAAACTAATACAATTATGTAAAGTTTAAAAATAAAATAAAAATAAATAAATAAATAAATAAATATCAAGAAGTTCTAGTTTTTGGAAATCCAAATATGTATGACAGAATCCCTGCTTTTTTAATGTTTATAATTCTATATGGAGACATACATGGTATGTATGTAGCATGCATCTATGTAAATGGGTGATTCATTTAAGATGTGTGTGCCAAGGGCTACAAGTGCCAAATGGAGAGAGTAATACTTTCTACCTAGGGCACAGTTATCAAAGAATGCAGTGTCACATACAGGTAGGGACAAAGTAAGGACAGCCGATGTAGAAAAACATTATTAGGAATGTGTGGAACTTTGCTACAGAGAAGGTTGAAAAGGCGTTATCTTGGTGCCCAAAATAGTTCTACACATGCTAAACATGCTTATGGAATTCATAATCCTATTATATTTCTATATCTGACTTGGCAATTATAAATATTCAAATCCCTTTGTAAGTACGGTCACACTGCTAACAAAACAAATGCTGTGGAATTTCATAAGCAGAAATCCTTTTTGAAGTACTTTTTTTAAAGAGCCGTTTCAAATCTTTGGGTGGCAAAGAATATTTGGAGGGGGAGGAATTGTTCTTAGCACTGGCTAAAAGAAATGCAAGTAAATAGCCATTTACATGGTTTCTTTTTGATATTCCTGCCAGAATTGCTTATAATGTGTGATTTCTTCATTTGGATGTTTCTTATGCTGACTAAAACATTTCCAAGTCAATTCACTGTACTTCACAATACACTAAAATGAGTAAAAGTATTAAAAGCATGCCTGAGGCAACAGAAACTTTGAGGTTCATTTCCATTTTGTCAAGTATATTTGATGAATGATGTGACAAAGGAATCCTAATTAAGGTTGAAATCCTGAATACTAAATAAATGAGAAGTGGCACTACATTCATCTTCCACAGTGATAATACTGCCACTTCTGCTTCTCTTTAGCCTAGCCCTTGACTTCTGGGGAAGCCTTTTTCTGTATATTTTCTTCCTCTATCATTTTTTGAGAATAGATCACGAGTATCCTACCTAGTTTTAGTCAAGCCAAAAATCTGAAAATCTGTCTTTGTTTTTTCCTCTCACTTATTCATCTATAGCAAAAGCAAACATTTTATTTTACATTTATTCTCAAAAAGGCCTTCATTTCTAATATGGCAATCACTGTTTCTTCTTACAATATCTGAAGGGAAAATTATAAAATGAACATTTTAACTTCTAAGAAATAAAATATAAAACAGCTGGAGTAGTAGCACGTTAGCTATTTCATGATATCATACTCACTGTTACCAGTATTATTATTACTACTACTATTATTATGAGTCAACAAATAATGGTTACAATTTATTTATTTGTCACTCACTGGAGAACCATAGGCAATTACTTGATATTTATGTAACTCCAGTAGGCTGATTTTAAACCACTCCTAACAATAATGACAGAAAACCCATTAGCCCTGATGTTTTTGTTGAATTCTATCCATTTTATTTTGAATAGTCTCATCAGAAATGAGATTGTCTCCCAAGATAATTTAGTCTAGAGAAATGAAAACTTACATTCACAAAAGCAACAAATGCAAATGCTTAGAGCTCCTATGTTTGTAATTATAATCATTAAATGTTGGATTGAACACCAATGTCCTTCAAAAAGTGAATGGATACAAAATGGTGACCCGTCTCTACAATGAGATGCTTTCCAACATTACACAGGATGAAACTTTGTAAAAATTTGATTCATTTCAAACTAGAACAAATTCAACTATAAACCCTGATATTTGATTCAGTTATTGCAATATTTACATTTGGACAATGTGCCTATATTATTCTTCTCTTACAAATGTAAATTTTTAGACATCTCCTATATACATGATCTAATTGCACTTGTTGCATTGAAATGACCTGTAACTGTGAAATACACTGTATTTCTAGATGCTCAACATCACTATCAGAGAAATGCAAATCAAAACCACAATAAGGTACCATTTCACACCAGTCAGAATGGCTGTGATCCAAAAGTCTACAAGCAATAAATGCTGGGGAGGATGTGGAGAAAAGGGAACCCTCTTACACTGTTGGTGGGAATGCCATAGTGGCATAGTACAGCCACTATGGAGAACAGTGTGGAGATTCCTTAAAAAACTGAAAATAGAACTACCTTATGACCCAGCAATCCCACTGCTGGGCATACACACTGAGGAAACCAGAAGGGAAAGAGACACGTGTACCCCAATGTTCATTGCAGCACAGTTTATAATAGCCAGGACATGGAAGCAACCTAGATGTCCATCAGCAGATGAATGGATAAGCAAGCTGTGGTACATATACACAATGGAGTATTACTCAGCCATTAAAAAGAATGCATTTGAATCAGTTCTAATAAGGTGGATGAAACTGGAGCCTATTATACAGAGTGAAGTAAGCCAGAAAGAAAAATACCAATACAGTATACTAATGCATATATATGGAATTTAGAAAAATGGTAATGATAACCCTGTATGTGAGATAGCAAAAGAGACATAGATGTATAGAACAGTCTTTTGGACTCTGTGGGAGAGGGAGGGAGGGGATGATTTGGGAGAATGGCATTGAAACATGTATAATATCATATAAGAAATGAATTGCCAGTCCAGGTTCGATGCAGGATACAGGAAGCTTGGGGCTGGTGCACTGGGATGACCCAGAGGGATGGTACAGGGAGGGAGGTGGGAGCGGGGTTCAGGATTGGAAACACGTGTATACCCATGGTGCATTCATGTTGATGTATGGCAAAACCAATACAGTTTAAAAAAAAGAAAGAAATACACTGTATTTCAAAGCTAACGTCCCCCCCAAAAAAGAAGAAAATGTATCTATTCATCATTCTAATGTGGATTACATTTTGAAATGATAATATTTGAAATTCAACAAAAATGTTACACAACTCTCCAAAAAGATATTGTCTCTGTTTTCTGTTCTGTTTATTTTAGTCAGGCTCTGATTTTGAACTTTTATTACTTTTATAAAATAAATCTGAAGGCTTTCCAGCTTTGTCACTGTTGTTTAGTCGCTATCTCATGTCCGGCTCTTTGTAACGCCCATGGAGTAGAGCCCACCACGCTCCTCTGCCCTGAAGTAATTGTCCTTCAAAATTAAAACAGTGTGTGAAATTCATCTGACCCTAGTGCCATGCACCAATTTGTATTGTGGCAATAGATTCATTCAGATTTTTAGAATAAATGAAGAAGAATCATTGTTCTAACAGAATTGTGGTAATAGAATCATTTCAGATTCTTGTTAGGTCAACATTGAACATTTGCATTTAAATGGAAAACCAGATATTTCTCATGATTTTCAAATTGCCCAAGGTTTGCAGGTAATATTCAAACATAATTCTTTAAAGTTCTTCTGTATTAGAAATGTTTGCTTTTACATTCCAAATTTCTTGTTTTTCATCTCTCTCTCCTGTTTAAAACCATTCTCAAGAAGTGTTTATTTTATTCATCTTTTCAAATACCAGTCTTTGAATTTAGTCATTATTTCTGTTTTATTTATTGACTTAGCAAACACATAGCACTTATTCTGCATTAAGAACTGCTTTAAGCACCTTACCAATATTGTTCAGTCACTAAGTCCTGTCCAGCTCTTTGTGACCCCATGGACTACAGCATGACAGACTTCCCAGTCTTTCAATATTTCCCAGAGTTTACTCAAACTCATATCCATCGAGTCAATGGTGCCATCCAACCATCTCATCCTCTGTCACCCTCTTCTCCTCCTGCCCTCAATCTTTCCCAGCATCAGATTCTTTTCCAATGAGTCAGCTCTTTGCATCAGATGGCCAAATTATTGGAGCTTCTGCTTCAGCATCAATTCTTCCAATGAATATTCAGGGTTGGTTTCTTTTAGGATTGAATGGTTTGATCTCCTTGCAGTCCAAGGGACTCTCAAGAGTCTCCTGTAGCACACAGTTTGAAAGCACCAATTCTTTGGGGTTCAGCCTTCTTTAGGGTACAACTCTGATCATCTGTACATGACTGCGGGTAAAGCCATAGCTTTGACTATGTGGATCTTTGTCGGCAAAGTGAGGTCACTACTTTTTAATATGCTGTCTAGGTTTCTCATAGCTTTTTTCCCAAGGAACAAGTGTATTTTAATTTCATGGCTGTAGTCACCATCTGCAGCGATTACAAATTTTAACTCCTTTAAATCTTTATAATAATTCCATGAGATACTATTATTATTCTCATTTTATTTGTAAGGAAACAAAGGCACTGGGTCCTTTTGTATTCCTCTATTAGTGTCATGCTTTTCTGTTATTGATTTCCACCAAAAGCAATGTCTAAACGTTCTATAGGCTCTGAGATATTTTTTTCTACCCACACTTCTCTGCACCACTAATTTCACTTCACTGTCTTCAGTTGCTGTCTTTTACTTTGTTTACTAACTTTTAAAAAATATACAAGTAAAGTATTAAGATCCAAAATGATGATTTCATGTTTTCTTTGGCCCTTAAGTTCATTGATTGTCTATCCAAGTTTTCCTGTGTCTCTTCCAGTGGGCTCTCTGTGAAAGCTGAATTTCCTCTCAAGCTACCAAGTTCTTTATTTGTGATGTTATTTTTTTGTTGCTTTTGATGTTGTCACTGCTCTTGGCTTCTGAGACTAATGCTAAGTGGGAACAGCCTGTATGGGATATCTCTCAAAAGATGGAAGGATATGGGTTCCGTGTCCCTTTAGCAGTTGCCTGTGGTCCTTGATCCCTAGCCTACTCTAGCTGGAGACCTACCTGCCCAGTCCCTATGTTCCTTCCACTATCCAGTCTTGACAATGGGGAACCTAGACTTTTTCATGCAGAGCCAATATACATGCAAGCTGTGTGTTGTATGTGTGAGACAGAGGGTTTTTAGATTTGGTGTCCTCAAACCTTTCAGCATCTACTTCCTCTATTAATATATTTAGATCCTAATACTGGAGCTTCTCAGACTTCCAGGGTCATGCTAGTGGTAAAGAACCTGCCTGCCAATTCAGGATACATAAGAGACAAGGGTTCAATCCCTGGATTGGGAAGATCTCCTGGAGGAGGGCATGGCAACCCATCTGGTATTCTTGCCTCAGAGAATCCCATGGACAGAGGAGCCTGGCAGGATACAGTTCATAGCGTCTCACAGAGTTGGACATGATTGAAGTGACTTAGCACACGCACACACTGGGACTTCTCATAGACCATGGTCTCTAGACTTTTCTCTATAAAGTAAAAAAAAAAAAAAAATCCTCCATATCCAACACCATTGATTTCTAGGATGATCATGCATTTCAGATTGACTAGGTCCACCCAGTTCAGTAGTGGTAGACAATCAGATAAGGGAGAACAGAAAACACATTCAAAACAGGCTGCCGTATTTCCAGAATCCTTCTTCTCTTTTTAATAGATCTTAGAAGACACATCATAAATATGTATTTGTAATATTATGAATCCAGAAGACCACAATACCAACAAAAACTAGAAAGTGGTAAGAGAGGGGGAAGAAAAAGAGCACTAATTCCCTTCTTTTGCATGAGAATCGAATATAAAATCACTCATGATCCTGATAATTAAAGAAATATAACATAGAATACATTTTTTAAGTGTAAAGGAAAACACTACCAGAATTAAAAATAAAATGTGGATATTCAAATGTCTGAATAAAAATTTAAAAACAAATTTTTCAGGAAATATTTATCAATCATTAGTCCCTGGTATGGTACTCAAGGGAAGTAGGAATTATAATGGCCGAGTGGCTAAGGCCCAATGGATTTATATCCTCGTGGGTTCGAACCCCACTTCTGGTACAACGGGTCCTGCTTTATGACTTCCCTGGTGGCTCAGACAGTAAAGCCAGTAAAGCGTCTGCCTACAATGTGGGAGACCCGGGTTCAATCCCTGGGTCGAGAAGATCTCCTGGAGAAGGAAATGGCAACCCACTCCACTACTCTTGTCTGGAAAATTCCATGGACGGTGGAACCTGGTAGGCTACAGTCCATGGGGTCTCAAAGAGTCAGACATGACTGAGCGACTTCACCAGTCATAAGAAATTATTATGGATTTGACTTTTTCTTCTTCTTCTCTTTTTTTTTATCATGCCCCTGCCAACACTTTCATTCCTAGACTTAACTGAATATCATATTCCCAACACAGTATTTTCATTTTTTGGCTCTGATGAAGGAACGGACTTTACAATAAAAGAAAGAGAAAATGGAGTGGTAAGATAAAGGAAGAGATACAGTATCAAGTTAGGCTTAAATAAGGATATAAGCTCTCATGTTTTAAAGCTGCTAATAGTTTGAATTGCAGCTGCTGAAACTATAACCTAAGCAATTCAGAGTAGATGTATACCCTTTGTGATATTCCATTTAATGGATTATTTCATATGGCAATTGTACACATGAATACAAGAATATAAGGATGTATAAGAATACAAGGAGCGCTATACTAGATATGTCAGTCAGTCATAAGAAAGTTCACTTCAAGAGAAACAGGACAAACAGCCCTTTCCACAATACTCTCTCAGAGATCAACTTACTCATTTGACCCTGACCTTCCCATGCAGTTTGGATGAGGAGTGAGTACTTGGCACAAAAGAAGTCAACCCGCAGGCAAGCTCACTAATCATGATGAGGTCTGAAGCAAACAAACAACAACTAAAAAATTGAGAATAGTGACTGCCTAAATCAATCAGAATGCTTATTTCCAGAAAGTGTTAGCCCTATAACACTAGTAGAAATAGAAGTAGAAGTAGGAAAACTTGTATTTAAAGAGATTATTATGAAGGTATGATAAGTTAAGGCTGAAAATCCCTTTTTATTTAATTATAAAGGTTTTGGAACCCTAAAGTTAAGAGTCACACTTCTGAATTCTGAGAATTGCCTTAAATGCTGAATGACTATCTGTAAGCTCCTTGCATATTATAGTTCTTGTGTTTCGGTAACTAGATTTCTTTATCTAGTGTTAATAAAGTTTCTTCATTATTTGAAGAAAATAAATCTCTGTTTCACTCAATCTAAATTAAAATAAAATGTAAAAACTGTAACAGGGAAGTAGAAAAATGAACTTCCCTGGTGGTCCAGTGGTTAGGAATCTGCCTGCCAATGCAGGGGACATGGGTTTGATCCCTGGTCCAGGAAGATTCCACATGCCATGGAGAAACTAACCTCGTATACCACAACTGCTGAGCCCGTGCTCTGCAGCAAGAGAAGGCACTGCAGTGAGGAGCTTGTGCACTGCCGCAGAGTATCGCCTGCTTGCCGCAACTAGAGAAAGCCTGCACACAGCAATGAAGCCCAGTGCAATCAAAAATAAATAAATACATAAACATTAAAAACAGAAAAGGAATTATAAAAATGAAAATAAATATATCAGAGTAAAGAGAAGACTAACACATTAATAAATGTAAATGGGTTGACCACTTGAATCAGAGGTAATAGTTCACAGAAACTAAACTGAGTTGCGTCCTTATGCACTGTTTGTAATGAATTAACTGTGTTAAGTGAACTGTGGACCCACACGATGTTTTAAAATTCAGCCTCCATAATGTAGTAGAGCCGAAATCAGCATTGAGAGACAGGCAGTAAGAGGAAGAGAGTATGGCATAAAGATATAAGGAATTGGAAATAACTATTTTGAGCAAAATCAGTGGACTCTTAAATGCTTAAGAAGCAGAATCACACATGAGAAGGTGCTGTAAAATAGTAGCTACTAACGGCACCCCACTCCAGTACTCTTGCCTGGAAAATCCCATGGACGGAGGAGCCTGGTAGGCTGCAGACCATGGGGTCGTGAAGAGTCGGACACGACTGCGACTTCACTTTCACTTTTCCCTTTCATGCATTGGAGAAGGAAATGGCAACCCACTCCAGTGTTCTTGCCTGGAGAATCCCAGGGACAGGGGAGCCTGGTGGGCCGCCGTCTATGGGGTTGCACAGAGTCGGACACGACTGAAGCGACTTAGCAGCAGCAGCAGCAGCCCTAAATCAAAGACCAGATTTCTCTTCCCTGTTGTTTTCGTGCATGCTCAGGCATGTCTGACTTTTTGCGACCCCATGGACTGTAGCCTGCCAGCTCCTCTGTCCATGGGATTTCCCAAGAAAAAATATTGGAGTGGGTTGCCATTTCCTCTTCCAGGGGGTCTTCCTGGCCCAGGGACTAAACCCACTTCTCTTGCAGCTTCTGCATTAGCAAGGGGGTTCTTTACCAGTTGAGCCATGAAGGAGGCCCAAAAAGAAGCTAGTCCTAGCAGACAGTGGTTGTTGGGTACATGTGAAACCAAGCAGGATCCTGCAGGGCCCTCCAGGGTACAAAACTCCTCTTTGTCTCCTGTGTTTCATTTATAAGGGGAGAAAAGGTGGGTTTAGGCTCCTAGGCCTCCTCAAAGTCTTCCAAAGAATAGACTCATGCAGTTAGTGATTAGGGAAACAGAGTACAGGACTTTTAGTTCCTCCTGTATGAATATAGATAATAATCTGATGAATATCTTTGAGTTGTTCTACAGAAACCAAGACCCCCATTCAGGTGGAGGATGGTGACTGCATGCTGACCAGAAGCATACAGACCCCAGACTGGTTGGAATCAGAGGTTGAAATTCCAGAAATATCACCCTGTTACCTCACCACCAACCAATCAGAAGGGCCGTGAGATGATCATATATCCTGAGACTTTCTCCCCTAACATTGTCCTTAAAAACCCTTGCCTGAAAGCCATCCAAGGAGTTCAGACTATTTGAGCACGAGCTGCCTGCTCTCCTTGCTTAGTCCTTGTGATAAATCTTTCTTGGCTCCAAACACCAGTGCTCCAGTTTGACCTCACTGTGTATCAGGGACATGTGAACTTGGGTTCAATAACACACTAAGCAGTCATTGGGTTTTTTTGAGCATACAAGTTGTCTCTTGTGATGCTTTTGAATTGTGGTACTGGAGAAGACTCTTGAGAATCCCTTGGAGAGCAAGGAGGTCAAATCAGTCAATCCTAAAAGAAATCAACTCAATATCCACTGGAAGGACTGATGCTGAAGCTGAAGCTTCAATAATTTGGCTACCTGATGCAAAGAGTCAACTAATTATAAAAGACCCTGATGCTGGGAAAGATTGAGGGCAGGAGGAGAAGGAGGTGACAGAGGATGAGATGGTTGGATGGCAACAGTGACTCAATGGACATGAGTTTGAGCAAACTTCAGGAGAAAATGAAGGAAAAGGAGACCTGATGTTCTGCAGTTCATGGGTTCTCAGAAAGTTAGACAAGGCTTAGTGATTGAACAACAACATATATACACATAAAAACACATATACACACAAAATAGTTATCAATATGAGTAAAATATTTCTAAACATATCAAAAAGAAGTAATGAGAAATTTTAATTCAAAGAGAAATTAAACAGTTTACAATTACTGCTAACCCCAGGTTCAATCCCTTGGTGGGAACATCCCCTGGAGAAGGAAATGGCAACCCACTCCAGTGTTCTTGCCTGGAGAATTCATGGACAGAGGAGCCCGGTGGGCTGTAGTTCATGTGGGTGCAAGGAGTCAGACACAACTGAGCGACTAACACTTTGACTTCATGTTTCAAAATGCATTTCACATTTGTTTCTCCTCTCTTTTCCCTCTCTTTGAATGTATGTATAGATGAAGGTAATGATGGCTTTAAAAAAAAATAGATTAGTATAAGAAAACATTTCCCAATTAATCCATTGTCTAGTTTTGACTATTGCTGGGGAGACAGGAAAAGAAAGAGAGGGAGAGGAGGAGACAGAAAGAAGAGGGCAAGGAGAACATCTCAATACTTTCCTAGGTAGATAAAATAGTCACAGGATTAGGGGGCTTTTTAGCTTTGACTATACGGACATTTGTCAGCAAAGTAATGTCTCTGCTTTTTAATATGCTGTCTAGGTTTGTCATAGCTTTTCTTCCAAAAAGCAGCGTCTTTTAATTTCATGCCTGCAGTCACAATCTGCAGTGATTCTGGAGTCCAAGAAAATAAAGTCTGTCACTATTTCCATTGTTTCAGTGAAATCATACGACAAAGGTCTGAATAGTCAAAGCTGTGATTTTTTCCGTAGTCAAGTATGAATGTGAGAGTTGGACTGTAAAGAAGGGTGAGCATCAAAGAATTAATGCTTTTGAACCGTAGTGTTAGAGAAGACTCTTGAGAGTTCCTTGGACTACAAGGAGATCAAACCAATCAATCTTAAAGGAAATCAATCTTGAATATTCATTGGAAGGACTGATGGTAAATCTGAAGCTCCAAAACTTTGGCCCTCTGATGTGAACAGCCAACTCACTGGAAAAGACCCTGATGGTGGAAAAGATTGAAAGCAGGAGGAGAAGGGGATGACAGAGGATGAGATGGTTGAATGGCCTTATGGATTCAATGGACATGAGTGTGAACAAACTCTGGGAGATGGTGAAGGACAGGGAAGCCTGGCATGCTGCAGTCCATGGGGTCACAGAGTCAGACACGACCAAGCAATTGAACAACAACAGAAGGCTTTTGCCTCCTGAAAGAACTGTAGTTTGTAGGTTTGAAGACCATCTTACCTTTGCTCAGTTTCAAAACTAGTATTTGTATGAAATGCTGCTTTCACATTTAATTTGGAAAAAAAATATTGAACTATGTGTAAATGGGAAACCTTTGAGTCTGCACCATCTGGAGCTAATATTTGAAGTGATTTACACATGAAATAGAAAAAGAAACACTCCACATGAAATTATGCTCTTAATATTTTTAAACTAGATTAACAATATATCTAATGCCTCCATGTTATACATAGATTGTGAATAAAACTTATTCCCTTATATTCCTGGCTGTTGGGATGACCACTAAACAAAAGTGTCTCACATTTTGAGGTATGGGGCTATTACTTGCCTCCTGCCTTTTGGCATTATTTGTCATCTGACTATCTCCTAACTCTATTATAAGCTTTCCCCACCCCAGTTCATCCAGTACATATGTGTATTGAGCCTACTAAATGCCATGCATTGTGCTAGGATTTAGAAAGTCAATAGTGTTTCTAGACAATCATGTCTGCCTTTTGGGAATAAGAAAATAGTTAATAAAATAGGCATTAACCAATTATTCTCACAATTATACAAAACATAGGCTAGGAAATAGTTGTACAGGATGCTATAACAAATGTTAGAAGAAAATGACTTATTGAGAAGTCACTGGAGGCTTTCCAAAACTGGTCATTATTATGCTAAAATTACTGTCTAAATCTTATTATCCTTATATCTTTATACAGACAGAGGGTGTCAAAGCCAGGTCAAGCCTCAAACCAGATGTTGCCACTGTTATTAAAAAACAGTAAAACCTTATGAATGAAGACATGTCAGCTGTCTTAGGAGACACAGGTCAACTTGAAAGTGTGGGCCACAAAGCCATCATTTATTTTTATAAGAATTTCAATGAAGACTATATATACTGATGTCATACAGTAATATGTTCATCAAAATTACATGATCATTGAATGAATAGCATCCCTTTAGTGAACTGAAAAATTCTGTCTAATATTCCAGTGGTCATTCTTCCTCTTTCAAGTGGAAAATTCCAAGAGAAGCATAATACATGATTACCAATCCAGAAAATACTTAAGTTTTCAAAGAATCACTATCATTGTTCCATACTGATTCCCGCTAAACCGTGGATAGGTATCCAGACATATCAGGCAACTTATATTTTGAAATTTAAACTTCTAGCTGGAATTCCAGAACTCTAGTGTACTTCAAAGTGGGCTTTCCCAGAGGCTCAGGAAAGCTTAGGGGACTCAATTTCAGTTCAAATATCTTGTCCACACTCCCGCATATTTGTTTATTACTAAGGTTTGCTATCTGCGTTACTTTATGCTCTCTTTCAGGAGTGATTGAGCTTTACATTCTTTCTTTTGGCTGCTGATAGGCAGTTTTCTGGCTCGTGATAATAGGCAAGAGTCCTTAGAATCATCTTATTGGGATCAAGTCCCATGCCAATGACTGTCATGGGGAATGAGATGAGTTGATTGGTTGAAGGAATCAAGCCCACCTCCAGAAATGTAGAGGTTGCCTGAGGACAATGAAAGCCTGGAGGGAAACCTAGATGCTGTTAGGAAAGGGGGAGGGGTAGAATGCATCCTGTATAGGAATTCAACAACATCCAAAGAAACGATCTGCTCTCAAAAGCAAAGAAAGGGAGGAACTCAAGTAGTCGTAGTTCCATCATCTCCCACAAAAGGGGGAGCCCAAATTAACAGTTACATCTACCTTTAACTCACTGGATACTTTTTTAAAAATCCTGTCTGGCCAAGCCTGGTGGTAATCAATGCCATATTCAAAATAGCCAGTTATTGAGGGTCACTGGCAATTTTGAATGGGGAAATGTCCAGCCAGATTTTCAGTAGCTATAAAATGGGAATTACAAGATACATAAAGTCATTATTTGGTGGGGAGGGGATTTGAAGAATTCATTCTTTACCTGATAGAGACTGGCCATCTATCCACTACAGTATTGCATGCCCAAGGAATACACCAAAGAGTGGCCTTGGATTCCAAGGATGTCCAGGATAGCTGGATTAGTAATGCCTTGACTACATCTAAGAGAAAGTATTCTGCAGCAACAGCATAATTTTGGTTAAGACTAATAAATCCTATTTTGTAGTAATAAAAGAGTTAAATTTATCTTTTACAATTGACACAAGAGAAAGTGGGAAAATTAACACATATGATCCCAGATGGAAAACAAGTTTGTTTGTTTGTTTGATTTCCAAACTTCAAACTTTTTATTTTGTATTGGGGTATAGCTGATTATATTATGAACTAACTTTATCTATAACAAAGATGTACATTTGGCTGTCAGGAAACTCTCCCCACCCTTGGAACCAGCATAGGAATACTAGCTCAAAAAGGAGTAATTGAAGTAGTTCTGGGTTTTTTAGGGTTTGTTTTTTTCTTTTTTCTCAGCTTGCTTCTGGGTTTAATTACCTTTGGTTACCTTTCAGACAATGGAGAAGGAAATGGCAACCCACTCCAGTATTCTTGCCTGGAGAATCCCAGGGATAGAGGAGCCTGGTGGGCTGCCGTCTGTGGGGTTGCACAGAGTCGGACACGACTAATGTGACTTAGCAGCATAGCTGATTAACAATGTTGTGGTAGTTTTAGGTGAACAGCAAAAGGACTTAGCCATACATACACATGCATCCATTCTCCTGTAAACACCCCTCCCATTTAGGCTGGCACATAATACCAAATAGAGGTCCATGTGCTATGCAATAGGTCCCTGTTGGTTATCCATTTGGAATACAGCAGTATGTATATGACTTTCACAAACTCCTTAACTATCCCTGCCCTTCCCCTCCCCTGGCAACCACAAGTTCATTTTCTGAGTCTGTGAATCTTTTTCTGTTTTGTAAGTTCATTTGTATCATTTCTTTTTAAATTCCATATACAAGGGATGTCACATGATATTTCTCCTTCTCTATCTGACTTCACACAGTAAGACACTCTGTAGGTCCATCTATGTTGCTGCAAGGGCATTATTTCATTCTTTTTAATGGCTGAATAATATTGCATTGTATATATTTACCACATTGACAGAAAACTTCTTATCTGGTCTTCTGTTGTTGGACATTTAGTTTGTTTCCAAATTTTGGCTATTGCAAACAGTGCTGCAATGAACGCTGGGGTGCATGTGTCCTTTGGGATCACATTTTTCTCGGGATATATGCCCAGGAGTGGGATTGCAGGGTCATATGGTAACTCTATTTTCAGTTTTTAAAGGAACCTCCATACTGTTCTCCATAGTGACTATACCAATTTACATTCCTTCCAGAATGTAGGCAGATTACCTTCTCGCCACACCTTCTCCAGCATTTGTTGTTTGTGGATTTTTTGATGATAGCTATTCTGACAAAAGTGAGGTGATATCTCTCGTAGTTTTGATGTGCTTTTCTCTAATAACTAAGGATGTTGAATGTTTTCATGTGCCTGTTGGTTATCTGTATGTCCTCTTTGGAGAAATATCTATTCAGGGCTTCTGCCCATCTTTTTAGTGTTATAAATAGCAATCTCTCCTGGGAGCAATGACAGGTGGACATTATGAAACTGGGCAACTAATTTGACCATGGCTCAAAGAGATAAAGTAACTTTCTGGACATCTCATGGATTATAAATGACAGATAGTTCACAAAAACCCAGAGACCAGACCTCAGAACGATGCTGACATTGGGGAGGAAGTAGAAAGAAGGGAGAAAAACAAATTGAACCGTCTCTACCAGGCTCAAAACTCCATGCTCATGTTAATACACACACATGTAAATGTTTGCTCATTTACTAGTTAGCTCAACAAAATAGGCCTTTTAAATAATGTGTCTGCAATTGTATCCTCTAGAGGTAATCAGCAGCTTATTAACCTTAACCATAATAACACATTATCACTATTTTGTTTCAGTTGGTTAATTTGCAAAACAATAGTGAAGATCCTACCCAACATGTAAGAATTTATTCCTCAGTGATCAGCACTGAATAAATACAGTGACCCTCACTGGAAATGCCAGGGACTTGGGAGGGAGGTTCAGGATGCTGAGAAGGAGGGAGTCAGGGGGTTCAAGAGCTCATGAGGAAGTCAGAGTTAAAAACAAACATGGGTCAACCCTTAGGCATAAACTGATGACAATCGGAGCCAGACTCATAGTCTGCGGTGAAGGTCAGTTTGAGTTCCTCCAGTGTGATATTCTGCTTTGCTAAATATAGGATGGAATGAGTTATGCATTAATACTTAAAATTTTGGTCCATGAGCATATTGCTAGAAGGTCTCCTTCTGGTAGCTACAGAGAAATTGATGCTGAATTAAGTAGGATATATACCCTCCAGTGATTACTCTCAAAAATAATTAGTTGACAAATTTCTTTCAAGTCCAACCCAAAAAATAAGTTACTAAGATTTCCAGACCATATCTTTTATACATTTTTTCTTATTGCTGGCTCAAACTGAAAGCCAGGCTCTAAAGCCATTGGCTTCATAAAGCAAATATTTATCTTGTCTTGTAACTAATGGAAAGCCAATGGTCATCGTGGCAAGTGTTTCTCCAGAACATAGTACTTTTACAAAAGTGCAACAAAAATAGCAGGTTCAGCCTGAGGCCCAGCACCTATTTTGCCCTTAGCAGGCTAATAAAAATGAATCAGGAGGATTTAATTTCCTTCCTACTAATTATCTCTGATTTAGCCAGAAGATATGCATTATTAAAAGGGTGACTTTATGTACTCATATTCCATGATACACCAAAGTTTGGAAATTCATTCAAGCAAGTTATTTTTAAAGAGAGGTGTTGTGTACAGTATACTGAAGATAAAGGAAAGAATGGAAGACACTCACAGCATAAGACATAGAATCTTTGCAGACCACATCCATAAAACATGGATATCAAGGCATCTTGGAAAATTCTAGAGGGGAAGCAGATACACATCTGTCTGTAACATTTTACCTTGCTGGCAGGCTCTTTTTCTACTGTTCTCTTGTTTGTTCTCCTCTAGGCAAACTGATTACTTTGCTGAGCTCTAACATGCCACATATTTCTGCATTAGGGCCTCTGTACTGGCTGTTTCCTCTGCCCAAAATGTTCTTCCCTCAGAAAACTACTTCCCCACTCTCTTAAGTCTTTTAAGTATGTGCTCAAATATCTCCCTAGTGAGGCTGACCCCAGTCACCTCTCTTCCTTTCCAATTCCCAAGTATGCTCAGGTCTTCAAAAACATATTCTACCTTTTCTTTATTTCACAGCACTTATCACCATCTAATTTATTATAATTTATATATTTATTATGTTCATTGTTTATTTACCACCTCCTCCTGCTAGACTGTAAGCTCCATGAGAGAAAATATCTTGAGATGTCCTTTACTGATGTAGTCAACATGCCTACAATAGCCTCATACATAGAAGGCACTCAATAAACATTTGTTGAAACAATGGATGTGACAGATAAGAATGTAAGCTGCCTGAAAATGGGAGCGTTATTTTACTCAGCACTGTACACTGAGTGCCTATTTCAGTCCCTGACAAATAGTAGATGTCTAAGCAGTTTGTTGAATTAACAAGCAAAATAATAGGTAAATAAGTTTTTTTCTTTTTATCAAAGACACAAATTATATGTAATCAAAGAGAAAATAAGAAATAATTCTATATATATATACACAGAAAATGTCTTATAAAACTATTTGAGTTGAGTTTTAAAGTATTCATATAAGGTAAAGTCTAGTAAATAAATAAATAAAACAAAACACCAAATTTCTTATGTAAGAAAAAAATCCTAAGAAAGCATCATATCCAGCTTATGTTTCACTTGCAGTATTTCCAGAGTCACAACAGGTATGAAACCTACTCAGTTACTATTCAAGAATAGGTCATGAATCCTCAGTTCCATAAATTGTGAAAATATATTGGAAAACACAATATTGAAGTAAAAGAAAAGAAAAACTGAAATATCACATCTGGAAGACACCTTCAAAATATGAAATATAATGGAAGTTCTCTCTGAAAAAATCTTCCAAAACACAAAATTAGGTAGCTTCAAGACTGCACTTGAAAACATATACTCCTGAAACATTAAGAACACTACCTTAAAAATTTCTTGTATAGCAAAGCAATAATATTTTACTTTTTATCAGAGGCAATATTTCCAATGATCACAATTTTCCCCCCTAAAACTTATGAAATGTCCACCAAGGCTTTGAGTTTATTATATTAAATCAAAATGTGAAACTGAAATATCATATATAAAAATCTTAAGCTAAAGTGTTCACCTTTCAGAGTCTGGATTGCTTCTATACAAAATCCTTGGCCTTTGATTTTGGTGTGCAAATTTCCACTGACAATGAAATTAAAAAAAAAAAAAAAGACAAGATCAATAGAAGTTTCTAGAAACTGTCTATACAGTAACAACACTTGGTCACCTCCAATCCCCCAAAACCCTAATAATAGTATCTGCATCCTCTTTTTCAAATGAAGTATTTGAGAGATACACAAGTTATAACAGCCATTAAATCTTTCTTCTTTTCTGCCCACCCTACCTGGTCTCCTAGTTGCAAGCCACTGCTACCTATGCCTAGAGAGCTGCCTGGACTCATATATTTACTGTAAGTTTGAGGTTGTGATACAGTCAATTCCCTTTCAACAAGCTGACAGCCAAAATCTTTCTAAACACACACCAAATCACCTTCACAGTCAACAGTTTGCCAAAGACCTCTGAAGAAACCCACAGGAGTCACCATGGCATGGTTCAGTTCAGTTCATTCGCTCAGTCATGTCTGACTCTTCACAACCCCATGGACACAGCATGCCAGGCCTCCCTGTCCATCACCAACTCCCGGAGTTTACTCAAACTCATATTCATTGAGTCAGTGATGCCATCCAACCATCTCATCCTCTGTCGTCCCCTTCTCCTCCTGCCTTCATTTTTCCCAGCAGGGTCTTTTCAAATGAGTCAGCTCTTCACATCAGGTGGCCAAAGTATTGGCGTTTCAGCTTCAACATCAGTCCTTCCAATGAACACTCAGGACTGGTCTCCTTTAGGATGGACGGGTTGGATCTCCTTGAAGTCCAAGGGACTCTCAAGAGTCTTCCCCAACACCACAGTTCAAAAGCATCAATTCTTCTGCACTCAGCTTTCTTTATAGTCCAACTCTCACATCCATACATGACTACTGGAAAAACCATAGCCTTGACAAGACGGACCTTTGTTGACAAAGTAATGGCATGGTAGGTGACCCTAAAATGTCTAGCATTGTCTTTAAACCCTTCACTCACCATATCATCTTTTATTTGATATAATCACATCACTTGCTTTGTTATTATTTTCTGTTTTCTTGTTTGCCTCACTAACTATGCAACCCTGTTGAAGAGAATATGGGTGTCTTACTCTAGAGTATGATTAAATACTTAGTGCCTAGGGCTTCCCTGGTGGCTCAAATGGTAAAGAATCTGCCTGCAATGCAGGAGTCTTGGGTTCAATGCCTGGGTCCTGAAGATCCCCTGGAGAAGGAAATGACAACCCACTTCAGTATTCTTGCCTGGAGAATTCCATGGACAGAGGAGCCTGGAGGGCTACAGTCCACAGGACTGCAAAGAGTTGGACATGACTGAGTGATTAACATTCACTGTATAAAGAGATGAAGGAATGAGCTGATTTGAAATAAAAAATTGGTATTTTGTATTCCTCAGTGATTTTACATAATGAAGGGGAGCAGAATATGCCATTCCTACCTCCTGAAAAATGTGCCACTTTGGCACATACATTATTTTCAGTTGAAGGCAATCAAGATCCAGTAAACTCAGAAAAGCTTTTTGCCTCCCTCTTGCTGCTGCTGCTAAGTTGCTTCAGTCATGTCCGACTCTGTGCAACCCCATAGATGGCCTCCTACCAGGCTCCTCTGCCTCCCTCTTAGCTGCCCAAAAGAACTTCAGAAGGGGACCTGTACAAGGAAGAGAGTTATAAACAGAGGTAACTCATCTGAGAGATTTACCTGCAAAGCAGGGCAAATATTTGTTTACCAAATACATCTTCATCTTTACCAAATACATCTGTTCTCTTCATCTTCCTGTCAACTGTCTTCTCTCCTTTGAAGTCTAAAACCTATACCCCTTTCCTTAGCTCTGATTAGTACATGAGCGTTACTAGCCTAACTGCCTTTGAATCTCCTATTTTTTATGGGCCTACTTCATTGATTTTATTCTGTTAACCTGTCTTGTGTTCATTTAATTATTAGACCTGTTAAAGGACCCAGAAGTATAGAAGGCAAATTCTTTCCTTCCCTATAATAATCTCTACAGAACGAGAAGACCCACACACAAAAATGAAAGTAGGGGAAACGTAAAAATTTTCTTATGTTCATAGGAATTATAACAATCATACAATTCTGATTAGATTGAAATTACTCTCTCAGGTGTCAAGAATGCTATTTGCCATTATACTGGAACATCTATAAATGAGATACTGAAATCATTTTGAAGATGTACATTGGCTATTGTAAAATCTAATCAAAACACACTGAAAACAGTTATCCGAAGTTATACTCTGGGTCTACCTTTTTTCATATAGCATTCTTTCATTATTTTTCTTTCTTTTTTTTTGTATATTGTGGCTAATTTACACACAATAAAATATGGAGATTTTAAGCACAAATAATTATATTCTTATAATTAAAATATAGACATCTCCATCATCCCAAGAAATTTCCTTGTTCCCTTTTCTAGTCTGTGGCACAACTCTCATTCCCAGCCCCAGGCAACCATAGCAATGATTTCCATGATACAGTTTTATTAGTCTGCTTACAAAGTTCATAAAAGTTAAATCATACAGTGTGGATTCTTGTCTACTACTCTTTGCATGCACTACTCTTTATTGCAACTATCAGTCAATTTGCAATTCCTCTCTGCTGTCGTATATGTCCATTTCTTTGTATTGCTGATAGGGATCCCATTGTTTATCCATTTACTCATTTATGGGTATATAGGTTGCTTTCAGTTGTAACTGTTATGAATAAAACTCTTGTGAACATCTGTGTATAAGTATACACAGTATATACATGTGTTTACTCTTCTCTTGGTTAAAACCAAGGAGTGGAATTGCTGAGTCATCTGGTGGGTGTATGTTTCAGTGTATAAAAAGATCACCCCTTTCTTTTGAAGTGGTTGTGCCATGTTACTTTCTCAGCAGAAACATATGAGTTTCAGTTTCTCTGCATTCTCAACAACACTTCATAATGTTTTTCTTTTTGTTTGCTCCTTAGCTCTTCCAGTGAATAAAGTGTTATCACATAGTAGTTTTAATTGACATTTTCCTCATTATTGTTGATTGATACAATATATTTGTATATATTTTTGGCCATTCTTACATCTTTCTTTCAAGTCCTCTGCTCAGCTTTTATTGAGTTATTTATTATTATTTCTGCTGCTGTTATTACTAACATAGTAGTTATTTTTATATTCTAGATAAGTCTTTTGTCAGATATGTGCAAGACAAATATTCTGCCAGTTCCTGGTTTACCTTTTAATTTTTGTGAACATGAATATTAATGAGTAGATTTAAAATATTTTTCTGATAAAGTGCCTGGCTTTATCTTACATGTAGAATTCTTAGAACCTTGATGGGAATAGTGAAATTGTTCATAAAATACAATTTTGCATTGTGTTTCTTGAACCAAAATTTAATACATATCATCAATTTTTCTTTGCTGGGCATTATTAACATTATACTCTAAATTTTATTTAAATTTATTAAATAACATATCTGCTTGTGTTTTATGAGGAAAAATAACTGAACAGCACAAAAAATTAAAATCAACTTCAAGAAATCCATAAAGATTGGGGATTTTCAAAGTTAGATGATCTTTTAAAATCAAGGGACATTTTAAAAATTACAGTATATCTAATTGCTTGGCTTTATATATTTTCTTGATACATATTATAAACATATCATTCTCAACCTAGTTCTCATATTTTTTATAATATCACTAATGACTACTAAAAAATAATTTCACATAAAAATAACAAATAACCTGAATACTTTAATGTACCATGTAAATTATCAAGTGGGTAGTTTTAGATGGACTTCTTCCTTTTTCATAAGTTGGTAACTATAGAAAGAATACAGGTAAGCCATGGTTTATTCCTGCTACTTGGTTAATCAACTATGTAGTCACAGGAATTCTATAGCCTTCCTTAGCTCTTACTGTTGTCAGCTATAAAATGAAGGCAGAAAAAATATGTATATAATTGAAAAAAATTAAGGCAGATATCCTCCCAAGCACACATGTTGGGATAACCTTGATAGTTACATTGTAGAAAAATAGCTATTTTATATGTCCTACCATGTTTAAATGCATTGTTAAATTCTGATATACGATTGGCATGTTTAGATAAGTCTTAACACTTAATATGTTTCACAGAGAATTAAAAATTCAAATGTATTTTCCAAATGTACCATTCCTTGAATAATAAGTATTGGAAAATGAATGTTTTAAATGAAACTAACTCCTGTAATATGATTACAAGCTCAAAGATAAATATGCTTATGAAATTAAAATATAGTTTTCGATGAAAATAAAGTTTAAAATGTACCCGTAAATCAATGCCTTAGAAAAACAGACATATGCATAACTCATTTTAATCATGCACGTGCACCCTTGCCAAAAACATCTGTCTAAGATACACTTCAATATACAATACACCACATATTCATGCAAGAATATGGTAACTGGGGAAAGAGCATCTTTACGCCAATCCTCAAGTTTGCAGTCATTTATTAATAATTACAGGAAATATATTAGAGTTACTGTATTATCTTTTTCATACTTAAGTAGATATCCTCTATGATTATGCTGAAGGACTCTTTTCTTTGAAATTTGTTCACTTAGGCAGCTCAAGAAAAGGAAGAACTCCAAAGTAGAGTGTGCATACTTGAAATCAAAGGTAAGAGGAGTCAGGAGAAATGTCTGTAGGGAGGACTCATTAGGTAAAATCGATTTTATTTAACAAGAAGACAATAAAAATTCTATAATATAGTGAAATATTAATTTTGCTTCATATTTCTTATCATTTTCATGCCACACCACTCTCTAACATGCTTTTCTTAGAGTATTTTCTTAATATTACTCCCTTTTTCCTTTGACAATCAAAACAGAACTTAACGAATTATTTCTATAGAAAACAAGTCAAAATTAGGGTGAGGGAAGTCTTCCTTTGGTAAAGTTTAGAGTAATCTGGAAGATATTTTAGTATTAGAAGCTAGAAATTTCTGAAAATGTGAACGTTTCACATGAAAAGGACAATTATAAAAGATACAAAAATTATTATTATTTATGGGAGAAGGACATCAACTTTGAAAATTATTAAATATACCATCTTTTCTATGAGATCTTCGAACATTGTTGACCAGCAACAGTAACTAATTCTCAGTTAAAATTAGTAGCAATTAATGTTATGGTTATTTATGCAATCCATCTGAAAATAGATCAGTTCATTTTAGTATAGCTTCCGAAACACTTTTAAAATTTAATCACTTTCAGTTTCCAAGTTGAAAATCCAAAAGACAACCAGTATATAGAAACAAGTGCAGACTCTCCATAAAATAAGGATGTCAAATGAGTGTTAATACTTATCTCCAGTTTGGTAAGGAAGAGATGGTGATGATTCAAAATCTCACCTTTCCAGATTCTCAGTTCTAGCTCTTCTTTGACTCAATTGTTGACTTCATGGAGCAAAGTCTTTACCTATATTTTCAAGGATTTTTCAGAGTTCTCTTAAGACTCAATGACATGTCTCAAAATGTTGGTTATAGTTCTCCAACTCACCAGTTTTCTTTGCTTATAAATCTGACTGCCCTCTACCTACATTCTTCCTGCCAATATAAGCATTGATATATATAATGGCAGTAGAAGAATAGTTACATGTTTTTTGGTAAAAGGAGGCCAATTACCACTGTCTTCAGTTCAGTTCAGTTCAGTCGCTCAGTCACGTCCGACTCTTTGAAACCCCATGAATCGCAGCACACCAGGCCTCCCTGTCCATCACCAACTCCCGGAGTTCACTGGGACTCACGTCCATCGAGTCGGTGATGCCACCCAGTCATCTCATCCTCTGTCGTCCTTTTCTCCTCTTGCCCCCAATCCCTCCCAGCATCAGAGTCTTTTCCACTGAGTCAACTTTTCACATGAGGTGGCCAAAGTACTGGAATTTCAGCTTTAGCATCATTCCTTCCAAAGAACAGCCAGGACTGATCTCCTTCAGAATGGACTGGTTGGATCTCCTTGCAGCCCAAGGGACTCTCGAGAGTCTTCTCCAACACCACAGTTCAAAAGCATCAATACTTTGGTGCTCAGCTTTCTTCACAGTCCAACTCTCACATCCATACATGACCACAGGAAAAACCATAGGCTTGACTAGACGGACCTTTGTTGGCAAAGTAATGTCTCTGCTTTTGAATATGCTATCTAGGTTGGTCATAACTTTCTTTCCAAGGAGTAAGTGTCTTTTAATTTCATGGCTGCAATCACCATCTGCAGTGATTTTGGAGCCCAAAAAAATAAAGTCTGACACTGTTTCCACTGTTTCCCCATCTATTTCCCATGAAGCAATGGGACCAGATGCCATGATCTTAGTTTTCTGAATGTTGAGCTTTAAGCCAACTTTTCCACCACTGTCTTACAGCTCTTTTATTCACATTGCATACCATATTACTTAATTTCAAAGTATTATACTCTATTGGTTGGTGGTTTAGTTGCTAAGTCATGTCCAACTCTTACAACCCCATGGCTACTCTGTCCATAGGATTTTCCAGGCAAGAATAATGGAGTGGGTTGCCATTTCCTTCTCCAGGGGATATTCCCAACCCAGGAATTGAACCTGGATCTCCTGCACTGCAGGCAGATTCTTTACCAACTGAGCTACCAGGGAAGCTCAATCTATTGGTTATGATCATATTATCCTTTTTCAACAGAATGTGGAAATCTCAGGGCAAAGAGATTATACTAATATTAACAGGCTGTGTCCTGTTAATATTAGTATAATCGGGGTCTATTATATTGCTTGGAATTCAGGAGCAACTGAATAATTATATGCTGAGTGAATATATGAATAAATACATAGTTCTCTAGCCAAAGCAAAACAGAATTAATATATAGAGCTTCCTAATCTTACTGACCTATAAAATGAGCAGACAATTCTCTTGATGCCATTGCTTGTATCTATAATGAGTAATAGCAGAGGGTAAAATATTTATTTTATGTTCCTCAATCCCTTCTATTTTATACTTACATACTCTATGGAAAATCATAATGCCCTGGTGAGTCATAATGATTAGTTGTTGAAAACACAAAGGTTAGAAATAAAATACATCTTCTCTCTAGAGACTATATAGAGATGTTTGGTCTCTTAGACATTTGTTACTAGAAGAAGGTAGACCAGTGTCACTACTAGAAGAAGAAGAAGACAAGGTCAAAAAAGAATAAGATTAAGTTGGGCAAGGATGCTCAATGAACAAGCATCTGTGGTCTGTGTTAGCAAGGGGTGGACACAGGTCTGGCCATCTGCAATGTTAACTTGTTTTTCTTTTCTCTATGAGTCACAATTTGATTGGGTACTTTGGGAAGAAATGGTGTAGTTTCATCTTCCAAATATGTTTCAAATATGTTTCACTCTCCAGATAGTGGAGAAAGGTCAAGAAGAAATAATATACAATTCTAAATGAATTTCATATTCATTTAGAGTTTTTTTCTTTCTCTCCTTCTCTCCCTCCTTGGTTCCTCCCTTCCTTTCTGTCCACTTGTCACTATATTTTTCTCTTCTGTCACGAAGAATATGATAAATTCACATCAATTATAAAGAAGGGTGGGGTTTGAAATCAGCTGATAAGTCTGGCCATTTAATTTAAAGTTAAACTTTAGACCATCAACTTTTATCATTAGGTTAGGTATTGCTTTATGAAACAAAAAGAAGGTGCTCACCAGGTTAACTGATTATGTGAGACATTTTCCTAAATGACAAATAGTGGGAACCTGGCATGGAACCAAATTTCTAAGGATTGTTTCCAGCTGATAATTTGAAAAATCTAAGTTGACAGTCAACTCAGAACAATTGACCCCTTGACACTGGCTTGTCCTCCCTTTATTCAGTAAACGCTGGGGCTAGGTTAGAATAATTGACCTATATTGATTTACAATAAAATAGTAACACGTTACAACATCATAAAGATTTATGTTTTTATTCAGCGTTGATGTTGATATCTTAAGTAGCAAGCATATCACACGTCGCAGTGTAGTGACAAGACCAAATGCACTTTGGCAGAGCTTCAGTATAAAAATTAGAAGGTGTTGATTTCATTACCACTCTGGCAATACATTTGAAAGAGTGTTAATGACTATTAATGGCCTAGTCCTCAGCCAGAAGAATGCCTGAAGTCAGTGAAAGTGGCGTTTTATCTGCTCTTAAACATTAAAAACAGAGAGGCTCCTACAGTTGCATTTTTAAGTGCCTTTCCTGCTCTACAAGTAATCACATCCCCCACTTAACTGAGCTTTTAAAAATGTTTAAATTCAAGGCAAGCCCCATTTCTTGACTCTGGAGATTTTACCCCCTTCTTCTTATGTCTAACAACTAATGCATTTGACTTTTGTCAAAAAGTAGTCAGAGGTGAATGAGAAGAAAAGTATTTTTTAAAGGACTTTTGTCTCTTTTCAGCTTTGCAATATAGAAGCTTCATTGTTGTAGGTTTACCAAAGGAGAGTTACTTATTTCCTGTTCTTATTTATTTTTGGAGACAGATGAGTCCAAACACTCTTATGATGGAATGCCCTATGAATCAATCTATGTTTCTGAAGCCCACATGTTTCCACAATTCTTTTTTTCCCCTCAAATAAGTTTTTTTAGTCCCCGGAGGATCCTAAATCAACACGTTATTAGATGAAGGATGGAAGCTTCTGTTTCAGAAAACACAACTGCAGCTAGACAACGGAAAACAGATGCCAATTATTTGCCAATGGCTGCTGGAAAACAAAACATTTTATGACATTTACTTTGCCTTAGCAGAGCTGCTGCTGATGCCAAAGAAATATAAACTAGTCAAATTACCAGCAGCCGGTTTTCAAATGTGGGCTTTAATGATTTGGAATCTTGCTCTACCTTTGGTCACTTAGTGTCCTACAAATTTCTTTGCACTCTGTTTCTGCATTCTTGATGTTTTCACAGATGAATAGGAACAGCACATATGATCAATAAGTCTAATGAAATATTTGATTCATTTTAAGGTTGTACCCTATTGTCTTATAATTCCACTGGTTTTTTTAAGGGGAAAGATAATTTTTGATGCTTGTACTTAAGAGTGACTTCCTTGACATATATTTTTATTTCATGTGGCAAAATCTTCAAATTAAACATCTTTTTATATATTAGATCCAGCTGAATTATTCATTGTTAATATGATGTCACAAGCAATGTTTAAGTATTTTTTCTCCAGTAGTTAACAGAGACTTAATTTAGTCACAATCGATATCTATCTAGCCCCACAAGAATATAAATTACCCATAAATATTTTTAGATCAAATGGCTCACCTTTGAAACACATTTCTGAAAAATATCTTGGGCTGACTTCACTGAAACCAGCAGTTATGTCAAATAAATTTCTACTTTTATCAGCCATAAAACCATGCTGTGTTAAAAAAAAAAAAAACTAGATTTGCAAATAAAGTTTCTGAAAGTCTTATGAAATATGTGCTTTCTCTTCTCGGTGATATTTGAAGAGAGGATGAAGAAAAGCAATTAATTCACTTTTCTTGATAGCATAAAGTGACTATAAGTAATGGTGTTGTAGAAGTTGCCCTAAGTGTCTACTTTACCTCTAAGTATCCTGAGCAACTGAGAAGTAAACTAAATTAGTATTTTTATCAATGAGTATTTGTTGAAAGTTTAAGCTGAAAAAAGTGATGACCAGAGTGACAAGAAAAGCCATGCTACTCACTTTGTAATATGCACATGAATCACCAGGGGCCTTGGCAAATTCAGGTAATGATTCAGTAGTTCAGTGATGGGGCCTGAAATTCTACAACCAATATGATGATTTCAAAGAACTTGTGAAGGCAAGAGTGTAGATGACTTGAGGTGTGCTATTCTTCACTGAGCAACAGCAATTTTCAGAAGCTGTCATAGATAATCAAAGCATTCAGTGTAATTGACTAACTCCTAATCAAACATAGGGAACCCTTGTCTTAATGATTGCTACCAATATCCTGGTTCCAGTGTGATGAGTGGATGCTGAATTGATGGACACATAGAACATGCACTTTATCTTTCTGGATTCAACTGTACTAAAACTTGTATGGTGTGTTTGTGTGTGTGTGTGTGTGTGTGTGTGTGTAGAGAGAGTTCAGTTCAGTTCAGTTCAGTCGCTCAGTCGTGTCCGACTCTTTGCGACCCCGTGAACTGTAGCACACCAGGCCTCCCTGTCCATCACCAACTCCTGGACTTAACTCAAAGTCATATCCATTGAGTCAGTAATGCCATCCAACCATCTCATCCTCCGTCTTTTCCTCCTACTTCATCTTTCCCAGGATCAGGGTCTTTTCAAATGAGTCAGCCCTTCACATCAGGTGGCCAGAGTATTGGAGTTTCAGCTTCAACATCAGTCCTTCCAATGAACACTCAGGACAGATCTCCTTTAGGATGGACGGGTTGGATCTCCTTGCAGTCCAAGGGACTCTCAAGAGTCTTCTCCAACACCACAGTTCAAAAGCATCAATTCTTAGGCACTCAGCTTTCTTTATAGGCCAACTCTCATATCCATACATGATTACTGGAAAAACCATAGCCTTGATTAGATGGACCTTTGTTGGCAAAGTAATGTCTCTGCTTTTGAATATGCTATCTAGGGTGGTCATAACTTTCCTTCCAAGGAGTAAGCATCTTTTAATTTCATGGCTGCAGTCACCATCTGCAGTGATTTTGGAGCCCCCAAAAATAAAGTTTGACACTGTTTCCACTGTTTCTCCATCCATTTGTCATGAAGTGATGGGACCAGATGCCATGATGTTAGTTTTCTGAATGTTGAGCTTTAAGCCAACTTTTTCACTCTCCTCTTACACTTTCACCAAGGGGCTCTTTAGTTCTTCTTCACTTTCTGCCATAAGGGTGGTGTCATCTGCAAATCTGAGGTTATTGATATTTCTCCTGGCAATCTTGATTCCAGCTTGTGCTTCATTCAGCCCAGGGTTTCTCATGATGTACTCTGCATATAAGTTAAATAAGCAGGGTGACAGTATACACCCTTTTCTTATATATATACTCCTTTTCCTATTATTTGGAAGCAGTCTGTTTTCCATGTCCAGTTCTAACTGTTGCTTCCTGACATGCATATAGGTTTCTCAAGAGGCAGTCAGGTGGTCTGGTATTCCCATCTCTTGAAGAATTTTCCACAGTTTATTGTGATCCATACAGTCAAAGGCTTTGGCATAGTCAATAAAGCAGAAATAGATGTTTTTCTGGAACTCTCTTGCTTTTTCCGTGATCCAGCAGATGTTGGCAATTTGATCTCTGGTTCCTCTGCCTTTTCTAAAACCAGCTTGAACATCAGGAAGTTCACGGTTCACATATTGCTGAAGCCTGGCTTGGAGAATTTTCAGCATTACTTTACTAGCGTGTGAGATGAGTGCAATTGTGTGGTAGTTTGAGCATTTTTTGGCATTGCCTTTCTTTGGGAATGGAATGAAAACTGACCTTTTCCAGTCCTGTGGCCACTGCTGAGTTTTCCAAATTTGCTGGCATATTGAGTGCAGCACTTTCACAGCATCATCTTTCAGAATTTGAAATAGCTTAACTGGAATTCCATCACCTCCACTAGCTTTGTTCGCAGTGATGCTTCCTAAGGCCCACTTAACTTCACATTCCACGATGTTTGGCTCTAGGTGAGTGATCACACCATCATGATTATCTGGGTCATGAAGATCTTTTTTGTATAGTTCTTCTGTGTATTCTTGCCACCTCCTCTTAATATCTTCTGCTTCCGTTAGGTCCATACCATTTCTGTCCTTTTCTGAGCCCATCTTTGCATGAAATGTTCCCTTGTATCTCTAATTTTCTTGAAGAGAAATTATTCTCTTCTCTCCCTGCTATTTACCTGAAGCCAAACTATGGTGGAGGTAATGAAGATAATAGTGACCTGTACCTCCCTCAAAAGATCCCAGGCCTGTACTGCTACAGTTCATGCCCCTGAAAATAAACCTGCAGAAAGTGACCACCAACCCACACCTTCGCCAGAGACTCCCAGACACCCACAGGCAAGTCTCCTGTGGGATCACTGTTCCTTTCTCCTAGGTCCTGGTGCACAAAGTTCTGTCTTGCCCTCCAAGAGTCTATTTCCCAGTCCTATGTGAGTTCTGGCAGCTCTATAGTAGGGTTAATGGCCACCAACTCCAAGAGGGTTTATGCCATACCCACACCCAGAGCCCCTGTCTCTGTGGCAGACCACTGCCAACCTGTATGTACCTCCACAGGAGGTACACAGTTCTGTCTCAGTTTCTGTGGGGTCCCTGGGTCCTGGTGCACACAAGATTTGTTTGAACCCTCTGGGAGTCTCTGGCTGAATGGCTTTGATTCTAAACACCAATTTGCCCCTCCTACCATCTTGCTTTCTTCACAGTCCAACACTCACATCCATACATGACCCCTGGAAAAACCATAGCCTTGACTAGACGGACCTTTGTTGGCAAAGTAATGTCTCTGCTTTTTAATATGCTATCTAGGTTGATCATAACTTTCCCTCCAAGGAGTAAGTCTTTTAATTTCATGGCTGCAATCACCATCTGCAGTGATGTGAGAGTAGGACTGTGAACAAGGCTGAGCGCCAAAGAATTGATGCTTTTGAACTGTGGTGTTGGAGAAGACTCTTGTGAGTCCCTTGGACTGCAAGGAGATCCAACCAGTCCATCCTAAAGGAGACTGGTCCTGGGTGTTCATTGGAAGGACTGATGCTAAAGCTGAAACTCCAATACTTTAGCCACCTCATGCGAAGAGTTGACTCATTGGAAAAGACTCTGATGCTGGGAGGGATTGGGGGCAGGAGGAAAAGGGGACGACAGAGGATGAGATGGCTGGATGGCATCACTGACTCGATGTACATGAGTTTGGGTGAAATCCGGGAGTTGGTTATGGACAGGGAAGCCTGGCGTGCTGCAATTCATGGGGTTGCAAAGAGTCGGACAGGACGGGGCAACTGAACTGAACCATCTTGCTGGGGCTTCTCCTTTGCCCTTGGACATGGGGAATCTCCTAGCAGCTGCTCCAGTGCCTACCATCTTACTAGCGTTTTTCTGATCTTGGATATGGGGTATCTCCACACAGCCGGTCCAGTGAAGTGCAGCCACCAGCTCCTAACCTTGGACATGGGGTATCTCCTCTCTGCTGCCCACCTCTCTTGCTCTTTTGCCACTCCAGCGCCATGCAGCCTAGCTTGCCACTCCAGTGCTACACAGACACTCCATAGTTTGGTCCCAGGTAAACAGCAGGGACTTCCCTGATGGCTCAGATGGTAAAGCGTCTGCCTACAATGAGGGAGACCTGGGTTCAATCCCTGGGTCAGGAAGATCTCCTGGAGAAGGAAAAGGCAACCCACTCCAGTATTCTTACCTGGAAAATCCCATGGATGGCAAAACCTGATAAGCTACAGTCCGTGGGGTCACAAAGAGTTGGATATGACTGATCGACTGAACTCAACTAAACTGAACTCTCTCTCCACACACACACACACACACACACACACACACCCCATACAAGTCTTAGTACAGTTGAATCCAGAAAGATAAGGTGCATGTTCTATATAGTCCATCAATTCAGCATCCACCCATCACACTGGTACAAGGATATTGATAGCAGTCATTAAGACCAGGGTTCCCTATGTTTGATTAGGAGTTAGTCAATTACAATGAATGCTGAGATTGGCTATGACAGCTTCTGAAAATTGCTGTTGCTCAATGAAGAATGGCACTGAGTGATTGAACTAAACTGAACTGAAACTATGGTGGAGGTAATGAAGGTAATGGTGACCTCCCTCAAAAGATCTCATGCATGTACTGCTACAGTCCAAGCCCCCACCCTGCAGGAGGCCACCACTAACCCACGCCTTCGCCGGAGACTCCCGGACACCCACAGGCAAATCCAGACAGTCTCCTGTGGGGTCACTCTTCCTTTCTCCTGGGTCCTGGTGCACAAGGTTCTGTTGTGCCTTCCAAGAGCCTATTTCCCAGTCCTGTGTAAATTCTGGCAGCTCTATAGTGGGGTTAATGGCGACCTACTCCAAGAGGGCTTATGCCATACCCACACCCAGAGAGAAATGCAGTTCAAAACTAGAGAAAAAATCTGAGACTATTATATCATGATTGGAGAAAAGGGAAATTATAATTGCACCCTGAGGTCTGACTCTAACAAGCAGTGTGTATAGTTCCCAATAGCAAATCTTCCCAACGCAGCCATCAATCACACTGCATATCTGGACAATGTCATACAAAAGAAAACACAATTTAGTCACAGTTGGTTTTATTCCTATTCATCTGAGCAATAGAATCTATAAGTAGATGTGATTATAGATATTAATACTATTTTAACAATCTTGACATACATTCATTTGGCCTGTATTTATCTAATGTCACAACAAGCCCATCTCCCCTTATTTTGCTCCACCTTCAGTCAAAGCAACCATCCTCTCACAGCAAAACCACAGGAGACCTTTGCACTAAAAGTCTGAGTATCCTAGATTACATTCTTTGAAGCCCTACTCCCACTCTATCACACTTCCCAAACACCTGGGACAAATTCATAGCTGCTTCTTCAGAAGAATTTGGCAGATTTCCTGTCTAGCAAGGGAGCAGCTGGCAGAATGTCATAGCCAATTAGAGGGGGAAAGCTTAGAATATCCTTTTGAAAGATTCAGGACTCACAGATACAGTGAATGAATGCATTCTGAACTAATCACACTCCTCCCACCTCACCTCCAGTCCCCAGGTAACACTGATCCTTCTATAGACATATTTCTTCCCCTTTAATCAATCTGTACTCAGCCTGACCACACAACTGCAAGCCTAGAGTGTTGCGATTGTCTTCTAACTGGTCTGCCTGGCTTGTGTTTTCTCAACTTGATTAACAGTGTCCAATTAATCCTCCAAAACTATATAAGTTGTCTGTTTAAAAATCTTCTCTTGTTCCATTTAGCTATTAGAATAAATCCATTATGCAAAACTGTTCAAAAATATATAAACATCTTTTGAACTTAAAAAAGTTGTCTAGAAAACAACAATCCATGCTTATTTGATTTTACTGACTTTCTATCCATTTATATATAATTTATTAACATTTCTCCATTAATTCTTTCTTGAAGACTCATCTGATCATTCCAGTCCTTACAGATTTTTCCAACTGCAATTATTACTCTTCATTTTGTTCCTTGTTCTTTGTTACCTTATAGGATTTTTTTTTTCTGTTGTTGCTATTCTTTTCTTCTTAAAGATCATGTTTGTAATATATAGAACTCTTTTGACCAGTGTATGAGGTTTTGGTGGATAAGCGTTGAAGTCAATCTGGATCTGAGTTTTAATGAGTGAATGCTATTTCTCCATCAGTAAATGAAGGATGAAAACATCTAGATTTTTAGGATTATCATGTGGTTTCAGAGATAATAAATGTATAGGCCCTAGAACAGTTCCTGAAATACAGCTTCATTCGCAGAAAATGGTCGCTTTTATTAAATGCTGACATTAACAGATACTAAGGACTTTGCAAGATTCAACATAAATCTATCATAGTTCATAGAAAAATGCTCTGTACAGAGTGGATATACAACTTTTTTATTTCAATTGATAGAATTTTTCTATATTAAATGTTAACCTGTAGCTAAGAAGATTATTTGATTGAAACCCTAGCAAATTTACTATTCATCTTTTGTTCCTGAAAAGCACTTCCTCAGTGGCCATATATAACCTATACATGGCTTCTGTGCCTTTGAGATACTGTCGTTTATTTGACATGATTATTTGTTTCAAAGTTACTCATCATTAGTGCACAATATAGGATGACTTTAGCTAAATTATTAACTGGAATCAGAAGAAAATTTAAAAATTGATCTTACAAATCACATTGTCCTCAGGAAACACATAATTTAGGTTTGATCTAAACTGTGTTCATGAATAGGCAGGTCATTTTGATATTTGGCAAAACTAATACAGTTATGTAAAGTTTAAAAATAAAATAAAATTAAAAAAAAAATGAATAGGCTAACCAAACAACTCTAGGGGAGAAATAAAATTTATTTTCACACATATGACAAAATATTTGTCACTTTGGTAGATATTAAATTTTTGTTGAACGAATGAATGACATAATTCTAGCTGAATTCCTATAAATCTCCAGTAACAGCTTTGTGCTGTTATTTTTGAACAATTTAACTTACGATTGACTGAAAGAATAAAATTGAATATCTACCATTAAAAATCACTGAGTACTGGTAGTAAAGTGCTCTCATCACTAAATCTAGTATATTTTTTAAAAGCAAGCTCTGTTTGTTAGCCATCTGTATGTCTTCTTTGGAGAAATGTCTATTTAGTTCTTTGGCCCATTTTTTGATTGGGTCATCTATTTTTCTGGAGTTGAGCTGTAGGAATTGCTTGTATATTTTTGAGATTAGTTGTTTGTCAGTTGCTTCATTTGCTATTATTCTCTCCCATTCTGAAGGCTGTCTTTTCACCTTGCTAATAGTTTCCTTTGATGTGCAGAAGCTTTTAAGTTTAGTTAGGTCGCATTTGTTTATTTTTGCTTTTATTTCCAATATTCTGGGAGGTGGGTCATAGAGGATCCTGCTTACTGAAAATATGATCCAGCAATCCCACTGCTGGGCATACACACTGAGGAAACCAGAAGAGAAAGAGACACGTGTACCCCAATGTTCATTGCAGCACTGTTTATAATAGCCAGAACATGGAAGCAACCTAGATGTCCATCAGCAGATGAATGGATAAGAAAGCTGTGGTACATATACACAATGGAGTATTACTCGGCCATTAAAAAGAATACATTTGAATCAGTTCTAATGAGGTGGATGAAACTGGAGCCTATTATACAGAGTTAAGTAAGCCAGAAGGAAAAACACCAATACAGTATACTAATGCATATATATGGAATTTAGAAAGATGGTAACAATAACCCTGTGTACGAGATAGCAAAAGAGACACTGATGTATAGAACAGTCTTTTGGACTCTGTGGGAGAGGGAGAGGGTGGGAAGATTTGGGAGAATGGCATTGAAACATGTAAAATATCATGCATGAAACGAGTTGCCAGTCCAGGTTCGATGCACGATACTGGATGCTTGGGGCTGGTGCACTGGGACGACCCAGAGGGATGGTGTGGGGAGGGAGGAGGGAGGAGGGTACAGGGTGGGGAACACATGTATACCTGTGGCGGATTCATTTTGATATTTGGCAAAACTAATACAATTTTGTAAAGTTTAAAAATAAAATTAAAAAAAAAGCAAGCTCTGTAAAAACTATTTGATTTTAATTAATATTAGAGTTCAAGATTTATGTATTGTTTATAATAAATAATTTGACTTCACTAAAATTATGCATGTTGACCATTAATTATGTAGCAGAATTTTGATGATGAGTATCAATTTTATTAAATATATGATTTCTACTATATACAGTTTTCAATACCACTGGTTGTGGAACACTTCCAAAGTACTGGAATTTTTATGGCAAACTAAAGATCTAGAAATATCTCCTCAATACCTTCTCTAAACTTCCCAAGATGTATTGTGAAAGACCATAAACCTCTAAACAAATTAACCTGCCCAGTGGAACTGATGGGTCTTCCTACTCAGAGGATCCACTTGCCTCAGAACCAAGTATTATCCTGTTGATTTTCAATAAAAAATTAAACAGTGTTTCTCTAGAACGCTCCACCTTTCATTTCTGTTTAGTCAACTAGAATGTCATTTAAGTCAAATCGTTCACCTGAAACTGCCTCCCTTTCTGTGTTTATTTTATTAAGATTTAACTTTATTTATTGTCAGCACTATTGTCCTGAAATTGAGATTAATCACAATAAGTTTGTTGGATTTATTCATCAAGGGTGAGTCCAATCATTCTGAACTATACAGTGGACAACCATCAACTTCAATAAGAATTTTCATTTATTTTTTTAAATCAACATGTTTATATATTAAAGAAAAATGTCATATAGGTCATAGAATTTTTATTTGATTTTTTAAAATAAGTGAAGATTTTAAGTGGAAATAGTGATTTTATAAAACTTAAAGTTGAAGTCTATGTTTGATAATAGCACCATTTAAAAAGTGAATTTGTGGTTTTTAGGCAATATCTCCCTTTTGAAAGATTTTCTATTCTTGGAAAAAAATTATACAGGGCAGTGTGGTAAGTAAATTGGGAGAGAATGGAAAGGCTTACTATCTCTGCTCTATGTCAGAGAAAAAAACTAATTTCTCAAATAACCAATTTTCAAATCATATTTCAAGCTAACCAAAAAATGAGAAGAGTGTTCTGATAAATTAAATTTAAATTTAGAATCTGGTTATAATAAATAATTATCCAAAAACACTGCTAATGTATGCAAAAAATATTTCCTCCCCCATTTTTCTTAGGCCCTACGAATATTTTAATCCTTCTCTTAGTCAGGACCTAAAAAATCTGTATACTAGGAAACATGGCAGCTCTTTTTATATAAAATTTTTAAATATAATTTTATATAAAAATAAAAAATGAGTTTGTGACTGAATATTTAGGTTATGATATATTCTAATCTAAAATGGGAAAGGGTAATATGGAAGTTCTTCAAGCAGTGTTTGGACTATACATCTATCATCAAAGATAACATTTAAAAAAAACCACTGTGTATCAGTTAAGCATTTTATGAACATAAATATATATTTGCTAGCACTTAATAAGTTTGAAATTCATATTATGCTGTAGATTTAATAGGCATTTTATCATATTTTATTGGCATCCCTACTAAACATCTGCTTATTAAATATTTCTTCTATTTATCTTGTGTATGTTTATTTGGTGTGTTCTTTCTCTTGGATTTTATTTGTAAAATACATATCATTTACTTGTCTTTCTGAATAAATTATTAACTTTCTAAAATTAAGTTTCACCACTCTTTCTTAATAAGTATTTCTAAGTGTCTAATATACTATAGTTTGCCTTAATACACTTTGCAGTCACCATCTACCTGAAATCTTTCTTGATTGCCTGTGGCAGAGTTAGTTGCTTCATGCTCTATGCTCTTATATAGAAGCAGAAGAGAGAAAGACAAAAACAATTTTTTCTTCAAAAACAATTTTTTTAAGAAATAATGACTAAAAAACGTCAAATTTGATGAAAAATAGTCATACACATGGGCTTCCCTAGTGGCTCAGATGGTGAAGAATCTTCCTGCTTGCAGGAAACCCAGGTTCCATTGCTGGGTCAGGAAAATCCCCTGGAGAAGGGAATGGCCACCCACTCTGGTATTCTTGGCTGGAGAATTCCATAGAAAGAGGAGCCTGGTGGGCTACAGTCCATGGGGTCACAAAGAGTTGGACAATATTGAGTGACTGACACACACACACATTCATATTTATACCTATTAAGTTTATCTAAATCTACATAGAATACAAAGAGATTTACATGTAGACACTTCATAGTTAAACTGGTGAGAGCCAAAGGCAAAAAGAGTCCTCAAAGCAATGAGATTAAAAACTACTCAGCACATAAAGGAAAATCATAGTAAAATTTACAGCTGACTTCTCATTAGAGTTTATGGGGGCCAAAATTCAATGAGATGACATATTCAAATATCTGAAGACAATCAGTCAACAATTCTACAAGCAGCAAAACTATGCTTCAAAAACAAAAAAATATAAACAGTTTCCATATAGCCAAAGAAAAATCTATATGTGACTGAGATCTATGAAATCATGCATTCAATAGCAATAGAATATATATTCCCTTAAAGAACATATGGGGGCTTCCCCAGCGGCTCAGTGGTAAAGAAAACATCTACAGTGCAGGAGATGCAGGTATGATCCCTGGAGAAGGAAATAGCAACCCACTGAGGGAAATCCCATGTACAGAGGAGCCTGGTATGTTACAGTCCATGGGGTCACAAAAAGTGTCTAACACAATTGTGTTAGACACTTTTTGTGACCCCTTTAATGATAAACAGAATTTAAACAATAACAAACAGCATATGAAAAATTTTCCATGATAAATGATATGCTAGGCTATAACACAGAAATCAGTAATTTTAAAAGAAATAAAATATGTTTTCAAACACAAAGAAATTAAATTAGAAATTGACAACAGAGGAAGTCAGGGAAATTCCAAGCTTTGGAAAATAAATGACATACTTCCAATATAACTTATGGCTCAAAGATGGCTCACAGAAAAATTAGGAAATACTTTGAACTGACTGAAAAATGGACTTACAACAAATAAATTTTTTTTTGTACTGTAGTGAAAGTGTATTTAGAGGGAATTTTTTATCTTTAAATCTCTGTATTAGGAAAGCTAATCTCAAATCAATTCATTTCTACCTGAAGAAGATAGTACAAGAAGAAAAAAATACGAAGAAATAATGAAACAAGTAAATAAGTATCAGAAAAGAATTTAGTAAAATAGAGAAAAAAATCAATGGAGAAAATCAATGAAATGAAAAGCTGGTTCTTTAGAAAAATTTAAAAACATGACAAGCTTTATCTAGACTGGTCAAGAGAAAAAGAGAGACACAAATTATTAAAACCAGAAATGAAAGAGGGCATATCATTATGAATCTTACATAAATTAAAAGGACTATAAAGACATAAAAACTTTATCCTGAAAAAGTAGACAACCTGAATTAAATAGACTAAGTACTAAAAGGAAACAAACTATCTAAATTGATAGATAAATTAAAAAATAGAAATAGACCCATAGCAAGTAAAAGAATTAAGTTGATACTTAAAATGTTCCTAAGAAAAATCCAGGCACAGATTATTTTACAGATAAATTCTAGCAAATACCTAAAAAGAGATGTAAGTCATTCACAGACTCTTACAAAATTCAAAGTCTAGAACATTTCTTAATTCATTCTATGCTGCTACTGTTGGCCCAGTGCTAAAGCCAGATAAGGATGTCACAATAAAAGGACATGAATATGAATGTTTCCTGTGAATACTGATCAAAAATTTAAAAATAGCAATCACAAATTAGCAAAACATAAAAATATACATCATAACCAAATGAAATTTATTTCAAGAATATAGGTTAGTTTAATGTTCAAAACTTAGTTAATGGAATACAATATTCCTTTGTTAAAGGACAAACCTCAGGCTCATCTCAGTAAACAGAGAAAGATAATTTTAACAAATCTATCACCCATTATTGATTTAAAAAAAAAAAAAAAGGTCTGTCAATAAAGTAGGAATACAAGGAAATTTTGACCATGGGCATCTATGAAAAACCTGCAACTAACATTCTGTTTAATGCGGAAATAGTAAGTCACTCTCACTAAGATTAGGAATAAGACAGCAGTGTCTACTCTTGTCTCTTTTATTCAACAGCATGTTGGAAGTTCTAATTACTACAGTCAGGTAAGAAAAAGAAATCACAGGCACCTAGTAGGAAGTGGAAGAAATAAAAATGTCTTAATTTGTAAACAATATAGTCCTATATTCTGAAAATTTTAAGGAATTTAAAAAATCTAATGGAATTGATAAATGTATCCACAAAGGTCACAGAATACAAGCTCAATATAAAAATCAACCATACTTCTAAATATTAACAATAAACAATCTGTATCATAAGGTTGTTGCAGAAATTAAATGCTTAGATTCAGTTCAGTTCAGTTCAGTCGCTCAGTCGTGTCCAACTCTTTGCGACCCCATGAATCGCAGCACGCCAGGCCTCCCTGTCCATCACCAACAACCGGAGTTCACTCAAACTCACGTCCATCAAGTCGGTGATGCCATCCAGCCATCTCATCCTCTGTCATCCCCTTCTCCTCCTGCCCCCAATACCTCCCAGCAACAGGGTCTTTTCCAATGAGTCAACTCTTCACATGAGGTGGCCAAAGTATTGGAGTTTCAGCTTTAGCATCATTCCTTTCAAAGAACAACCAGGGCTCATCTTCTTTAGAATGGACTGGTTGGATCTCCTTGCAGTCCAAAGGACTCTCAGTTGTTAGCATATAGAAAATCTTCAACAAATACTGTCTTTTACTATTATTGTTTTGTTGTTACTTGGCATCATGTGTCTACAAATATTTATTAATTAACTCTTGCATTTAAGATGGTAATACTGCTTATTAAGGACAAATATTTCCTTAATAAACAGTGTGGACAGGTTAATAAACTGCTTAGGTCACCCAGGTGATAAGTAGAAGAACAAGCATGTGATCATAGGGTTAATAAACTGCTTAAGGTCACCCAGGCGATAAGTAGAAGAACAAGCATGTGATCGTAAGCCCATCGGACTACAGACTTGGCCCTTTCAATCATTCAGGCTTGCTGCCTAAGCTTGTTGTGCTGTTGTTGCTGTTGTTTAGTCGCTAAATTCTATCCATTCTTTTGCAACACCTTGAACCTGCCAGGCACCTCCATCCATTGAATTCTCCAGGCAAGAATATTAAAATCGGTTACCATGTCCTCCTCCAGGGCATCTTTCTGACCCAGGGATTGGATTGAACCTGAGTCTCCCACATTGGCAGGCAGATTCTTTACCACTGAGGCACCCCCAGGGTGTCCTAGACATGGACAAATATTTAAATCAGAGTATGCTGTCAAATTATGTGCCATCTGTATTTTCTGCACCATTCCTATGCTAAGGAAGAATTTCGAAATCCAGAACACTCAAAAAGGGACCCTATTAATGATACCAGGCACATTTTTAATCAAACCCATAACCAGAATTCCTGAGGAATTAAAAAATTGGCCAATAAGCTTGCATCTCCAAGGCTGCCCTTGAATATAAGCAGTCACTGCAAATTACATTTTTGTTTTAAATATAATTCATTCATAGTGATCATGAGTGACTGTCACATGTATCATGCCACATTTTTGCAACTTACATAGGAAATAACCAAATCAGGCATTTTTACATACTTTCACCATCCCAGATAAAATTCATTCTTGATCATGTCTTCATATCATCATACCTATGTGGTTTCTTAGATATATACCATATTTTATTTTTTAATTTTTTAAAAATGTATTTATCTTTAATTGAAGGATAATTGCTTTACAGAATTTTGTTGTTTTCTATCATACCTTAACATGAATCAGCCATACGTATATATATAATATCCCCTCCTTTTAGAACCTCCCTCCCATCTGCCTCCCCATCCAACCCTTCTAGGTTGATACAGGGCCCCTGTTTGAGTTTCCTGAGACATACAGCAAATTCCCATTGGCCATCTATTTTACATATGGTAATGTAGGTTTCCATGTTACTCTTTCCATACATCTTATCCTCTCCTCCCCTCTCACTATGTCCGTAAGTCTATACTCTATATCTGTTTCTCCATTGCTGCCCTGTAAATAAACTCTTTAGTACCATTTTTTCTAGATTCCATATATATATGTTAGAATGTGATATTTATCTTTTTCTTTCTGACTTACTTCACTCTGCATAATAGGTTCTAGGTTCATCCACCTTATTAGAACTGACTCAAATGTGTTCCTTTTATGGGTGAATAATATTCCATTGTGTATATGCACAACTTCTAGATCCATTCATCTGTTGATTGGGCGTCTAGGTTGCTTTCATGTTTTAGCTACAATAAATAGTGCAATGGAATATATGTGTCTTTTCCAATTTTGGTTTCCTCAGGATACATGCCTAGGCATGGGATTGCTGGGTCCTATGGTGGTTTTATTTCTAGTTTTTTAAGGAATCTCCACACCAGCTTCCTTAGTGTCTGTATCAATTTACATTCCCACCAACAGTGGCAATTCTCTAATAATGAGCAATGTTGAGCATCTTTTCATGTGTTTGTTAGCCATCTGTATGTCTTCTTTGGAGAAACATCTGTTTAAGTCTTTTTCCTATTTTTTTATTGGGCCATATGCTTTTCTGGTATTGAGTTGTATGAGCTGCTTGTATATTTTGGAAACTAATCCTTTGTCAGTTGTTTCATTTGCTATTATTTTCTCCCATTCTGAGGGTTGTGTTTTCACCTTGCTTATAGTTTCCTTTGCTGTGAAAAAACTTTTAAGTTTAATCAGGTCCCACTTGTTTATTTTTGTTTTTATTTCCATTACTCCAGGAGGTGGGTCATAGAGGATCTTTTTTGATTTATGTCATTGAGTTTTCCGCCTATGTTTTCCTCTAAGAGTTTTATAGTTTCTGGTTTTATATTTAGGTCTTTAATGCATTTTTGAGTTTACCTTTGTGTATGGTGTTAGGAAGTGTTCTCATTTCATTCTTTAACGTGTAGCTGTCCACTTTTCCCAGAACCATTTATTGAAGAGGCTGTCTTTGCCTCATTGTATATTCTTGCCTCCTTTGTCAAAAATAAGGTACCCATAGGTGCATGGATTTGTTTCTGGGCTTTCCATCTTGTTCCATGGGTCTGTATGTCTGTTTTTAGATCTATACTATATTTCTTATTCCAAAAGTCTGCTCTGTATTTCTCTATATCCTACTTTGGATCTATTTTTACCATACTGGCTATAAATTAGCTTCATTTTCAAGAAACAAGACAAATTCATGTGAGTCTTTGATATGCAAAATCAAAACTATACTGTTTTATTTTAATTTCTTCAAAGCTCTTAGTAATTTAGTTAGCTGAAACATACAATGGTATTCATTCTGTACTTCTAGTTCCCAAGTTATTATACAATCATAATGACATTCAACTTATTGCAATTTAATTTTACTTTTATCAGTATTAATCCCAACATACTGATAATATTTTATTAATTATTTTAAGACATAAATCTTATATATTCTTGATAAAGTACTCAGTTCCTCCTAGTGGATACTCAAGTTTAGCTAATAGTATCAATATTTCTATATTTTAATGATTTATTGTTAGTTTTAAGTACATACTTATAATTCATAATGCATGAAGCAAATAGTGTCTATAAAGTTGAAACCAAGTTTTGAAAAACATAAACAATTCTATTTTAAATAAAAATTAGTTGACACTAATGGCACTTAATTTTCCCTGTTATTAAATATATTAAAGAGCCAACACTGAGATTTTGACCAATAAGATAGTTCATCTATTTTTCACTCACTTTTACAATTCCCCATCAATGGACAATAAGAGGGAATAATTGGGCTGGATGGGGGGTAGTAAATGATACTGAATCCTAGATTTTTAAAGGGTGGGGTAGAGAGGATAAATGTTCTAATTATCATATTAATGAACAGAAATGACATGCAGAGCATAAATGGAAAGAAATACACAGAATGAATGCAATATTCAGCTCTTTCCTGTGGGGGGTGGGGGCAGGAGTCCCACTTGCGAAGGGAAGCACAGAGCCTGACAACCACACCCAGTGTGCTGGAGCGTGCATCTGCTCAACACAGGCTCAGCCAAAATCTGCAGGTGTCAAGATGCCAATGGGACCCACAAAATGATGGAAATGCAGACAAATTAGCTTTTGAAGAGTATCAATATTCCCAAATGTTGTTAATTCTGCATGCATACAGATATCGCTTGCCTTTCTCTCTTTTATCATGTTGTCCGTGGAGTTTTATAAAAGTCTAAACATGAACGATCAGAACTGCTCTCTGTGATCAACAGAGCACCCAGAAGACCGGGCTGTCAGCTCATCCATTCTCCTAGAAAATGCCTGTATAACAACACCACCACCTTCATTTTTCCTAAGAAACAGATTGGAAAGACAAACTCTCATTGCTGATACAGAACTTTGGAGAGATTTTTCCACGATGTGTGCAGAGACTTGCAAATGTTGTGGCCTGTGAAGTCAATCAGCTACAAATTACAGGCCAGATGCCACTCATCCCCTTGCTCTCAGGTCTGCAAAATGGTTCCAGATGACTTTGTGAAAATGACACCCTGAATTATTAAAATAAATTTTGCTTCCAATAAACTCCTCTCTAAGTCATTAAGATGGGCACTGGGTTGAACAGAGATTTGCTATCATACCAGAAAATATCATTTGCAAATGTGGTATCTACACATAGTACTTGAGACTTTTCTTAAACAATTTTCTAATAAATGCAATATAATTCATAGTATTATAATAAAGTTGTTTAAATGTGCTCATTTATTCTTTAATTTCTTATTTAAAAAAAAGCCTGACATTTGTATTATCTGGTTACAGATGTGGAAAAAATGTAGTAGTTTGTCTAAAGGCACACAGATATAAATGGTAGTGGCAAAAATGGAACCCCAGTCTTTCCACTTTATTTCCAATACTCCTCTTAGGCTATCCTGTTTTACTGTAAAGATACTAAATCTTTGTTTTCATAATGTTCATTTGTACCATTCATAGACTCATTATCCAATAATACATAAAAAGCCACCTACCTATTAGGTATACTAATCACATTTATATATTGTCTTTCAAAAATGCATAGGCAAATCACAACTACACTAGTAGTTTATTTACTACATGAATCAGAAAATGGACTGAATCATCATGAAAACTTAGCGAAGAAGTTAGACAATCAGAAAAGTTTATTTTTTAAAACAGGAATTAATCATTATTTACTTAATTAGAAGTACCCAAATTACTTATCCAGAAATATCCACTTGTATTCTTTTCCTAGGGTGTCCATGACAAAGTTTGACAAACTGGGTGTTTTAAAACAAGAGATATCTCTTGCAGTGCTGAAAGCTAGAAGTCTGAACTCACGATGTCAGCAGGACAATGCTCCCTCCAAAGACTCTAGGGAAAAAATCCTTCCTTGCCTCTTCCAGACTGTGGGTGACTTCAGGAGTTCCTTGGCTTATGACAGCATACCTCCAAGCCTGGCCTCCACCATTTCATGGCCTTTTCCTCTGTGTGTGTCTGTCTGGTCAATTTTCTCCTCTTCTCATAAAGAGACTAATCATATGGGATGTAGGGCCCACTCTAATCTAGTATGACCTCATCCTAACTTAACTAATTATATATGCAAAGACGTGTTCCCAATTAAGGTCATATTCTGAGGTTCTGGAAAGACATGATTTTGGGGTGGGGGTACAATCCATCCCAGTGCATTCACAGCCTTTGCCAGTTACCTACAGAAATTCCTTCTACAACACTGTGATATAGAATATCCTTCTTTCCCTTCTGTCAGGGAGTACTGGAACCCTCTCACATTACAGAGTTCTTTTTAATCTTATCTGATCTAGAGTGTTCTGTCATGCTACTAAGCAATCGCAACATAGGCACAGGAAAACAGAGAAGGAAAGCAAAAAACAAACTCATTTCTAACAGTACAATTTTTCTATTATTCCAACACATTCCATTTTAAATCCTCACTTCTTTTTTTTTTAATTTTATTTTATTTTTAAACTTTACATAATTGTATTAGTTTTGCCAAATATCAAAATGAATCCGCCACAGGTATACTTCTTCACCTTCCACAAAGTTTTCTTTCCCTTAATCCCAACAACTCTCGAGACGTCCTCCTGCTCCTTCACATAGCCTACTTTGAAGAACAGCTCAGGATACACAAGAGTAAATCAATATGCATGTTTAAGATCCAACCAAATCATTCTTCAGTAACTATGTACTCAAAGACTCATACATTGTAGTGATTATAGATACAGAGAAACCCTAATTGGAATAGCAGACAGTGGGAGATGAAAGAAGAGAAACTATATCCTGGATGAAAATAACATTTATTTGCTTAAACCAAGCAAGCCAACACACAAACATACAAACCAATCCACATGTATAACTACCACTTGTAAAGCAATTATAGCAGTTTATGATGTGGTCTTAGGCTGTTCTCTGAAAATATCACTCCTGTTTGTGCTGTCTACAGTATTATCATAGAGGTTAATTCACAAATTTAACTATTCTCTGGAAACATCATTCTTCACTTTCTCTCTCTCACATGTACCCTTTGAACGTCTCTCATGATAGCCATGGAGCTGGAGAAAGCTCTATTCTGTCCCCTCCAAAATCTAGAGCGTGGGGAGATGTGCTCTTGGCACTACAAGCCAGAACAATGAGAAACATTGTCCATGAAAGCCTCAGCGCAGTTTAATATGATGAGATCATTTTACTTTCAGCAGGATTTTTGAACTGGCCTAGGTATAAGCAGTCTAATATACTAAATGTTTTCAGTTTTTATAAGTCAGACATAGTTTGATAATTTTATGTATCTTCTTATTCAACTGAAGGATATGAAGGCAGTGTCAAGGACAATGTAGATGTCAATCAACTGTTTTTTGTTGAAGAACAACAAAAGGTTTGATGTTTCGATTGTGTCTTTTCCTAGATAGCAACTGGTTTGTCCCACTCACTTTAATCCTTAAGGCCTCGGGTAGTCATTAATATTCTTCAATAACTATTCATTATTTTTCCCATGTATGGCATGGTCCCTGTGAAAGGAACATGCAATAATGAAGGAGAAGAGATGGGAGCCACTTCTGGGCAGGAGTATTTGCTGCCGTCTATGGGGTCGCACAGAATCGGACTCGACTGAAGCGACTTAGCAGCAGCAGCAGCAGCATGATACCTTTTGGAACTCGCTTTCATTCTTACATAGCCTGGGTTCTGGATTAACTATGACGAGCAGTGCTTTCTACCAACGTCATTAGCTGTGTAGCATATGTGTACATTCTCAGTTGCTTCAGTCGTGTCCAACTCTGCTGTATGGACTGTATGTAGCTCACCAGGTCCCTCTGTCCATGGGATAAAGACAGGCTCCTCTGTCCACGTCCATGGGAATACTGGAGTGGGTTGCCATGCCTTTCTTCGGAGGATCTTCTTGACCCAGGGATCAAATCCGCATCCCCTGTGTTATAGGTAGATTCTTTACCACTGAGACATCAGATGTGTAGCATAGGTGAGCAATAAATCTTTATTGTTTAACACCATAGTTTGAGGTGATGTTCATTACAATAGAATAATCTGCATTTTCTGACTGATACAAATACTGATTAACATTCTTACATGACTATACCTAGTGTCACACAAAAGCTAGTAGATAGTGTATTTGTGGAAGATGACAAACATCTCATATGTTGCTTTTATTCTCCCAACTGTGACAACTCAATGTTGACCAAAATTTGAGATCATTGCTCAAAATTTTTAATAAAATGAGAATATTTTTATTTTATAATAATTTTAATTTGATTTTGGCAGTCCTATCTCTCTTTGAAATATCTGCTCAAAGTTTTGTTTAAAATTCTTATTTTTGAATCACCAAATCCAATCTGCCTAGACAAGAGTCAGTTTGCTTAAGTCTTCAATAGTACAAGATATAATTCTATTCCATAATTTGAAGACAGTCAAAGGTGCTTGACTTGTACTTTGTTTCCATTATAATACCACTCAATCATAATTAATTTTGATGATCTTTGGCTAAATTAGAATCTGTGGGTAGCTCTGCAGGAAAGGAAAAGGATAAGGGCACCTTACAAAGTACCCTGTAGGTAACCTCAACCTAATTTAAGCCCCTCTTGATATGTAGCAATAGACCTTGGTAAAATGGCAGGTGATTCCCTACACAGAATAAAAGTAGCAGTTGTACCCCTGCCCAGACACAGTAAATTTGTATGAACATGGTGCTTTTCATTAGGCAATCAATAATATATTTTATTGGTTCCAGAACACTGCACAAAGCCCACTAGAAGTCATCTCACTCAACTGTTTTGTGTGAACACTACAATTAACCCAAGAAAAAAATAAATTAGTTTTTTTCTTAAATCTGGAGGTTTTCTAGTTGTAAAAGCCCAATTACAAATTAGCAAGCTGTGAATAATCAGATTACAAAATAATCAGCCTCAAAGCAGCAAGTGCTTCACTTGTAAAAGTCTGCAAAGATTCACAAAATTAAAGTTATATGGTAATAATTGATGGCAAATGAAAATAGCAGCAATATTAAGTAGAATCACTTTTACCTTAAATGTTAGTAGATTTACTCGATAGATTTTCATATTTATCATTTTGGTTAAAGAAGTACAGATTTTGAAGGAAGGCATATGCCAAGTTGAAATAGTTTTTACATATTTGGATTTCAGGTTATTTGGTAAAAAATTACTCTATTTTATGCTGATATTCCCTCAACATCTATCATGTGGTATTATTTGTACAGTATTATTCAACTTCATTTCACATCAGAAAAATCAATTAACAATTCATAATATTGAGGCATATTTGTTCATTTTCCTGTTCATATTATAACATTGAGAAAATTACTCGATTTGCCCACAATTTTGAATTTTATTACCTTGAGGAAAGAATATGTAGGTAAAGGACTTCCCTGGTGATTCAGACAGTAAAGAATCTGCCTGCAGTGTGGGAGACCTGGGTAGGATCCCTGGATTGGGAAGATCCCCTGGAGAAGAGAATGGCAACCCATTCCAGAATTCTTGCCAGGGAAATCCTTTGGACAGAGGAGCCTGGCAGGCTACAGTCCATGGGGGCACAAAGACACAGCTGAATCACACACACACACACACACACACAATGAAAGTAAACCAAAATTCTTTCAAAAGAAATGTCAAATATTGATACAACTATTTTACTTCCAGTGTTCTTGCAAAGGCCTTTGCCCCTGAAACTGGGCTTCCACTAGAAAGAGAGCTTTATTACTTTTTCTGACCATTTTCCATATTACTGCTTCTGGTGCTTTTCCCCTCTGAAATACCCTTCCAGATAACATCTGCCTACCTCAACCCCACTTTTCCTCTGAAATACTACACAATTTTAGGGTGGGTGGGTAGACATGAACAATTACAATTAAATAAATGGAAATAGTTTGAAATGAAGAAGTAGGATCCATAAACACATCTTTAGAGATGGAATTTTAGATCCCATATCTAACCTGGAATACAGATTAAGAATATATTCTACTTGGTTTTGTAATCCATGTTCTAGTGACATAAAGTGGCAATTCTTTACCACCAACCAGAAAATGACAAGAGTGAACACCAACATTTTAGGAATCAGCAAACTAAAAAGGGTGGGAACAGGCAAATTTAATTCAGATGAAAATTATATCTACTACTGTGGGCAAGAATCCCTTAGAAGAAAAGGAGTAGCCCTCATAGTCAACAGGAGTCCAAAATGCAGTTCTTGGGTGCAGTCTCAAAAATGACAGAATGATCTCTGTTTGTTTCCAAGGCAAACCATTCAACATTACAATAATCCAAGTCTATTCCCCAACCACTAATGCTGAAGAAGCTGAAGTTGAATGGTTCTATGAAGACCTACAAGACCTTCTAGAACTAAAACCAAAAATAAAGATGTCCTTTTTTTTTTTTTTTTTTTTTTTTTTTTAATTTTATTTTATTTTTAAACTTTACATAACTGTATTAGATTTGCCAAATATCAAAATGAATCCGCCACAGGTATACATGTGTTCCCCATCCTGAACCCTCCTCCCTCCTCCCTCCCCATTCCATCCCTCTGGGTCGTCCCAGTGCACCAGCCCCAAGCATCCAGTATCGTGCATCGAACCTGGACTGGCAACTCGTTTCATACATGATATTTACATGTTTCAATGCCATTCTCCCAAATCTTCCCACCCTCTCCCTCTCCCACAGAGTCCATAAGACTGTTCTATACATCAGTGTCTCTTTTGCTGTCTCGTACACAGGGTTATTGTTACCATCTTTCTAAATTCCATATATATGCGTTAGTATACTGTATTGGTGTTTTTCTTTCTGGCTTACTTCACTCTGTATAATAGGCTCCAGTTTCATCCACCTCATTAGAACTGATTCAAATGTATTCTTTTTAATGGCTGAATAATACTCCATTGTGTATATGTACCACAGCTTTCTTATCCATTCATCTGCTGATGGACATCTAGGTTGCTTCCATGTCCTGGCTATTATAAACAGTGCTGCGATGAACATTGGGGTACTCGTGTCTCTTTCCCTTCTGGTTTTCTCAGTGTGTATGCCCAGCAGTGGGATTGCTGGATCATAAGGCATGTCTATTTCCAGTTTTTTAAGGAATCTCCACACTGTTCTCCATAGTGGCTGCACTAGTTTGCATTCCCACCAACAGTGTAAGAGGGTTCCCTTTTCTCCACACCCTCTCCAGCATTTATTACTTGTAGACTTTTGGATTGCAGCCATTCTGACTGGCGTGAAATGGTACCTCATAGTGGTTTTGATTTGCATTTCTCTGATAATGAGTGATGTTGAGCATCTTTTCATGTGTTTGTTAGCCATCTTTATGTCTTCTTTGGAGAAATGTCTATTTAGTTCTTTGGCCCATTTTTTGATTGGGTCATTTATTTTTCTGGAGTTGAGCTGTAGGAGTTGCTTGTATATTCTCGAGATTAGTTGTTTGTCAGTTGCTTCATTTGCTATTATCTTCTCCCATTCTGAAGGCTGTCTTTTCACCTTGCTAATAGTTTCCTTTGATGTGCAGAAGCTTTTAAGGTTAATTAGGTCCCATTTGTTTATTTTTGCTTTTATTTCCAATATTCTGGGAGGTGGGTCATAGAGGATCCTGCTGTGATGTATGTCAGAGAGCGTTTTGCCTATGTTCTCCTCTAGGAGTTTTATAGTTTCTGGTCTTACGTTTAGATCTTTAATCCATTTTGAGTTTATTTTTGTGTATGGTGTTAGAAAGTGTTCTAGTTTCATTCTTTTACAAGTGGTTGACCAGAGTTCCCAGCACCACTTGTTAAAGAGATTGTCTTTAATCCATTGTATATTCTTGCCTCCTTTGTCGAAGATAAGGTGTCCATATGTGCGTGGATTTATCTCTGGGCTTTCTATTTTGTTCCATTGATCTATATTTCTGTCTTTGTGCCAGTACCATACTGTCTTGATAACTGTGGCTTTGTAGTAGAGCCTGAAGTCAGGTAGGTTGATTCCTCCAGTTCCATTCTTCTTTCTCAAGATCGCTTTGGCTATTCGAGGTTTTTTGTTTTTCCATACAAATTGTGAAATTATTTGTTCTAGCTCTGTGAAGAATGCTGTTGGTAGCTTGATAGGGATTGCATTGAATCTATAGATTGCTTTGGGTAGTATACTCATTTTCACTACATTGATTCTTCCAATCCATGAACATGGTATATTTCTCCATCTGTTAGTGTCCTCTTTGATTTCTTTCACCAGTGTTTTATAGTTTTCTATATATAGGTCTTTAGATTCTTTAGGTAGATATATTCCTAAGTATTTTATTCTTTCCGTTGCAATGGTGAATGGAATTGTTTCCTTAATTTCTCTTTCTGTTTTCTCATTATTAGTGTATAGGAATGCAAGGGATTTCTGTGTGTTGATTTTATATCCTGCAACTTTACTATATTCATTGATTAGTTCTAGTAATTTTCTGGTGGAGTCTTTAGGGTTTTCTATGTAGAGGATCATGTCATCTGCAAACAGTGAGAGCTTTACTTCTTCTTTTCCAATTTGGATTCCTTTTATTTCTTTTTCTGCTCTGATTGCTGTGGCCAAAACTTCCAAAACTATGTTGAATAGTAATGGTGAAAGTGGGCACCCTTGTCTTGTTCCTGACTTTAGAGGAAATGCTTTCAATTTTTCACCATTGAGGATAATGTTTGCTGTGGGTTTGTCATATATAGCTTTTATTATGTTGAGGTATGTTCCTGCTATTCCTGCTTTCTGGAGAGTTTTGATCATAAATGGATGTTGAATTTTGTCAAAGGCTTTCTCTGCATCTATTGAGATAATCATATGGTTTTTATTTTTCAATTTGTTAATGTGGTGTATTACATTGATTGATTTGCGGATATTGAAGAATCCTTGCATCCCTGGGATAAAGCCCACTTGGTCATGGTGTATGATCTTTTTAATGTGTTGTTGGATTCTGATTGCTAGAATTTTGTTAAGGATTTTTGCATCTATGTTCATCAGTGATATTGGCCTGTAGTTTTCTTTTTTTGTGGGATCTTTGTCAGGTTTTGGTATTAGGGTGATGGTGGCCTCATAGAATGAGTTTGGAAGTTTACCATCCTCTGCAATTTTCTGGAAGAGTTTGAGCAGGATAGGTGTTAGCTCTTCTCTAAATTTTTGGTAGAATTCAGCTGTGAAGCCGTCTGGACCTGGGCTTTTGTTTGCTGGAAGATTTTTGATTACAGTTTCAATTTCCGTGCTTGTGATGGGTCTGTTAAGATTTTCTATTTCTTCCTGATCGAGTTTTGGAAAGTTGTACTTTTCTAAGAATTTGTCCATTTCTTCCACGTTGTCCATTTTATTGGCATATAATTGTTGATAGTAGTCTCTTATGATCCTTTGTATTTCTGTGTTGTCTGTTGTGATCTCTCCATTTTCATTTCTAATTTTATTGATTTGATTTTTCTCCCTTTGTTTCTTGATGAGTCTGGCTAATGGTTTGTCAATTTTATTTATCCTTTCAAAGAACCAGCTTTTGGTTTTGTTGATTTTTGCTATGGTCTCTTTTGTTTCTTTTGCATTTATTTCTGCTCTAATTTTTAAGATTTCTTTCCTTCTACTAACCCTGGGGTTCTTCATTTCTTCCTTTTCTAGTTGCTTTAGGTGTAGAGTTAGGTTATTTATTTGACTTTTTTCTTGTTTCTTGAGGTGTGCCTGTATTGCTATGAACTTTCCCCTTAGGACTGCTTTTACCGTGTCCCACAGGTTTTGGGTTGTTGTGTTTTCATTTTCATTCGTTTCTATGCAAATTTTGATTTCTTTTTTGATTTCTTCTGTGATTTGTTGGTTATTCAGCAGCGTGTTGTTCAGCCTCCATATGTTGGATTTTTTAATAGTTTTTCTCCTGTAATTGAGATCTAATCTTACTGCATTGTGGTCAGAAAAGATGCTTGGAATGATTTCTATTTTTTTGAATTTACCAAGGCTAGCTTTATGGCCCAGGATGTGATCTATCCTGGAGAAGGTTCCATGTGCACTTGAGAAGAAGGTGAAATTCATTGTTTTGGGATGAAATGTCCTATAGATATCAATTAGGTCTAACTGGTCTATTGTATCGTTTAAAGTTTGTGTTTCCTTGTTAATTTTCTGTTTAGTTGATCTATCCATAGGTGTGAGTGGGGTATTAAAGTCTCCCACTATTATTGTGTTATTGTTAATTTCTTCTTTCATACTTGTTAGCATTTGTCTTACATACTGCGGTGCTCCCGTGTTGGGTGCATATATATTTATAATTGTTATATCTTCTTCTTGGATTGATCCTTTGATCATTATGTAGTGACCATCTTTGTCTCTTTTCACAGTCTTTGTTTTAAAGTCTATTTTATCTGATATGAGTATTGCTACTCCTGCTTTCTTTTGGTCCCTATTCGCATGGAAAATCTTTTTCCAGCCCTTCACTTTCAGTCTGTATGTGTCCCCTGTTTTGAGGTGGGTCTCTTGTAGACAACATATGCAGGGGTCTTGTTTTTGTATCCATTCAGCCAGTCTTTGTCTTTTGGTTGGGGCATTCAACCCATTTACGTTTAAGGTAATTACTGATAAGTATGACCCCGTTGCCATTTACTTTATTGTTTTGGGTTCGAATTTATACACAATTTTTGTGTTTCCTGTCTAGAGAATATCCTTTAGTATTTGTTGGAGAGCTGGTTTGGTGGTGCAGAATTCTCTCAGCTTTTGCTTGTCTGAAAAGCTTTTGATTTCTCCTTCATACTTGAATAAGATCCTTGCTGGGTACAATAATCTGGGCTGTAGATTATTTTCTTTCATCATTTTAAGTATGTCTTGCCATTCTCTCCTGGCTTGAAGAGTTTCTATTGAAAGATCAGCTGTTATCCTTATGGGAATTCCCTTGTGTGTTATTTGTTGTTTTTCCCTTGCTGCTTTTAATATTTGTTCTTTGTGTTTGATCTTTGTTAATTTGATTACTATGTGTCTTGGGGTGTTTCGCCTTGGGTTTATCCTATTTGGGACTCTCTGGGTTTCTTGGACTTGGGTGATTATTTCCTTCCCCATTTTAGGGAAGTTTTCAACTATTATCTCCTCAAGTATTTTCTCATGGTCTTTCTTTTTGTCTTCTTCTTCTGGGACCCCTATGATTCGAATGTTGTAGCGTTTAATATTGTCCTGGAGGTCTCTGAGATTGTCCTCATTTCTTTTAATTCGTTTTTCTTTTATCCTCTCTGATTCATTTATTTCTACCATTCTATCTTCTAATTCACTAATCCTATCTTCTGCCTCTGTTATTCTACTATTTGTTGCCTCCAGAGTGTTTTTAATTTCACTTATTGCATTATTCATTATATATTGACTCTTTTTTATTTCTTCTAAGTCCTTGTTAAACCTTTCTTGCATCTTCTCAATCCTTGCCTCCAGGCTATTTATCTGTGATTCCATTTTAATTTCAAGATTTTGGATCAATTTCACTATCATTATTCGGAATTCTTTATCAGGTAGATTCCCTATCTCTTCTTCTTTGGTTTGGTTTGGTGGGCATTTATCCTGTTCCTTTATCTGCTGGCTATTCCTCTGTCTCTTCATCTTGTTTAAATTGCTGAGTTTGGGGTGTCCTTTCTGTATTCTGGCAGTTTGTGGAGTTCTCTTTATTGTGGCGTTTCCTCGCTGTGTGTGGGTTTGTACAGGTGGCTTGTCAAGGTTTCCTGGTTAGGGAAGCTTGTGTCGATGTTCTGGTGGATGGAGCTGTATTTCTTCTCTCTGGAGTGTAATGAAATGTCCAGTAACGAGTTATGAGATGTCTATGGTTTTGGGGTGACTTTGGGCAGCCTGTATCTTGAAGCTCAGGGCTGTGTTCCTTTGTTGCTGGAGAATTTGCTTGTTATGTCTTTCCCTGGAACTTGTTGGCCCTTGTGTGGTGCTTGGTTTCAGTGTCGGTATGGAGGCGTTTGATGAGCTCCTGTCAATTAATGTTCCTTGGAGTCAGGAGTTCCCTGGAGTCAGGGATTGGACTTAAGCCTCCTACTTCCAGTTATCGGTCTTAATTTTACAGTAGTTTCAAAACTTCTCCTTCTATACAGCACCACTGATAAAACATCTACGTTAAAGATGAAAAGTTTCTCTACTGTTAGGGTCACTCGGAGAGGTTCACAGCGTTACATGGAGAAGAGAAGAGGGAGGAGGGAGTTAGAGGTGACCCAAATGAGATGAGGTGGAATCAATAGTGGAGAGAGTGGGCTAGCCAGTAGTCACTTCCTTATGTGCACTCCACAACTGGACCACTCAGAGATGTTCACGGAGTTATACAGGGAAGAGAAGAAGGAGGCAGGAGACAGAGGTGGCCAGAAGGATAAAAGGGGGAAATGAAAAGGCGGGAGACAGATCCAGCCAGTAATCAGTTCCTTGAGTGTTCTCCACCGTCTGGAACACACAGAAATTCAGAGTTGGGTAGAGTAGAGAGGGGTTAGGGAGGAGATACAGGTGACCTGGTGGAGAAAATGGAGAGTCCAAAGGGAGAGAGAGCAGTCAAGCCAGTAATCTCGTACACTAGTGAAAAATGGGTCCTGAAGATTGGGTTCTTAAAGGTACAAAATTGGTAACAAATACATAAAAACAAAAATTAGAAATTAGAGTAGAGTTTGGAATTTCAAAAATGCGATGTTAATGAAAAGGAGAAGGAAAAGAAAGAGAGAAAAAACGAACAAAGAAAAACAAACAAGGTCGTGAAAGTAATAAAGAAACTACAGGTACAAAATTGATAACTAATACCAAACAGCAAAAATTAAAAATCCAGAGTAGAGTTTGGAATTTCAAAAATACAACGTTAAAAAAAAAAAAAAAAAGAAGAAGAAGAAAAATAAAGAGAGAAAACAAACAAACCAACAAAAACAATGTCGCAAAAATTATAAAGAAAATACAGGTACAAAATTGATATCAAATACCAAAAAGCATAAATTAAAAATCTTGAGTAGAGTTTGGAATTGCAGATATACGATGTTATATAAAAGAAGAAGAGAAAGAAACAGAGGAAAAAAAAAAAAAGTCACAGCAATTATGAAAAAACTATAGGTACAAAATTGATAACATATATCAAATGGCTAAAATTAAAAATCTAGAGTAGAGTTTGGAATTTCAAAAATGCAATGTTAAAGAAAAGAAGAAAAAGAAAAAAAAAAAAAAAAACCACGGTCAAAAAATTATAAAATATATATATGAAGTTTGCTGAAGAAGAAAAAAAAAAATAGGGTCTTTTTTTTTTTTTTTTGCAAAGTAATAGTTATAAAAGTGAAAATTAAAGGACAATAGAGGACTTAAAAAAATTTTTTTTTAATTAAAAAAAAAAAGAAAGAAAGAAAGATTGATCGTAAAAATAGTAAAAATATATCTAGGTCTTTCTCTGGTTTTGTTGTGAGTATTGTGGGTTCAGTTCATTTTTGGCAGTTCCTTAGTCCGACTTATATTTCTCAAGATCTATAGGCCCCTTCCTATGTAATCCGTAGTAACCACAGGGTTTTAATCTATGGCCTGTAGCTTCCAAGGCGTTTCCCTCTGTTAGAGCTTCTTCTGTTTGCTGGTCTCTTCAGTGTCTGGTTCCCGCCCTGACACAAAGGGGACGGTGGAGGACCCTATTTTTTTTTTTTTTTTTTTTTTTAATTTAGGCTCACTTGTTCAGCCGCGCTGTGGGGAGGGAGGGAGGGATGCTGCAAACAGATAACACTGGCGTGCGCTCGAAGTGCCTCGGCCACACTGGGTCTGGCCCCGCTCACGGCGCGTGTAACCTCCCTGCCCACACTGCTTGGGCTCTAGGTTGTTCCGCCGGGAACAATCAGAGGCCGGCCCTGGACTGAGCTCCCAGGTCCAAGCCGCTCAGGTTCAGGCACTCGGGTAGTCCTCAGAGGCGCAGACTCGGTTGGGCCTGCGTTTTGTGTTCTTCCCAGGTCGAGCAGCTCAGGCGATGAGGTGCTTGGCGGGCGCCAATGCTGCGACTTATCGCCTCCCCGCCACTCGGTTATCTGGGTGTAAAACCGGCGCACCTTCTCAGGCAGATGTTGACCGTCCAGACCCCCAAGAAGTTTTAGTTAGCAAAGAAGCCTGCTTACAGTTTTATAGATAGTGTCTCTCTGGGGCTGCGATTGCCCCCTTCCGGCTCTGGTTGCCTGTCACCGGAGGGGGAGGTCTGCAGCCGGCTATCTCTGTTCAGTCTTTTGTTCTGTGCGCGGGCCTGGCGGTGTCTTAGGTTAGGGCTGGCTTTTCGCGTGGTAGATATCCCACAGTCTGGTTTGCTAGCCCAAATTATTTCGCTCAGATAGCGCTCAGGACATTCGGCCCGATTCTTACTCTAAGGGACACAGCCCGTGCCGCACTTCCCTGCCCAGCCCCCGCTTGCTAATGCCGTGTGCAGGCGTCTGCGCTGCTTCTCCGCTGGGGGAGTTCCCGTAGGGCTCACAATCCGCGATTTTTAATTGTTTATTTTTTTTTTCCCCTCCCTTTTATGTTGCCCTCTGTGCTTCCAAAGCTCGGCACAGATTCGGCAGTGAGAGGGTTTCCTGGTGTTTGGAAACTTCTCTCTTTTTAAGACTCCCTTCCCGGGACGGAACTCCGTCCCTCCCTCTTTTGTCTCTTTTTTTGTCTTTTATATTTTTTCCTACCTCCTTTCGAAGAGTTGGGCTGCTTTTCTGGGTGCCTGATGTCCTCTGCCGGCATTCGGAAGTTGTTTTGTGGAATTTACTCGATGTTTAAATGCTCTTTTGATGAATTTGTGGGGGATAAAGTGTTCTCCCCGTCCTACTCCTCCGCCATCTTGGCTCCTCCCCTCAAAGATGTCCTTTTCATCACAGGGGATTGGAATGCGAAAGTAGGAAGTCAAGAGATACCTGTAGTAACAGACAAATTTGGCCTTGGAATACAAAATTAAGCAGGGCAAAAGCTAACAGAGTTTTGCCCAGAGATCATATTGGTCATAGCCAACAGCCTCTGCCAATAAGACGAAAGACAACTCTACACATGGAGATCACCAGATTGTCAATACTGAAATCAGATTGATTATATTCTTTGTAGCCAAAGACAGAAAAGCTCTATATAGTCAGCAAAAACAAGACTGGGAGCTGACTGTGGCTCAGAAGATCATCAGATCCTTTTTGCAAAATTCATACTTAAATTGAAGAAAGTAGGGAAAACCACTAGACCATTCAGGTATGACCTAAATCAAGCCTCTTATGATTATACAGTGCAAGTGACAAGCAGATTCAAGGGGTTAGATCTTATAGACAGAATGACTGCAGAACTATGAAAGGAGGTTAGTAAAATTGTACAGGAGGTGGTAACCAAAACAATAAGGAAGAAAAAGAAATGCAAGAGGGCATAATGGTTGTCTGAGGAGGCCTTAAAATAGCTGAGAAAAGAAGAGACACAAAAGGCAAAGAAGAAAGGGAAAGATACAGCCAAGTGAATGTAGAATTACAAAGAACAACAAGGAGAGACAAGAAAGCCTTCTTAAGTGAAACATGCAAAGAAATAGAGAAAAACAGAATGGGAAAGCCTAGAGATATCATCAAGAAAACTGGAGATACCAAGGGAACATTTCATGCAAAGATGGGCACAAAATAGGACAGAAACAGTAAAGATCTAACAGAAATAGAAGCGATTAAGAAGAGATGGCAAGAATACACAGAAAAACTGTATAAAAACATCTTAATGACCCGGAAAACCATGATGGCATTGTCACTCACCTAGAGCCTGACATCCTGGAGTGTGAAGTCAGGTGGGCCTTGGAAAGCAGTGCTAGGAACAAAACTAGGCCAGGCAATGACCAGACTCCAAACTTTCCTAAGTGATAGTGCCTTGATTAGTAAATCTCTCTCTCTCTCATTCAGTCACTAAGTCATGTCTCTTTTGTGACCCCATGGTCTGTAACCTACCAGAGCTCCTCTGTCCATGGATTTTCCAGGCAAGAATACTGGAGTGGGTTGCCATTCCCTTCTCCAGGTAATTTTCCTGACCCAGGGATCGAACCAGCATCTTCTGCTTGGCAGATGGATTCTTTACCATTGAGCCACCAGGGAAGCCCTATCATCTATCTATCTATCTGTGTATCCACCTCTCTTTTTCTATCTCTCTATCTATCATCAGATTTATCTAACCATCCATCCATTATACCATACTCCTATTTACCCAGACATATATATTAATGGCTTGTATAAGAATAAATAGATTTGAAAGTGAAAGTGAAAATGGCTCAGTCATGTCCTACTTTTTGTGACCCCATGGACTATACAGTCCATGGAATTCTCCAGGCCAGAATACTGGACTGGGCAGCCTTTCCCCTCTCCAGGGAATCTTCCCAACCCAGGGATCGAATCCAGGTCCCCCATATTGCAGGCAGATTCTTTACCAGCTGAGCCACAAGGGAAGCACAAGAATACTGGAGTGGGTAGCCTATCCCTCCTCCAGTGGATCTTCTCAACCCAGGAATCAAACTAGGGTCTCCTGCATTGCAGGCAGATTCTTTACCAACTGAGCTATGAGGGACAAAAATCTCTATGCATGGCTTCCGATTTTTCTTTGTTAAGCATGCAGTGCTTCCTTGAGTGAGAAATTGGAGCCATTGTTTGAAAAGCCTTTGGGCTAAATCATCAATGTATAATGACAGGATTTCCATATACGAAGGTAACATACTAAGGATTTTTTTTGGCTGGGCTAATAAACCAGCCAAATATTTGGTAATATTTAATGACATTGTAAACAAAGACCAATAAAACTCTGCAGAAAAAAATCTAGGTTTATCATTTTAAAAAAGGTCAAAGGGCAGCAATATATTGAAAGATTTTCTTTAAATTAAATGATTCATACGCCACACAAATGTTGACTGTATCATTTTCTGAACTCCTAAATCTTGAGTTATTAAGTTTAGTTTTGAAAATATGCTTTAATACCTAATTTGATACACCTACATATAGTCATGTACTCAATAACTGCTTTATGTATGTACTATTTCTACAAATTGACTGTAAGCCTTTTTCTGAACTGCTTCATTCTTTACTTCACAGCAAACCAACAGATACAGTAAGGTCCCAAAAAACTTGATGGAAAAATATTGATGAATAATAAAATGAGGTTATTGACTATCATTTATAATATTCCTAAATATGAGAAAAAGCAAGCACTGGATACTTCAATGGTAAAACCACAATTAAAGTCACTGATCTTCACAATGATCTTTATTTCTGAGTCTTTGAAAAATTTTCACAATTAAATATTTTTTTCAAAACCAGATTAACATGTGAAACTGAAAAGAAAAATATCCCTTTGGAAAGAATGCCTTTTATTAATAAACATAGAACTATAGTCTCCTCTAAACATGCCTTAGAAGTATAATTTTTACTGTGGTAGATCCTAAACATAAGCCTGCTTGGAATAGATGAAATGCATCAGTGACAAATAGGGTGTTTGTCAATTTCAAGTCATAGTTACATAGTTTCTAATAGCATCATAGTGGAAGGGTATCAGAATATTGAATTCAGTATCCAGGCTACTGGTAAGCTAATTTTGCCAGACTGTGATTTTTAAGCACAAGGTATCATAACAGCTCATATAGGCAAAAAAGGCTAACAACTTCTACATTCTATTTTCTGTGGTGGAATCTTGCCTGAATATCCCCAGGCCACTGTTCTTGTTTATTTCTGCAAAACGAGATTATTTTAGGTTGTGAGAGAAGAAAAGCTTCACTTAATGAACAGCATTTAAAGAATACTGTTGCAAGGTGTTTGATTCCGATTGATTGTAAATGTTTCGGTTAGTCACCGGAGGCTACAGACTCGCGCACAGCCCCACACATGCACATCTGAACTCCTTGATGAGGATACAAGAAGCCTATTGTGTTAACCACTTTTGTGAAGGAAGCCAATTACAGCTAATTCTACATTGCTCACTGTACAGTTTGAGTAATATTGAGGCAATTGTTTAAACACTCATAAACTTGAGACTCAAACACCTTGGATTTTAATCCAGGGTCCATCACTTGCTAACTGAGAGACTTTATGAACATATAATTGGTGAAAAAAGAATATCAAGCACTGGCATCCTCAGGTTGGTGTGAAGATTGATTAAGGTGTAGTATACACAGTCATTTAAATGTTGAAACTGATAGCAAACTTTGGTTATTGTTATTAAAATTCTTAATGCTGTCTTGTTGCAAAGCACATTGAGATATCAACACTAAGGACCTACAGAGAGAGCGCCAATGTCCCCAGTTACCAGGGTAGCCCTACAAGGTACCAAAGACTTGGTAGCTTAAAGGACCAAACGCATTTCCTTGTAGTTCTAGATTCTGAAAGTCCAAGATCAAGGTGATGACAGGGATGGTTTCTTCTAAAGCCTCTCTCCTTGGTGTGTAGATGTCCATTTTCTCCCAATGTGGGTATACACATTGTCTTTTCCTGTGTCTTTATCTGTCTGCCCTAATCTCTTTGCATAAGGCCATTAGTTAGTAGATTATGGGGCATCCTCATTTATAGAGGGTAAAAAAATTTACCCTCTATAAAGACCTGAAGTCCAAATACAGTCACATTCTGAAGTATTGGAGGTTAGAACTTCAAAATATGAATTTCAAGGGGACTCATTCAATTCTCCCCAATAATAAAAAATATCACAATTATCAGGGACAAAGGAAAGTGATAAGTGAACTGGCAAAGATTCCCTGCAAGGTCAATCAGACAATCTACAGCACAATTTAGGACTGAGGGCCTTGAGGACAGAAAACTTATTACAGACACTATGGATATTTCAAATGTCTCAGACAGTGTCTGCCACAGAAGCACTCAGTCATTGTTTGCTGGGTATACAGAGCCCAAGTGAACTCAACATTGATTCGGGTGAGCATCCAGATATAAGTATATTTATAAATAATAATTTATTTTTCCATGAGTTCAGTTCAGTTCAGTCGTGTCTGAACTCTCAGTCGTGTCTGACTCTTTGCGACCCCATGAACCGCAACACACCAGGCCTCCCTGTCCATCACCAACTCCTGGAGTCCACCCAAACCCATGTCCATTGAGTCATGATGCCATCCAACCATCTCATCCTCTGTCGTCCCCTTCTCCTCCTGCCCTCAATACAGTAAATATATATATGTGTGTGTGTGTGTGTGTGTGTATATATATAATGTATTATATTATGTATAGTATATAATATCATATTAAAATTATATATACACTATAGATAATATTTTAGTATTATTTTAGTATATATAATAAATGAAATGAGGAGGGCATGGCAACCCACTGAAATATTCTTGACTGGAGAATACCACAGACAGAGGAGCCTGGTGGACTACAGTCCATAGGGTTGCACAGAGTCATAAATGACTGAAGCAACTTAGCATATACACACACACAATAGATAAAATATATGTTACTATATTAAAATTATAATAATATAAGATTACATTGCCATTGTATAATACATATCACATCACATATGATAATGGTATCCTGGAGAAGGAAATGGCAATCCATTCCAGTATTCTTGCCTGGAGAATCCCATGGAAAGAGGAGCCAGGCAGGCCACAGTCCATGGGGTGGCAAGAGTCAGACATGACTTAGTGACTAAATGATGATGATAATGGTATATACATAATATAATATGTATTAATATATATACTAATATGTGAAAGTGGAAAGAAGAACTTGTCAGTTGAACAAAAGATGATAGGTGAAAAAATACATTAGCATTTCAAGAAAAGGAAAGCTGCATTTAATTCATATTTAGGAAATAAAGTATGCAAGACTTAAAGATGTGTTGGATATTACAGTTCATAAATGCAGGAACCACGCCTACATTTCAGGCTTGTGTAATTGGATGCATGGTGGTGCTATTCCTTAAAAGGGAGGAATTACTGATCATGAGTACATTTTAGGGAAAATATACCAAGTTCAGTTTTGACACATGTCTTGAGGTATACTTGACATTGTCAAGTGGATATTTTAATCAGTGTATTCAGTTCAGTTCAGTCGCTCAGTTGTGTCTGACTCTTTGCGACCCCATGAATCACAGCACGCCAGGCCTCCCTGTCCATCACCAACTCCTGGAGTTCACTCAGACTCACGTCCATCGAGTCAGTGATGCCATCCAGCCATCTCATCCTCTGTCATCCCCTTTTCTCCTGCCCCTAATCCCTCCCAGCATCAGAGTCTTTTCCAATGAGTCAACTCTTTGCATGAGGTGGCCAAAGTACTGGAGTTTCAGCTTTAGCATCATTCCTTCCAAAGAAATCCCAGGGCTGATCTCCTTCAGAATGGACTGGTTGGATCTCCTTGCAGTCCAAGGGACTCTCAAGAGTCTTCTCCAACACCACAGTTCAAAAGCATCAATTCTTCGGCACTCAGCTTTCTTCACAGTCCAACTCTCACATCCATACATGACCACAGGAAAAATCATAGCCTTGACTAGACGAACCTTTGTTGGCAAAGTAATGTCTCTGCTTTTGAATATGCTATCTAGGTTGGACATAACTATACTTCCAAGGAGTAAGCGTCTTTTAATTTCATGGCTGCAGTCACCATCTGCAGTGATTTTGGAGCCCAGAAAAATAAAGTCTGACACTGTTTCCACTGTTTCCCCATCTATTTCCCATGAAGTGATGGGACCGGATGCCATGATCTTTGTTTTCTGAATGTTGAGCTTTAAGTCAACTTTTTCACTCTCCACTTTCACTTTCATCAAGAGACTTTTTAGTTCCTCTTCACTTTCTATATATGTGTGTGTGTGTGTGTGTGTGTGTGTGTGTGTGTGTATGTCATTAAAGTAAAAAATTCCTCTGAGCTAGAGAACATTTTTGCCTGATCATATATAGTTGCTAATTTTAGGCTTAGACAATTGGCTATCTACCATGTTCAAGAGTACTGTTATGATAAAATAAAAGATAATCTCTGGTGTCAGTCTAGTGACAAGATAGACATCAATCAAGTAATCACATGTAGAAGTATAAAATGATACCTATGCTAAGAGTGTGAGGAAGCCCATTGGATTTATTGGTTATCAATGTTATTGATAATACCCTTTAAAGTCCCTCCTCTCACTATCATTGAACTTACTCGCATAAGAATTAGTGCAAATTAAAGTAAAACTGGTGGATGGCAAAGTAGGTCCTGTGAGCCTATACATATTTGCACATATGTGGGAGGTTTGGCTTTGTTTGTTCTTCTTTCTCTAGTTACTTTAGGTGTGATGTTGTTGATGCTGCTGCTGCTGCTGCTACTAAGTCGCTTCAGTCGTGTCCGACCCTGAGTGACCCCATAGATGGCAGCCCACCAGGCTCCCCTGTCCCTGGGATTCTCCAGGCAAGGATACTGGAGTGGGTTGCCATTTCCTTCTCCAATGCATGAAAGTGAGAAGTGAAAGTGAAGTCGCTCAGTCGTGTCCGACTCTTAGTGACCCCACGGACTGTAGCCCACCAGGCTCCCCTATTCATGGGATTTTCCAGGCAAGAATACTGAAGTGGGTTGCCATTGCCTTCTCTAGGTGTAACGTTAGAGACAATCAACTCAAAATAATTGTGTGTGTGTGTGTGTGTGTATGTATGTATGTATGTGTGTATAATATAGATGGCCAAGTTGAAACCTCATGAGAACTGCAAACCAAAAATCTACAGTAGATACACACCCAGGAAGGAAAAAACAATCCAAACACAACACTAAAGATAGTCATCAAATCACAAAAGAATTAAACAAAAGTGGAAGGGAATAAAAAAGACCTACAAAAACAAATCCAAAACAACAAAAATGACGATAATGGCATAGATATCGATAACTGCCTTAAATATAAATAGATGAAATGCAAAAGACACAGTGTGGCCAAGTGGACACAAAAAACAAGACCTATGTATATGTTATCTACAAGAGACCCACTTCAGACCTAGGGACACATACAAGTTGAAAGTGTGGGTCTGGAAAAATATATTTCATGCAAATAGAAATCAAAAGAAAGCAAGAGTAGCAATATTCATATCAGACAAAACAGACTTTAAAACAAGACTGTTAATAAGAGACAAAGACGGACACTACAGAATGATCAAGGGATCAATCTAAGAAGAATATATAGCAATTGTAAGTATATATGCACCCAACATTGGAGCATCTCAATATTTAAAGCAAATGGTAACAGCCGTAAAAGGAGAAATTGACAGTGACACAATAATAGTGGGGGACTTGAACACCTCCCTCTCATCAGTGGACCGACCATTTAGATGGAAAATCAATAGGAAACACAGGCCTTAAACAACACAGTAGACCAGATAGACTTAATTGATATCTATAGGACATTCCACTCAAAAGCAGAAGAATACACTTTCTTCTCAAGTTCACATGGAACATTCTCCAGTATAGATCACATGTTGGGCCACAAATCAAGCCTCAGTAAATTTAAGAACACAGAAATCATATCAAGCATCTTTTCCAACCACAACGTTATGAGTTTAGAAATCAATTATAGGAAAAAGGAAAAACAAACTGTAAAAAACGCAAACATGTGGAGACTAAATAAGATGTCACTAAACAACCAATGTATCACTGAAGAAATCAATGATGAAATAAAATATACATAGAGAGAGACAAATGACAACAACAACACAACAATCCAAAACCTCAAGACTTCAAAAATGGGGAGAAAACTGAAAGTATGCAGGTGGAAAGAGATATAAGGTCAAATGAAAGAAATACTTTTTTAAATTATTATTTTAAGGGTAGACATTCTGTGCAACTTTAACAAATTCATTGAAAGGATCCAGCAGAGAAAATGAATATATAATAATAGAGAGGGTAATGTTGCTAACAAGTTGTACAGAAATGGGATGCAAAGCCCATTTGAAGAGTTGGCTCTTAAATGGAAAGAAGAGTGCTACCTATTCTAACAAGACAGAAGGAAAATAGCTCATTTGCAGGTGTCAGAAAATTTGTATTATGCCAGTAGTAAGACACAGAGAGAGTGCTATGTGAACTTTTCTAATTAAAACATTTTTTTAATAATTGTAGATTTACATGGCAGTTGCAGAAAAATGTAGTAAAGAATTCCTGTGTATAATTCACCCAGACTTTCCCAATTGATAACATCATACATAATCAAAGTACGATTATTAAAACCAGGAAATTGGCATTGGCTCATTACTACTAACTACAGGCTTGTTTAGATTTCAACAGCTGGATGGTTCATTCAAATTTTACACATGTATAGATTAATGTAAATACCACCACAAATCAGAAAACAAACTCCAGCCATCACCCCAAAGAAATCCCCACAGGTGATTCTTTCATAGTCACAAATTACACTCCTCATCCTAACCCCTGGCAAGCCATGATCTCATCTACATGACTATAATTGTGTCTTATCAAAAAAACATATAAACAGAAGCATGAGATTCTTCATGTTTTTCACTCAACACAATGTCCTTGTGATAAATCCAAGTTACTTATCAATAATTTGTTCCCTTTTCTTCCTAGTAATAGTCCACTGTATGAAGAAACCAAAATTTGCTTATTTGTTCACCCATTGAAGAACATATAGGTTGTTTCCAGGTATTGGTTATTACAAATAAAGCTGCAATGAACACTCATGCACACTTTATTGTGTGAACATAAGTTTACCATAAATGCAATTTTATACCCCTGGTAAAATTCCAGGAGTGGGATTGCTGGGTTAGAAATGTAAGTATATGTTTGTCTTTATTATATAATAAACTGCTAAACTATTTTCTGGAAAAGATTATCTGCTAAGAATGAAAGGGGAGATGAGGGGTATGATGGTAGATATAAGTATGCAAGGTAGGTAAACAAGTTTTGAAACATATGCTAGCTCTCATACAAAACTATTTATTGTTTACCACTGAGATTATTCAAACATATCCCCACCAAAAATATATACATGCACTGGATATATTCAAATAGTAAATAATTTTGGTATATATTTTGAGCCTACCTAGAGTTTATCATGTATCCTTCTATACACACATTCATCACAGAATACAGAAATCAGTGGAAGAGACTCTGTTTTAAGAGATATGTGACTGCAAAATGCTTTTAAAAATATATGCAAATATGTTTGGATAGGATCTTCACTAAATTTCAGTGCCATCTAAATATTGTAAATTCTGAAACAAAAAAGTGACTGGTATTTATTGGACTATACATTTATTTATTTGATATTATTTAACTCTTTAACATTATGAAATATTATATCTACTTATTAATCACAGTCACAAAATATAAAAGTGACAACGGCATTTAAATGATAGTGGGAAGAAATTAATCTTATTCCAGCCTAAACTCAACTATCCAGGTACAGCTAAATGTATACATTTAGTAAAAGTCAAAAGTGATAAAATGCTTTTTGCTAAGAGAATACTCTATAGAAAACCAAAGTTTGGAACATGTCTCTTCACACAGTGCTCTTTGATTCTCAAAAAGGCTACTTTACTTTTCAACATAAGTTTCTCAAATAAATATAAAAACAGTTCTTCACCTTGAAAGTAGGATATAGGTCAGTAACACAACCACTTACTGTTTATATTAAAGGCACTGAAGTTTAGAGATGAAGATTCATTGTTCTCTTTTATTAATTGCTTGTTTGTTTGTGTGCTTTAAAATGGTACTGAACAGGGCCAGGATTTTAAGATACTAACATTTCTTTTCAGTTTCAAGAGTGGTTACATCAGGAAAACCAAGTTATCTACCTGATTACATTAAATAACCTATCAAGGTGTGATTATTAGTTTTAAGTCTGCTTTCTCATGTGTTTGAGTTTTTTTAAGCATACTGACACTGTTCCTATGTAACACATATAAATTATAAAGTGTTCTGGATCATGCAATTTCCAGACCACAAAAATTTTCCTTTTCCAGTTCCAAAACCGTTTTTAATTAAATTTTTGTATCTTTCAATAACATATCAGATATTTGCCTACCTCAACGTATTTATGATAATGAAAATTATCTTAATCATCTATTAAAATGAATTAGTAATATAGTCTGTCTCTATTTTCAGTTGCTGTATTTTCAATCATCATTTCAGGATACTATATGACAATTTGTTTGCACTGGGCCAATCAAACAGATTTCAGTTTTCTTGAATTCTTTCTATTTTGAAGCAAGAGAACAGGAACTAAGTTTTATAAATAACTTCAAACTGGTCCCTGATTCAAAACTCATTACCTTTTGGGTAATGGATTCTAAATTGGCATTATACACAAGAGAATTAAAACACTGAAAATCTGACTTTAATTTGGGTATCTTTGGAGGTAAAAATGAGCAATCTTTTTTTTTCTTCTTTTTTTTTTAATTTTATTTTATTTTTAAACTTTACATAACTGTATTAGTTTTGCCAAATATCAAAATGAATCCGGTGGCGGATTCATTTTGATATTTGGCAAAACTAATACAGTTATGTAAAGTTTAAAAATAAAATAAAATTAAAAAAAAAAAGATTGCTCATTTTTACCTCCAAAGATACCCAAATTAAAGTCAGATTTTCAGTGTTTTAATTCTCTTGTGTATAATGCCAATTTTTCTTAAATATAATGGCTAAACCATATAGTTCTTAAGAAGTCACTGAGGTCAGAGTGCAATGAAAACTCTTCTGGAACTCCATTGCTGCCCTGTAAATAGGTTCATTAGTACCTTCTTCCTAGATTCCATATGTATGTGTCGGTACAGAATATTTGTCTTTTTCTAACTTACTTCACTCTATATAATAGGCTCTTTGGTCACTGTTGGGGAAGGAGAGGGTGGGAACAGCATGGAAATAAATACACTTTTTAAATTAATTAACTTATTTTAATTGGAGAATAATTAATTTACAGTATAGTGATGGTCTTTGTCATACATCAACATGAATCAGCCACAGGTATACGTGTGTCCCCCCCAAAACACCCCTCACACTTCCCTCCCCACCTAGCCCTCTGGGTTGTCCCAGACTACCCACTTTGGGTGTCCTGCTTTATGAATTGAACTTACCCTGGTCATCTATTTTGCATATGGTAATGTACATGTTTCAATGCTATTCTCTCAAATTATCCCACCTTCACCTTCTCCCACTGAGTCCAAAAGTCTGTTCTTTACATCTGTGTCTCTTTTGCTGCCCTGCATGTCGATCACTGGTACCATCTTTCTAAATTTCATGTCTACGCATTGATATACAGTGTTTGCTCTTCTCTTTCTGACTTACTTCATTCTGTATAAGAGGCTCCAGGTTCATCTACCTCATTAGAATGGACTCAAAATGTTGCTTTCTATAGCTGAATAATATTCCACTGTGTATATGTACCACAATTTCCTTATCCATTCATCTGCGGATGGACATCTAGGTTGCTTCCATGTCCTAGCTACTGCAAAGAGTGCTGCAATGAACACTGGGATATGTGTGTCTCTTTCAACTCTGGTTTCCTCAGAATATATGTCCAGCAGTATGGCAGTTCTAGTCCCAGTTTTTAAAGGAATTTCCACACTGTTCTCCACAGTGGTTGTACCAGTTTGCATTCCCACCAACAGTGTAAGGGGGTTTCCTTTTCTCCAAACCCTCTCCAGCATTTATTGTTTGTAGACCTATTGATGATGGCCATTCTGACCAGTGTGAAATGATACCTTATTGTGGTTTTGATTTGCCTTTCTCTAATAATGCATGATGTTGAACACCTTTTCATGTGTTTTTTAGCCATCTGTATGTCTTCTTTTAGATAGCATATTGAAAAGCAAAGACACTACTTTGCCAACAAAGGTCCGTATAGTCAAGCCTATGGTTTTTCCTGTGGTCATGTATGGATGCGAGAATTGGACTGTGAAGAAAGCTGAGCACCGAAGAATTGATGCTTTTGAACTGTGGTGTTGGAGAAGACTCTTGAGAGTCCCTTGGACTGCAAGGAGATCCAACCAGTCCATCCTAAAGGAGATCAGCCCTGGGTGTTCTTTGGAAGGAATGATGCTAAAGCTGAAACTCCAATACTTTGGCCACCTCATGCGAAGAGTTGACTCACTGGAAAAGACTCTGATGCTGGGAGGGATTGGGGCAGGAGGAGAAGGGGACGACAGAGGATGAGATGGCTGGATGGCATCACTGACTCGATGGACATGAGTTTGAGTGAACTCCGGGAGTTGGTGACGGACAGGGAGGCCTGGCATGCTGCAATTCATGGGGTCACAAAGAGTCGGACACGACTGAGCGACTGAGCTGAGCTGAACTGATATCTTCTTTGGAGAAACATCAGTTTAGGTCTTTTGCTCACTTTCTGATTGGGTTGTTCATTTTTCTGTTATGTAAAATCGATAGCAAGTGTGAATTTGCTGTGTGACACAGGGACCTCAGCCCAGTGCTTGGTGACAACCTAGAGGGGTGTGCTGGGGTGGGAGATGGGAGGAAGGTTTGGGAAGGAGGGGACACATGTATACCTGTAGTTGATTCATGTTGGTGTATGGCAGAAACCAACACAATATTGCAAAGCAATTACCTTGTTTTTAAATTTTTCTGGAGAAGTTCTTTCTTACATTTTGGGGCACATTTGCTACAATTATTTAAGACAGATTTCTGCATTTAATTTCAGAAATTGTATCCTGCTTTCTATTAAAATTATTCACTTCCATCCACTCTCTCACCCTCTACATCATTAGCACCTTGAGGACAAAGGCTTTCTTACTTCTTTATCTTTATACCTCCTGGGTACCTTCCATGGCACTTCACTGATGTTTCCTCAAACGAATGTGTGTTGAATTCCAAAAACTGAACAACAATTTTAAAATGTATTAAGACTAGGAATGAGAGACCACCTCCACAGGGACACAATCTTGTTCTCTCTAAATAAATCAATCAAAATACATAAATATTTTTAGAAAATTAAAATCCCTTTTCCTGAGTTCTCCCATGGGACAGGGAGAAGTCAATGTAAATTATGTTAAGAACATTCCTCTGGAATTCCCATAGTTTCTTCAAGGAGATATCAAACAAACTCTAATACTGGGAAGCATACACATATGTACCAGCATATGTATACCAGGGTATGTACAGACATACCTAGACGTGTTCCCAAAATTCAATAAATGCATCTATCAGACTCCAAACACTTTTCCAGATATTTTGCCTTTGCCAGCTTCATTTTTGAAGGAATTTTTAGTTTGTATTTTCTTCCTACAATAATCAGAGTGTGGATAAGATGAAGCAAAAGTATCCTCGACTAAGAAAAATTTAAAATGTTTCTTAATGAGAGAAAGATTTAATAACTATGATATCATCTCTTTATATCATAGATGCCTACAAACTGAACAGAAATACAATAAAACTCAGGCAGCACTGAAAAGCCATTTGTTAGCTATTTTCAGCTTTAGAGAATGGAGCCAAACCTATGAGGTTGGAATGCATTAAGTAAAATCCTGAAAGCTTTATCAAGAGTTTACTTTGACATGAATATTTTGCTTTCCTGATATTCAAATGAAAGATGAGAGATGGCAATCCAATTGGAGAATCAGAATATAGCTTCCTATATCCCCCATATTTATAATTTATTTTTTAAAATATCTTGCCGCTGAAGGAAGAACAGCAACTAAAATCAACTCTAGAGTCACTAATGTCTATCAACCAATTTCTTACTGTGGCTAGCTTACTTCCTCTCCCTCAAAGGAAAATGGACAGATAATGCAAACAGAAAAATTCTGTCTCTGTGAATTTTGCATTTATTATCACTCCTAATAACTACATTTTTGGCAACCGAGTAGAAACCTTAAATTCATGGTTCCTGAATCTCTACATAACCCACAGATAAGAAGCAGAGAGGTGAGATTGTGTTGGAAATCTTTGAAAATGTCAATGTATTTGTATATATGCACTTATCTGAAGAGAAATTTCAGATTTTCAAAAAGTCCATGATGCGGGATGTTGAGAATCAGTTTCAGAGCATAATTATTAATTTTTTAGCATTTTAATAATTTGATTTATAAGCCTTTCAATACAAGTTAAGATGAATTTAAAAATGAAAAGGACTTCCACAGTCATCACATCCAACCCTCTGGAGGGTTGCTGAAAACTAAATCTCAACCACATGTAAATTATAGACTGCTGCTGCTAAATCACTTCAGTCGTGTCCGACTCTGTGCGATCCCATAGACGGCAGCCCACCAGGCTCCCCCGTCCCTGGGATTCTCCAGGCAAGAACACTGGGGTGGGTTGCCATTTCTTTCTCCAATGCGTGTAAGTGAAAAGTGACAGTGAAGTCGCTCAGTCATGTCCGACTCTCAGCGACCCCATGGACTGTAGCCCATCAGGCTCCTCCATCCATGGGATTTTCCAGACAAGAGTACTGGAGTGGGGTGCCATCGCCTTCTCTGAATTATAGACTACTGTAGGACAATGTCAGCAAACTTTCTTAAAGGACCACCTAGCAAACCTCTTAGGCTTTGGGAGCCTAGAGACCACATGAAGGACATTGCATAGATAATTTAAAACATAGAAAGAGTTAGTCAGTCAGTCGTGTCCGACTCTTTGCAACCCCATGAACTGTAGACCACCAGGCTCCTCTGTCCATGGAATTCTCTAGGCAAAAATACTGGATTGGGTAGCCATTTCCTTTTCCATGGGATCTTCCCAACCCAGGGATAGAACCCGGCACTGCAGATTCTTTACCATCTGAGCCACCAGGGAACCCCTTTAAAATATCACCATTTAATAAATGTAAATCTAAAAATAGGCAGTAGCCTCAGTTTGGCTTACATGTCTGTCTACAGTCTGTAGAACCCTGCTGTACAAGAACAGTGACAACATTATAATATGAAATGGGTACTAGTTTCATGGTTGAATTAACAGAATTATTTCAATTTTAAAGGAAAGGAGAAAGGGAACAGTTACATAACTTGTAGTTATGTGAAACACTGCCTTAAAGGTTTTATGAATGTTTTCTATTTAAAAATACAAACAACCTTGTTAGTAATGTGTTGTTATAGTGAAGTTATAGAACAAGAAACTCTGGAATGTTTAGTAATTTCTCCAAGATTATTTATCCAGATTTTTTGAGTCCAGATCTTTTGTGCTGAGTGTGAGAGATGCAGAGATGGGCTTGAAACTAGGCTTGACTTTAATGTCTATGAAAGGATGAAAAGCAGGAGAGTAGGAGCTAATCCATTAAGAAAGGGCCAGGGAGGCTTCTGGGAGGAGGTGATGTCAAAACAGGAGCACAGAGGAAGTATAGGAGTTTGTGGGAATGAGAAAAAATTTTCTCTGGCAAATATAAATGTGTTTGTGAATATGTGCATATAAGAGGCATGTTTGGGGAACAGCAAATAGCTCATTACAAATGAAAGAGGAGAGGAAGGGATACTATTGTCAATAAGAGGTGGGCTGGGCAGGAGAGCTGGCACTAGATTATAAAGAATTTAGCAGGTCTTTGAGGTGGATATCTGGCAACTTCACTGCCGAACGTCCATACCCCTGTATTAGAAGCAGTACTTTATTTTCAATGGACCATCTTTTCTTAATTTCAGTTCATGGATTCAAGTGAGTTCATCCTCATTACCAGGATTTTGTAGTGGGTCCTTATCCTAGCTTAATAAAGTGTGCATGAATTAAGCTAGACTTTTATGAAACAGTTTGGAAAGAGAGTATTTATATTCTATATTTGAAACTGGTTGACTAAAACCACCAGATTTTTATGTAAATCTTATCTTCTTTTGAAAAAGACCTTCTTGACAACAAAGCCAGCACAGAGTAAACAGATATTAGAAAAATCCAATTTAATTGACTAAACATGGAAATTCAATAATGGCTGAAATTCATCCTGGAATTTATGTGTTATGATAGCCAACAAATTCTCCTCCCCGCTGAAACTAATTTGAGCTGGCTTCTATAACCTGTAACTGAAATATTTCTCATTACTATAGCCACATTAATTTTTTAAAAGAAGACCAGAGAAAGCCTCTGCAGGGCTGTAGGCAAACTGTAACATTAAAAGACTTGTGCTTTTAAAAGAATACTCTGCAGCATTCTTCAGAAAGTAATGATCAGATGAGAAAGACTAAACGAAAGAGAACCGTTTGATATTGTGTTGCGGTCTAGACACAAGAGGATAGGTAATGGTAGGTAGGATTGTAAAAGTTACAATATTTATGTAAATACAAAGTACTAATGCTTAGTACTTGGTGACTAATTAGAAATGGGTGAGGGAGAAATAGAGGCCAAGGGTGATGCTCAGATGTCTGATTTAAGTTACAGAGTTGCGTTAAGATACGGAACATGTCCTAGATGTGGATATCATCACAGTAGCAATATTAACTGAAGATACAGGAATAGATGGACTTGCCTAGAGAAAACAGAATCAGAGGAGAAAGGAGCCCAAGCCATAATTCTGAGGAATATCAATATTTAAAATATGGTGATAAAGAAAAGTATTTACAAAGGAAACTGAGAAGGTGACTAGAGAGTAGGGTGGAAAGGTGACAAGGGTGGAAATGGTCAAGGATGATAAATGCTGAAGTCAGGGAAACTACAGGATGATACGGCCATTGATTAAGCAGCATTGTGGTTTGCAGTGACTCTCTTCTTCATTTTGATTGTGTAACTACCAATATTCCTGGCTAACTCCAACTTGTCCTTTGAACAACAACTTAAATGCAACCTCGGTAGAGAGGCCTTTCCTGCAGAGCTTTACACTGAATTTGCAAAAGTAGTACACTCTCTCAAAGATCTTTGCTAAATTTGTACTTATATCTGCCTTCTGCAGGAGATTCTGTGAAAGTTGAATTATATTTATTTCAGCAGTGTTTCTCTAGTACTTGTTAGATCGCCTGACACAATAAGAGTCAGACATGACTTAGCGACTAAACAACATGTGCTTAGGCACTCATTATTTGTGATCCCATGGAATGTAGCCCACCTGGCTGCTCCGTCCATGGGATTTCCCAGGCAAGAATACTGGAGTGGGTTGTCATTTCCTCCTCCAGGGGATCTTCCCAACTCAGGGATCAAACCCATTCTCCTGCATCTCTTGCATTGGCAGGTGGATTCTTCACAACTGTGCCACCTTAAATAGATTAAAATTAACCTATAATTTCTGGCTTTTCTAACAGAAAATATAATATAAAAGATGGTATGGGATAGTCAGAAAGTTATCATGCAAGAATAGTCACTTTCCTTGTGGATGAATGAGGAGAAGGGCATGGCTACCCACTCCAGTATTGCTGTCTGGGAAATCAAATGGAAAGAGGTGCCCAGTGGGCTATAGTCCATAGGGTTGCAAAGAGTCGGACATGACTAAGTGACTAATACTTTCACTTTTTTCACTTGAGTCTCCACATGAATATAAGAATAGAATTAGCTCAACGGTTAACAACAAAAGATGATCTATATTTGGAGGAAAAGGCACAACTTCTGGACCTGCATTTCCTGGATTTAAATCCCATCTTTACATAGTTAGCTGTATTACTTAAGCTAATTATTTACATTCTCTGAACCTCAGTTTGCTTATCTGTAAAATACAGGGACAAAGATAGTACCTATTCCATACAGTGTTCTGAAAATTAATTATGTAAAATATAACAACACATATTAGAGAGCCAGAAACATAGGGATATGTATTCAAATATTTTATGTTATTAATATTACTGATTTGATCATGACCAATTATGTTTCTGAAGGTCTGTCATCAAGATAATTCTTTTTCCACTTAGTTTTACATTTTTGGATTACATCTGAATTGTCCTGAAAGAACTGCAGAACTGGCTGATTAGATAAAACAAACGTAGGATTCAAATTTTGCCTTAAGCTTTCCAAAAAATATTTATTTTGTACATTCACTTGAGAATAAGCCTTTTTCTAAACATTGTTTTTTTTCCTATATCTGTATAAAATAAGCATAACCATATGATTTACAGAATCTAAAATTCCTTTCCCATTGTCACTACCCAGGTTGATCTTAAACCCTGCATTTTTCTTCTCCCAATTACAAATGGAAAAATGTAGGCAACCTGGCTTCTCAAGATACATATGAACGTTAAAATGCAGCTTAAAGTTTAGATAGTACAGATGGCTATTTCCAAAGACTGCTTCTTCACGCTTGGGCAGGAAGCTTTTTAGTGTTGTGTTTATTTTAAATGTCTATAGGCTTTTTCCCATGAGAGTATGATTTCATTTTGGTCCTCCTGTAACCATGTGCTTACTCTTTTTGTTGTTCCACTATGAAGAAATTTGGTGAGTGTGAAAACCCTACAAGTCCCACTATGGCCTGCGGTCCAGAAGGAAAGCCTTGCTCAATCACTGTAATTCAGGGAACATCCAACTGAGAGTGCACCAGTCTGAGGATGCTGCTAAGTGACCTCTGCCTGTTGAAAGGTACACCGGTTTAAGTCTTGATAGATTATCACCAATCTCCTCGGGGAGGACCAAACTTTCAGTGCACACCTGACAGCCATTAAGCAGGTCTGGCCGCCTAGAAATACTTACAGTTCCTAAGGTTGATGAAATGTCTGTTCTTAGTAGAGTTGATGACATTTTGTGTCTAGCCCATTTTTCATCACTAGTAGAATGACACATGATTTCATAATTGGTTCAGTATCTTTCACTTTCCCTTATGTGGCCATTAACAAGAAAACAATAAAACAGCTGGAAACTGATTTGAAACATACATATCGTGTTCTAAGAAACACTTTAACTTATGTACATGTTGCCCCAGGCATCTCTAGTGAACCAGGAAATGTGTTCTATTTGTGACTGCTATATAATAAATGCAGGCATACATAGCTTAGAGTAAATTTCAATAAACCAGATTAAAGACTTGGTCAAATATTAGGGGCTAATATTCTTAAGAGAAGTAAAAATATTATTCAGCACAAAATAAAAACATTCACCAGAATTTGTTATAATATGGAGATTAAAATTAAATTCTGCCGTCTAGATAGCACTAGGCTAAGGATATACTAACAGAGATGTAGAAAATTGACCCAATGTAGCTGACACAGATTTCAGTGGATACCAGTGTAAACATTTTAAGCCCCCTTTTCAAATGACGTTGTATCCACTCAGTTCAATTCAACAGATATACATCAAAATTTTTTCATGTGTTAGGTATCATAAAAAGAGAGTCTCAGAAAATATGAATGAGACAAAATTCCTGCCCGCAGTCACCCAATAATTTAGCAGCAGTCAGAGAAAATACAAATACACCTATAATTCTGAAATGAAGTGGCTGAAAATCCAGGGCAATGCAAATAGATTTTTTCATTTTATGTTTTTAATATCTCTAGTGTCCAACACTAGAAGGTCAAAACAGCTACTCAGTTAGCATTTGTACTATGAAAGGAGAAGTAGCTCATATTTGAAAGGAGATGGTTTTGAGGAGGATTAGTGAAGCTTTATGATTCATGGAGAAAAACGAGACTATCACTGATTCAACAGAAAATTATTTTTTCAGTGATTATGCACAGATCTATCCCGTTTTCGCCAAACCTGAACTGATTATTAGACAGGAATCTCACTTTTGCAGTGTTTTCTAGTAATTCTGCATCTTATTCACTGCTATCAGAAAATCCACTCTCAGAGGACCACTGAGAAAAGAAACCTTGTGAACTTCAGTAACAGAGTATTCACACTGCTTTTAGCTACTTCTGCATTCAGGGACGACACGACTGAGCGACTTCACTTCCACTTTTCACTTTCATGCGTTGGAGAAGGAAATGGCAACCCACTCCAGTGTTCTTGCTTGGAGAATCCCAGGGGCGGGGGAGCCTGGTGGGCTGCCGTTTATGGGGTCACACAGAGTCGGACACGACTGAAGCGACTTAGCAGCAGCAGCAGCAGCAGCATTCAGGGAAGCCAGAGTTTGCATGCCAGGGCAGTAGGGCATGGATCCAACAGCCAGGCAGAACCCTTAACTCTTGCAAGTTCTGAAATCCAGAGGGGTAAGGCCAGGTACAAGACTATTTTGAACACCTATGCCTTCAGCTGATTCTGGAAAGTAAGAGAAGTGGTAATAATAAATGAGCATATTTTAAAAATAGCAGGGTAGACGATCTCAAGGTATTTATCTTCAGCCCATGATGCTTAATGATGTTGTGAACTAGAAATTTAGTTTCAAAATTTAACAGTGGAACATGCTTGTTTAATAGATGGAGTTGAATATACATACACACACACAAACAACATGTCGTTCTAGGCTTAATGTCATCCATACAAGAAACTCCTAAATATATTCACAAATTATAAAAGCTAGGGTTTTGGGGTATAACCAAACTTCATTTTATTCATTGTTCAAACATTTAGTTATTATTCTATAATAAGATCTTCCACTACCACATATGGAGAAGGAAATGGCAACCCACTCCAGTATTCTTGCCTGGGGCATCCCATGACAGAGGAACCCGGCATTCTATAGTCCATGAGGTCACAAAAGAGGGGGACATGACTTAATGACAAAACAATGATAAGAATGCATGCTCAGTCATGCCTGACTATTTGCAACCCCATAACTGTAGCCCACTACCCTCCTCTATTCATGGGATTTACCAGGCAAAAATACTGGAGTGGGTTGCCATTTCCTACTCCAGGGGATCTTCCCAACCCAGGGATCAAATCTGTGTCTCCTGAGTCTTCTGTTTTGGCAGGCAGATTCTTTACCACTGTGCCACCTTATATAGATTAATATTAACCTATCATTTCTGGCTTTTCTAACAAGAGGACTGAATATGAAGTATGGTCTGGGATGGTCAGGAAGTTATCATGCAAGAAGAGTCATTTTACTTGTGGATGGATAACAAGGTAAAATTGCAAAAGACCAGGAAGAATAGGAGTAAGAGTTTCTGGCACAGAGAATTCTATGAACTCTGGCACAGGCTAAGCAAGAAAGCAAAGTGCAATGCTCTGAAATTACTGAATGCTTTATCTTTACTTTACTAGAAAGTTTGCATTGGAAAATTACAGGAGGAAGACAGTCATAGAGGTTAATATAACGCTAAGAAGAATCCAGAATGTTGAGGTATAGAATATGGATTTATTGGAAAGTTTAAGTGAGGAGATATTAAGGGTAGCCGAACAAAGTGAAGATGGCATCATTTAGGTAAATGAGTCAGAGAGTAGAAATCAGATATGTTGAAATATTTTAATTTATGGAGAGATAAACATTTAAATGCTAAATCACTAGTGAGGATGAGTTTGATTTGAAATTATTATTGTTTGCTTGCCTGATATGGTCCATATTCAACCCTTAAAATAGTTTACACATTCACAAAGATTATTGACACACACATATACCCTAGTTGAGCATAATTCAACATGTTGCAACATATTAAATATATTCCAAATCTACTTAGTTTACTATTATATCAAAGAAGTCTACTTATGAAACTTAGCTATAATTATTTTGCTTAGAACTTTCCTCTCTGAGAAACTTCAAATGGCGGATAAAGCAAAGTGTATTCTGTCCTTTTTAACATTTTTATGGTGTATTATAGCATTCTCTTGATATGCTTTTATATCTAATTCTTCTCTAATCTATTCATCAAGTAGCTGTCAGAAGTATTTTCTTTAAATACAGTTCAAAAACCTCTAGTTGTATAAAGAATAAAACTGAAAGTAGTATCATCTTAGCCTAGGTATTTAGACATGATAATCAAGATAATACCACTCTGAAGCTGAGTTTTTAAAAGCACATTCCTATCCCTGGGTGTCAAGCTTATCCCCGAGGTGTCCCCCTTTCCTGTTAACGGGAATGCACAGTGCACATTACTGAAAACTGCAATTCTGATCTTTCCTGAAGGGAATCACCTTTGTATCAGTGATCATTGCTTCTCTCCACCTGGAAAAATGTTGCTACAGTCTTCCAGTTTCAAAGGAAATTTAACCCCACCATTCTCCTTCAACAAAAATATCCTCTATCTTGTAGCTTGCTGCCTCCCTCCTTCCTTTTTTCTTTCTTGTGTCTTTGTCTTTCCTTCCTTCCCTCTCCCCTTCTTCCTTTCTTTCTATTTTCCTAGCTTGATTTGTGGATTTCTGACTTCAATTCTTTCTGAATTCAATTCTTTCAATTTTTTGTCCTCTTCCTCTTATCAGATTCAACATTCACAACTGCTACAAATCGGCCTTTTTTCCAAGTAAATTTCATATCCATCTATGACAGTAAGTTGTGAGATCTTTGAATGTACATTAACCACAGTAGCTTGAAGGTTATTAGTGCTTATTAATAGCCTATTCTGTTATGTGGGGGGTCAGCTATGAAAAACACTACTGATAAAGTTAACGAGGGCTTAAAAGAAACCAGCTTAGAAATAGTTAAAGTGCTACATAAATATCATTGTTACGCTGTGCATAGTCCTTACTCAGTATAATCAAATTGCATCTTCATCTATTGACATCATTCCTTCCAAACCACTCGCATACCTACAAATGAGAGGGTGATTATTTATCTGCTTGATTCATCTGTGCAAATGTTCCTTAGCCCACGCAGAGGCTAGATTCAGCTGTGTGGTTTCAGAGACTGGGTGGAAAATATAATGCAGTCCACACATTAGAAAAAAGGAAATCAGAACATTAAACCACTTGTTTTACCATCTCTGATCCCCCTGAGGCTCAGTGACATTTGGTGCATTTATCTTTCTTGTTAAAACCAGATTCTCTAATTCCTCATAGCAGGTGGAGGAAAGTTGTAGCAGAATGTTTACAGCAAGGCATATAAATCTGTTACATGTGTGTATGTCTGAAGGAAGGGAAGGTCACTGCTTAAATTTCAGTTGACTTCAATTTTCAGTGAAATCTTTGCTCCAGTGCTCTGCAAATTAAATGTCTCAGAGGACTGCTTTTTTAAAGAAAAACAAAGAAGGACCGGGGGTGGTGGGGGAGGACAGAATCGGAATATAGGAGAAACAGCAAATGTAATGCTAAAACGGAGTATAAAATTCTTTATGAAGTAGAGAAGTTGTACATACATTGCTTTTTAGGCATTTCATTTCCTAAGTTTTCAGTTCACACTTGTTGACCTTTCAGTTTTTTAAGTATCATTATCAATTTTTTACACTTCACTGGATTTGCTTGTACTGGGAAGAGTCAATGGTGGAAAAGCTCCTTCCCCTAAGACAGGGGTCCCCAACCTCCGGGATCTAATGCCTGATGATCTGAGGTGAAGCTGATATAATAATAAAAGAAATAAAGTCCACAATAAATGCAATGTGCTCGAATCATCTGAAACCATCCTCGGTCCATGGAAAAATTGTCATCAACAAAACTGGTCCGTGTTCATTTTGGTATTTGGCAAAACTAATACAATTATGTAAAGTTTAAAAATAAAATAAAATTAAAAAAAATTAAAAAAAAAAAAGGTTGGGGACTGCAGCAAGAGATACTGCTTTGCTTTGGGTTAGTGGTGTGACTGGTAACTTGATCTTTCAAATTTCAAAAAGCTTTAACTGGGCCATGTTTCAGCTTCCTTTACGAGTTCACATGCTTCTGAGTCCAGATTTTCCTCTTCCTCTCGTCTACTAAAATAACTACATTCTTCCAGGAAGATTTCAATTTCTACTGCTTTCTCTCACACGATTTCTCACACAGTTTCTATTGCTTTCTGCATAGAAATACATAGACCATGTTATAATTCAAGGAACAATCTATCTTTACCAAACAGTCCTCACCTACTAATTTTCTCTTTTTCTCATTCAGTCTCTCAAAAAATTCTCATGGCTTTCTTGAATTAGGCTCTTTCTAGGCTTTCCTCAGTGAATGCAGTTTATGTAATCAACTCTTTTTGAGCATGTAAAAACTTATTTGACAGTAATTCTGTGCTGGACCCTGAGGAAAAAAAATTAATAGCATAATCTGTGACCATAGGGAAAGTCCAGACACACAAACAGAAGGTTTCAAAGTAATGATATAAAATCATGTCAAGGTGGTTTTCAGCGTTGACTGTTCATTAGCAATACCCAGAATTCTTTCAAATGATTCCAATGGATGACCAATGTTGAGAACCACTGTTGAATAAATATGCTTAGGAAGCTAATGGAACACAGGGGTGAGCGTTGTAACTCAATCAGGGGTGAGTTAGGGAAACACAAAAGGTATTAAACATGCACAGAGCTTTAAAGGATGGGTTGGTCTGTGTCAGCATCTCCATTGGTGGCAGAGGGAGAAGGTGGGGTGATTTGAGAGAGTGGCATTAAAACACATCCATTATCACGTGTAAAACAGATAGCCAGTGGGAATTTGCTATATGACACAGGAAACCCAAAGCTGGCACTCTGTGACAACCTAGAGGGGCGGGATGGGGAGGGAGGTGGGAGGGAGGTTTTAAGGAGAGGAGACATATGTATACCTGTGACTGATTCATGCTGATTTATGGCAGAAACCAACACTATATTGTAAAGTAATTATCCTACAATTTAAAATAAAATAAAATTTAGGGAAAAAAAAAAAGAATGGGTAGGTCAATTAAAGGTTTGGGTGAAGGATCATTGGGATAAAATGTAAGATTTAAGCAAAGTACACAGTGGTGTGTGCATCCATGTGCTTTTAGAGAATTAGAAGGAGGTCAGTCATACTAGAAAATAAGTTATGAGGCAGGACGTTGAGGAATGTAAGCCTTAAGATAAAGACAGAGACCTTTATGAAAAGGAGCAGTGGGACTGAATACTGTGAATGAGACTCCCATCTTCCTGAAGCTTTAGAATGATTATCCAACAAAACCTTCACTATATCCACTAAAAATCAAGGAGGAAGGGTCCCAGATTTTTTCCAATATTTTCTTATGGACTTTTCAATATTATGCCTCATGATTCCCAGTTTCTCCGCCTTTGAAATTTGGCTCCAAAATATATGTCACCTCCAGCAGCAGATCCCTTCCAGATATAACTGTTCCACACTAGTTATCCATTTCCTGAGAAGTTATTTTACAAGTAGGAATGGGACAGTATTTATTTTTAAGTTTCCTAGATCTCAAAGAAGCTTTCATAACCAGTCTTTAAAAACTTAGTGTATACTTTCAGAGCAGGACTTCAAAACTTCTTAATTGCTTTCAAAGGAAACAAAACTACATTTGGACAATGTAATTATACTATGTAATGGCTCTCTGTATTATGTGTTATTATGTACTTATGTAATTATATAACATAAAACAAACTTTCATACACATTGTCGGTGGATGCCACTTCAAACAGGACAAAGATTCATTTGTTGGTTAGGCAGGTAAGTTTGTTTACTCCTGAGTTTAATTCTGAGTAACAAAATACAAAATGATATCATGTAAAAAAAAGATATTTGGAGCCATGAAGTATTTGGCCCACAGTCATGAAACCATCCATATTTGAATCCCAGCTTCTCTATATTGCTGACATCAACCATTCTAATCAAGTAACAGCCAAGAATGTAGGAGTGAAAAAAATCTAACACATCCCATTTTTCTGCCTCAAACAAACATAATAAGGTATTATACTGTTTTATTTTAGCACATCATATGTAAAATGAAGTAAGAGTAAGACAATTAAAAATTAAAAGACTGCAATCCAATTTTATGATGGTGCTTATCTAATCAGTATTTGGGTATGGAGCTTCCCTGGCTCAGATGGTAAAGAATCCACCTTCATAGTGGGAGACCTGGTCTGATCCCTGGGTTGGGAAGATCCAAGGGAAAGGCTATCCACTTTAGTATTCTAGCCTGGTGAATTCCTTGGCCTGTATAGTCCATGAGGTTGCAAAGAGTCGGACACACCTAAGTGGCTTTCACTCACTCACTACTGTATCTCAAAGTCTGTCCAGTTCCTGCAGCTGAAAACAGGATGCTCTTACGGGAAATCTGCGTGAGGATAAGTCTGTTAGGAGGAAGAAAGCTCACGTTGCTAAAAAAGATCCCTATGAGTGGGAACACCTGACACTTTGAATAAATAAAGCTTGATTACAGATTTTACAGTGTCTAAGTTTCTATTCTCAGATGAACATTGGCCTTTTGAGGCAGTTTAAGTTACTACATAACACGGGGAGCCCAGGCTGGTGCTCTGTGATGACCTAGACGGGTGGGTTTGGGGGAGGGGAGGAAGACTCAAGAGGGAGGGGATATGTGTATAATTATGACTGATTTGTGTTGTTCTATAGCAGAAACCAACATGACGTTGTAAAGTGCTTTTCCTCCAATTAAAAAATAAAAAGAAATAAATTTATTTTTTCACTAAACAAATCATAATTATCCTCTTCTGTATGGTCAGCCATGTACCAGATACTGGGGATCCCATAGTGAGAAAGTGAAGAATAAGGACCCTAAGTATTCACACAATTAATTCAACATCACTTGCTGTTAGAGAGCAATCTGTATTCATCCACTCATTCAACACCTATTTACTAAGTTTCCACTTTGGGCCATGCCCTGAATTAGGCACAGGGGCTCAGTGGCA